>NW_028145405.1:4800000-5400000 GCF_050370095.1 Fusarium phalaenopsidis
GAACCGAGGGCCAGCTGCGCACCCAGAAGCACTTTGTCGACTTCTTCACCGAGAATCTCCCCGAATGGACGCTCGAGTGGCAGAATTCGACCTCCAAGACACCCGCTACCGGTAACAAGGACGTACCCTTTGCGAACCTCATCTTCCGCCGGGATCCGCCATGGGCGCAAAAGGGGGACGTGAGCCGCCTCACCCTGGCTGCGCACTACGACAGCAAGTATGAGCCCGAGGGGTTCATTGGCGCAACGGATAGCGCTGCGCCATGTGCAATGCTGATGCACCTGGCGAGGAGCATTGAGGCTGGGCTCAAGGCAAAGTGGGAGACCATGCAGAAGAACGGCGACGATGGACTCGATGACGCCCAGGGGATTCAGATCCTGTTTCTGGACGGCGAGGAAGCCTTTCATGAGTGGACAAATGATGACTCCCTCTACGGTTCGAGGTATGAAACAGCACCATCATGACACCGGGTTTTGCTAACGCGCATGATAAGATCGCTCGCAGAACAGTGGGAGTTCCAGTTCCACGGCTCTACGTCCACTTACCGAACACCTCTTGACTCAATCAGCCTCTTCGTTCTCCTCGACCTTCTTGGCGAAAAGAACCCTAGAGTCCCCTCGTACTTCCTGACAACACATTGGGCATACCGCGCAATGGCCGCGCTTGAGAAGCGCATGCGAGAGCTGAACCTCCTCGAGACGAAGCCTAAGAGAGCATTCCTCCCCGAGGTGAACAAGGATGCCACCCGCTTCAGCCGCAGCTACATCGACGACGATCACCGGCCATTTATGCAGCGCGGCGTCGAGATCCTGCACATCATCCCGACACCGTTCCCGATCATGTGGCACAAGATGGGCGACGACGGCGAGAACCTGGACCTGCCGACGGTGCGCGACTGGGCGAGGATCACGACGGCATTTGCGGTCGAGTGGATGGGCATCCAGGACTTCATGCCCGGCGTGACGGGGACCAAGGCCAAGAGGAGCGGCGCGGCGGCCACGACGACGACCAGCCGGAGGACGGAGCTGTAGGAAAGGAACGGGGGACGAAATGTCGGTGGGCAGAGTGGCAGTTTCGGGCTTGGCGTTAACGGCGCGATGTCATTGTACAGATAGAGGTAAAAAGAGTCATGTCATCCTGGGAGGGGGGTTGCATGTAAGGATGGGAGTTTTGCGGTCTGGTGTCTGTCCTTGATGCTCTTTATACTATGACAATTGAAATTTGACGGATCATTTACATGTCTGACCGTGATTACTCTGCAGAATTCCAACAGCAGCAGCCAACAGCAGCAACCAACAGAGCCGAACAAGACGCTCAACTCTCGTGGGGATGGACCGTGCAAGACGGACCGAGAGGCATTTATTACGGATTCTGCGCCAACGCCAGACTAACAAATACACAGGTCCCGAAGTAAACGCCGGAATTCCCCTGATTGGCTGCTCCCACGATTCCGCTCTCGAAATGTGCCCACCGTTTGAGACCGGGTGGATACAGAGGGCGCAGCCGTTCATGGTTCTTTGTGAGCCAGAGCCCGAAGTGACCTGGATGATTGGCAAGTCTGTCGTTTCGTGATGCGGACCAACGGGCATGGGGTCCCCTTGCGGTCCCTTTGCTGCTTAGGTTTGCGGGACAAATAGACGAGGGGGATGTCGTTTATCTTTCGATCTGACGTCGGTGTTTGCACTTTGTCCCTCGGGCTGGCCTTTATCTGAAATACTCACTTGTCCGCTTGCTTCTGGTGTTAGGCTCTCCTACTTCAGACTCTACACTTCACCACCATGTCTTCAGCCGTATACTCCGAGGCGCAGGTCGCCCAGTTCCTCAAGCACCTTGAAATCCCTCACGAGTTCTATGTCGGCAGCGGAAGCGAGCCTATCCTGGACCATGCCTTTCTTACCGTGCTGCACCAGCACATGCTCTCCACGGTGCCCTATGACAACCTGACGTTGCACTACTCGTCGCACCGAGACGTGACCCTCGACCCTCAAGCACTGTTTGACAAGATTGTCGGCGGCGGTCGTGGCAGGGGAGGTTATTGCATGGAAAGCAACTTGTTCTTTTGTTACATGCTCCGTGCTCTCGGCTTTCAGGTGTATCCTGTTGGAGTAAGAGTGAGACTCCGTAAGGATGGTGTTCCTCACGGTGGATATCCTGGCTGGTGAGTTTACTTGAAGTAACACAGATAAGACATTTCGACTAACTCACTTACAGGGTTCACATCGTCAACATCGTGACGCTCCCGGACAACACCCGTTGGGTCCTCGACGCCTCTTTCGGCGGCGACGGCCCCACGCAGCCGATGCCGCTGGTCGAGGGCGCCGAGTGGCGCAACATGGGAACGCAGGACGCCCGGCTCATCAAGGACTTCATCCCGGGCCAGACGGAACTCACGGCGGGCCGTCGCCTGTGGATCTACCAGTGCCGCAACGCCGCCGACCAGCCGTGGGCGAGCCTGTACGCCTTCAGCCATTCAGTCGAGTGGCTGCCCGCCGACTTTGAGGTCTCCAACTGCTACACGGGCACCAGCATACGGAGCTTCCAGACGTCAACGGTGCTGGTGGTCAAGTTTCTACGGAGGGCCAAGGTGGGGACGCCCACGGGAGAAGAGGTTTATGGTAAGAGGATGTTGATCAATGAGGTGATCAAGGAGAATCTCGGCGGAAAGACGGTGGTGGTGAAGGAGTGTAAGAGTGAGGCTGAGAGGGTGGAGGCTTTGAAGGAGTACTTTGGAATTGAGCTGACGGCAGAGGAGAAGGAGGCTATCAAGGGGCATCAGTCTGAGATTAAGAGTGAATAGGGTGGATATACCATGAATGCATTTATGACCTTTCTTAGATATCCAGTTTTGTTCTTGGAGTCGATGTCGAAATGATCTAGTGCTTGGTGTAAGTGGTCACAGTAACGCATTGAACAAGCCACGATCAAGAATGAGAGATGTGACACGCTCATTCAATCTTTATGTGAATTAAAACCAGATGATCTCATCTGGAATACAAGACGGAAGAGAAAGACAGAGAGAAACAGACCGTGTGGTTGAATAATTCGAGCTTTTGGTTCAGAGTAGTGGATTGAGCTACGAAATGTTAACTACGTACCAATATAGAGGCGCCTTCAATGAGAGTAATGGTAATAGAGTAATAAAACAAATGAAGAGAAATATGAAGAGCAATTAATCAAGAACTCGCAATGATAAATAAACCTCTGATTATTACTCAAATATCCACCATGAATCAAAAGAACTAGGTAGTCTATCAGATTTGACTGCTATCTCCGTCTTGGAGCATGCTCCTTTACCCTGAAGCCAACGAGTGCCCCCACACCGTATAGCTTTGACCAATCAAACACCACCACTACTCACCACGTAACGCTCTCGAGCAACGTCGTCTGGAGCTACCCATTTCGAGATCCATCTCAAGCTGTCCACTTCCCTCCAACTAACGAATCGACCCTGCGACCACTCCTCGAAATCATGCGCTTCTCAATCGCATCGTCGCTGCTTCTGCTCTCGGGCGTCGCGAGCGCTGCCTCGTCCTGGGGATTTACCGATGGCTCCGTGACCGTCTCTTCCAAGAAGGCCGACGGCGTCACACAGAAGTAAGCTCTCCTACATCCCATGATGATGCGATTACAGGTGATGGGCATCTTCATAATGAACACGCACTTACGAATGCTTTTGCGACAGGTTCGCCGAACAGAAGCCTACCAAGAACGCCCTCGTTTTTGGCCACACCGACAGCATCAAGGTCTCGTTGACCACGACCGAAGCTTCCAAGGCCAAGCGACCTCACCAGGCCTTCCTCGTCCTCACCGAAGCGACCGGCCTCGAGGCTCCTTACCCCCTCACTGTCAAGGCGTCTGGAAAGGGATCCGTCGAGATTGTATGCGATCGCCTACCCATCGACGCTGCGCCGTCGCTAACATGACATCCAGACACACAAGGACCTCCCTATTCAGCTGCTCCTTTCCGACACCCCTCTCAAGGCCAACCTGGTCCTGGGCTCCTTCGGTTCTTCCGACCCTCTCATCTCCCCCGTGGGCGAGATCGAGATTCGCCTTGATCCCAACGCTCCCGCACCCCAGTACGACGCTCCCGTGCGATACGGCCCCCGAGCTCAGATCAACCACATCTTCCGCGCCGACCCCAAGAGCCCTCCCGTCGTCATCTCTCTCGCCTTTGTGCTGGCCATTGCGGCTGCCGTTCCCACCCTTTTCCTGGCTGTATGTACACCGAATCTAAACATGTCATGGTTGGAACCATTGCTAACGTCTTGTAGTGGCTTGCTCTGGGTGCCAACGTCAACCACATCACCAAGGCCCTCGGTGCTGCGCCGGTCTCGCACGCCGTCTTCTTTGGATCCATCTTTGCCATTGAAGGAACCTTCTTCCTTTACTACAGCGCCTGGAACCTGTTCCAGACCCTGCCCGTTGTTGCCCTTCTCGGCGCCGTGTCCTTCCTTAGCGGTACCAAGGCTCTGAGCGAGGTTCAGAGCCGAAGACTTGCCGGTGAGAGGTGAACGGCTTCAATGGACATGGGGCCTTTACTTTACTCGATAGACTGGCTGGTTCTTCAAGACATAGCGACACGCTGGTCAGCCTGAGCTTTGAGAAAGCCAGGGGATAGGCCGTATTCAAAAGCATTTTATTGCAAGAAAGGGTCTGGACATGTATATGATGGACGGCGCACGCTGGAACTCTGTAACATCAAAATCTAGCGAATTCTATGAGCGTGGATAGAGGGATTGGCGGGCCACTCGTGCCGAGGATGAGTCGAAACGTAGACCTGGGCACTTCGATGGGATGTATGATAGACAAATGGATTTGAGATTCGAAACTCTCTGGTATTGAAGCATATATGAAAGTGTACCGATGATAAAGTACGTCTTCACATCAAGTACCTCACCATGCTTGTTCAGATCACCGAGTTGGGGCTGACGGCTGATCGAGCCTTTATGATACCATGCAACTAAATACCTGTCTCGAGATTATCCTGCTCAACATACATACACACGAAATGAGACTTTATCTGCAACCATGCCCTTCCCACCCTGAGACATGCACATCCGCCGCCTCGGTTCGTGGAACCCTGGTTGTCTTCACTTCATATCACCTCCTCGCCCTCATGCCTCTATCATGCGAACATGCCTACTTCCTTGCCTTCTCAAACATTTCTTTCCAAAACCAGCAAATCTAGATCTCATATACATCGTCACTCATCTACAATCTTGGTCCACATGCCTAGCCGCTCCTCCAACACGCTGTTGAACCACTGCGCCCGCTCCATCGGCGGGGCATGACCCATGCCGTCCTCGATGAGCCCAACACCGGGCCTCATCACCTGGATAAGCCTCTCACCGTTATGTAACTTGATCATGTTGTCGCGCGTGCCGTGCATGACGAGGATGCGCTCTCGCCCGACAGTGTCGGCAATCTGACGTAGCTGCTCGTCCGACTTGCGGTGCAGGCCCGCCGCCGAGAGCTGGCACATGAGACCTCCCATGGTGAAGGTGTCCGGGTCGAGCCGCTTCGTGAGCTCCTGCGCCTGGAAGCGCTGAAAGTTGGAGTCGAAGAGGCGATACCCCGGGCCGACCTCCGGGGGAGGAGGCCCGCACCGGGGAGTGACGCCCGGCTCCGGGAGGGTCTCGGCGTCCGGGGCGGCAAGCCACTCGGGGGTGAAGAGCTGCAGACCCGTGTCGGAGATGTTGCGCTCCATCGACTTGGGGATGATGAAGCCCACGCGCTCAGACAGGGTTTCAAACAAACCCTTTGCGCCCTGGGTCAGCCCCGCAGACGTGCACAGCAGGGAGAGAGACTGGAGGCGCTTGGGGATGCGCATGGCCATCTCCTGGGCGATCATGCCGCCCATGGAGATGCCGGCTACGTTGAGCTGACGGTCGGACGTCCAGCCGATGTGTTCGAGGACCTCGATGACGTCCAGGGCCATCTCGCTCGTCGAGTAGCGGCTGAGGGGCTTGTCGCTGCCGCCAATGCCGCGGTTGTCGATGAGCAGGACCGAGTACCTGTCGCCGCGGTCATGGCCAAAGTACTTTGTCTGGCGCTGCCACGAGGTTAGGGCGCCAACCAGGCCCATGATGAGCTGATCACAGTCAGTTTGAGGCCGAATTGCCGCATATTTGAGGGGAGTCGTAGATGAGAGAAGTAGTCTGGCCAAGGGAAATTACAACGAGGGCAACGTACCACAAGCTTGATCGGTCCGTCGCCATGAACCTCCCACGCGATATTCACAGGGCCACCGCGGTCCTTTGCCACAGGGAGCTTCCCCTTCTGGTGAGGTTCCAGCGCCCATATAGTACCTGGGTACGCTGGGTGTTTGAGCGTCTCCTCTGTTGAGGGGAACGCAGGGTATCTGTGACAGCGCATGTCAGCGAGAGTAAGAGAGGGAGATTAAGAGCACCAAAAGAAGAAGAAGAAGAAGAGGAAAAGACAAGAGAGAAGTTGGTTATTGACTTACCCGGTCGACGCCATGGGTCTTGATTGTTTGCTTCACAGTGTCCTTGGCTTAGTGCATCCACGGTCTCTGCTTATACCCGTCCCGAACTTCCAGGGATAGTATCTGTACTCGTCTACAGGCACCCGATGCCAAGCATGTAGATTCTTGTCTGTCTCCGAGGTTATCAGCAGGCCGTCACAAGCAACCAGTGAGCAGCATCCTCACCTGAACTGATTCTGAATCGCTGCAACAACACGATATGCAAACGAGGTTTATGAATGCTCAATATGTCTAAAAATGATACAAAAATACACAAGATGCCGTCTGGGTCGTTGTTTGTCGTTGTCAAGATGTGGAGTGAGATAGCGCTTTTCGGCGATCTGATGTTTCCGCCCCCCCAGAAACCCGCAGAAACCCCAGACATGCCACGTGCCTGAGCTAGACCCAAAGACAGCAGGGACCTCGTATTCCAGCCGAGGTGAGAGCTGGGACATTGCGTAGGCCAGAGAGGTCTTGTTCTGTACATTGCAGGCCTAGACGTGACATGCGGCCTTTAACGATGGGTTCCATTGTGGTTGCCAACACTAGGTTGACTTGTCGAGGATCAAGTCACATAAAGGCTATGGGCTGTTAAATTGTATGATTGCAGCCGTTGCTTCTTAACATATGGCTTCATGGGAATTCATTTCTTAATTTCTTTTTGGGCTTCTTTCCTAGATGTAACTTGAAGGCTCACAACCGCTCAACTCCACCAAAACCTAGCTGGCCGCCCATCATGTACAGTCTACTCAAGGCATCACCAAACCGATGCCACTGAGGTTCTCCTCATCAAGGTGGTTCTTGCGATCGACGCCACCGCCGATGGGGTTGAGGCGATAATTGAACAGGTAGTAGTGAAGCTGGCCATCACCTGCACCAAACTTTTGCTGCTCCAGGAAGAGGGCGTTGTCCATGAGGGTGAGGGCGTTGAAGACGTCAAACTTGTACTGCTTGGCGAGGATGAGAGCGTCGTGCGCGAGCTCGTTGAGGCGCTTCTTAAGCGCGGCCTTGTCAAAAGTCTCTTGCAGGGCCACCTCGGTTCCATAGTAGAACATGTAGGCAACCTTGATAACGCTGTGCTTGGTGTTACCAATAGCAGAGGATTCAATGCAGAAGAAGGAGAAGAAGTCGGTAATCTTGTTGTCGTTATCCTGAGAGAATGGTCAGCGTGCGTTATTCAACAAGATCAAGATCACTCACCACAACAACGTATGTCCACACAACCTGCTCTCCGCTGGGCTCAATCTTAGGGACAAACCAGTGATAGGCCTCCTCACGAGTGAACTCGGGTGTCATATCGAAACGAGATGTGTATCGCTTGTACAGATCCATGACGGCTTCGAGATCCTTCTCCTCCATCGGGCGCAGACCCTTGGTGCTTGTGCTCTCGGGTAGGTGATACTTGCGAACCTGGTACTGAGGCTTGCTGTTAGGGGGGAGAGGGCTGAAGCCGCACTCGTACAGCTTCTGCCAGTTAAGGGCGCGGTGGAAGTACCGGCATGTGCTGACGGGCTTGGGGAGGACGACACCAGCAGTGTAGAGACCCTGCCAGATCTCGTTAAGGTTGCTGCGGCGGGTAATCTCCTTGATGAGGACGGGAGTGAGGCGCTTGCCTCGAAGCTTCTTGTGAATGGCGAGGAAGTTGACCTCGGAGCAGGTGATGAAGTTTTCGCGAACGCGTAGCCTAACGGGGATGGCCGAGATGAAGGCGACGAGTTTGCGCGACTGGGTGGCGCGAACACCAACATGGTACTCCTTCTTCCAGCCAGGAGGCATCATGGCCCTGCAAGTGTTAGCAACTCATTGGATATATATACTCAAGAGGGGGACTTACCATCGGAGAATAGAGGGAGAGTAGTTGAAGCGGAACATGGCCTCGTCGTCCTCAACATAGTGCTTGTTGAGGAGCTCATACACCTCCTTGATCTCCTCGTCATCAGTCAGATCCATCGTCACCCACTCGAAACCGGCGATCAGAGGTGCAGGCTCCTTGTCCACCTCCTCAACCTTTTGGATGCGGAGGGGGCCCTCCTTCAGAGTTGAGTCTTCGCCAAACTTGGGCACAGGCTGCGTCTGCCAGAACTTGTAAGAGCCCATGTCCTTGGCATTCTTTCCGCCGGCGGCAAGTCCAGTCATGATGTCCTGGAGGTTCATCTTGCGCAGCATGGCGGCGGCTTCATCGGCAGAGGGGTTCTCGCTGCTCGAGGCCTTGGACACCTCCTTGGCCAGGGCCGGGTTGAGAGCGAGGAACTCCTTGATCTGCTGGGGAGTGAGGCCGTCGAGGGCTTTGTGGAAGTCGGAATCGGTAGGGCCAGATTTTTGGCCGGTCAGGGCCTCCTTGACCTTGGTGCGCTTCGACTTCTTCTTCTTCTTCTTTTTCTTGTCGCTGGAGCCCTCGGCGGCGTTGGGATCGGCATGCTCGTCATGCTCGTCATGTTCGTCGTGCTCCGACTCGGAGCCGGATTTGGCTTCAGCTTCGGCTTCGGCTTCGGCGATGGCCTTGCCCTTGAGCTCGGCGCTGGTCTCGTCGACCACCGGCTCGACCGGCTTGGACTCCTCAGACATGGTGAAGTGGGTTGCGGTGTCGAGGTGTGTGGTGATGTCGGAGCCAACAATTGACGTTGGTGGGGAGGAAGCTCTTGGTGGGGTAATTTTCAGCCAAGTCAAAGTGGCATGTGCTGGGTCTGGGTCTGGGTCATGCCCAAGTGTCTTCTTGCCGGATGCGGGGTTGAGTTTTAATCGAGGCTCTGCGAGAAAAGGAGAAGCTGCAAGAATTTTGGTCGAAAATGATTGAAAAATTGCCTATGATGCTAGAGATCTAGAATTTCTCTAGGCGATGTAAAGTTTTGTTGGTGTTGACACTCTTGCTAAAAAAGGCAATCATGCTTCAACGTTTAACTGGGCTGTCTGCGAGCATTGTGTAAGTGGAACCAAGAGCAAGTCTCTTCCTCAGACAACCGTAATTAGAAACTGCGTACTGGAATGGTGCTTATAGACCAAAATGGATATTGGTGACCTCTACTAGATCTGGGCTCTTAAACAACGCTCTCCAGTGACATCCCCACCAAGCCCTTCGCGTGGAGCTCTTCATTCATACCTACCTAGACTCAGATCCAACAACATGGCCGAACAGTGCCTCTTGTATACAACGAAAAAGCAGGTCTCGAAAGACTCCTCTTGAGAGATTGGGTAGACCTGTGCATCTTCCGACTCTAATCTTCAGTGTAAGTCGTTCCGTGTAGATCAAACGCCCTCATAATACCGAGAGCGACAGGTGCATATCCCATAATGTCGTTGTGACCTACACAGTCAAGTTAGTCAGTTATGCTTGACAGTCAAGCAAGACCAATCTAGCCTACCTCCATGTGGGAAGAGTTCTTGTCGAATGATGATGTTGGGCTCTGCCATCCAGGTCGTTACGAATGCGTCATCTCCCTTTCTGATGGTCCGCTGTTCTTTCCAAGCATCGAATTCAGCTTCGTCGAGAATTCCTACTGTCTCCTGTGCTGCTGCTCGGAACAGTTTGTTGTCCTCAGTCCAGGGAATATCTCGGTCATCCTTGGCATGGATCAAGTTGATCCTTAGCCTTGTCTTGGTGTGTCGAACAATATTGGCCAGTCGATCAGCGGAATGCCACTTGTCGACAATGAAGCGGTGAAGGTAGCGCACTAGCCAGGGCCAGACACGGAAGGGCGCGAGGACAGGAAAGATGCCAGCAATGCGGTAACCCACGAGTAGATTTGCCAGATCGCTGAACCCGGCAACAAGTGTAATGCCGGCAAACTCGACACCCTGAAGAGCATACTTCTCAGCGACACCGCTGACGACTGCCGTACCTAAGCTTTGACCCAGGAGCTGGATGCGACTGGAGGGAATCCCCGCGACATTGATGGCCCATTCGACAAGTGTTGAAGCATCTTGAATGACACCTGCCTCGGAAGGAACGCCGGTGGAGTGGCCAAAGCCTCGATAGTCAATAGCAATGACATGGTAGGACGAGGTGTCAGTTAGAGAATGGTAGCTATCAGGCCGGATGGCTTGCGCAATGTGGCCAGCATTCTGTATTTGTTAGTTGATGCCTGCCTTGCCACCTGTATCACTCACACCGTGGACTGTTGTAAATGTTAGTCCTACCCAGTGTGTGCAAGCGAATCAGCGCAGATTTACTCACAGTACAACACCAATCGTGACTCGGGATCTTCTTTGAGGAGGCGAAACGACTCGGTCCTGGTAAAGTCTTCCGAGAAGCCCGGGTTTTGTGACTCTATCGAAGCCTCATTCTGTAGGTACAGAGGCAACGGAAGGATGTGCCAAGCATAGATGGATTCCCCATCAGGCGTCTTGAGCGAAAATGGAGTCACCTGATTTCCTGATGCGTGGCGTGTGAGGCAATGTGACTGTCACGAAAGATTGCAGGGGAGACGCACGAGCAAAACCCCATTGCTGTGGCTTGTTGACGTCTGTCCACAGGAGGGTGTTGATTTTGTGAGCGTACAAGAAGCTGTTTTCCGCGTTAGAGATTTATTGCGGTACACATGTGATTAGAAAGCTGGCCGTACTGTCTCTGAAAGAAAGGAGTCATGCCCAGGCCGAGGAAGATGCAGTACAGGCCCAGAGGTGCCACGACCGCCCAGATGGCTGTCCGCAGCGCGGGATGGAGGGGGATTGACATGGTTGGTCTGGATAATGCGAGAAAAGTTCTAAAAAGTCTATCAGGAAAGAGGAATACGTCAAAACGCCAGAAATGAAAATGTCATGACTGTATGGCGGTGCAAAGTCATGCTCGGGGTCTGAATCCGAGGCCTGAGGTTGAAGCAGACGTTGCTGCATCCGCGCTAAGGCGACAGCGCGGTGATCAAAGGTACCTGCAATTCCTAGGGAGAGCCACCGCGGCCGATGTACTGCAGGCGCAGGCGCGTCTTACCCGCTACACAGTCAGCCATGCGGCTGTAACACGCCTGAAGTGAAGTGTGAAGTGGGGCCACCAGAGCCGCCAATCGACAGCAAGCCAATTGAGCCTCGAATCTGACCAAAGGCCACCTCCACTGGCAGGCTGCCTACACGTGCGGAGAAACGTCACCGAGACTTGGGCATCGCTGAAACTCTTGCGCCCGAGTCTGGACACGAAGCCAATTTCACCGGACGAATCGTTGGTCTCGTAGCTTGATATGAAGGCAGTTGATAGCCCAGTTGGTCACGGCATGAGCAGAATGCCTCTTTAGGTTTAGCGGGGGCCTTCTGCACGCTGACCAGGTTGTTGCTGGGGAAAGCTGGGCTGGACGCGCCCTGATGCAGGAAGCTGATTTGGCACTGAATGATTCCCATCCATCCCGGACGGATTGATCACATTTGCAGCGCTTGGTTCGGGAAAACTGCCCAGGCCCTGAAGACGCGGCACGGGAGCTTAGGTCTAATCCCGCTGAGGTATCAGAGGCTCAGCAAGCACAGCACGCTAGCGGCCCTCCGCCTTTTTTCCAGCGCCTCCAGCCAATCAGAGCCCCTGTTTGTCTCTCCATGCTGTAGGAGAGCACTGGGCCTCGGGCTGCTGGCCGTGGGTGCTGGTGCTGGTGTCCCTGCTACCGCTTTCCTCTTTCCAATCCCCATCTCCATCTTCCATCCTCCGTCTTCCACCTCACATGTTGGCTCGATATTCCCTCCATACACAACCTCAGCTTCGGACGTAGCTCCAGGCTCTTTTTGTACTCGCCGACCTCGTCAATAGCGAGCTTCTTTTCTGCTTTCAACTGCCGACGCGCCTTGTATGGCCTTCTTATAATGATTTGCTTCCCTCTCGCAGTGTGATTTCAGTTGCGTCCTCTGTAGTCTTTTCTACTACAAGAGCTACTTCATGGAGCGGAAGCGCAAGCTGCCCGCCCGGGCCGCTGCTCGAGGCGATCACGCTGCCAAAAAGCGCAATGTCACACCAAGAGAACGCTCCGCGACGCCTGCTGCCCCCCCCGCGCCTCCTCCAGCTCCAGAGCCCGAGGAGCCTCCCCCGCCTCCTTTGCCCAAGTCGATCCAGGCAGGCAAGCCGCTGCCCACAGTTGAAGTCGCGCAGCCCGAAGACTTGTCATCTAAGGACTACCAGTCGGTCGGCGAAAGGTAAGTTGAATCGAATCCAAACCGTAGAATCTTGGTCCTGACAGACGCGTCTGTGAAGTGGTGTTCTTGCCGAGTCCCTTTCACGATCTCGCCAAAAATGGATCAGCGATGGTCTTTTCGCCAAATATTGGACAAAACCGCACAAGCGCAAGGGCGTCATCAACGAAGACCCAAAGAATCCGCCCAAGGAGACCATGTCAAAGGTCGGCACCGTCACGATCACGATTGAACCGCACATTATCGAAGCTACCATGTATGTCGTCAAGGATCCCAAGCCAAAGCCCCAGCCGATCCAGCAAAACCGTCCCATCATCCAGTATGGCCCTCCGAATGGCATAATGCCCCCGCCTCAAGCGCCAGCCTCAGGAGCCGGCACTCCGACTCAAAGTACGGCGACGATAGCAAAGCCTCCACATCACAGCCCGGCCCTGGGTCCATCTCAGAGTCCAGCGCAACCACCGCAGGCGCTTCCTCGAGTTCCCCAGGAGCAGCCTACTCCGAAGGCTGTCCAACCAGGAACAGCTCCTCCAGGGAACAATATGACCCCCTCACCGAGCCCAAATCTCCAGTCAAGGCCTCAACCAGCAGGAGTGCCTGTGGCACCATCCCCAACACCACCTCCAATCGCTCGTACACCCTCAAATCCTCCGCCACCAGCTGCCATCCCTCCTGGCGCTGCGCTACCGGCAGCTTCGGCCCCGATCCCAGCGACGAGGCCACCTGCTGGCCCAATGGCTGCCCCCTCCATGTCACCAGCGCCTCGACCAGCCACGAGCATACATACGACGCCTACAGCCGGTCTCGCGAAACCAGTGACGCCAGCTCCTCCCCCTGCGGCACCCGCAGCGAAGCCATCCGCCAACGACCCTGTCATTGCTTTGCTTGCGCAAAAAGCATCAGGGGATGCTGAACTTCGTGATCTTATGAAGAGGGTCGCCGTTGGACAGGCAAAAGAGGGCGAACTAGCGCATTTCCAGAAGATTATTGATCAGCTGAATGCTGAATATCGCAGTCGAGGTGGACAACAGGGGCCATCTGCAGACCGACTTCTGGTGGATGGAAGAACGGTCAAGTATTTTGCGGTTGAGGTTCGAACTATTCTCGACATTGTTCTGGCCTCAAATCCCAACCAGAAGTCGTCAGAGCTGCGGCCACCACAAGGAAGTGACCCGCTGGTTGTTTTGCTGGTCAAGGCAGCTTTGGAGGAACACAGAACCCGGGACATGATTCGCCGGATTGCCGATGGACGACCTGGTTTTACAGATGCTACGGACCTGAAGGATATTCTTGATCGGCTACATCGAGAGATGAGAGCGGCGCCGCGGCCCTCCCCTGCTCCATCGCAAGTGCGACAACACACCCCCAATGGAGTACCGAATGGACAACCTAGGGCGCCAACCCCGCAGACTGTGGCACAACCGAATCCCCAAGCCTTGCGGTCCAAAGGCCCCCCGCCGGCCCCTAAGCCGGATGTCACCGCTGTTGTCTTTGACTTTGGAAGCGGAGATCGATATCTTTTCCCCAAATTCAGCATTCTGGAGTATCCGCCGACGCCATCAGGCCAGCAAGTCGTGGCGTCATTCCTAATAGTTCGCAAGGGAAGTACATCCGAATATGGCGGAGACCCAAAGCTGGACTATTACCAGCCTGTTACGATACGCATCTTTACACAGTCTGGACGCTATCTGGAGAATTTGGCCCGAGTGGTTGCCCCACAGGATGAGGTACGGCGTTACATGGACGATGTGATGGACAACATGACACGCGCAGAATACGTGTTGCTCGCGATGAGGCTTCCAAGAGCCGATAGGGATGGCGAGAAGGACGGCATCATCTCGGACGAACCAAGGACAAATGGGTCTACACCTAAGCCTGACCCGGCCCGTGAGCCAAAGACCGTGTCGAAACCTGGTGTTCTCTGGACATCCAAGGGAAAGTCGGAAACGCCACCCGGCGAGGGGCCCTCAAAGCCTCTGCGAGATGCGGAGCAGGAGGCCCAAGCCAAATACCAGCGACTCATCAACTCGGTGTCTGCAAAGGACACGGATGGCCAATGACGTTGTCTATGACCACACTTGTCTGTTGTCCCTGATGTTACTTGAGATTTGTGTGTAAACTTTGATTGGGGTGTTCGGGATGGGGAGCCATGGCGAAGTACGGAGCGTGGAGTGGTTATCAAGGTTATGGACAGGCGCTGTGTGTTTTGAGGGTTTGTAGGCCCGTCTCGATCCACAAGTTTGTGGTATCCGAATGAGAAACTGTGTCATCAAGGATTTTGTTGGTTACGCGAATACCGCTTGCATGAAAGATTTGTCAAGTCTTTTCTATTCCCCAAACTAGGAGGTTATGTTTCTTGCTAATGGGAGATCAGAGGAGGGGTGCTTCGTGTGCCATATTGTGACATTGCTGTGAGCGATGGGGGTGAAGGCCGAAGAGGACCATATTCCCGTGTGCATTGATGCCTCCTGGCTTGATCATTGCAAATGGTCCTAATTGAGGTTTCCAGTTGCAGTTCTGGATTAATAATTATCTTTGACTCATCTTTGCACATTTGGTGCTGCTTGTAGTTGGATAAAAAGCCCCATCTCCTCCCGCCGTCGATCCCGGAACAATTTTGTTCCCAGCACCCCTCCGACAACGCTCGAAAAGTCAGAGTGCGAATTCTCTCAGTCACGACAAGATATCCCCCATAACCCCACAGCTCTCTTGTTATAATGGCGAAGCCAGTCATTGGTCTATTGGGCGGTGGCCAGCTCGGCCGAATGCTCCAGGAGCAGGCCATGCTGCTGGGCATCGAGCTTGTCGTCCTGGATGAGAACAACTGCCCCACCAAGCAGATCAACCTGAACGAGAAGCACGTTGAGGGCTCTTTCAAGGACCCTGAGAAGATTCGGGAGCTCGCCAGGCGGTGCGACATTCTCACCGTCGAGATTGAGCACATCAACACCGAGGTCCTCGAGGAGATCGCCACCAAGGGTGTTGAGGTTGACGGCCAGGTCAAGAAGGTGCCCGTGCACCCTTCGTGGGAGACCCTCCGTCTCATCCAGGACAAGTACCTCCAGAAGGAGCACTTTGGAAAGGCTGGAATTCCCATTGCGCCTCAGATTTCTGTCGAGTCGGGCATCTCGATGCAGGAGTCGCTCCAGAAGGCTGCTGAGACCTTTGGCTTCCCCTTCATGCTCAAGGCCCGTAAGGGCTCCTACGATGGCCGCGGAAACTTCAAGGTCAATGGCCCCGAGGACTTTGCCGAGGCCATCAAGGATATGGGCACACTGTCCCTGTATGCCGAAAAGTTCCAGCCCTTTACCAAGGAGCTGGCCGTCATGGTTGTGAGAACCGAGGACGACGCTGGCAACCTGAAGGACGTCTACGCCTATCCCGCAGTTGAGACTGTCCACGAGGAGAGCATCTGCACCAAGGTGTTTTACGGAAAAGTTTCGAAGGAGGTCGGCGAGAAGGCGAGAAAGGTTGCCTGTGATGTCATCAGGACCGTCAAGGGCAGGGGTGTCTTTGCGGTCGAGATGTTTCTGCTGGCCAACGGTAGGTTTCATGCATGACCGCTAGCTGATAGAGGCTTACATTCTATAGACGAGCTGGTGATCAACGAGGTTGCCCCCAGACCGTAAGTTTGGCTCTGCCTGACTCGTAGCTGTCGCAATTGCCTGAAGCATGCTGACCTTTTCTAGCCACAACTCTGGACACTACACCATCGAGGCTGTCCCTTACTTCAGCCAGTACAAGGCCCAACTCTACTCTATCCTCGACATTGTCCCCCCTTCCCTCAAGCTTCAGCCTCGCGTGTCTAGTGCCATCATGCTCAACATTCTTGGTGGTGCTCAGGAGTCTTCCCACGATGCGCTGGTTGACCTGACCCACACTCACTACCACGACGATATGGACGTTTTCCTGCATCTGTATGGCAAGTCTTCTAAGCCTGGCCGGAAGATTGGACATATCACTGTCACCTCCTACTCCCCCGAGGTCAACCTTGAGGAACTGGCTGCCCCTCTTATCAAGGAGGTTGATAGCATCCGTCAGGGCCGTCTTGATGCTGCTTCAGCTCAGCTGCGTCCCACCGCTCCCGCTGCCACTTCACAACCGCCCGCGCCAACATCTTCGCGCGATACCAAGAACCCCTTAGTCGTTGTGACGATGGGCTCCGACTCGGATCTGCACGTGCTCAAGGGTGCATTCGAGGTCCTGGAGCGCTTCCGTGTTCCCTACGACTTCACCATCACTTCTGCTCACCGTACACCACACACTATGAGCGCTTTGGCCAAGTCTGCTGCTGATCGCGGCATCCGAGTAATCATCGCTGCTGCTGGTGGTGCTGCTGCGCTCCCTGGCATGCTGGCCTCCGAGACGCCCATCCCCGTTATCGGTGTGCCCGTCAAGGCAACTCACCTCGACGGCCAAGACTCGCTGCTGAGCATCGTTCAGATGCCCCGAGGCTGCCCCGTGGCCACGGTTGGCATCAACAACTCTACCAACGCCGGTATGCTCAGTGTCCGCATTCTTGGCACCGGCGATGCCAAGTACAGGAAGGCCATGGCCGACTACATGGTGAGCATGGGCGAGGAGGTTGAGGGCAAGGCGGCTAGGCTGCAGGAGATTGGGTGGAAGGCCTACCTGGAAAAGAAGTAAGACGTGAAGTAAAATGAATAAAAACGGAACGTTGATGGCTGCTAGATCAAGGTTGTAAGGATTCAAGGACTTGTAGCAATGCTCGGGCTGTAGTAGACGTAGGAGTACGGATGATAAGAGAGAGCCATAGCTGGCAGATACCATGAATATATGATTTCAATAACAGACACGGATAGGGAGTTAGGCAAAGATTAAATGCCACGTTCAGCGTGATAATTGTCTTGAGCACGTTTATCCTTGCTAATGAAATGACTGGGTTAAGAGTAGGATATCTTCGCCCCCTAGGAGTTCTACAAGAGCAATAGAGTATTTGCTTCACTTACACAGACGCGGGAGCAATCATGATTGAACGAATTGGTGTGGTCAGCTTGATTGGCCGCCTCAATGCAGCCTTCGTCCTGACGCTTTCAACCAACGCAGTCGGCTGTTTTTGGCATGTACTTTGTCGAGTCTTGATGACCATAATGCACATACCGAGACTAGTAAGAGTGAAGCTACCCCCACGTGCTCTGTCAGACACCGACATCGACGACATAGTTTGGGGAAGGCTTCAGTGACAGGGACTTGTCCTCCTCAAGTTGGTCGTTGTAGCGTTCATTCGGCCCTTGCCCCCCTCATCCGTTGATTGAGTTGAGGCCTCCGTAGACATTTGTCCTTAACTGGCAGAACAAGCTTTAGCCCCTCCTGTAAGGCTTGAGCCGCTGAACTGTTGAAGTCGTCTATGGGGTCATTGAGTGGCATGATCATTCGTTCTCGGTAGCAACACGAGTATAGAATACGTTAGCATACAGTTAGTGAACTGAATATTATATGGATTTCTAGGTAGGTATTTGTATCTCATCTATGCGTCCCTGCAATTGTTTCTGCCCCTGATGATTTCAAGGAACCTTGATATGTACCTCGCCCCAACCACCGAGCTCTGCCCATGGAATGCATCCAGAGTTTGAGGGGTTAAGCAGTGATGAGCCATTCGAAAACCCAACATTTGTCATGGATAAATGACAACTCCAGAGTGAATGATATGGGAAGACTTGGGCTGAATCAAGTATAAAATACCCATCTCTCTCCGAGTTGGTTTGCCTTGCCTCCTTGCGCACCTCAGCCTTTGTTACGGATCTTATCTCTCAAGTACCATCACCAACTATCACCGCAATGCGTGTCGTTGCCCTTTTCCTCCTCGCCCTCGAGGCCACACTCAGCGTGGCCGTTGCGCTCCCAGGTGGCCACCGTGGCTGTGGTTGCAGCCGCAACGGCCGCAGAAGCGTCACGGTCCTTGAAGAAGTCGGATCCAAGAAGATTGTGTCGGAAGAGCTGATCATCCCCGAGTCCCATGTTGGCGAGCTCACGGGTTCCAAGAGCGGCAAGACGCGGGAGCTGCACACTCGCGACGTCAAGCCGGCCCCAAATCTCAGGCCGGGTCAGCGGCTCGGACTGAGCAGCCAGCAACTCCAGAAGGTCCAAACCCTGGACAAGGGCACCCGTAGGAGGGCGGCCACTTTCCTGGGATTCAGCAAGGAGGTGCAGCAGCTGTTTGGCGAGGGTGATCCTCCCTTCTCGCCTCGGGCCGTCTACCTGCTCGAGAAGGAGTTGGAGGTCAAGGCCAAGATGCCCAGGCTCAGGGGAGTCCTGGAGCGATACGATGCCATCCCAATGACGGTAAAGGACGACAAGGAGCCGCGGCCGAAGAAGCGATCAGAGGGCGACCTCTTCGACACCAGCCGTCTGCCCAAGGAACTCCAGGCCCGGGATCTCGAGAAGCGGCAATCCGCGATGCAGGAGCCCAGACTCACCGACGAGCAGATCCTCAAGATCGAGACGATCGACAAGAAGACTCGCGAAATGGCTTCCAAGTTTCTGAAGTTTAACCCGGCGCTCCACAAGTTGTTTGTGCACAACGGCCCTCCATACAAGCCTTGGGTCATCCGCATGCTTGAGAAGGAGTTGAACCAGAAGGCCAAGGTCGAGTCGATGAGGAAAGCTCTGGAGAAGTTCGACGTCATCCCAAAGGCCATCTTCATGGATAAGCCAAAGGAGCGCCGATCAGTCGGCGATGAGCTGGTCAACGGCCCGCTTGAAGGTCAGCCGCATTCCAAGGTCATCCCGAGTTCCACTAACGATGAGGATCTTGAACAGAGTAAGCCCGGACAAAAGCACCGCGACACGGAAGAGTCTGACGCTAAGGCGGCCTATGACTACAAGGTCGCCGAGAAGCTGAAGGAGATCAAGGACGAGGGATGGTGCGAGGGGCTCCAGGGCATGATCGTACGGACGTTCACCGCCCCAAGGAAGGCGAGTAATGGCGAATTCAAGATCGCGAAGGAGGAGTTTGATTGTTTTTGGAAGCTTTATCTGAAGGACAAGAAGTGGGCACCAAACCATGAAGATTTCTCGATTGCCAACGATGGGGCAGCTCACGAGGCTTGAACACAGGCATTCCGAGTTTGATTCTGGGAGATAGCTTTGGGTTCTGATAGGCTTCAAGTGTAATAGCTCATTTGCGTCATCTCTATAATTGCGAGTGCAGAGCAAGCCTGAATCGTAGTAATTGTGAGTTGGGAATAGCTTCAACATGGCACCAAGGGTTGCATTGTAGATTCGGGCCGAGGAATTACCCGGCTCACGTGCCGCTAGTTGTCCATCTTTGGGCTTGCACCTTGCAGGAACAGCAGGGGTTGGCATTACGTAGGGGGTACGTACCTGGCAATCATCCATGTCAGCAACCAGCCCCGGAATGTCATGAAGTCGTCCAGGGCAGGCCAGGCTTCAGCTTCTCCTAATCATATCATCATCAATCAATCGCCAGATACATGAGAACCAGAGCCAATCCTACTACCTCGAAGTGATGAATGTAGAGCGGGTCTCTCAAGATGGGCCAGAATCTTTCGGATGAGCAGCCGCAGCGGCGGTCGCATGAGGAGCTAGCTCATGAGCTGGTGAGCTGTCCTGTCTACCGCAAGTCCGCGTTAGAAGCCATTCACGACCAACTGACACGTCTATATAGGCAGAGAGGTTCAGGAGCAAGTGTTTTACTTCTCTCGAGTTTTACTCGCTCAAGGATGTCTTCAAAAGCCTTGCAGATCAGCAGGATTCGATCAGGTACATGAAGGAGGATACCATCGCTCGCTACCTTGAGATCCCCGACATCCTTGGCGCGTCACCTGTCATTTTTCAAATGGTGTCGTATCTGGGCGCCTTCCCCTTCCTTCAGGATGCCCCGGTAGTATTGGAGCTACCCCGGATGATCATGGTCATCGTCATCATGACTGAGCGGTACCGAACCGTGCTGGCGCGGGGTTCCTCGGACAGGACCAAGCTGCTATTTAGGAGCTTGGCTGTCTTTGATCGCAAACCGTCTGAATCGGATGCTATTGATGAGCCTAATGGCAAGGACGAGAAAGTCCAAGGGAACTCGCATGTTGCTGGCTTCGCAGTGGATCAGGCTGGCGATGAAGTCGATGACGACGACGATGAAGATGACGACCTCGTTTTGACGGCCTTTGAGTTGCTTGACGTTAAAGAAGCCGTGGATCAGGGCCATGCTCCCAAGTTCCATTCCGCGACGATCCCGACTGACAACTTTCGCAAACTTCTGATGCTGCTTCTGCTGGCCGCCCCCCTCGATCCTCAGGAAAGCCTGTCGTTGTACTCGCCTCACGTTGTTGGTGAGCAACTAGAAGGCCTCCGCGCAACTGCTGAATGCATCCTGGCCTCGTTTGTCAACGCCGAAACATCTCCTGGAATCAAGTACAGCCACTTCAAGAGCATCATCCCTGTGATTTGCCCCAATCTTTTCCGTGGGTTCAACGGCCTTTTTGAACATTTTCTCTTTTCCAAAAATCTAGACTTTTCCAAACATCAAAATGATACCCCCATAACCAAGGTGGCCCAGCCTCTCTTGACCGACTCTGGCGAGATCCTGAACCACAACACCCTGTGTCAGATCTCACTCTTCCTCCCTGGCTCAGACCTTTTCCGCAGAGTGAGACTTCTCTACTCTGGTAATGATGCCGGCTTCTCAATGGGAAGTTTCCAGACCAAGGTGTTCAACTGGCAGGCTCCCACGTTACTCTTGGTCAGTGGAACACGACTCAGCGATATCCCGGAGGGTGGCCAAGAAGCAGCCTTTGCGGCATCTCTTCCTACAAAGAGATTCCCTCATGGAAGCAAGTCAGATCAACTCACCTTTGGCGTCTACGTGAGGGAACCTTGGAAACACACTCATAGGGAATGCTTTGGCGACTCGGAGACAGTTCTCTTCCAACTGGAACCAATTCACGACGTCTTTCCAGCATCCACCATCAACAAAGACTACGTTACCTTTACCAAGGCACCTGCGCACCATCCCATGTTGTCATTTGGCTGTCCGCACCCTCATCCGTCACAGGCTCACCGAAAAGCCGACATGTTGCATCTGGGCCCCGTCTCATTGATGCTCGACGATTCATTCGAGTTTGCAGTCTTCAACCACGACTTTACCTCACGAGGCGGCGCGTTCCGTTCAAGTTCGGTGAGGAAATTCGACTTTCAAGAACGCTTCCAGATCGAGAGCCTCGAGGTTTGGGGATGCGGTGGTGATGCAGAAGCTCGAGCGCAGGCTGAGAGATGGGCCTGGGAGGAACGGGAAGCTGAGGCCCGCCGCAAGATCAACCTGGGAACCGGGGACATAGAAGCGGATCGGGCTTTGTTGGAGATGGCAGGGCTGATCGGAGGGGCTCGGAGCGGGGGCTCCATGGGATAGGTAGGAAGGCATCTGTCGATATCTTGCTCATATTGACGGGTATTTTCTCAGTAAACGTTCTCACCGGGGCAAGCAAATAAACAGGAGGGCTGAGTTGGAGGACCGGCGCCTCCGACATCATCAGCTTCATGACGTTATCCATCATTAACACCGTTCTAAGAGTAGAGCCATGCTGCGCTCGAAGGCACCGCCCATCCGCTATCGTACATAGTATGCTTCAAAGTGATTGTACAAGGCTCCGCTCCGGCTCCAGCCTTTTTTTGTGGGTGCCATTGTTGTTGAGTTAGTCCTTCTTCTGGGATGAGATAATCTCACCGAGATCACCAAGAGAGCTCTTTGGATTCTTCTTTTTTCCCGGCTTGTCGCTTGCAGTTTCCTCCGCAGGTTCCTCGGCAACCTTCTTCTCTTCCTCCTTTTTCTCGCCCTGAGGCCACAGGCCGATCCGGCCGAGGATGCCCCCGGTTCCGCCGGACGTCGCCTTGGGCTTCTCCTCTGTGGTCGCCGCCGCCGCCGCCGCAGCCTCCGCCTCCTCGGCCCTCTGAGCCTGCACCAGCTGCCTCCTCTGCTCCAGGCGAGCTTTCATGGCCTTCTCCTCGTCGTCTCGGGCTTCGAGCTCCCTGATCCACTTGAGGCGCTTCTCCTCGGCGTCCCGCTGCTCCTGGAGTTGGCGCAGCTCCTTGCTCTTCTCGCGGTCCTTCTGGTAGTACATGCTGCCCGCCAGCATCGCGATCACGGTGAATCCCTGGGCTGCCACTCGGGCTCGGAACATGCGGTTCGCCTGCTTCGAATCGCCCCGGCGGAGGGCTCGGTAGGCGTTGACGAAGGCCAGACTGGTCAGGCCGATTCCTAGTAGGAGGAACGAAGTTGTTAGAGTGCTTGATCTCGGCGGAGGAAAAGAACGCGGCATTTGGGTGCCCGAGGAGTCAATTACCCAGCGGGATCAGAGGTTCCTCCTTGATCTTGCGAAAGACCTTCTGCATCGGACGCTCGTTGTAGAAATCCCTGTCTATCGCGTGAGCGGGGAGTAGACGGCGCAACACGCCGGGGCACGCAGAGCATACTGGTCGCTGTCAAAGGACGAGGGCAGAGGCCCCGGGATAGAGGGTGGACCGTCAGCCATTGTGTCGTGGAAGAGGGCAATTGCTGGCGGAAGATGCTGGTGTAGCTTGCGCTGGGCGAGCTATGTATGCGAGGTTAAGAATGTACCGTAGAAGAGTGGGCTGAGGAAATTCAGCTCCGTCAGTGGAGGGACCCATGATCGATCCATCCATTACAAGCATCATCACTTTGTCGCCGACCACGGACGGGCTCCACTTTCGGATGCGAGGTACGTACCTCCGGCTTGTTCCTTCCACCGTGGTCCGGACCGTCGCAGGTGTGCACGGGCCACATAAAGAGCCTGCCCCACCAAACTTCAGCTTGGATCTCCCCAAGCTTGTGGAAATGTATCTTTGTCATCACTCAAACACCACAACATCTACTTGATTCAGTCTTAACAGCACAGGATTCCCCAACCTTCATCCCGGCAGCTCCAGTCATCGAGTCCTTAGCTATCAACCGACTATACATACGCACGCGACACCCACTTGGCCATCCCCCGACCTTGCTTCTCTGACGCGCCTAGCTTGACCATCATGCTACACACATGATATAGCCCACCATGTGGTTGCCCACGCCTTCGGTCGAGAGCATAACCCGGCCGCGGCTGGCCGTGGCGGTTGTGACTGCTGTCGCCGCTGCCTCGATAGGATACTACACATATCAGAGCCGCGCATCACCAACATTCGAAGCCATCCCTGGCAGTTTGCACAGGAGCAACGCCGTACGCCGCCGTCATCGCCATGCTAGGGCCCCCTCCGAGTCTAGCGCATCTTCGGAGCCCCCAGGTGATGAGAATGTCGAACTCGATACTGTACGGCCTGTTGACGCCGAGACCACGGTGGAAGGCGGGACGGACGAATGGTGGAACGAACCAGGCGGCTTCCCTTCAAACCAGCGAGCTGGTCATAACATTGTGAATCTTCTGTTCCGTGTTTCGGAAGACAACGCACGGAGGAACGGCTGCGTGCACCGTGGCTGTCAGTGCAACGCCTGCGGCATGGTTCCCATCCGGGGAGTGCGGTATCGTTGCGCAAACTGTGCCGACTTTGACCTGTGCGAAACTTGCGAAGCCCAGGGCGTCCACATCAAAACCCATATATTCTACAAGATCCGCGCCCCGGCGCCGCCCTTTGCCCCTAGGCAGATGCAGCCGGTCTGGTACACTGGGGACCCTGACACTTGCAGGCGCAACCTACCGCGCGGGCTGATACCCAAGTTGTCACGGGAGACGGGTTTTGAACGGCCAGAGCTCGAGGCATTTTGGGAGCAATGGACCTTCATGGCTAACACGGAATGGAGAGAAGACCCTGACGACCTTGGTCTAGCCATGGACCGCAAGACCTTTGAGCGCTGCCTTGTGCCTCTGGGGGGTTCTCGCCATGCAGCTCCGAATCTCATCCATGACCGCATGTTCTCTTTCTACGACTCCAACAATGATGATTTGATCGGCTTCACTGAGTTTCTACACGGCTTGTCATACAGGAAACGAAAGGACAAACTACGCAAGATTTTTGCTGGCTATGACTTGGATGGCGATGGTTATGTTGACCGAAAGGACTTTTTGCGCATGTTCCGCGCATACTACGTTCTTTACAAACAGATGCATAAGGATATTCTGGATGGTCTTCAGGGCCAGCTACTCGCTAGTACCGATGCTCTGCAACTCGTTACCGGTCGCCAACCTCTTAGCAGTCTGTTTGGCCGCGAAGGACGGGTTCCAGCGGGAGAGGGAGGAATCCGGTATGAAGGCAAGACGTACCATCGTGACGGGAGTGTGGAAATTGCGGACGGGCATGAGGGTGTTGTTGCCGGGAACGGGGAGGACACAGCCACACGGGGCGACATGTTGACCACCCTGTTTGCCTGTGATACGGACCCTCCCTCTCGAAGACGATATATTACACGGAGCGATACTGACAGCAACTGGCGAACGATGCGGACTGCGAGCGAGGCAGATCGCACGTACTGGGTTACGCTAATGGAGCCTCCAACAACACTGGATGAGTTGCCAGGACTCGTACTGGACAATACGAATCTGGAGATTGAGGAGCCAAGCGATGATGATGAAGATGACGATCGCAACGTCAGGAACAGACGTACTGGCGCAAATGAAAACGGAGGCGATGATGATGCAGGCCCGTCACAGACTGAGAGCGAGGCCAGGGCCGAAATGGCTGCTGAATATCGAAGCAAGCTACCCAAGCTTGAAAGGAAGAAGAGAGACATGGCGCGGAAAGCGTTGCATGATCGATGGATGAGACGCCAGTTCTACCTCGATGAGGAAGAGGGAGGGTCTGCTCCTGACGACTGGCCCGAGAGCGAGGATATTCTCATGGACCTTCGCCGGATGGATGAGAGGGCTAGTACCGATGGCGAAACCAGCTCACCTACAACACCGACAAGCTCCAAAGTTCGATTTGCCAATGGCAACGCGGGCGAATCGAGCAAGTCTACCTCTCCAAGCAGCCCCTCGGAGCACATTCCGCGTTGGAGGATGCCCGAGGCTGAACACGATGCCGGCAAGGAGATCCTTTACCAAGTTACCCAACATGCCTTCAACGAACTACTCGATACCATCTTCAAGCCAGCAGAGGATGTTGCTGTGCATGCTGCCGAGACCAAGGAGCAGAGAGAAAGGTACAAGGAGGTGCTCGACACGATGGAGCTCAATGACGAGGACGGCGCAAAGCCATCCACAGGCGATAGAGATACCATTATCAGGCCAGCCACGGATAAGACCCTTGAAGAGCTGTTGTCTGAAAGCGGTTACACCATTGCCATGCCCGAGGGCCGGAATGCCGTGGAAATCGAGACGACGGTGGAAATCATCCGAGAGGATGAGCCCACAGAACCCACGCCTAAAGCCGACACTGATGCAATCTTCACATCCCCTGACTACCGAGACCCAACACTTCCGCAGTTCAGGCCCAACACTATGGGGGAAGCTGATGATGTACCAAGACGCACATGGTATCCTATTACGCAACCCGTCTCAACTGAGACCTCAGAGGAGGAACATGGTGAAAGAGCCGGCACGGGTACAGAAAGTGCCCCTACGCCAATGACACTACGGCACTGGAAGTGGCTCAGCCTGGCAGAAGCCCAAGCGATTAAGAGGGGCGGCTGGGGCAAGCTGAGCTTCGATGAATTCGAGGCCATATACAAGAGCCAGGAACACCAGGGCAACCGACTGGACTATCTCGGAAGTTGGATTGACTTTTGTATTCCTTAGGAGACGGACTACTACCGCAGAGCTGCTGAGCGTACCACCATGCTACCGCTTCGTGGTAAGCGGATTATTCCATATGCGCCGTCTATTTTTCGTCCACTACCGGGCGAAGAAGAAGAGGATGGTTATGAAACCCATTGGTTTAATGATTTTGAACTCGTTTATGCAGTCGGTGATGAAAGCGATGATGAGAGCGACGAAGAAATGGAAGGCTTCATTGCCGATCTCAGTGATGAGGAAAGGGAAGAGGGAATGGTATCTCAAGTTATAATCGACCCCGTGTCCTGGGTCTAATACGGTGATGCAGAAGAGACAGAAGTGATAAAGCGTAGCGTTTACTCGCGGCAATAGGTATTTGTTGTTAGTTAATGACCAGCGCTTCTTCCTTACCTATCTTACAAGTTGAACATCTCCCATGATACAAGGCCAGGTTTCCATCACTTCTCTTCATATCTTGGAACTTCAATAACCACAATTTCCTTGCTTCCGCTGCTCGAATCACCATCGATTGCCTCTGATATGCAAGCAATGATGGCAAAGACGATCATTATGACAATGATGAAGGCAATGGAGAAGAAGATGCCGATGGAGATGAGCTTGAACAAGACGCCGGCAAACAATACGTAAAGGCCGGGGCCTACAAATGTTCGCTCATTTCCCTGGTCGATGCCAGACAACTGGATCAACGAGCGAGGACCGTCATTCATGGCGTAGATGACGAGGATTCCTGCGCCGAGAAAGGCCAATGTGTCTACCATGGCGATGCAGTAGTAGACCCAGCGCTGAAGCCTACCGCGGAGAGTGCTCAGCGAGAGGACGGCCAGCGGGAGGACGAGGAATGAGAGGAGTGTCGAGATGAGGGACAGAGCGACTGCCCCTTTGAGGAGTGACTCAGGGCGGGAGGGCGAGGGGAGATCATCTTCGACTTGGGATAGGGCATTTGTCCAGGGCTTGATATTCTTGGCTATGGCTGATTCAGAAGTGCTGTCGGACATCTTGGTCTTGACGGCAAAGGTGATCATGTCCTCGATGGTCATCATGGGTGGAAAGGAGCGTTGGCAGGTCGGAGTCTGTTCGTCGGGATAGATTACACAAACACCTATTTAAGTCAAGTCAGAGGGTGTATCGTCACTTATATCAGGGTTACAAACCAGAGAGACCCCAGTACCAGTGGTTCGGCAGCTCATCGATACGGAGATCCTTGGCCGGCACGCGAGTCGTGTTCGTGGCAGCGCCGATGAGGTCCTGGCTACTAACGCGGAATAGGTAGATGGACTGCGTGGCAGGGGACATGCATCCGATGAGGACGACAAAGTTTGCAACCAGGCCGACTAGTTATTGTCAGAAGAGGAACACTGAGAACGGACAGAGAACATACGAAGGATGGAGATCATGAACCAGATGCTAAGGCCCCTGGACTCTCCCCAGCCCAGCTGGTGGGCAAACAGCTCTCCCCAAGTTCTCTTCTTTCTGGGCTTGTCAAACATGGTGTATGTCGCTTCAAAGTACTAAAAGAGTGTGTGATGTTGAGAAACAGTTAGGAACGAGAGTTTGGCATCTCTGGGATATCCTCGATCAAATAGTCCTCATCCTTTCATCGACTACGTACTCTAATTCACCCAGGATCTCTGCATGCTTCGTGGCGTTATACACACTTACACGGCAGACGGAGAAAACCGTCGATCCTTTTCCGCCCATGCAGGGGAAACATGCATGAGGCGCCACGACAGTCATTTGATTTGATGCGCAACCGCGGGCGCAGTTTAGCTGGCAGGGGGGATACAAGTTGAAACGTCAAGCAAGGGAGTTCTATGCCCGAGAAGGATAATGATGGACAGGGACAGGGGGAGAATGATCATCACGAGGCGTTTTTTTTTATTCTCGTCAAGTCGGAAGGAAAATGCGAGGGAGTTTTCAGCTACATATCCACGATATTCACATTGAATCTCGATGATGACAAAAGGGATAAGCTTATGTTTAACCTAGGCGCTAAAGCCAAACTATGTATTCAACCACCTCGACTAAGTAAGTACATGTCAATACTATCGACTCCAATCATGACCAGCATGCTACTCCTCCTTTCTTCTTTTTCTTCTTATTAAACAACCTGCTGGGTCGAGTCGACACCGGCAAAGCCCAGAAGAGCGTTCCATGTGTCGGCTGTGCTCTGATCACGAGTGCCCAGAGCCTCAATCTCGGCCTTGGCCGACTCGCAAGCCGCCTTTGCAGCATCGTTGGCGTTGCAGACGTTGGTGAGCTGATCGCAGATGCGGTTGGTGATGATGTTGGGGTTCAGCGCCTCCTGCTGGCCCTCAGCCACCAAAGGATCCTGGGGGATGAAGGTGAACTCGTCGGCTGGTCGGCCGTTGAGACCGCCGATTCGTGCCATTGTGGGCTGGCAGACGCCAAAGTCGAGATCACCGTTGGCTCCTCCAGCAGCACCATCGTCAGCGCCGTCCTGGCCCTGATCGGCGCCTCCAGCGTTGTCATCTTGGTTCTGGTCATCGCCAGCGTTGCCAGCGTTGCCAGCGTTGCCTTGGTTGTTACCGCCCTGGTTGTTGCCATCCTGGTTCTGGTTATCACCAGCATTGCCGGCATTTCCTTGACCATTGCCCTGGTTTCCGTCCTGGCCATCCTGGCCGTTCTGGTCGTCACCGGCAGCGCCATCTTGGTTGGCCTGATCATCGCCATTGGCGGCATCGTCTCCAGCATTGCCCTGGTTGTTGCCTCCGTTGTTGCCTCCGTTGTTGGCATTATCACCACCAGCGGCGCCGTCACCAGCAGCATTATCAGCTCCGTTGCCCTGGCCGTTGTTCCCCTGGTTGTTGCACGCGGCTCCATCCGCCTCGGTTCCGTTGTTGGCGTTTCCATTGTTGGCGCCTCCATTTTGGCTGTTTCCTCCCTTGGCAGCATCGCCGGCAGCAGCATCGTCACCGGCGGCAGCGTCATCGCCAGCTGCGGCATCATCGCCAGCTGCGGCATCATCGCCAGCTGCGGCATCATCGCCAGCGGCAGCGTCATCGCCAGCAGCGTTGTCGTTGCCGCTATCCTTGCCGTCGTTTTGTTGGTTGTCATTTCCCCCTCTTTGGGCCCGGTTGGCTCCCCGGTTGGCTCCCCGAAGACGGTCAAGTGTCTGTCGTAGCCTTCCTCCACGACCAGAGCCTCGGTGACGACCATTGTTATCGTTGTCGTCCTCGGTATCATCATCTTCGGCATCGTTGGCATCGTCGGCGCCGTCGTCCTGATCAGCATCATCCTGGCCATCGTCATTGCCTTGATCGTTGTTTCCAGCTCCGTCTGGGAGGGTACCGTTGCTAGGAGCGGCCTTGCCGGCTCCGGCTCCAGCTCCAGCTCCAGCTCCGACTCCGGCAGTGCTGTTGTTATTAGGGGGGAGAGCACCAGCCGGAGTGTCGTCGCAGTCCTCATTGTCTCCAGCAGCGCCTCCAGCATCGCCACCGGCACCGCCTTCAGCAGCACCGTCACCGGCAGCAGCATCATCATTGGCACCATCATTGGCAGCACCGTCGTCGGCAGCACCGTCACCAGCACCGCCAGCTCCAGCTCCAGCACCAGCTCCAGCACCAGCACCAGCACCAGCACCAGCACCAGCTCCAGCTCCAGCTCCAGCTCCAGCACCATCCTGTCCATCAAGTGCGACCTGCTGTCCATCGGCACCAACAGCGGTGAAGTTGCCAAAGCCCTGAGCAATCATGACTTCAGCCTGAGACAGGCCCGTGGCATCAAAAGGCGTCTGCTTCGAGGTTGCAGAGTTGGCATTCTCAACATCTGAACCACCAACAGCCGGGTCAACAAGGGGGACGATGCCTCGAAGCTCAGCAGTCGCAGGAAGGCTGGGGTCGGCGCACACGAATGGCACGTCGACGGCGAAAGGGTTGAAGTTGGTCTCGGCAGCGACGAGGCCAATCGCTGCGTCAATGACTTGCTGGTCAGTTCCCAGCTCAGAGATGATTTGGTCGGCAATAGTAAGCTAGAATAACAGGTTAGTTACTTGTTTCTAGACAGGTGCCAACTTCTCATTACCTTCTGGCAAGGGCTAGCAGCGGCAAGGAGAGAGCCTGGAATGCTACCAGCAATGGTGGCAGCAACACCGGGATCACCGAAGCCAGCATCGCCAAGTGCCTGGACTGCAGCAACAGGCACCTGCTCCTGGCCAAAACGGGCCTCGGCGTAAGCTAACAGGATGGAAAGACTGAGTGCCTTGGAAAGAGCCATTGTGAATAGTTTCAAAAGACTGAACGTTGGTTGGTGTGGTTTGTTATTAACAAGGGGAAGTAACCAAAAAACCAGCCAGTGGTACAGAAGAATAGACTTGAAGAAGAAAGGAGTGGTTGAAACGAATGCGTTCACAGAACTGCAGATAGAGAAAGGAAATAAGAAGGAGGGGTAAGAGGAAGAGGCTTGTGTAGAAGATGATGAGAGAGAAGGTTCATGGAGACGGGACGAGACTGGTTATATACCATCAAACCTCATCATGAGTGTGTAGCTAAATTAGGATAAACTCGAGATGACACAAGCTAAGCTTTGAGCTTGAGCTTCACGGTGGCGATCATACATCCTCTGCTACGGCGTAGTTTCTAGAGGAGGTAAAGTTGGTAAGCTCTGAGGCTCCTCCTAGCGCGTAAACAACCTGGGGTTGCACGCAATGCTTCAAGATGTTGGTCATGTTGGTGTTAGTTGACGGTTTGGGGCTTGACTAGACTGTCCGAAGTCCCTAATTGGCTTAGCCTTGACAAGAACTCGGGCCCCGTGTTGCATTCAGTTCACCACGGAGGTCCGAAGCATCGGAGGTCTCGGATGTGTAGATCCCGTCTCCTCGTCAGGACTCGGATACCCCATAGTAGCCAGAGAGACCGGTAAAGTCGGAGCAAGAGCTTATACTCGTTCATTTCTTAGAGAGTAGCTTTAATTCTCGCTCAATGTTATAAACTAGGTGCTTCCATTCAATCGCGATTTTGCTTCCGGCGCAGAAGTGGGCGAACCCAATGAAGTCAGCCCAACAGATGGCCATGGCGAAAAGAACGAGGCTGGATGAATATTGAGAGCTTAGAGCGACAGTTGAATCCTAGCCCGCTTGTTGTTGTCGGAACAGAAGGCTTCCGGTTTTTGGGGAGTTTCGATTAATGGTCGCTTAGCCTGAAGTAGTAGATCAAACAAGGGGCACGGAGCGCTGAGACATGGTCGAAACCCCCCCGGTTTGGGTCGCCAACGGCGATACGGGCGACTTGCCGTAATCCCAAGCGCTGCTATTTCAATAGCAGACTCTCATATGGGGGATATATGCGATTCGGGGTTATGAACGCTCAGAGCCAAGCCCATGCCAAGGTGCGCCATCAGTCAACAAAGTGGTGGATGTCGGCCCGCTTAACGAGCCAAGGCGGAAGGCGAGGTTCTTGAAGTTGTGACATGAAAGCTTGTTCACTCAGGCGGTTCGTTTCTTTCTTCAGGCCAGACCAATAAGTCGTCGATCGAGAAAGGACTGCCCCTGCTGGCGGCTGCTGGCGGCGTGTCTGTACTGGACAGCCCAGAACCGGCAACAGATCCGTCCCAAGATGAGAAATCAAAGTCGCATTCAAGGCTTCGCATGTCCAGGCTATCAAGCCAACTTATTTCTCCATCTGGTAATGACTCTTGGGCCTGCTGTCCCTGGCGTTGTACTCGCAGGTACTCTGTCGGCGTCACTCCGACACACTTCTTGAAGACTCGGTGAAAGTGCCACTTGGAGAGCCCGGTCTGTTTGGCCATCTGACTCAAGCTTAGCCTAGCCTCCATATCGTCCTTCTTTTCTGCACGCTGTTGCACAAAGTCGCGGATCTTTCGCACTGCCGCCTCCTCAGGCATGAGCCCCGCCACCTCTGGCTTACACCGTTTGCAAGCCCGGAAGCCAGCCTCCTGGGCGTCGAGCCCATTCGCAAAGAAGGATACGTTAGCGCGGCGAGCGAGGCGAGCTTTGCATATGGGACGACAGAATATCTTTGTCGTGCGTACAGCGTAGACGAAGAAGCCGTCAGCGTTGGCGTTGCGGGAGACGACGGCCTGCCAGCGAGACTCGTCGTCCTCAAAGAGAGAAATAATAGGTGAGAGGTTCTGTACCTCGGCCATATCAATAGCTTCGATGAATGAGAATATCATTTTGATTTAAGATGTTGGTTGCAAAAGATGAAGTCGAGTTGGTCGGGAGGCATCTCCAAGGTGATGACGGGGTGGAAAAGTGGGTCGTTGCTTCTAATATGACCAATGACGCGAAGCCTACCCTAAGTTTCATCGCCTCCTTGTGAATGTTGAATCGCGTGCAACTGAATAAAACTTAATATTTATATACGATGAAACTGTTGAATATTTTGATCAGTCTCCTGCATATAAGCACCATAGGCAGTGGGGGAGGGGCATGTGTAAGGACTTGCTGTGATCTAGTGCCACAGCCTCTTGAGCATCATCATCGTGTTTATTGAGTTGGGGAAACTTCAAAAAGAACTCCAGCCTAGAAACTCACCGGACGACCTATCATAGATAAATTATTGGTTTATCCTTCCAGGATGTTTTATCTTGGAAACTAAGGTGTTGCAGGGCCTGAGTGTTTCTTCAAGAGGGCATCTATCCCTGTACTGGGTAATCTAATCATTCACGAAACACTGTGCGCCTCGTCATCGCTCTTTTACTTAATCGCGTAATACCCAAGCTCCCTTGTTACCGAGAAGACTCTCATGGGTGACCATATGTTGCTCATAGCGTATAGAAAACAGCGCTGTAATATTGAAAAGGAGAACATCATAAAGATCATGAGCCCTTGCCAGGCGACATCGCTAGACAACTTCGTACAGAACAACACTCTGCGAAAAGACAAGTTTCACGAACAGGAATCAACTCAAAGTCTGACTTCGAATTTATTTCACTATTTTTTGGGTATCTACATCCCTCATGCCAGCCGAATAGCAACAGACTTGCTCTGTGTGTAGTTGGCGAGGGCAGCCTCTCCAAGTTCCCGGCCGATTCCGGATTCCTTGTAACCGCCAAAAGGAACAGCATGATGAAGAAGGTTATAACAGTTGACCCAAATTGTGCCGGCGTGAAGAGAGTTGGAGAATCGGATGGCGGTGCTGAGGCTCTGGGTGTGAACGGCGGCGGCGAGGCCGTATGGGGTATCGTGAGCGAGCTGCAGAGCCTCCTCTTCGTCCTTGAACTTTGCAATCGCGCAAACGGGTCCAAAGATTTCTTCTCTCATGATCTTCATGTCGGGTCGAACATCGGTGAAGATTGTTGGCTCGATAAAGTAGCCCTTGTCTCCGTGACGGCCGCCGCCCGTGAGAACCGTGGCGCCCTCTGCCTTGCCGAGGTCGATATAGCTCATGACACGCTCATATTGCAGACCGCTGACGAGGGGGCCTTGGAAAGTTTCCTCATGGAAGGGGTCTCCAACCTTGTTCTCTTCTGCCCGCTTCTTGAACGCCTCAATAAACTTGTCGTAAATACCGTCTTGCACCAGAATTCGGCTGCCGGCGCAGCAGATTTGGCCGTGGTTGAAATAGATTCCAAAGTTGACCCAGTCGACGGCCTCTTCGATGTTGGCATCGTTGAAGATGATATTGGGCGACTTGCCGCCCAGCTCAAGAGTCACCTTCTTCAGGTTGGAGTCGGCGGCCGCCTTCATGATCTGGCGACCGACCAGGGTTGAGCCGGTAAAGGCGACCTTATCGATATCCATGTGGGACGAAATGGCGGCGCCGGCAACTCTACCGAGACCGGTCACCAGGTTGAAAACACCTGGGGGGAAACCGGCTTCCTTGATGAATTCAGTAAAGACCAATCCGGACAAGGGGGTTTGCTCGGCTGTCTTCATCACGATGGTGTTGCCAGTTGCCAGGGCAGGACCAATCTTCCAGGACAGCATAAGAAGGGGAAAGTTCCAAGGAATAATCTGTCCACAAACGCCAATCTGCCAGCTTGTTAGTTACAGGACGACCATGCGCCAAGGTTGTGACCTACAGGCTCGGATCGTGTATAGTGAAACATATCAGGGGCAATGTCGATGGTTTTACCCTCGACCTTATCAGCCCAGCCGCCGTAGTATCGCAGGCAACCGACAACGGCGTCGACGTCACCGCGGGCGTTGTTGATCGACTTGCCATTATCAAGCGATTCAACAGCGGCGAGAAGCTCCTTGTTCTTCTCGGCCAGGTCGGCCAGCTTGTACAAAAGGTGGGCCCTCTCACCGGGCGTCGTGTCCTTCCATGTTGTTTCGAATGCCTTTCGAGCAGCCGCCACGGCGAGGTCGACATCCTTCTCGGTGCCTTCGTAGACGGAAGTGATGACTTGTTCGTTCGAGGGGTTGATAACTTCGAACTTCTTCTTGTCGACACTCTCGACCCATTCGCCATCGATGAACCTAGTATGGGTGAGTCGTTACTCTCCGAGGAAGGTTTCCTAGGAAATATCCATAGACTGGGAATAGACTGACAGGCCAATGGGTTGGTCGTATGGCCCGGTGACCGGGGTTTCAAGTTTGACAGTCAGAGGAGCCATTGTGATGGATTGGAGTAGAGTCGGGTATAATTGAATAGGTTTGACCCAAGTCTAAGTTGGTTGACATAAATCTTCTCAAAGACCCGCCAAGAAAGAACGAATGGGTCTCATTTATAGTTGAGTGAGCGTTCCCGCAACCCTCAATCTAGCCGCACCAACGGAACTTGACCGGCAGATACACGTAACACCCCGGCTCCTAATCGCATACTACCTACCAAAGTAGATGATGATATATGTCAGCACCAGTGAGAGCCTCACGAGTCTATCCACTCGAGCGGAATTCTATGTTGCAACAGAATGTCGAAGCCCGGGTCCGCAACACCGGGTCCGCAGCTCGGACCCGCGTCCGCAAGATCCACGCCGGATGGCTCATCGTATGTGTATGCCAAACTGCCATTGATCCGTTTCCCCAGGTTTCTGAGGGCCCCAGGCGAGTCTATTTGCGTTGGGGCCGCGTCTTGTTTCGCCTCCACGGACTCACCTTGATCAGCTGATGCCGCGAAACGGCTCTCCCCACTGGGGACTGCGGGTATCGCCTTAGATCGCGCACAATCCCTGTCCTTGTACAAAATCTACCGTATCTGACTTATCTGATGAGCAGGGTGGGTGGTTGAATCGGTAGCTGCCGTCTATCTGAGGGACATGCACTGATCGTTTTGAAGTGTTGATTGACGAGTCAAGTAACAAGGACGACTTACGCAACCGGCTGAATTAGTAATGCGTTGCATTCTAGGAAGACTAGGTATCCAGTAATCTTGGCTGTATTACCTATTGCTACCTTGCTTAGTGCCAAGGTCAAGATAGTGTGCCTATGTAGACTGGGACAAAGACAATACCACATTCTAAGGTGCTGCAGGAATACTATAGCAAAAGTTGCATTAGAGAATTTTAGAAGATTATCTGTTATGATGAATTCGGCGCTTTTGATTTGTTACTTATCTTATATGTCACAGCATTCTGAGGAGTTCGAGGGGCATTGTCTCGTTTATTCTTGACTCGCCTGCGGTCAACCTGATTGCAGTTAATGGAGAGTCCCCATGTAACGCGGAAGCAATAACTAAATATGGCTAGTGGTAGTCTACGTACAAAAACTTGAGACACTAGGACGGCTGCGCTCAGTTGAGTCAGTAAAGAGTATTCACTTTATAGCCTAATTATGAGCTAAATAAGAGATAATAATAAGAAATAATATCATAAATCTTTGAATATTTTATTTATTATACATAAAGGCCTTTTCTTTATATTAAAAACCTGAGATTATTGACTCAGTGTCTCATGTTTTTTTTTATGACTGCGTGCTAAGGCAAATACTCTACTCTGCCTTGCTTGCATGTGTCCATGCCTCACTCAGCCATGTCAGGTTGGCTGTGTTCATGCCAAGTGCAATCAGGCTCTCAGTCAACGCTCCTGAATGGTGCACATTCTACGGATATGCATGCCCTCCAAGCCTCATTTCGTGGGCCAATAAGCATCCATGAATGCCTTAATCGCGGTTCAATCATCCGCGACATGGTACCAGGGGTTCTGGTCAGGCACACTCCAGGGCTGAAACTCACCCTTGTTGGATCGAAGCACATTTGCATTACACTGTCCGCCTGTTTTCTGCAGACTCAGCCCTCTTCTTGCTTCAACCCATAATCCCTCTTCGAGTTTCACACAACTCCATCCGGGCACCATCGACCACTACTCCTCCGTCACCTTGAAACGACCCTTTGTTTGCCGCGGAACCTCAACACTGTGCTCACACCGCCGCCATGGAGGCCATAGGCGTTGGCGCCAATGTCCTGGCCTTCGTCGTATTGGGCATCAAGTCGGCAAAGCTGACCCACGACACACTCTCTGCGATCAGTGATGGCCCAGCCCGTGTACGGAACCTGGCAGCCGGTTTACTACAGCTGCATTGGATCCTTGAGCAGTTGCTCCAGTGCCGCGCTGCTGCAACCGACACGGCTCTGCATGGTCAGGCTCGCCAGTGTTGTGAGACTCTTGGCAAGTTGGCAACGACTATCGAGCGACTCCAGGTCTCTCCCGGGGAGAGAGCCACTGGAAGGTTCTGGAAGCGTTTGAAAGCCGCTATTAGCGAAAGCGACCTGCAAAAGCTTGGTCACTGGGTAGCACATCAAACCAGTATGCTCAGCCTCAGGCTGAATGTGCTGTCCAGGTAATCACCTTTGGCTAACAGCATGCCACATTGACTGACATGGGCGTTATAAGCAATGCAATTTATGCAACGAGAGACGGGAACGAGAAGATCCAACAACAAATCCATTCATTCGGCGCCTCAATGCAGACCCAGTTCGTGACGCAGACAGCAACCATCCAAGGCGCTGCTCAGAGCATCATGAGTAGCCACAACGATGGAAGAAGTGCTTTAGAGGCAGGCTTGTCATCCATTCAGGAGACCATCGAGGCTACTCATTCTATCTCATCCGAGGATACTCGGGCCATGTTCGAGCTACTCAAAGAGATCAAAGACCGTATCGCTCCTGGGCCCGAGGGTGATGTGGCGATGATTGATGCGAGAAGCGATGATGAACAAGCTACGGATAGAGCCACTAAAGTTTTGAATGACGAAATGATGGAAAGAATCAATAGTCTTTGTGGCTTGATTGACGAGAAACGGGATGCCGTCGATGTGTACGCGGAAGATGACGACCAGGTCGAGTCTGTAATCGAAGACTTGCAGGAGCTCGTAAAGAACATTCGAAGGCAGAAGCTCCCTGTCTGGGATCCAAAGTCATTTGAGAGTGGTTTGCGGCGATTTGGTCGGTCATTTGGATCAAAAGTCTTGTCCATCAACTCAGGAAGTATGTTTTCTCGGGTGACTGGGATATGTTTGCCAGGGTGATTTTCTTACTAGTTACAGTTGGAGCCTCTCGAAGGCCTGTTACCCAAGTGCTGGAGCAGACACACAGCTTTAGCGAAGCAGTCGTCGGAGCAGGAAAGTTCAGTCTCAGAGTCCAAAAACGAAAGCGCGCAATAGCCACAGAGGACCAGGATAATGACGACACAAGATCAGGAAAACGATGCCATACCGACTGGATGATGGCACTGGCCTTTGTACCCAGCCAGGGGCAAGATCGCCAGATGCTATTGGCGTCAATAACACAACAAGAGCTTTTCACAGGCAACGTGTCATCCATCTCACAATTGCGGGTGAGTCGAGTCTTGCCTGCAGGGTCGCCGGTATTCGAATTGGTAAGAGTAGGTGACCTTCAAGGGTTTAAGGAGATGCTCCAGAACCGCGAGGCTTTTCTCCACGACCATGACGAGTATGGAGCCTCACTACTTTTTGTAAGTCCCAGATATGAGATCTCGCCATCCCAAGCTAATCCAGCGCGATTCAGTATTCGGTGAAACAGCCAGAAATGTGCAAGTTCTTGATCGACAGTGGACTTGATATTCATCATGTCGCGGATGACCGTGGATGTAATGATTGGGAAGACGACGTCGATTTGGCTATCATGGTGTGGGTTCACTGTTCTCTACAGTCGAGGCAACCAGCTGATGCTGATATGATGCTAGGCAGGTGCTGCAGCTGGTGTCTTCCAACGATCAGCTAGGGAAACCCGAAGAGGCCCAACGATCCAAAGGATGCCGCGAACTCCTACTACGCGCAGGTGCTGACCCAACCTTCAGCCTCGGTCAGAACAGCTTTCTGGAACGTGTGAGCACGGTGGGGACACCTGTAAGACGCCAGGTTTATGCTTGACATACCTACATTGAGGGCCCAAGTTAATATTGGCTTAGGAGGCGATCAAATTCATCTGGAACCCAGAATTTGTCGCCCCGTATGCTGACTTCAAGACGTATCGCAGCAGGTCAGGAATGTCCCCGCTCCTTCTGAAATGTGGAAGTGGTCTCAATGGCTACACCAAAGAGGATTTTCACCAGCTCCTTCAACTCGGCGCTAACATCCAGGATCGAGATGAGAAAGGGAGGACCTGTCTCCACATATGCATTGGCAAAGCTGTGTGGTCCAGGGCACAAAACTTATACTTGCATGAGTTTGAAGCCATTGGGTATCTCATACAAAAAGGTGCAGATCCACGAGCTGTTGATAAGCACGGAAGGTCTGTCTCGGACATTGCCTACACTACGCGTGGAGGTATGGAGGCACGTACTAGTTACCCCGGAGATCTCTGGGACGCAGTTTTACACAGCTGCGGCTACGATATTTCTCAATTTCGTTCAGGCTATCGACGGAGAGCGACATACACGACGTCAGACCACGCTGATATCACTGGGTTGCGATACGATCGCCACGACTTTGAGGAGTTATGGAAAGGGAGAGAGACAGAATGTCCATATTGGGATGATCAACTCTGGCCGCCTTTGGAACCTGGGGAGGGAGACAGCGATGACGAATCTCAAGACCACGAGTGCACATGCCGGGAGTGTTTGAAATACTACCTGGGTGTGGACTACGAGGAGTTCGAATCAGGTTCAGAACTCGACACAGAAGGAGACGAAGAGCAAACAAGCTCTGATGATGGGAGTGTTAGAGGCTGCCCGCACCACTTCCATGTGGATCAAGATGAGGAACAATCGGAGTCGGACATGGGAGAAGCAATGAGCACGGGGGATGTGCAAAGCTACTGGGAAGAGACAGATACTTTGCCTGGCTTTGGGGAGCTGATGCAAGGCATGCCGAGTGAGAACTGGCAGGACTCCCCTGACCTTGGACACTCGATTGACGGCACACCTCGGTCACTCAGTATGGATCTTGAGAATCCATGGCTTTAAAGGGTCTCGGGTCGATCAAAAAGAGAGTAACCGTTGTTCCGTACAATCCTAACTTACAGCGGCCACTGTGGACACGCAGCCGATAGCTAAGGTATCTATACCCTTGGTACTGATCGCCTTGAAGCTCCAAAAAGTTTCAACCTTATTCCGTCCCTTGTCCACCATGCCTCATCCTCCATGCTTCATCCTTCAACTCCAACCTTGACCCTGTTCCGATTCCACTTTGATATTACCACCTCACTCCATGTAGAAGACAAAAAACTCATGCTGCGCTTCACTTGGAAGCGTGTCGCTTGCTAGACCCAGCACGGACGGGGGAGCCTCGGCTCACGTTGCTAGACCCCGGGTTGGACGAGCCTCTGGGAGCCGGCGAGGGACTGGGAGGTGTCGCACGAGGGGGACAACCAAACATGCTAAACCAGTTATCTTCCGCCTCCGAGTCTGGAGCCTCAGGAGTGGTGGGGCGTTCTGGGATAGGCTGAGCAGCCGGCGCAGGGGTCGTGGCCTGTGGAGCCTCTTCAGTGTTGTTCGTTCCATTGAGCTGGCTCATCTGGCTGCCTGGAAGAATTCGAGGCTGCTTAAAGGGAGAGAAATGCACATCTTCGGCTGCTGCAGCCGAGCGGCCGGCGTTGGAGGCCAGTCGGGCTTTGTTGACTCTCGCCATTGCGGCGATCGACTCCTCAGCTGTCCCTGGCTGGCACTCAAAGCGAGCTCCCGAGTGGGGGTAGATTCGAGTAGTGTAGCCGTGAGTAGAGGAACTTTGAGCAGTGTGATCGTGAGCAGAACGACCCTGGGTAGAGTTGGCCTGAGTAGAATAGCCCTGAGAAGAATGGCCCTGAGTAGCATGACCCTGAGTATGATAACCTTGGGTAAAGTGGCCCTGAGTAGTGTACCCCTGAGGAGAGTCAGCTCGGTCAGAACGACCTTGAGTAGACTGGTTGCGAGGAGAGTGACCACGGGCGTCTCTGGTAGCACTGAGAGGCTGCTCCTGGGCAGGCGAGAGATCAACCAAACCATAAGCTCGCACAAACGCTTTGTGAGGAGTGTAGCCCACAGGAGGGGGGCTTACGATGACGGGAGAACTGAGGGTGGTGACGACTCGAGGTCTCAGCTGAACCGGCCCGGCTGGGTGAGCGGGTCGCAACATGGCGAGGCTCGTGATGGGCGACTCGACGCTCTGGTCTCGATCCCACTGAGGACTATCATCAGTATACCAAGAGCCTCCAGGTGTCTCATTGGTAGCAGAAGGGGTGTAGTTTGACCCAAGAGGAGACGTGGACATCCGAGGACGCTTCTGAGCAGGTTCCCATGAAGTAGCGGGGGGAGAACTTCCCGGGTCAGATGCAAGAGAGCGTCGACCAGAAGACGACGGGGCGGGTCGCTTGTTTGTAGACTGTTCATGGGCCGAAGAGGAAGAGGGACCCTGCGAGTAGCCAAGAGAGCTTCGGGTCGGGTTCTGGGGAGTAACGGCTGGCTGAGATATCACAATCTCGTCATCACTCTGAGAGGGAGAAGAGTTGATGTAGGAGATGTCAGAAGTAGGCTCAGACTGCCCTGGATTGCCACCATTGCCTTGAGAGCCCGGAGACCGGTTGTCTTGGTGAGAGTCGGGAGAATGGTTGTCCTGACGAGAGCTCGCAGGCTGGTTGTCGCGATGAGAATCTGAGGACTGGTTACTGTGACGAGAGCCCGATGAGTCACCGCTGGGACCAGAACCTGAAGATGGCTCGTACGACTGATCAGAGGAGTTTTGAGCAGAATTATGAGGAGTCTCCGGATACTCAAACGGAACTAGGTCAACATCATTTTCAGAACCGGGCGACTGATCGTTTTGAAGGAGCTCCTCATGCTCAGCCTGAGCTGGGGCGACATGACCCTCTTGAGGACCGGGTGGCTGATCGTTGTGGTGAGGAATATCCAGCTGCTCAACCTGGGCTGAATCGACACGAGTCTCTGCATGTTCAAACTGAACCAAGTCGGCAAGATTCGCTTGAACACCAGGCGACTGACCATCGTGGTGGCGAGACTCAACGCGCTCAGTCTGAACCAAGTTGGCGTGATCCTCTTGAAGACCGACTGACTGATCGTTGTGGTGAGCGGCCCTCGCATCTTCGGACTGAGCTGAAGCGACATGAGTGTCCACATGTTCAAACTGGGCTATGTCGACACGAGTGTTCGCATGTTCAAGCTGAACGGATTCGGCATGACCCGCTTCAACAACGGGCCACTGAACACCGTGTTGGGAAGACTCGACATGCTCAGGCTGAGCTGGCTCGACATGCTCTGATTGAGCGCCCAGGGGCTGATCGTTGTGGTGAGCGGGCTCCACGCCCTCCATCAGGTCAACACTCGGGAGGTGAGCGGTAGCTTGCTCGGCGGGTTCCTCGGGAGGATCATAGACTTGCCGAGGGTGAGGGGTCGCGATAGGGCGCGGAAGACTGCCGCGGAAGGTCTCGGGCGTCATGTTGTAGATCCACCCGGTGAGCAGACGGGCAATGTCATCGCTGTTGGTCTCGAGGAACATGAGGTGCCCGTTGCCAAAGATCTGGTGCTCGTCCAGCTTGATCCACTGGACGGGAACTCCGGCCTGGACCATGAATGACACGGTCATCCAGTCATACATGATGTGGGAGCTCGCGTGAGCCGTGACGACGGCTTGAGGAACCTTTTTGAGGTTGTAGAGCTCGCGATATCGAGTGCGGTTTGACATTTCGTGTTTACCGCTCTCATGATTATAGATGACTTCGTCTTCGTGGAGATTGCGCTGCAGGTAGCAAATGCCTTTTAAGTCGGGTCTCAGTCGCTCTTCAATGTCAAGGGGCAGCTCTTGATAAGGAGACGAGACGCCCCCATGGAAGTTAGCTGGGGGATCAAAGGTGAGGGGAATGTCAGTCAGGCCGTAGATCCGAACTCCCTCGACCCGGCGTACGTTCTGAGTGAAGATGCGGTGGCCGCTTGCTGCCGTGCGGGTCGTTGTGCCGAAAGGAGGGCCCACGGGCTCAATGGCGATAACCCCGGCTACGAGATCAGGCTCGACGTCGGTGGCCAGCCATGCCATCATGCCTCCGGTGCCCTCGCCGAGGAGAAACGCCTTTCCGGTGTGTTTGAGGAGTTCCTGGAGGGCATTTTGGCCCAAACACTGGCGCTCAACCTTTCTCAGGCAGAGCGTAGTCAGACCAGCGCAGTAGTTGGCAAAATAGGGGTCATCATGGCGAAGACCAGACTGTGAATAGTTAATATCATCCTCTCTTTTAGGATAGTATCTACTTACCCCTGGCCACTTATCGTGGAACTTTGCCGACGGATATTTGATTCTGGGATTTGTCGCAGTCACCTTTTCGGGAGCCGTGAGCTCACTCTCGACAGTCTGAACCAACATAGAGTGATGCTGGAGCGAATCGCAGTGCGAGCTCGTGAGGAAGTTGGATCTTCCACTAGGAGGCATGTCCACAATGTAGACCGTGAAGCCTTGCCGGAGAAAGAACGAGGCCCATCCAGGTTGGCCATCTGGCTTGGTTGTCTAGACCTGGCCGGTGTGGTAGTCTCCATGGATGAGGACAATGGGAAAAGGGTGAATAGTCTCTGGTGGGGTGAGGCGCTCGACATACATCTGGCCGACTATGCTGGAAGCCGTCGCCAAGGATCCGCCCAACCGCCAGTCCACATTGACATGGAAGGTTGTGCGAACGCACGTGGCCTCAGGTCGAATAGGCTCTCTCGCTAGAGGGTTGGTGACGACAGGTTGGTCATTGCTGGTCTCTGGATAGGGAACGGGGGGATCCTCGCCAGGGATGGCATCCTCGACCTTGGCGGCATCGTCAGAGGTGGACATGGCTGGGTCTAGATCGGGGCCCATGAAGGGATCCCCAAGGAGATCTGCAGGTCTGTGTCGGAAGACTAGATCAGACATGATGCTCGACGCGTTTTTCACAGGCGCTCAAGTGCCTAGATCGGAAGCCAAGGCGTCAGATAGGTCTGCCAGGGTATTTTTCTGCTGTTTGAGACGCGTAAGTATGATGATTTGAAGGAGAAGCGAGGTGAGGAGGTGAGGGGTGTCGAGAAGAGGGGAGAGACAGGCAGCAGTAGAAATACTAGGAGAGTCCACGCGACTTACCGAACGGCTGTAGATGCTTGTGATATCAGGAAGATAGTGATTCTCCGGTGATCGAGAGAGGAACTTGGCAGTGGAAGAAGTGTATGCCTCGACGCGTCGAACACGCGGAGAGACGAAGTGCGTTGCCGCGTCGCGATGCAAAGAGAGATGAGAAGGTAAGAGGAAAAGGATAGAAGGGAAAAATAAAATCAAAGGGAATAGTGCGAAGCCCTATATTTTTTTAAACCCTAATCCTCGGTTGTTTGCGGCTTGTCGCAGTTCGTCGAGCGTCGAGTGTAGACCAGCCGGCAGGGCAGTGTTTGCTGTCGGGAAGAAGAAGGGGGGCGTGTTTGCCTGAGGATGATGGGGGGGCGTAATGCTGGTCCCAGCTGCAGATGATTCGAGATGAACACCACGCAGATAATATTTCCTACCCTACGATGCGTCAGATGGATGGATATTCATTCAGCGAGCTTCTGTGCTTTGCTTGAAAAGATACGAGAGATGGCATGGGAGTTGACGACCAAGCAGGCGGATGACAGAAGCGAGTTTCACCAGATGTTGCATATTTTGACTGCTCATACGCGCTGAAAGAACTGTCAAGCGCATGATGCTGGGCGTTGGACGCTGTCCGTCATCCCATGACCTTGTTGATATGATCTGTCAGGATGGCTAACAAAAAGCATGCATGGTGATGCCTCCCAGCCAGCCGATAGATCACCTCGGAAGAAGAGAATGCACCCACCCATCCAAAGTATTTTATTTATTCTGCTACGCAAAATTAAATTCATGGAGGCAAAGGGAAACTAGAAAAAATAGGATTATTTTGATGCGCCGTGATGTTCACCACCCCCTTTCCCCATCTCTATGTTCACCAGCATTAGCCCGATAACGACCCCATGACATCTCTCGATGCGTCTTCCTACTCCACGTCACTCATAGAGGCATTCTCACCGTTGGATGCCGCTGAGGCTGGGTTAGAATCCTGTTGAGGTGCGTCATCCGGAGATGGTTCTCCTCGGGCAGCCTTTCGTCGCCTCCACATCTCATACATCTTCTCAAACGCTGCATCCACAGCTTTGGTCAGAAGACGATCAAAAACAATTTCTGAGAGATGACCGACGGCCATTTTCAGTAGACCGCTAAGCAAGCAGGGAATGGAGCACATGGGGGAGATTGTGCCTTGGTGGCGTGGCAGAGCGACAACTCGTTGATTCTCTCGGGTAGCGAATTGGCGCGGGGGACTCACAAGAAGTTTATGCGAGTTTCTTCTGATCGATATTATTATATCGAACGGTTCTGCGTGGTGGGAAATGTTGTGTGCTGCCAGTGAAGAAGCTTGATTGATTTGAATCTGGGTTCCATATCGACAAGCAAGCCTATTTATCCTCAAGGGACTCGAATTTTCACACGAGAAATGACGAACGTCGGAGCCTCAAACCTGAACACGCGTCTAGTTCGTCTCTGTATTCGTTGTGCTAAGTATGGGACCTCTATGTTCCTCTGTCTATACCAAGATTCATGGGCGCACAGCTTGCATTCGTTGCTTGTACAATAACAGCATTATATCTTGGCTTTGTTGCCTTTAAAATGCCTCGCGAGGCATACTCTGGTGCCTTTGTAGCTTCCTACAATGATACTTGGTCAACTCATTCGAGACCAGCCCCTGACAGGGCGTACATGTCCTCTCCGACCATCCACGGAACAACCCTGCCCATACAGCAACTTAGAACTCGGCCGTAGACTCCAAACTCATCACTCGTGCATAAGATCCATTGTCTCAAGGCGAAGAAGGCTCTGGGGCATCATCCTTCATGTCCGGAACCCAACCCTTGGGTCTCTCACTGCCTCGCACCACGAGCCCGTACCCCAGCTTCTCAACCTTTTTGACGCTCTGTCGCATGGCGCCCATCTTTCCTCGCCAGTCCTTGGTCGGAACGTCTGGTAGAATCTCGAAAGCGCATCCGAGCTCTTGGATGTCACCCATAATGTTGCGGTCCTCAACACCAGCCAGCTCACCAGTCTGCGCCGTGGTCACGGTAGCAAAACGCATCAACTCGCCAAAGAGGTCAAAAACACCATACATGTAGTCATTTGGCGTCAGCGAAATGTCAGCCGGCATGGCCTTTTGCGTCTCCTCGGGCGTGATGAGCTTCTGGTGGCGGAGGTAGTGCGCGAACGAGAGGGCCTCGACAAACTCTTCCAGGCAGCGCAGCGGCGACGTGTAGCGGTAGCGGTTGACGTTCTGCAGGTCAGGGGCGATACCTTCCAGGAGCTTGGCGATCTCGGCGAGGCGGGTGTCCATGTCTTGCTGGATGTTGGGGGGAAAATCCTTGTTGAGCTGCTTGACTCTATTGAGATGTGAGCTGTCATGCTTGAGATGGTTGGAGGCTGTCTGACCTCTGCAGGGCAAAGATACTAGGTCCATTAGCATTTGATTCTAATTACTTCAAGTGAATGAGAGGGTAAAAACTCACATCTTCTTGCTCTGGGCTGTCACATCTCGCGAAGCCTTCACAATCCTCTCCCGTCGATCATGGTGTTCATCGAGCTCATCGCGAAAGCCCTCAAACATATCATGGAACCTCCCTCTCGGCTGCTGTTGCTTGTACCCCCCGGGACCCTTGACACGAGCGTTGCCGTCGCGATCTCTCTTAACGCCGCTCGACATCTTTTTTTTCGTGATGGTGGTAGTGGTGACGATGATGCTGGAGGTTGGTTTGGATCAAGTGCGGGCCTCTGATTTGCTGATGTGGGTTTGGGGTTTGGCAGGGATAGCTTACCTACCGCTGATGAAATTGTTAGCTCCCGCTTCCGCGTCTCGATTTGGAACCTCATTCATCACGTCCAAAGCCACCATCAACAATAGGACCACAATCCCCGACCCGGACATACATCCCGAGCTTCAAATCACTTCAAATCTGTACAATAAGAGTCTCTCCTCCCTCGCAATGATCCTAGCATAGCGCAATTACACGTCCTGACCCCCCAATTGCTCCAACACCTCATCGCCAACTGGCCTCATCTCACTCACATCTTCAAAAATGCCCTCCATAACGCCCCTCCTCCGCACAACCCCCCTCTTCTTCATTGCCCTCCTTCTCCGCCTCATCCTTCTCTTCTACGGCCTCTACCAGGACGCCCACTCAGCTCTCAAGTACACAGACATCGACTACCTAGTCTTCACCGACGCCTCACGCTTTCTTGCCTCAGGCTCAAGTCCCTATGACCGCGACACCTACCGCTACACGCCCCTACTAGCCTGGCTTCTCCTCCCGACTGTCCGCTTCTCTGCTTTTGGCAAGCTGGTCTTTGCTGCGGCGGATCTACTGGCAGGATGGCTCATGCTGCGCGTTCTTAGGCGGAGGGGCATGGATGAGGCCACGGCCGGAGGGTTTGCCGCGTTGTGGCTCTGGAACCCCATGGTGGCTACTATCAGCACGAGAGGGAGCTCGGAAGGCTTGCTGGGGGTTCTAACCATGGGTCTTCTATGGGCTGTTGAGCGTAAGAGGGTCAGCCTTGCTGCTGTCATTTTGGGGCTTGCCGTCCACTTCAAGATTTATCCCTTCATCTACGCACCGGCTATCATCTGGTGGATGGACGACGAGCGCCTGGGAAAGCCCACAAAGGCTACCTCTCAACCATCATCTCTGATCGGCAGTCTCACCAAGTTCTGCTCGCCAGAACGTGTCAAGCTTGCCCTCATCAGTTTTGCCACCTTCATGGGCTTCAACCTCCTCATGTACTCCATGTAAGTCCCCAACTTGAGATGCCCTCCTTCAAGCCAACTCACTCTTTCTAGCTACGGTACACCATTCCTTGTTCATACATACTTCCATCATGTCTCCCGGATTGATCACCGTCACAACTTTTCCCCCTACAACGTTCTCCTCTACCTTACTTCCGCAACACCCGCCGATGCCACGCCCTCTATCCGCATTGAGTCTCTCGCCTTCCTCCCTCAGCTTCTCCTCTCTTGTATCCTCATCCCTCTTGCCCTTGCTAAGCGTGATCTGGCAACGTCAATGATGGCTCAGACATTCGCTTTCGTAACCTTTAACAAGGTCTGCACATCTCAGGTAAGCAATCCCCTTTCTCAACCTCTAAATCCACGCCGTATACTAACAATTGATCTATCTAGTACTTCCTCTGGTACATGGTCTTCCTACCGCTCTACCTCCCCAACTCTTCCTTCCTACGAAACCCCAAGCTCGGCATCTCGGCTCTCCTCCTCTGGATCGTATCCCAGGCTGCATGGCTGCAGAACGGCTATCAGCTCGAATTCCTAGGCGTCAGCACCTTCTTCCCGGGCCTGTGGTTGTCCTCTCTTGGGTTCTTCCTTGTCAACTGCTGGATCTTGGGTATCATCATCAGCGATGGGGCCGATGTACCCCAGTCAGCTGCTTCTTCCGTCAAGGCTCATCTTGAATAGGAGCAATGTTACATGCACGTTGAAAGCGCTCTCATACGAGACTTGGCATATTTAAAATCCACACAAAGTACATTTTTAAACAATCTCATTCATCGATTATAGTGCCAAATCGCAAAATCGTAGAGGGTATACAGGCGAGTGCCCATGGGCTGGTTACCTTGCGTTACTCTCTGCCCGTCTTCGTAGTCCAGTTCTTCAGCAAATTCCACCCAAGCAAGTCGTTCTCAGATTCCATGTCGACAAATCGAATTCCAGATGATTATCTTTGCGCCCCCAAACTCCCTGCAGTCCAGTCCGGTCCAGTCCAGTTCCGTCCTACCCCTGGGTATGTAGTTCACATTACGAGCTTCATTCCACCTGATTCCAAGAAACGCCTTCTGCAAAACGAAAAAGAAAGAAAAAAGCATGTCGAAAATGCTGGACAAAATTTTGAGTAGATCGTGTTCGGTTTTCGTGATCGCTCCTATAGTTGCACGTGCGTGCTCGTAGCGAGGCTCATGGCCTGGGAGGTTATTGGATGGTGATTCCCGTTGCGAGGGATCGGTAGTTGGACAGCTTTAACGACGTGATCTTGGTCTTTGGTGGCTCGGGTGTTATCACCATTCTGCCATCCTTGTTGTAGACGATGTTGCCGAATGATTCGCTCAGCTCAGCGAAAACGGCCTCTGGGCGAACACGTCCCATTTCGGCCAATATCCTATCGCTCCAGACGCCGGAACAGACTCCGTTGCGCATCAGAAAGAAGGGGTTGAGAGGAGGTAGGACAGAGTCTATATTCAGGTTAGAGAAACCCATCCCACAGTAACAGAGACAACTTACCCAAATCAACGAATCGGATCCTCAAGAACACAACTTGCTTAAACTTTTCAAGAGATCGAATCGCTGACACCACCAACTTATCGAAGGCATCAATGAAACCCATGTCCTGAATTCCAGACCCCGACTCATGAAAGCTAGTCATGTGCCGGCAGCAGTTCTTGACCGTCAGGTCGATCGACTTCAGTCTCGACGTTCGAGGGTCTGTCGATCGCATCGCCATCTCGAAGAAGTGGTGGCACACACGGCCAGTGTATGCAAAGTGCTCCAACGAGGGCAGCACCTCAGCCATTCTAAGGCAGATATGCGTCTTTTGCACCACCTTGGAGTAAAAGACTGGCATGACTCCCTCGCGACGGTAGTCGCTCTCGAGGCAGAGGTTGAGGTTGGTGATGTGGCGAGGCATGTAAGGGAGGAACTCGGACATGGTGATGTAGCTCTTGGACTTTGGTTTACTATACGAGCCCTGCCACTCGACCAGACTTGGCAGCGCATTTAGCACAGTCGCGAAATCTCGGTCATCACGCATAAGGTTCCATTGGCCCCTGGTCACCAGAGTCTGCACTGATTCAAGAACAGTAAGATCCTTGTGGATAGCCGGGTCAATCCTCTGCTCTGGGAAGTGAAGGACTCTAGGAGCCTTGCGACGCTCGCCTCCCTCCAGCGTCAAGACTCTGGCCTGAGGCAATGTCTGAGCAACAAACTGGAATACCTGTTCCAGGGTGCAATTGTTGCCAGGCAGTGTGTAAGTTGCGTTCGTCAGGCCTTCCATCGTCACGGTGGGCAGTGTCAGAGTGTTAGACAACGCAACCGGGCCGTAGGTGGGCTGAAAGACGGGGAACCAAATCTCGATGTGCTTGACATATGCTTGAAGGTGGTCGTTCAAAGCAAGGTGGAGCATGGCATCCTCGAGGCAATCAACCGTCGCCTTCAGCTTGACGTGACGATAGAGTCGCTGCTGAACGAGGATCCGCCAGATGTCGCTAACAAGTGCCAGCTCAGTCAGCTCCCTTCTCCGCGAATGCCTCAGCGCAGTTCCCCAGCTCTTTGTAATGCTAGATACGGCCATCGAACTCCGTGAGGTTGCCGAGACCCGATAGCCGAACAGGTGATCCAGAATCGCCTCATGGACCTCGATGGGTAGTTGGTTGAAGTCGGTAACGGGGCGAGGGAGGAAAATAGGCTCGTCATCGAGGGCGACCGGAGAGCCAGTGGCAGGCTGGTCGTCGTCGCCATATCTCGAGCCGATGAAGCAGCAAGGCTTGGAGTGTCGACGGTCGGGATGAGGAAATGGAGTGCTACTCGGTCTCGTCGGAGGGACAAAGTCGGAACCCTTGGCTTGGTCATGAGCCGGGCTGGAGGAGCCAGGCGAAACAGGGTTGGAAGTAGTGTTGAGGAGGCCCGTCATCATGGACGAGGCCATGATCGAGGCAAACTCGGCGTCCGAGTCTGGTTCGTCATGGGGATCGTCGATGCGGTCATTCCGCCTTGTTGAATAGCCATCTCGGATCGGTAGGAGGGCGGAGGGAGTAATGCAGGCTGGACAGGGCGAATGAGGGTCGCTATGGCCGTCATCGGCGGTATCCATGGGGTCGCCGATGGAGTCTCCCATATCGCTATCGGGTCGCGGATCAAGGTTCTCGATAAGATGGCTACAAGGCCGGCTCGTGGAGCATCGCAGAGAGGATCGACGTGAACCGCAGCGGCAGGATATGGCGAGTGCAGCGGGAAAAGAGGAGTTGACGAGTCAGAGTAAATGAGGAGAGAGAAAGCCGATGCCCAAGGCTCAAGGGTTGAAAATGAAGTCGGTTCACAGGACACAGACGAGAGACACCGAGGGGAGGGAGAACAGGTGACTTTGGGGAATTGCCAGGGAGGGGAAATCGCAATAAAAAAAACAGGACCCGAGCCCAGGGGCGAGATTTGGGAAACGAAGCCGCAAATGAAGGCCGAACGAGAGGTCGATTCTTGGACACTAATGGTAAGCGGGAGTAAAGAAAAAAAAAACAAGAGGGAGGGAATGAGAGTCAGAATGAGTGAGAGAAAGGAGCGCGGAGGCAAGGACGGAAAGACACTGACTGAGGTCGAGTAATGTGTATGTACTGCGTACCTTAGTAGTGGGAGGCGTTAATTAGCAGCAGATGCCCCCTCTTTGATTCATCCAGTTCTTGGTCAACAGCCGACGGGTTTCTCCTAGACGCCCACGCCCAGACAAGCCGGAAGGGAAGGGAAGGATGGGGGAGGGGTTTCCCACCAGGTCACAGTCGGCGGCTTGCTTGCACTGCCCGGTAGTATGATGCACTCGGGATGTGATATGCGTGGCAGAGCGAGTGAGCCTTGCTGATGGCCGGGCTGCTGCTGCTGCAGGCGCGAGTGCTTGCTGCGCTGTGCTGTGCGTCCTTGACTGGGACCTTGACCTTGACCTTGACGGGGAAGCCGGCAGAGACCCATAGAGGGTCGAAAAAGTGTAATAAGAGTACTTGGAGCGCGGCAGATGGATCACGGATGCGAATGCTGTTCCTGCTTGTCCCTGGCTGCGCCGAATCTGGTCGAGTATTATGCAGTTGACGACCTGGAAGATGCGAGCGAAGCCACTTTACGCGCCTTGCCACGACGAGAGAGAAGAAGCGTCAAGGACCCGGTGATGCTGAAGCTGGTATTGGACGAGCAGCATGGACAAGGACATGGACATGGGGGTAAGGCAGCGTTGTTGATAGCGGAGCGGAGCCTGGCCTGGCCTTGGAGTCGAGTTGGTTTGGTCTGGTTTGTTATCAAAATAGAGAGAGGGTCGCGTGCTTGGCGGGGCGATTACCCACCCACGGAGGAAGTCCACGGGGGAAGGAAGGCATGTGGGAGAGGCTGCCGCAGACTGGGCTGGAATTGTGGATGTTACCGGCAACGCCTGCGGGACCGTGGCAACACTAACAACACCTTTCTTGGAGACCGACACGATGCAACAAGCCGAGGCGAAATTGCTCTGAAAACTCTCTTCTCCTTCTTGGGGCGGATGATGAGATGAGCTGCTTGACTGATGACACAATCCCTCGGTCTCTTCCGCCCCTTCCACCTCCCACCAGCCCTGTGTCTAATCTACCTACAGAACACGCCAACGCAGGCCGATCAACAACAACGTGGACGCCTCACTTTGGTCAGCTCCAAATGCCGCTACAGATGCACTACTGAATCACCAACTTCCATATCACATCATCCGTGGCCCTTTTTATGGACTCTCTTTTTTCTCTCAAGCCGAAACCTCCAGCCGCTGGACTCTTTGCGGCCTTCAGATAAACACCCAGGCCTGTATCAGGTGAACCATGAAAAAAGGGCCCCCTCTCATGACCCCTGTAAGACCCTGATCCTCCTTAGCGCCGGCGCCATGCTCGATCTGATGGTCTGTTCTCCTCGTCCGTGATGCTGCTATTGACAGGTTATCGCATAGGTTACCAGTGGTCATTCCAATGTCGTCTGTCGCAGAGAGCAACGAAATGAGGCTGATGGCCGTTTTCTCGGAAGAGAGACACAATAACGGCCATCAGAGACATACATTTTGCACACTGAAACATTCCGCATTCGTGCCCGGCCGAGTCACCACTTACTGCTTGGTCAACAAGGTCCCCCATCCCATCACCAAGACTACCGAAAAGTTGCTGAGTCAAGAATATCTGAATCAACTCATACCAGCCCTATTGTTGATTGGATGTGCAGCAAATATCACAATGCAGTGCATTTTCCCATTTTGGTCATTACCAGAGCACTAGTTACGGCAATCCCAATATCAAAGCCAGATCTTGATGGTTGTCACATGGATCACACATCGCTCACATCTCACATTTTTATCCTCCGCTGTGTTCATATTGTTGCGAGTCTAGCCCACTGCAATATTCGCAGGCTTCAAGCAATGTCATCTATGACTTTCACGCACTTCATCATGCATGGGACCCAAAAATACGAGGAAGTTTCCTGCAGGGGCCAGGCAAGAGCTGATCGATCAACTCCTCCATTTTCCGTACGAGGCGAAGGAGTTGCCGGCATGCCAAGGTTGCATCGGACTTCCCACACTGCATGGAGGACTTCAGGCTGACTGTTACACTAGACACAGATCAAGAGGGTCTCAAGTGTGCCCACAAGTCGAAAAGTGTTGCGAAATCCCATCTCCTTAAGTCCCCATGATCTGTCGGCGTGCATCCGTACTTGCTTCGGTTGCGAAGAGTTCATGACTAGGGCGCTAGGGAAGCTCTATCAAAATCATGGTATCGTGACGGCCCTTGTTTCTGGAGAGACTGGGATCAGTAGTCTTGTCCTTGCTCTTGCGATCACGACGGGAAGCCGGAAGTGCCACACCATCTTTCCGAAGTCTGCGAGTGCACCGGCTAGTTCAAGGATTAGACATCCAGCACAGAGGACGAGCTGAAGATCAAAGGGCTTCGCCCATGCAACGAACAATGCCAATAAGGCCACAATTGCCATAAGCGGGACGAATGGGCTACCCCAACCTCCACGAGTGAGACGCCAACGAGAGGCCTATTAGTTTTCGGTAATGCAGACTTGGCTGATACCAACGCCATATAGAATGCCCGAATTACCTACATTTCGAGCACCCAACCTCAAGAGGTGACTAGTCAGTTACCCATGGCATCCTGGCGAAGCAGGGCTTGCTGGGTTGTTCCGAGCAAGATAGTAGGTAATCAACTTGCACAGGCGAAAACTCCCACTCGAATGCAAAGCTAACCATTGCAGCTCATTAGAGATACCAAGGTTGACCATTTTTTAATCCCCGTACACATGCCTCAGGAGCCGGCTTAGCCAATTCCGTTATACGACAGCAACCCATAAAAGGTTTGCCAGGAGGCGCCAGGCCCCTATCCTGCGTCAAAGATTCTCAGCCCACATCGAAACACCATCGCCCCCTTCTGCTTTCCAGCCAAGGTACATGAGCTCATGCTACAGCGTTTCCATCCATCTGTCACGGCTTTCTGCGAGCGAGTTGTTACGGAAATGCTTGCAACGGTTACAGACCATGCTCTTCAGGGACCCTATCTTTCAAGGAAAAAAACACACGATGGACATGGTTCAAGTTCCCAAGAAAGTGCAATGGCTTGCCAAGTTCTTCACGGTAAACTACATTGGTCCTCATCCCCAGGAGCTCCATCCTAGTTTCCGACATAGACAGCGACCAGAAGGCCTCCCGAATAAGGAACCGTCGACATCTTGAATCCATTGGCGGGGTCCTCAAGGTAAGCCACCAGTTCCGTGTATCCCGTCTTGGCAGCCACGTTATTATCGGCAACAACTGTAGCACCTGGTCTCATGCGCGGGTGAACCAGCTTGAGCGTGGGTAGGGCCAGAGGAGTCCAGACTAAAAGACGTTTAACATGCTGCTCGAGGTAGTATTTTAGTAGAAGAAGAGCTTACTGTCAAGCAACAGAAAGTCGATCTGCTCAGGTAGGTCTGTCTTCAGCGTCTCGCGCAAATCACCCTCTCTCAATTCGATGAACTTCTCAATGTCATCACCAGCAGCGCTCCAGTGCTCTCGAGCCCGAGCCGCCTTTGTCGCCTCGTTCTCGGTAGCAATCACTTTTCCAGGCTGCGAGCCAAAATTCTGGGACACTGCGAGGGCCAGGTATATAGTGCTCACACCAAACGACGTTCCCGCCTCGACGACGAAGCGAGCCTGCATAGATCGCAGGAGAAGGTAGACAAAAGCGCATTTGTCAGGGTCTAAGGCGACAAACTTGTCAATGGCCGTCGAGGCGGGACCATCTGTGCTCACATATGGCGGCTCGTCAAGTGCTTGCTTGTGAAGATCTCGGAGAAGGTCCAAAGTGCGGGGAGAGGCGACTATGGAGTCCAAGGTTGTTTCCATTACGGAATAGTCAGGCATTCTGGCGTCGTAGCTGTAGATAGTTTGATGAGAACTGATTGAAACTTGTAGATAATAAACACAACTGAAGGTCCAAACGTTGCCCTTTATGCTCAAGCTAAACCCCGCGAGTTGGTGCAAGTTGCATGTTGGAGGCGCCGATGCCGATGCCGATGCCGATGCATGGGACATGACTCAAAGTGGAACCTCGCGGGAGAAGGAAAGAGATTCCCCGCGTCTTGTCATGATCCTGGAGATCCGTCTAGGACCGTAGTAGCATTGCATGCACTGCTGGTCTTAGCACGTAAGGATGCATATTCTAGGCGGGTCGACTCGCGTTGAACGGCTGAAGAGCATAGTTCCATGAAACATCAGGCAAACCAAGAAACTCTGGCTTGGCGACCGGGCAGATGTCGAGTCTCTCTTGGAGGCACCAGCACACAGATCCTGCTGTTTCCGCAACGTCTCGATCGTGGCTTTTGTGACGAATATGGTACCAATACCGAGTCCACCAACACCCTCTAGTCCACTGAGAAGGCCAGTGTCAATATCATCAACAAATGTCAATACTGCGGCGTGAGAGAATAGAGAAGATATCCAATGGCCTGCATGTTAGTAAAACATCTAGCGAAGTGACTATGGAGCTTCACAGAATTGCCAAGGATATTCCTTGATCCAGCATAACCTCCAACCAGGACACTTCAATCCCCAGGTCTCTTAATTTCCAGACCTCTCTCACAAGCTCCAACCCACGATTGTACGTCTGAATACGAGTCCATTTCGCCAGCCTCTGGAACAACGTTTCCACCAAGGCTCTCTCCTCTACAAACGTCGCAGGCAGCTCAGGACCGGTGATGACAAGCAACGGTCCCACCCAGTTGAGTAAAGGATCCTCGTCGGGAACGTGTCTCAACGTTTTCATGACTTCAAGCACCATCTCTATCAAAGACGAACCTTCAGAGGTCCCCTGGCCTTGTGTGGCGTTGGCCTGGTAGAGCATGATGAGGCCAATACTGCGATATCCTTCAGCCAGCTGTAGGAGCCGTTCCTGCTTAGGCGCGGCCTCGGGGGGTTCCCAGTCGCGCAGACGTTTTTCCAGGTCTCGGTAGGTCGACATGAACGTGGATCCCGAGTCAAGAACCCGGCGGAAATACTGGCCTGCCTCTGAAATGAGGGGGCAGAGAGTACTCGAGACACCGGTAACGGGGTGAATGAGAGAATCAAATGGCTGACTTTGAACTGCTCTGAGAACTGAAGCGGTAGACGGATATGGACTCCCGGTAGGCACTAGGAAGGATGAGAAGGCTTCGCAGTATAGGTACAAGCCGAAGAGATAGAATGTGAAAGGGTCGGTCGGCGACGCATTGGCCAGAGACTCGACAGTATTGCTGATGCCGCTGAGGAAGATGATGCCAGAGTCTTTTCCAGACGGATCCAGCCAAGCTGAAGAAACAAACAGTATCAGTGATGAGAGTATCGTGGTGCGAAGGAGGGTCTGGTGTTTTGTTTGTGACGATTGCAACCGATCGATCTCCTTTCGGAGGGATGAGATAGCCAAGCCCCTAGTTTGAAGAGCAGATGACAACTTGTCTGGTAGGAAATGCTGTTGATGGGCCTCTGATACGCTCTCCAGTGTATGTCTTAGAGCTTTGGAGTGCCGCAACCAGCCAGAAAGAGTATGCGAGAGAGGATTTGCGGGCGGATAGAAGATGGCCATGCTGAGACAGGCGCTGTCGTACCAATGCCTGAGGGTGTCGTTTTCAAGGGCGCTAGGTGCCGAGGGAGCGCGCTCCTGAGATATCCAAGGCCTTTCGATCTGCCAGACATCGTGGCTAAAGTTGCCGGTGCATGTCTCGTGACGCATCTGGCAGCGTGTACAGACGGGCCGCTTCTCATCGCACTTGACCTTGCGGCGTTTACACTGCTCGCACCCGCTGCGAGACTTGGTCCGATTCTGTTTTGATGGGCGCATGGCCTGCATGATATGGATCCGAAGAGGTGAGTTGAGAGTGATGGTGTGGATGAGGAGAGGAGTTGGTTCGGCCGGAGTATCGGTCAGCTAGCGCCGTGACCTCCGATCAAGTACTACTGTAACTTAGGTTCATAAAGAAGACGATGTCATGGAGGCCTTTTTATTGGTTTTCTATCCTCGGCTTTCGTTGGTCTTTTTGAAAACCGGTGTGCAGACAGCGATAAGAGACAGAAATGTCACCAACATCCTTCTACTCTGACACGCAGCTTGACATGGGCCTGGGTCTCTGCACCTGCGCGTGTTATTGTACCCTGCCGTGAGAGACACACTCGCTCATTCACACATTCCCTCGCTCTTCGGACATAAAACTCTCAGGGCAGGCCGCACTTTATTCCTTGTTTCAAGACAGCTGAAAGACCAGGCTGTCTTGCACCACTATCCTAAAGCCAAGTTGAACCCCAATTCCTGTGTATTTCGGGTACATTTAGTTCTTGAATCCTGGGGTGTTGAACCTCCGCACGGGGAAAGACTCCTGCTCCTCCTCCTTATCCTTGAGCTCTGTCCATTCAGCCCCGACCTTGTGGATTCGGATATCCTCGTAGTGCCGGCCGATCAGATGGGGCAAGTATGCCTCGCCCACGCCGAGCTCATCCACCGCGACGACGGTGTAGTCGGCTCGGCCAGTGGTGTACTTGAACTCGCTGACGTCCAGGATTGGGATGCTATGGAGAGGGTCGGCAGTGGTGCCCCGGATAGTCAGGCGACCCTCACCAACAGAGTGGTGGACGTCGTGCTCCCGAACCTCAAGGGTGCTAATGAGAGGCTCCCACTGGAGACCTTTGCCCTGGGAATGGGGATACGCCTTGATCTCGAAGTTGATCGCGTCCCGGACGCGGGGAGGGAGGTCCTCGCCAAACTTTGCCTGAACCTCGATGAGACGGACACCATTGCGCTCGGCGTAGGCATAGCGCCAATCTCCAGATCGCCAGAGACGGCATGTACCAGTCTTTTTGGCCTCACCCCAGACCTCACGGCCCCAGGTGACAGGGAGATCATTGCTGATGATGATCTCGAGCATGAATGTACCGGCCTTGCCGCGGAACTTGACGTCTAAGCTCACGATAGCGCAGTCGAATTCGCCGCATAGCTTGCTCTCCATAGTAGACATGAGGATGTGGCCCGTGGGAGTGTCGCCTGGCTCTAGGCCTGGGGGGAGAACACTGCGGACATATTCGGGGGTGGTGGTGAAGTCGATCTCGATGGCCTCCTGGGAGAAGGAGGGCTTGGAGGAGAACTCCTCAAAGGCGCGGACCTGGTCCGGAGAGGCAACAAAAGACATGATTGACTTGTTTTTTGTTTTTTTGATTCACTGGGTGTGAGGTGAGGTGGCAGGCGAAAAGGCTTGCTTGTAAGTGGCCAAGTTGTGTCAAAGCATGGGCAACAACCATGACCATTCAACTCGGGGTTCTTATACCCAGACTATAGACTTTGATGTCCATCATGAAATGGCCTATTTTCTTGACTATTATGGAAAAATTGCGAGGGCGTCTAATCTCTCTCATGATATCCGCCTTCGACCCTCTCGTGATGCCGACCCATGGGGATGGGCCCGGGTCTTAACCCAATTTGGCCAATGTGCGAGGTGCCAGACCCTTGGGACCCAGGCTTATCGCAATTCGGTCGTTTCCAGCTAACACCGGGAACCAATATGATTAGCCATGTAACATTGTCATGGTAACTATTGCGTGGTGCTATCTACTGACCCGGCCAGCCGGACCCCGAATGGTATGGATGGATTCTACTCCAGGTTTTCCCCAGTCTTCGAATGCTTGCTATCACAGATCCGGTTGATAACAGCAAGGGGGCTAGAATCTTGTGATTTACTTGATAGTTCTAGTTGATAAATCAAAGTTTGCCATTTGAATAAGAAGGCGGCTGCCAGTCATCCTTCATCTCTTCAGTTGCAAACGTCCTCCTCAAAACTCCCATTCCTCTCCATCTCTTTATTCATTTCTTCTTGACTGTTTATCCTCAAGTGGCAGAACATCATGGATGCAGAAACTCCCACCAAAGAACACAAGGGCCAACAGCTCGACCAGCTTCAGCGGTCACCCAGCATGTCTATCATGGACGGACAACACCGTAATATCCACGAGAAGCCCTTTACCATTTGGACAGCCATGGGCATTGGCCATTCCATCACCAACACGGCCATCACCCTCATCGTGGGTCTCGCCAGTGGTGCTGCCCTCGGTGGTCCACCGCTCTTCATCTACGGCTTCATCATCATGGCAATCATTGCCGTCGCCGTCGCCATAAGCCTGGGGGAGCTTGCCTCGGCTCTACCTCACTCGGGAGGTCAATACTACTGGGTTGCGGTCTTGGCTCCCCCGAGCTGTCGACGCTTCCTCTCTTATGTCACCGGCATCGTTGGGTGGGCTGGGGCTGTATGCACCTGTGCCTCAGTCTGTCTCGCTGTTCCGACCACCATCTTCGCCATGGTGTCTTTGACACATCCCGACTTTGAATACAAGCCATGGATGGGATTTGTTGGGTTCCAAGTCCTGAACCTCTTGGCTTTTTCATTCAACTGTTTCGAACGCGTTCTCCCTTGGGTCAGTCGCTTCCTCCTCGCCTTCACCGTCTGCACCGTCACCGTCGTCTTCGTTAGCATCCTGGCCGCGAGCCCCCACAAGCAGACAGGCGAAGGTCTCTTTGTCAACTTGTACAACATCTCGGGATGGCCCAACGGAGTGGCTTTCCTAATCGGCCTCAATGCCCCCAACTGGGCCTTCTCCTGCCTCGACGCCACGGTGCATCTCGCCGACGAAATCCCCAACCCTCGACGAAACATCCCTCAAGCCCTGCTTGTCACAGTAGCTCTGGGCACCACGACCGGCTTCCCCATCATTCTCGCGCTCTTCCTCTCGGCCCCGTCTGTCGAAACCATTGTCAACTCTGCGACGCCTTCGTTACAAATCTTCTATGATGCATTCAGCCAGAACACGGCCGCGGCCTTGGGTCTGCAGAGCATCGTCTTGGTTTCCGCAGCTGGTGCCATAATTGGTATTCACACTTGGCAATCCCGCATCGCCTGGGCATTCAGCAAGGACAAGGGATTTCCATTCCATCGATTCCTTTCTCAGATTGCCCCTGAACCATACGGTACTCCCATCTACGCCCACATCTGGTGCTGCTGCTGGACTGCCGTACTTGGATGTATCTACATGGGTTCGCAGCTTGCCTTCAACTCTCTAGTGTCCGGCGGTATTCTTCTTCAGTACATCACCTACTCTACCTGCATCGCGTGCCTCTTGTGGCACGGCCGGTCAAAAATCACGCCAGGCCCTTTTTGGTTCCCCAAGCTCGGCTTGGTTGCCAACATTGTCGTTTTGATTTGGACGTTGATCGCTCTCGCTTTCTACTGTTTTCCTTCCTTCATCCCGGCTCAAGCAGACCTAATGAACTACGTGTCTTGTGTCATCGTTGGTGTCTTTCTCTATGCTTTGGTGTATTGGGTCGCCTTTGGTCGCAAAGAGTACCAGACTCCAGAGCCGGAGCAGTATGATTGAGCTTGGGGACGAGGCGCTTGCATCTCAAGGATTTGTTGAATTTCCATCTTGAATTAGTCAAGTACTTGAAAATTTTACTGTTCATGCCCAATCGGCACCCCTTCATCTATCATTGAGATGTTTTACATCTGCTAAACAGGGCACGGTTCACAGTTGCAAGCATTGTATTGAGGTTCAAAGGAGAAGTATTCTTCAACAGAAATCAACATACAGGGATCTCTCTTGTGGGTCAATCATCAGCCAATCAGATCCCAAGGGTAAATGTGCTCGAGCCTAACCTGTACCTTTGAATAACTCCAGGAGAGATCCATTATCAACAAGATTGACAGGAGCATTTGCGTGCTTCTCTTTTCTAATCGCTCTCTCATGGAGCACATCTCCATCATCCTACCCAATATATGCGCCCGACGCATCACCATTCGAGTAGCCAGCAATCGTAGTACCTCCATCAATCGCCACAATAGACCCAGTCATGAACTCCGCACGCTCCGAAAGCAAAAAGCAGATCAACTCAGCCACCTCTTCAGGCTTGCCCAACTTGCCTGATGGTTGAGTCGCGTGAGCCAGTTCATCAGCAGACAAACCGAGGTGGCTCAGCATGGGCGTGTCGATATTTCCAGGCGCCACGGCATTGACACGGATGCCCTTCTTTGCGTATTCCAGCGCTGCCGTCTTAGTGAGGCCATTGACTGCATGCTTGGAGGCAACGTAGCCTGCGCATCCTATCGTTCCAATGGCACCCGCATCCGAGGAAAGGTTGACGATTGATCCTGGCACCCCAAGCTCGAGAAAGGTTCGGATTTCTTGTTGCATACAGTGAAAGGTGCCAGTCAGGTTTACATTGATCACCGCGGCCCAACTGGCAGGATCGGTCGCATCAATGGTAACGCCCTTGGGCAGAATGCCCGCTGCATTGACTGCAAAGTCGAGACGGCCGGCCCACGACACAACCTTTGCCACCGCGTCTCTCACCACCTCGCTCTTGGTCACGTCTACCCAAACAGGCAGTGTCCGGACTCCAAAATGGTCTTCGAGTTGTTGAGCTCGGGCTGTGGTATCCGCAAGATCCAGGAGAGCCACACCCGCGCCTCGAGATGCAAGGAGATGGGCACATGCATACCCTATACCTCCTGATGCACCCGTGACGAGAGCAACTTTCCCGCTGAACTCGCCAACCATTATGATGTGACCTTGTGATTCGTAAGAGGGCAAGAAATCGGTATTGACAGGAGGGTGCGGCAAATGGGGAGTCGTGTAAGAAAGGTGTGTGGAATAATCCTCGACAATAGTCAGTAGGCCAACATACAATGGCAGAGCAGCGTCTGAACGGCTTTTACATCCTTTCTTATCGTCTTCTATTCCTGCGCGCAAATCCGTACTCAGTTTCGCTAACTTCATTTGGAGTAAGTCCGAGTATTTTCTTTGCCAAATGGAAGACAGACTTTCAGTGACCCCTCACGGTCCCATCATGACGCCTGGGCTGTTCCTAATTTGGCTAAAATGCGAGTTGCGGAGGATGAATCCTTAACTTAGGTCGCCATGGTCTCATATGTATTTATCAACCACCTACTTCAACACAGTCTTGTGAGTTTTGATAGTTCAGTGTAGACGCCTAGCCCAAATACATTTTCTCAGCTTCAAATCCCAAACATGAGTTCCAAGGTTGCCATTGTCACAGGAGCATCATCTGGCCTGGGCCGTGCCATCGCCCTCAGCTATGGTCGAATGGGATGGAAAATTGTCTGCGCAGATCTTCGCCCCGATACTCCAAGCACGACAACCACCACTGTGGACTTGATCAACCAAGAAGGACGTGGCAAAGCCATCTTTGTCCGAACCGACGTCTCCTCTTCCGACGATGTTCAGTCCCTCGTTGACACTACAGTGAACACCTTTGGCAGAGTCGATGTTCTTGTTAACAACGCTGGCATTTCTCTTGAGTCTCACGGAAAGCTTGGGCCCAACCCAATCATCGACACAGCTGATTCTACATTTGATACTACCTGGGCCGTAAATACCAGATCGGTATTTTTGGGCTGTAAATATGTCATTCGGCAATTCCTTCGTCAGGAGCCATGGTCCACGGGCGACCGAGGATGGATCATCAATATTGCATCCGTCTACGGCCTGAAACCCGAGATTGAACATAGTTGGTCAATACAACCATGTATTCATCCAGTCACTGACTCTTCTGTCCAATAGTCTCTTACTCTACCTCCAAAGCGGCCGTGGTTCACATGACAAAGTGCATCGCCCGTGAGTACGGCCAGTCCAAGATCCACGTCAACGCCATCTGTCCCGGCTGTAAGTCACCGCATCTTTGGATATCTATTTTTGACTAATTTTTGATGTTTTTTGCAGTCGTCAAGACAGAAATGGATCGCGTCATGCTGGAAGATGAGGCCCTTGGCGCTGCTACCGTTGCTCTCCATCCTTGGGGATCATTGGGAGCTGCTGACGATGTGGCCAAGGCGGCTTGCTTTCTGGCTAGCGACCAGGCGGCATGGATCACAGGTGTTGCGTTGCCAGTCGATGGTGGCTATATGACAGCGTAAAAACCAAACTTGTTTGACACTTCACTTTAGGTGTCCAGATGACAGTATCAGCCACGTACCTCCTCAGATATACAGCAGCACAAGATATATGATAGCCGGGGTGGTCTTGGGTGATCAACCAAGGCAGTTCTTTTTGATATTGCTGGCCACCCTTGTAAGCGGTATCTCAGTGATTCTTACAATACTAGAATGATTTCATCGAACGGTTGATCTATCGATTCTTCGAATTTGTCCGGCATGTCAGGAAAGGTATCGATCGAAAGACCCCCGAGAGTATTCAATTACAATAGAGACTTTAGTGCCCGTCACAATTGCTCTGTGGGTGGTGGGCTGAACAAAGACAGGAGCATCCATGGGGACGAGATGACTTGCCGCCAAAGCTCGTCCTGGAAGCCGGCCCTTGCTTAAACAAGCCCCTCGGAGGTAAAAGTGATGAACTGCTCGCCGTAATGCTGTATTAGGCTGGACCGAAGGTTGGCACTGAGTTCAAGGCATTATCGGTTTCATCTGTCGTCTGCACCATCTGCCCATACAAGCCACAGGCCATGGCCGAGGCAAACCAAACCCTGCCTTTACGAGCGTAGTTGCACCAAGGGGTAGTTTTGTCATGGTCGAGTTTCTGCTCTGAAAGTGTCAAGCTATGACCACGAGCCGCAAGAGGATTGTTTCTCCCGCACTTTTGCACGTCAAGGAGCCATGCTCTGTCCTGAACGCAATCCTCCTGACATGGTTTTAGCGGGCGGCAGGTAAAACAAAAGCTAGAAAAGAAGCGGTTTCGAGTATGATTTGGAATGGTTGACAGATGGCAGATGTTTGGATTGGATGCTTCGTAATGGAAGTGCGCGGCGTCAGAGAAGCCCGGCATTAAGTCACGCAGCGGGTCACGTGTACCCCCCTGGTTTCACCATCCCGCCAAACCGTTGATCTCATGAGCCAGGTAGCCGGCTCGGCACGGGAGAAAATTCGCGTGGCCATATCTTGGGCCCTGCAGCAGCACAGCACATTGTGCTATGCGTTCCGTGAGCGATGGATTCTGGCACAGGGGGCCCTGGCGCCAAGTGAGTCGAGATGAGACAGCAGAATTATGCGACGAGATCTGGACCGCCGTGGAGTCTCTTGTTTATAGATGCTATTACCTCCGGGTTTCATCAAGTGACATTGAAACAGATGCGATTCTTGATCGGGGGAAAAGGTTTTACCTCCATCGGGCTGGATAAGACGGCATCGTATTTTGACTTAACGTTAAGGGAGGAAGGTATGCTTAAAACACCCTGGGGCGGTCCTTCCGTTAATCATCTTCACACAGCTTAGTCACATGCCGTGATGGGAGTCAAACAGCCGGACCCCGATCAATGGAATACCAACCTCTCCTTGACAACCTGACCTCCTTAGCAAAAAGAGGCTATTCGCAAGCCTGCGCATGGTTCAGCGTTCCTCCCACAAGCCGAAGTCTTCGCTTCTTGTTTCGCCCGTGCAGACCCCGTCCTCTGCCTCACATCACCGCATGACGAAAATATCCGTCCAAGGGTCAGGGCACAATAAACCCCCTGCCAACCGTCTCGTTAAAGAAGGTCGCTTTCTTGATCCAGGGCCATTTCCGCCAACCCCCATGCTTCCAGGCGGTCTTGGTCAAGAGCCACACCAGAATTCGATACAACGCCTTCGATCCCCGGCCTTGTTCGAGACAAGCATGGCCCGTGACCTGCAGAACACCCCGACCAGCCGGGGCTATCGGAGCCCCCCGCAATGCTTCCTCGTCTGTTGTGGCCGGCTTTGGAAGCCAGTTCTGGACGGACAAAACAACCCCCAGCTGTTTCCAACGGTGAGCGACCCAGGGCCTGTCGTTCAAGGGGCTTCAAGCTGAGTGAGATCCTGGCAGGCGACGGGAGATGCAGAATTTTTCCCGACACGCACCAAACGAAACAGAAACCTTCCAAATGTATCACCGTGATTTAGACGACAGACGAGCCAAATTGTTAGCCCCGAGAAAAAGACTGCAATTCGGATCGGCATGAATAAGGCATGTTTGGGAGATCAGGCGCCACGCGGCGAGGGCTCACGGCAGCCAACCAAATCCATCTGTGCCTGGCAGCTCCAGACGCCAGAGCAAAAGCCCAGTGTCACTGGTTTCAAAACTCGGCCGGGCAGTTACAGGGGCACCAAGCGCCGATTCTTGGGCTGGTTTCCAATGAGTGGAACCTCCGCGTCGAGGTGACATTGGGATGTGGCGGCCGCCAACGAGTTTGCGCCTCTACCAGAGGCCCAAGAGATGCCAAGGCCTCTCAAACAAGGGGCTTGACGGTCCTGCTGCCGTTGCCAATGACGCAGGCTGCATATCTTTGATTGCATCTCAGGGCTCGACCTGATCGACACGGTTTTGTACCCAAATTCGGCCTGGGAGGCTGATGGACGCTGGGTTTCGATTCAGCTACCGCATGAAGTGGGAAATAACTACGAAATGCCGAGGAAGAATCAAATCACAGATCATGAGCCTTGAGTTTGCCGCTCTTTCGAAAGGAAAGTCGTCGGCAACAGAGTTTTGACGCGCGGGCATCTGGTTGAGACACTGACGACGCCGGATTGGCCCCGTCTTATTGGCGGCAATGGGCCTGGCACCGCGGTTGTGGGTAACAAAAACAGCTTCTCTCACCCAACGCTTTGCCAGCTGACGACGGCCAAGTACGGGGACACGAACCCATCAGCTGGTACTGCCGTCATGTTCCCCAAGGGATCTGAGAAACAGCAATCAGACGCGGCGGGCCAATCAGTCGATGCTGCGGCTAGGCGCTCATACAATAACAGACACTGCCAACACCGTCATAAAGCAGGAATGGTTTCGACGCGATTCACCAAGGGAAGCGTGCAAGTTTCGACTGCAACCTCTTGTGCCGGAGGTCACGATTCAAGTACAGTACAGGACAAGACAAGAGCAAAGGGGCTCTTGGGCAGTTTGACTTGGCAGAGACTCTCCGACCATGGTCGCACGCTCTGCTGCGCTAAACATGGTCGGGCCCCTGTCCCTGACACCGAAGCCCTGGATCCACGACCCCTAGCGTTAGCGGCGCCACTGCCAGACGTTGGCCGTGGTCCCCCGCGGGCGCCATGCATCCAATGCATCTTGCGGCTCTCCTGGCCCTGGACCTGGTTCAGATGCCACCAGTCAGAGGCCAGCTTCGCGCCCAAATGCTATTGTTCGATTTCTCCTATTAAATCCACACCTGCCCGCGCATCACAGCTGCTGGACGGCCATTCTCATTCTATTGTTCTTGTTCGGGTTCCTATTGTGGAAGACGTCTCCTTTTGTCTTTCAATTACTTTCTTGTTCATCATTTTCCCTTCCCTTGTTTCTATCTCACTCTCTGATATTTCCCTTTTCGGATTTGTGCTGCTAGACAGTTCCTTAATCACCCTCCTTTGACTGTTCCCGAACAGTGCATCGCGCACCTACTTTCGACCGTTCATTATTTACCGTTTCGAGAGGAGCGTTGATCGCCTGCCTCCTCTATCAGTTTCAGTACTCATTCCTTTACTGCTTTGCCATCCAAGGCACCGCTCTCTTCCTTGACTCGATATCGACTTCTTAGACGACCGAGCAACTATCTATCTACTTGACTTGAGTGAAACGGCTGGAACCAGTTCACTTTCGCGCTCCAGCATATTTCTTCCAATATACCCACGAATCTCCAGTTAAAAACACCATCACCATGGCGATCTTGAAGAGTCTCTTCGCTACCCTGCTGCTTTCGGCCCCCTTCGCCGCCGCCGCCCCTCTGGACCTATCGGCTGGCTTCAAGGACATGGCCGAATCCCTCCCTGACCTCCCCGAGGAGGTCACTGGCAAGGTTGGAATCAGCTCCTTCCTTCGAACAATGGTCTCGAACCCCGACGCCCAGAACATCATTCCCAACAAGTACATTGTTGTCTTTAACAACGAAGACTTCGACGATGATGCCATCAGCGCCAAGGAGGCCTCGTTTGCCATGGCTATCAAGAAGCGAAACCTCAACAAGCGAGGTCTCAACGGCCTGAACCTTTCCACCACCATCAACTCCTTCAAGATGAACAAGTGGCGAGCCATGTCCCTCGACGCCGACGATTTGATGATCAAGGACCTTTATGATGCTGACGAAGTTGCCTACATCGAGGCCGATACCCATGTCCAGCTCAACGGCGCCATTGCCCAGGTCAACGCTCCCCCAGGTCTCGACCGTCTTTCTCACGCCCAGCCCAACGAGGATACCTATGTCTTTGACGACAGCGCTGGCGAGGGCATTGTTGCCTATGTGGTTGATACAGGTATCAAGACAACTCACACTGAGTTTGAGGGCCGAGCCACTTTCGGAGGCAACTTCATCAACAACGTCGTAAGTATATCGATGATTTGCGCATTGTGAAAGGATATCTTTGGCTGACTGAAGACAAGGACGATGATGAGAACGGACACGGCAGCCACGTCGCTGGTACCATCGCTGGTGCTACCTTTGGCGTTGCCAAGAAGGCCGAGCTTGTTGCTGTCAAGGTCCTGGATGCCTCGGGCGGCGGCAGCAACTCTGGTGTTCTCCAGGGCATGCAGTTCGTTATTGACGACGTCGAGAAGCGAGGAAAGAAGGGCAAGGCTGTTATGAACATGTCTCTGGGTGGTGACTTCTCCGCGGCCATCAACCGCGCCATCGAGGCTCTCTTCAAGGCTGGCGTTGTCCCCGTTGTGGCTGCTGGCAACGAGAACGTGAGTGAACCTTGAGCCATTATTGAAGAGCAAGGACTGACAGGCAATAGCGAGATACCGCCCTGACTTCCCCCGGCTCTGCTCCCAACGCCATCACCGTCGGTGCTATCGATGGCACAACCGACGTGCGAGCCCCCTTCTCCAACTTTGGAAAGGACGTCGACATCTATGCTCCCGGTGTCCAAGTCCTCAGCGTCGGTATTGACTCCAACACCGCTACCGCCTCCCTGAGCGGCACCAGCATGGGTATGTTTCAACTGCTTCCCTGTCGTGCTCGCCACCTTAATGCTAACCTGCTGCAGCCTCTCCCCACGTTGCCGGTCTCGCTGCCTACCTCATGAGCTTCCAGAACGTCCAGGAGCCCAGCCGCGTTGTTGAGCTCATCAAGAGCCTCGCCCAGCAGAGCGGTGCCAAGGTCCGAAACAACGCTCCTGACACCACCGACCTCATCGCCAACAACGGCAACCAATAGAAGCAGTCACGGCAGCACAACCACCATGGGGAATCAGGGACAATGGGAAAGCGGGACGTTTTTTTGATTACCAGGGAAAAAAGAAGAACAAATTTCAGGGATAATTGGTAGCCCACCTCTGTACAAACCTGAGATATTTCATGCCTATTCATGCGTGTAAATATGTAATATAGAACAGTAGACACACTTGTGATCTATCGCACTTGCTCGTTATGTGCCAGGAGTTGGACCGGAAAAGGCAACTGCATATAGACGGTGTATCAATAACGACTACAACTATGATCTTCCAGACAAGGACAAGGCGAGCAGCTGTTGACATCGGCCTGGAGGAGCCAAGACGGAACGACACGGCATGTCCGACACTGAGGCCTCTCTTGTCCGACACGATGACACAGCTGTCAGGGACACACAACTGAACATGCAGGATCGGAAGATTACTCCTGCAGCGAGGCCACAGCCACGATGTAACCTTTCAACGCAGGGCCGAGACCCCTGGGGCACGATGAGCAGACCCATACTTATCAGATCAGCTAAGGTCCTCAAGTGGCAGGGAACTGCATGAAAATACAAAACCAGAGCCCAGACGCTTGTCTCGAAGTCCGTCTCGTGCACATGTAGATCCAAGCCTAAAATGCACGTCTCTTTTAAACATAAGCGTCACGGATAGATTGCAGAATGGGATATCGGTATGTTTGCTCGCCGCCGCGTGTCCGTCGTCCGGAGACGTCAAGATGGACTTGCGGCGCGCCTCGCCAAAAGACTGAGGCTGAGAGCAATGGGATTCGATTTTAGCACTTCTTCGGCACAACCACAGTCATGAAAGGACTGGATTGCAATTTGACATCCGTGCTGGAGCGTACTGCTCCGGTATCAGGCTAAGAACGCACACACCACGTCAACGGGGGACTGGGCGAAACTTGGAATGCAGCGTGCGCTGTACAACGCCGCTGCTTGTTGTATTAGAAAGAGTAAACGCCCGGCAATGCGACCTAGGCTCGATCCCCTTCTCATGGGGGACCTGTGTCAAGTATGGGTACGTTAGGATATCGTGAAAAGGTTCTGGCATAAAACATGAAAGACCAAACAACTCGACCAGCGGATTATGGTGTTACAATTCGTCACGGCCCGTAATTAGGGGTGTGGCCTTCTCGCCACCTGGTAGGAAGACACTGGCCTCCTTGAAGATGTTGTCGAACCTGGCGCCGAAGAACCAAGCAGTGCCGATCTGTGAATGATGCATTAGTCGGCCAAGTTGATAACAGGAACACAAAGCAACATACCATAAGACCAGAAATGCAGAGCAAGCTAGCAATGACGACACCAAAGAGGACAACGGCCTCACCAGGGTCCATGGTGGGCTCCTTGTTCTGCCTCTGGTTGTTCTCAAGGGCGAGCTTCTTGGGATCTTGTCGGGGGAAGAGGGTTTCGATAAATTGCTCAATCTGAAGCGGGTTAGTGAGGGTATTCTTAGACATGATGTAGAGCAAGACATACCTTGGCGCACTGCGCACTGATAGCAAGATAGTTGGGATCTCTAGGATCGTTCTTTGCCTGGATTCGTCGTGCGTATCTCCGAAAGACATCGCATACTGTGACGAGGTTTTGAGTGCACTCAAACATGATCTGGCAGGCATCACCCTTGGTGATCTTGATGTTCCTCTCGAGAACGTTGGGGTTTCTGAAGACGAGCTCCAGTGTGGCAATGGCCATGCCCTGGGGGATGGCAACAAAGTTGAAGACACTCTGGTCCTTGATGCCGGCCATGTAGAACAGGCACTCCTCGCTGTGCTTGAGAGCATCGAGAACCATCTCAGAGACACACTCGACGGCCTTTGTGCGCTGCTTGGGATCGAAAAGGTCCTCCCACTTATCGACATGCTTGCTCCAGATCTCCTTAGGATACCATCTTCGACCGTCTTCCCAGTCTTCATGGATATCTCGAATAATGTTGGTCTTTTGGAGGAATTGGCCCATCGACTCGGTCAGTGAGGGACGCTCAGCCAGCTTGGGGTTGGCGAGCTCCGAGGCGACAAACAGGCGTGTTAGGCCCTCGCCGACGAGGCCAGCAACGTAATGGCAGTAAAGCTCATACTCGTCGACTGTTTGCACGCCATTCTCAATCATCTCTGTGTTTTGGGCATAATCGGCCATGCCATTGCCCATCTTGATGGTCATGTCCTTGATAATCTCATAGTAAGGAGCCTTGATCTTCTTGAGCTCAGTGATGACGACGTCAAAGTGCTCAAGAAGTTCCTTGTCCTTCTCTTGACTCTCATGGAACTGCCAACCATCCTGCTCCATGGTGTTGTGGAACTCGCGCAGAAGAGGAATCTTCTTGTCCAGGGGGAGGGTCATGTCGTCCTCAATAGTATCCAGACCACGGAGCACAAGGTAGAAGAGGGTGATGGGGACAAGAAGCTCATGGTTAAGCTCCTGGATGACGGCCGCAAAGCTGCGGCTCGTCATGTTCAGGTAGCGGAAGCATTCTTGCAGCTCGGGGGACTCGGTGCTGGGATCACGCTTGTGGACAGGATCGTGCCAGACCTTCCTGGAGAGGACATTAGAAGCTGCCGATAGAAGCAAGCAGGAAGAGGTCTCACCATTGGATAATGGACCGAAGCTGGTTCGGGTGGAAGAGGTAGTAGAGGGCACCCATTTTTGCGGCGTGAGGGGGGAGCGGGTAGGCGAGACAAGCAACTCAAGGGAGAAGCAGAGGATGGACAGTGCGCCGAGTTGACTCAGGAAGTGGGAGGAAGCAAAGTTTTTATGCCAATTGCAACCGTTGACCCCAAAGACGTCGTTTTGCGCTGCTCGCCATTAACTGCGCGAGGAAGAAGGAGAGATGAGAGAGGACAGAATTGATCTGGACACCCACTCTTCCGGGTAAATCCACATTAGCAAGAGCTCATTTCTTACGGTGGAGGTGGAGGTGGCCGATCCTTGTAGAGTGATATAGCGGATACTAGAATAAGATATCGCGCTTTCTGCATGAATCGCGCATCCAGCTGTCACTCGTATTCGTGTTGCGTTTTGTGACACTCCGCTTAGCGGCATGGCTGTGAAGATATGGATGCAATGCCTCTGGTGCAGCCGTTGACGGGAGCACAATACGGGTGGGAGCCAGCACTTGCTGTCGCTGGAGATGATTCAGCTACGTCTGCCTACAGCAAGCTGCAAGGCACCATTTCCCCAGGAAGCTGTACCACCCGCCATGACCAGCCGGAGCTCCGGCCCGCAAGCCCTCTGGGTGGTGTTGAAGAAGTGTCAGTAGGACGGTCTCGGCCATGATAGCTTGTCGTTAGCCGGCACATCGGGCAGTAAATAGGAATCAAGACACATTGCAATAGAAAGCGACAAATAAGCTGAGCAACCTGAGCGAAAGAGGCTGGCCTCATTGACAGCCAGCAACCACCAAGAAAATACTTTTGCGAAATATGCACATAGGCGATCCGGACCCCTTCACCGCTCAACCGGATTTATCCAACCCCACAGTCTTCTCTGCTCCAGGTTCCGGGAAATTGCGCGTCTGTTGAGCGTGGCATCGTGGAGCGAGCCAATCGAGAATGTGATGATGATGCTTAAAGCACAGATTCTTCGGTGTCCGGCGATTTTCGTCTCTCAAGATATGACAGCCGGCGAGGTTTTCCATGATGCATGTCAGACAGCATCACTTAAGCAGCATGGAGAGCTTCTGCATGTTGAACCCTGTCACAACAGACGCGTTTCCACCACCTTAGGTGCCACGAGTCTCAAGAAGAATGATATTGTTTGATCTCGGCCCTTCGAACCGGGCCATTGGCACTATGATCAAGTGATGAACAACTGCGTATAAAAGGCCTTAAATCACGGTGGGTATGAAAACCCAGGACTTTGTTTCAGTCATAGCTGTTACTGTGTCCTGAGCTTCACTGAGAACCTATCTGCTGCAGGAACTCGTTATCTTTCCATTACACCGGAACCCTTCCCCTGCTGATCAGGCACACCCAAAATTGCTTATACATGGCGATATCTCTGATAACACCACTAGTAGAGACCTATATATGATCCAATTATAGGAGAAGCCCGTGCCTTAAAGAGCGTGCATCTCGAATCATCTTGACTCACCATCTGAGGTAAACTATGTACTACCTACATACCTATCAGGCTGCGTATTGAAGTCTTTAAAGGGTAGCATCATGGTGCCTACACAGCTGACCGTTAACTATATAGAAGGTTGGGCGGTGACGTGCAAATGCTCTCAAGGCGACTGGTGCAAAGACATCTCCATCTGAACAAGTTCTAAGGCTACACCACCTCTTCATGATCTTTACCCGCTTCCATGCTCACGGCAAAATGCGCAACTTATGGTGTCTGCAATAGTGTCTGCAATATACCGCCCTGGCCCGATTCTGTACAGTTAGACCCTCCGCCTTGGAGTTTGCTTGTCGTGCGCCAATGCTGGGGAATTGGCTCGACGAACGAACTAATCGAGTCAGTAGTTATGAGCTTAACTCAGTCAAATCAAGTAATGGTCAAGTTTGCAGGATTCCTAATATCATGGATGTTATGGGGTTGTACGAAAAGTACCGACAGAGGGTATTTCGGGAGCATGAGAATGAATCACTACAGAACATGTGATGAATGAAACAATGTTTCAGTGAACAATCCTCGACAAGCTCCAAGTTGGATAATAATCGTGTCGACACAGCCTCTTCCAAAATTCTGCAGTCTATAAAAAGAAAAAATCAAGCAAGAATATCATCATTTTCCTTATGCGAGATGCCAAGTCAGAGCCAAGTCAGACAGAACGATGCCGTGTAAGTTGGGCAACACGTAAACATCACGGCGGAGTTCAGGCAGTGGTGTTGAGGGGCAAGTGGCAACAAGGCCTGACGGGGATGGGAGGAAGCGTTGGAAACTTGAAGGAAACCTTCTTTTCGGGAGGCAGCTTTCGTCTTATTGGCTAGCTCGTCAAGAACGATTCGTCATGTTTCTCATGTGATAAACTGTCCTCCAAATTTGCGATTGAGGCCTCAGATTATGATCCAAGGTGGTGAACCTGCCCAACGGCTGGGCACTGCCCCGCCATTACGTAGCCCCGGAAGGCCCTGAAGAACCTTTCCAAGCCCCCCAGCCTTGGAGCTTAGGCCAATGGGTGCCCGAGGAGGTACCTGCCAATTCTTGGATCCGTCGTTCTTGAGGGAGGGAGGGAAGGAGGGATGGATGGCGGTCATGCCGGATAATTTCCGCGCGGGCAGGCGGTCATTTTGGGCAACCCGACGCCATCATCAACATTTCTTACCTGGTGCCAGTGAATTTTTTCTTCCTTTTCCTGCTCCATATTCACCTCAACCTATTTCCACCTCCCTCCTGACCGACCTGAAGCCCGGAAGAGCTGCCCATCATGGTCGTCGATACCGCCTACTACGACACCTTGGGCGTCCAGCCCACAGCCACCGAGCTGGAAATCAAGAAGGCCTATCGCAAGATGGCCATCGTCCACCACCCAGGTTTGTCCATGATACGGCCTTTTAGACCGTTGCATTCAACCTAGCTAACTTTGTCGCTCCGCAGACAAGAACCCCAACGATCCCACCGCACATGAAAAATTCCAGGCCATCGGCGAGGCCTACCAGGTCCTCTCCGACACCGACTTGCGGAAAGCCTACGATAAGTTCGGAAAGGACAGCGCAAGACCTCAGGAAGGTTTCGCCGACCCCGCCGAGTTCTTCAGCTCCATCTTTGGCGGCGATGCCTTTGTCGACTGGATCGGCGAGATCAGCCTTATGAAGGACCTCACCGCGACCATGGATATCACGATGCAAGAGGAGGAAGAGGCCGCAGCCGCCGAGGCTGCCGCGCAGGCCGCTGACGGAGACTTCCCCGGTACTGAGGAGGCCAAGAAGGAGAGCATGAAGGACCAGGAGAAGAGGGCGGAGGAGAAGAAGGCCGCTGCTGCTGAGGAAGAAGCTGGCCCACCACCCCCTCCATACTCCGAGACCGTTGCCGACGACAAAGAGACAAAGCCTACCTATACTCCTCCCCCGGCTGCCGCCGCAGGCCCCTCGGGCACCGAGTCCCCTCTTCCTCGATCCGATGCCAACTCACCCGCACCCTCCTCGGCCTCCCGAAGCCGAACCCAGATTCCCCTCCGACCTGCCCTGGCCGACAAGTCCCACGAGGATATCCTCCTTGATGAGGCTGCCAAGGGTGAACTGACAGAGGAGGAGCTTAAGCGTAAGGAGAAGAAGAAGGGCCTGAGCAAGGAGCAGAGGGAGCAGCTGGCAGCCTACGAGAAGGAGAGGGCCCGAATCCGACAGGAGCGTGTCGACACCCTCGCACGTAAGCTCCAGGATCGCCTCAGCGTGTGGACCGAGACAGACAAGGGCAACGACGTCACCAGGGCTTTCCAGGAAAAGATGCGTCTCGAGGTGGAGAACCTCAAGATGGAGTCATTCGGTATTGACATCCTGCACGCTATTGGTCAGACGTATGTTTCCAAGGCTTCAACTCTGCTGCGCAGTCAGAAGTTCCTCGGCATCGGCGGCTTCTTCAGCAGGCTCCGCGACAAGGGAACCCTCGTCAAGGAGACATGGAACACCATCAGCAGCGCCATCGATGCCCAGCAGACCATGGAGGACATGGCCAAGATGGAGGAGAAGGGTGGTGAGGACTGGACCGAGGAGAAGCGTGCTGAGTATGAGCGCCGCGTCACCGGAAAGATCCTCACTGCAGCCTGGAGGGGAAGCAAGTTTGAGATTCAGAGCGTCCTGCGCGAGGTGTGCGACAGCATCCTCAACGACAAGAAGGTTCCTCTCAACAAGCGGCTGGAGCGAGCCCAGGCTCTGGTCCTCATTGGTGACATCTTTATGAAGGTATATTTTCGACTTATTTTCTTACCTATTTCATAACTAACGCGCTGCACAGGCTGAGCGTTCTCCCGAAGAAGAGGGTGACTATCTCGTCTTTGAGCAGCTTGTCGCCGAAGCAGCCATGAAGAAGGAGGAGGATCACAAGAAGAAGAAGGAGCGCAAGCACGGCAAGGAGAAGGAACCTTCCTCCCCCTGAGTTTGAAGAGAACAGTTGAACCAAAGAAAAAGATGCCCAAGGAGTCAAGGGGCAGTCAGTGGTAGGTGTGAAATCCTGGGTGGGCATGCTTGGAAAAGGTGCACGCCAATGAAGACGAACGTTTTTGGTTGGGATGATGCCGTGGTGGTATAGCATAGAGTGGCAATGACGAGGACGGCCGGCAAACGATTTAGACATAATTCCCATGACCCTATTCCCCCCTTTTTCATGAAATCTGACGACCATATATCCTCTCAAGAGTTGCTAGTTGATCTATTACCGAAACAATGTGACCAAAGGAAAACACAGTGAGCAACGCACGAAGCAATCAAAGTCAAGTCGAATGTTTGATATCATCTGGTGATATCTGTTGCCCATTTGTACCTAGCTACCTGACTTGATCTCCTGTTCCGTCACTCAACCGAGGAGGATAACAAAAACCATGATCCCAAGATACCGAATCTCAAATAGCAATTCTCTCTTTCTCGCTCTCTTGTGTCTCGCTGAGTCTCTCTCTTGTACCCCTTCGCTGTCTTTCCCACCAATGATTTTATAAACCTCACCAAAACTCTCTCACTCTCGGGGTATCTGTTATACATATGTATCCTGAACCGAATAAAAATAAAGGGGGACCAAAAAAATTCCGCGACAAATGAAAGGAAGAAAAGCCCTGCGGAATGAGGGCTCGATGAAAGTGGTGTCCAGGCCGTCCCCGTATTCTCCCATTCGCGCCGTGTTTTGAGATAGTGGGGAAAAAAGTATGAGCAAGAAGACGGTTCTCGATGGAGTTTTTGTGCATAGCGATGCATGCCGCCGGGAAGCAAAAAGAATGCGACGCAAAGAAACGAAAGAAATCTGAGTTGAAAAAAAGCATCGCTTGCTTGCCCAACGCCGTGTATGCCATGCATGTTTATTCCCCATCATGTTCGTATGTACGACGTTTGTTTCGGTGTGTCATGCCCTGAGGCTCGGCTGGTGTAGAAAAATGTTGAAAGTTGTATGGAAAAGGAGAATTCGGGAGTGGTGAGTTGTGTGCAGCATCCCGGCCGCGTATCGTGGTATTAATATATTGGGGGTTGACCGAGTAAGGCCGCACTCAGAGTGTGTTGTCGTCCTGGGCGAGACTAGTTGCCTTCCGCTTGCAACTCGATGCCACTATCACGATCCTGGGAGCTCTTCTCCCAGGGCAGCGGTGGCTCAAGCCCAGTATCTTCAGTGTCCAGGTCTAGATCGTCATCCTGGGTCAGGATTTCGTCATCCTCGTCCTCATCCCCGTCGTCGTTGGGGGGAGGAAGCACATGTCCACCAAAGTCAACATCACAGATGCGGACCTTGTAATCCAGCGCCTTCTGGCCCTCTTTGATGAGAATCTCGGTCCAGTTAAGACATCGCTTGATACTTTGGTTGATCTTTTGGCTGTCGACGAGCAGTTCGCGATGCTTCGACAGATCAAGCTGTAGACGACGCTCATCCCGTCGTCGACGGGCAGCCGCCTTTTCCAGAGTCTTCTCATCATTGGGGTCCAGAGCGTCCGAGGCTGATACTGAATCGGTCATCGAAATATCAGAGTCGTCCAGTGAATCATGCTCCTCGTCCTCCGAAGGGGGTGCTGAGTCCTCTTCGCTGAGATCAGCAAGGGTAAGGCTGACGGGGGGTTCCACCAAAACTTCAGAAGGGACTCGGCTAGAGGTCGCTGAAGGAACGGCAGAAAGATGGCCAGCTCTCGACAACCGCTTGTACCTGCGAATCTCTGCGGTCTGCTTTCGAAGCTGCCTCTCCAGGGTTCGGTTGATGGCTTCAAGCGAGGCATTGGTGATCTCCAGGTCCTGAACCTTGCGTTCTCTCCGTGCGTTGGCCACTAGCTCGTTCACGGGATCAGAAGAATTGGTCGATTTAGTTGGGCTCTGAACTTCGGGCTGTGATCCTTCATCATCCTGCGCCTCCTCTTCATCGGCGAGTTCCTCGGCCACTTGGAGAATCGATGCCATGGTCAGGGCCGGCTGACTTGAGCCAGGGCTTCTCGGAGGCGATGCAGGCTCTGAGTGCAACCGAGGCGGAGACATGGGCATCCTAGGCGAGTGAGAGGGGTCAAAGTTGGGGACGCTCCCTGTCCTTGCATGGCCTCGGAGTTTCCTGGGCGCTGATTCAATGCTGACTCTTCTCTTGGGATTAACGGTTGCAGCGGGAGCTAGTGATGTTGGTGATGTTATGTTGGTTGCCGAGGCTAATTGGGGCCTGCTGTTGAGACCAGGTGTGCCAGTATTTTTAAGGATCGAGGGGCTTGGCTGGGCAATCTTGATAGGCGAATGCGGCCTCGGAGGCAGGGAGTATGTGTGGCTCGAGTGTCCAGATGCCGAGTTGCCTGTGCTCGGTCGTCCAGATTGAAGTCTAGAAGTAGATGAGTTTGTCGACGAAGGTCCCGAGTTCTGACCACTGGGCTTGAGGTCAGGTGCATCATTGGCATAAAAGAACTTGGAGGACGTCGGTTCGGGTGTGCTGCTAAGAATTGGTGTAAATGGCGATGTGGCGGGAGGGCTCATGGTCCTCTTGGACTCGGCGTTGCTGGCACTGGCGTATAAGAAGGTGGACGAGTGCCTGTGTGTGCCAGTCGAGGGTCGATTAGACGACTGTGAAGTTCCTTGGACATCACTGGCACGGAAAAATTTCGAGTCGGGGTCAGCGGGAGAATCAGATCGAGTCAGTGATGGTCTTCCTGACGACGATGTCAAGGAAGCTCGAGGATCCCATCCATCTCGATCCGGGTTCGGGGTGCCGTTCGGAGTGGTGTGGTTGCTCTCGGCGGCACGGCTTGAACGACTACCGGACCGGGGTGTTACGCTGCTTGTTAGGTAGACCGAGGGCGAGGCGGTGTCGTCTCGATAAGGGAGCCCGGAGGGCAAGCCCTGAGTCGATCTCCGGGCCAGAGGTGCAGCAATCGAGGGACCCTTTGCACTGGAAGCAATCTTGGGCGTCAGAGGCGTGCGGCCGACATTCTTTGCAGCAGCTGCACTCAGCTGCGGGGGCCGGGGCCTCGAGTCACCACCAGGGGGCATCTTGGGCGTAACGGAACTCGACGAGGTAGAGCGAGTCGAGGTTTTTGTGGCGGTTAGGGCGAGGACATGTTGCTTCGGGCCGTGGTAGCTAATGGTGGTTGCTGTGGAAGACCGGGCGACCGAGGTGGTGGAAGAGGCGGAGGACTGAAATCGAGGGCGAGCCTGAGCCGGCAGCTTGTTCGTCGTTGGAGTCCTAGGCAGAGGCTTGGACGAGGCAACGAGCTTGTTCGCGGATGCCGAGGTAGCTATAGGGACGGGCTTGGCTGAGCGGCGAGCGGCGAGGCCGGTGGTGGAGGTTCGCGAGGAGGAGTCGAAGGAGGAGTTGATGTTGTTGAGGGTGCGCATTCTGACAGAGACGGTGTCTGGCTGGAGTCGGGGGAGTCTCGACTGCAGCAGACCAGACAGAGACGGACGGGTGGGTGGGTGACGGGCAGTCGGGCAGTGATGGACGTGGACGGGACCAGGCGCTAAATTGTTACTGGCTGGCCGGCATGGCTCGGGCGGCACCAAATTTTAGGTTAAGGGGGGCCACCGCTGGAGGTCAAAGCCACAGGGAGCTTAGAGCGCTGAAGCACAGTGGACTTCACTGAACACCCAGGGGACACCTCCGAGTAAACAAATACTGACACACACACCGTTCTCTCGACGAGAAAAAGCTGTGTGAAAGCGGGGGGCACGGTAATCGATATGAGTCGGGCTGGTGGCTTGGGTATCGATGGATTCTTCTTGCTGCAGGCGAGAGGGGAAAGAGAGGAGAAATTCTGCACTATCAGCAGTGCCTTTTGATGAGTCGCATACAGAGCAGCAAAGAGGAAATGAAGCCAAGAACGTGCGTCGTAACAATCAACCAAAAAACAAAACAATAAGCGTCACGAGTTCTTTGTGTCAGAGGGAGGCGAGAAAGGAGGAGAGTGAGGAAGGAGAAGAATCGGTCAATCACGAAAAGCGGACGGGAGGGAATACAGGTATGGGAGAGGAAGAAGCGGGCAAGAGAGTGAATGGATGGATCATGGCATGGGCGTACCCTTGCTCTCCTCGACACGGAGCGGACGGCCTCGTCTAGGCCAGCAAGGAAGCAAGCCGTCTCTCTACCGCTTTTCTTTTTGGCCTCTGTACACAAGGTCAAGGCCTTGTTTCCTGATCATGGGTGTTTCTCCCCAGCTGCAGAGTCCAAAAAAGCACAGGCATCTGACTGTTGTGTTTTGGAATTGACCCGTATGAGTGGTGCTGGTTCGTCTTGGAACATGCCAAACACCACCAGCTCCTGTGGATCAGATCAGACAGATCCTCCCCCATTTTCATCCTATCCACGATGAAGAGATGGAAATGTTACAGAGCATGTTTGTTTATTTTGACACCCACATCTCCGACGCGGCTTCTCCTCTAGTAGGAAACCCATTGCGTCCATCATTAATAGCCAATTCCCTTTCCTACACCTTCAATGCTCACCATCAGCGCCGAGCCCGCCCATCGTCATCCTGGCTTGATTACATCTTCATGCCAGCCCCCAACCCATAGTCCAGTCAGTGCCCCCATGCAGTCTCATCTTCTCCGCCTCGCCGTCCGGTCTCCCTGGAACCCATGCAAAAAAGACGGACACACCCCAGTCCAGTCCCGAAGGGAAAAAAACACGGGCAGCAGAACAACTGCTTGGGTCCCCCCTAGTTGATCGCCGCGCGTGTGGCATGACACGGGCAACGCCACAAACAGAGCAACAGAAACAACAGCCGGCGGGGTCGAGAGTAGCGGTCCCGAATGGCCGGAGACAGTACTACGTAGTATTACAAAATGAGTAAAAAGAAATACAAGAATCCCTTCAGTTAAACAATGGAAGCCCAGCCCAGCAACCTTGCCAGAACCAAAAATACTCCAACACTTCCCAATTGGGCAGCATGTGCACATGCAAAGCACCGCTCATGATGTGCTCGCAGCTCGCTCACTTGCCTTAGGCACGCGCACAAAATGCAGAGCCCGAAAAATATCCATGCTGACCAATCACGATCCCTTGTTTGGCAAGGCAAGGCTTCGCTTCAGCTCTTCCGTCTCTTTGTCTTCCTCGCTCTCTCTGCTTTTTCCTTGTCCCGCTGACAGAAAAAACCTGGCACTTTTCTTCTTTGGTGGCTCGATGATTCTGCAATAACCTGTCCACAACCCACTCCCCTCCCTCTCCCTCCCGTTCGCCAGGGCTCTCCCATAGCCTTTCGCCTATCGATTTTCCCTTTTTCCCAGCGACCCGAGGTCCCTAAGCTCTCGGGAAGGAAATCTCTGTTTCGCTGCTCATTCAGATTCGCGGTGTCGTCGTGTCGTCATGGGCGTCATAGGGATATCGCTGATTGTCGCCTCGGTCGTCTGGGTCCTCGTGCGACCACCGTCATGGATCCCTTCGCCCTTGCAGATCCTCCTGCGATGGAGAGGCAGCCCTCCTGCCACTATCACGGACAGCAAGACCGATCCCTCGACGGCCGATGCTGACTCTGGCTCTGATATGGGGCCTAGCGCAAGCCCTGGGCCCCGTGTCCTGGTGTCGTTGGATCACGAGGTGGAACCGTCCCTCCGCACCCGGACTGATCCGGCCGACAAGCCTGTCGACCGTACCACCCGAGCTTCTTCGTCCGACCCTGACCGCCTCCACCAGCCTCTCGGTCAGGGCCTCGTCGCCAGTTCCTTACAGCAGTCTCAGCCCGCCAAGCATGATACCGCTTCTATGCCTCCACCCCCACTGCCAAAGATCGTCTCGCAACCTCCTCCTCCAACCATCGCTGAGCCTGATGAGCAAACCACTCCCAAGGCTACTGCCGTCTCCGATCCTCCATCCCTTCCCGTACCCACCTTTTCACTCGACAATGCTCCCCCGGCGCCTAGCTCCCACCCCGCTCCGCCCCGGAACCCCACCGTTCGCGGCCCCGCCCCCTCCATCGCCGCTCCGTCCTTGGGCCCGTCCATGATGCCACCACCTCCGCGCCCAGGACGACTTCCTCCCATGCCATCCTCTGCAACTCCCATCAACCGCGTCTCTTCCTCAACTTCATCCTCCGGTCGTCTTCCGTCTCTCGCCCAGTTTCCTGCCGCGAACTCGGCCCAACGTGCTCGGGGACCGGCTCCTAATCGCGGTCCTGCCAGCTCCGGCCTCGCCCCGCCACCAACTCACTCCTCCAAGCCTTCCAAGCCCAGCCGAAAGGTCCTTCTCACGCCTGGCCACTCTCCTCTGGACTGGGCTCGCATCTCTGGCCCCAATTCTGACCTCCGCGGCGTTGACCCGTCAACTCCCTATCTTCGCGTCACGCCCTCCATGCTGAAGGTCCAGACCGGCCGCAAAGGCAAGGACGCTTGGATGGCCCTCAATGGCAAGGTGTACAACATTACACCCTACGCCGACTTTCATCCCGGCGGTGTCCCGGAGCTGTTGCGCGGTGCTGGGCGCGATGGCACCAAGTTGTTTGGTGAGATTCATCCCTGGGTCAACTACGAGACAATGCTGTCTGCTTGTCTTGTGGGATTGCTCGTCGAGGAATCCGAAGGCGCCGAAAGCCAGATGGATGGCATGGATTAGATTTACTTACAGCATGCGTTTACACAAGCGACTTAACGAACATAGACTCGAGGGTACACATGGATCACGGTGGTAGTTCATCTTGAAATGCTGTAAACCATCCTTGTTGCGCTATAGCTGCCACCCCTTAGAACACATAGATGTACACTAGCTAGAGAGATACCCCTGCTGCAAAGAGAACGACATGATATTTTACCGCCTCTTTCCGAACCTGAATTTGAGCTCATCGTCGCTGTCGTCACTATCGGCAATCTCCACAACCCTACTGCGAGTTGGCCGCGCTCGCTTGGGAGGCTGCTGTCCCCCTGCTGGCGGCTCTGCCGCGGCCCGTTTGCTCCCCTGGCTTGTGGCTCGGGACGACTGACTCCTCGTGTTGCTCTGAGACTGTGACGCCGTACCTCGGGTGCCACGAGTCCGTGTAGCGGGTATCGATGATTTCTGAGAGACCTGGTCCTCCTCATCGCTGCTGTCCGAAACGACACCAACATGCCGTCTCTGCACAGGCCGCGCCGGTGCTGGTTCTGAAGGCTGGGAGTCTGCCCCTGAAGGCTCGCTGACATGCCGCTTCCTCCTATCGTTCTCTTCATCCTCCAACCAGTAATCATCGCCTACGCCAAACTCCTTGGTCTTGACCTCCACAAGGGGCACAATGACCCTCGCTGCTTGGCGACCCGTCGCTTCTCCCCGTTGTCTAAACTTTTTAAAGTTCTTCATGCCGTTCCATTTCGGATCCCATCGGCCGTCGCGGATGTCTTGCTCCCGAGTTCTGGCCTGACTGGGCTTGCGCACCTCAATCTCTTCCACAATGTTGAGCCGACGGATCTCTGCGAGGTCAACATCATCAGGAAGATTAGCCAGGTCTTCCTTCTCAGCTCGAGCACGAGCCTCCTCCTTTTCTTTGTTCTGGGCGGCCATTGCTAGGATGTCAAACTCCTTCTTGATCTTCTTCTTGGGCGTCGGGGCAGGCGCTTTAAGTTCAGGCTCCACCTCTTTGGCCCGAACACTCAAGTCTTCGCCTCGCTCTATCCGCTGGCGCTTGAACTTCTCTGCCGCGGTAGTCATGCCATCCATTAGATGATCTTCTGGCAGAGGAGAACCGCGTCTCTTCCTTTGTGACCTTCGTGTATTGCTTGGCACCTCTGCTGGAGGAGGAGGAAGGTCATCCGGCTCTTGAGAGACAAACAATCCTCCCTCCTCCGTCGATGGCTGTACCGGTTGTTGCACCGATTGCTGATTCGTTGTCTGTGCCGAAGTAGTTGAAGGAGTGTCATCCATATCAATATCCGCGTCATCATCAAAACCTGCAAAGCGCCTTTTGACGGTCCTTCTAGTCCTTCCTCTTCTGGGGGCGGGCTGTGACTCCACGGCTGATTGTGACGTTGGAGCCTGTGTATTTGCAGGCTGTGAGCTACCTGATGGCTCGGGTTGGGGTACATTATGAGCGTGTTGAGGCTCCTGAGTATTTTGCGCAGACTCAACTTCGAGTGGCCGGCGGAGGATACTCGCGTCCTTGATGAGAATAGCTTCCAAGAATTCGCTTTGCTCAATAGGACGATGATCCAGCCTCAGGGATACAGACGTGAAGAAATCGGCGTACCAGTTGACCAAAGACCCCCTTGAAGGCACAAATCGGACAACTACCACTCCTTTGCCCTCGCTGCCGTCATTAAAAGCACCGAGGCCTTTTTCTCCAGCGACACTCTTGACATATTGGACGAATTCATCCACTTCAGTCTCCTCGGGCACGACATTGCCCAGCAATGCCTTGCCACCTCCGTTCGTGATTGGCGCAAGTAGATTGTTGTACTGCGACTTGTCATAGAAGATGAAAGTGTATCCTTCGAAAATGTCCTTTCTCTCGGGATCAGGAGCATAGGTCGAGTCCGGGTGCTGCACAGGCTCTCCACCTCTTGGGGGCAGATGTTGCAGTGCATCAGGCCAATTCTGTTTAAAGTCCTGTTCCAGAGGGCTGAGATCGGTAATCTCTGCGCCCTCTGTCGGACTCCCAGCCTCGAAAACGGCATCAAGGAATGACTCGGTTACGATGTATTTGCCATTGATTAGTGCCTGAAGTCCTTTGGCAGTATTCCGCTTCTTCGAAACGACATGCGTTGTCGACTGGGCATATTCCGTCACGAGCTTGATATCAAGCTGCTCGAACCTGTCGCGAAGTGTCGTTAAAGGATCCGTCTGCAGTTCTTTGCTAGTAAAAGAAAAGGCGAAAACAACTGGCTCCCACAAGAGGCTACACCTAGTCAGCCAAAGCCATTGCGACGAGGGAGGGTGTAGTTACCGAAACTTGTGAGGACATTTGCCCATGGTAAACTCGGCCGTCGCCCCCTGCACCACCTTTTTCTTGCCTTTGATCTTTTCTCCATCGACGACTGTTCCTATCTTGGTCGCCAGGTCCTCGATGGTGAGCATCGATCGGCTGGTGGGATTGTGGGCTTGGCCATCCTCGACGGGGCTAACGGTGAGCGTCAGATGCTTTCGGGAGATGGTGTTGTGGGATATGGCTAATTGGCCAGCTGGATTTTCATCGTTAGTTCGACTATGTTAAAGTCCCGGTGTGAGAACTCTTACGCTCTGCCGCCGTTCGGCCAAACAAGTAGGTCTTTCCCGGTCGCAACCACAGCCTTCGGCCTATGGACAAGTCAGCGACGCCAATATCAGCGTCTCGGGAGCGTTGTTCTCACCTTTAAAGGCCTCTGGATTCTCCAGAATCCACATCTCCGGGCGTCAAGTGCGACGCGAGGTCGTCCGCAGTCACATAGGGGTATGACGTGAGGTTAGAGGTCGCGAATCCTAGCGGGGACCTGGTGAGACGCGTCAATGATCGAGGTTCCGCGACGCCAGGTCACGTGGCTCCAACGAGCTGTCCTCGGCCCCAGCAGGCAACCGCCACAATTCGGTGATGCAACAAGGGGCAGAGACAATCCTTTTGTCTTCTTTTCTTTTGGGTATATTCTCCGTGTGCGCGAATTTCTGCATACGTTCATTGAGACTATACCTTTTCTGTGATGATTCACACTCTGTAGAGCTCCAGACCCAAGTCTGTTGCCTCCGCTCCTCTCCGCTACCGCCATCTGATAAAGACTTGAGCCGCATGTTCGCTCCATATTCACCCGACGAGGCTCGGCCATCCCGTAAACTTGATAACAGATCGCATGATATTGGATCATTGATGATGACAAAGTGCAGCGTGATGTCATCCGGGAGCCCTACGCCGTGGGGTACTGGCCACGGCCAACACCAAAAGCAAGGTCAGCAATAGCGATGATCCTTCTATCAGCAGGGTACCATCGTGGTAAACGGTCACATGGCTCAACCCTCCAGGGATTACAGGTTTCTTGGGTACATTCTATGCATTGATTCATCCCAGTTATTCGCCAGACCACAGGAGCCACTGCGTAATGCTCCTGTCCAAAGAACCTCGGGGGAGCCTCGACTATTCCGTATCTGATTGTGTACAAGGTATCCTACAGCAGAGCGCCATCTATTCCTTCAAAGATACCAACGGCTCACTTAGAATCTGCCTTGACCTCCCAGACTGGACAGTCCCCGCATCGAATGTGATTGCAGTTAAAGGTTAAGCATTCGGCATCCAACGTCCAGTTCCATTGCGCTTTACACTGGCACTGGAAATGATGTATTAGTTATCAGCTCCCGACATCCCCATGGTAAACTGACACATCTCCAGCTGTAGGTTTTTTTGGGCTCGGCCATATTGGTTATTTGTACTAGACCATCAGTACTAGCACTACAGCCTTGGACACTCACTTACAAGTTTTTGTACTTAGTAGACGTCCTCTCCGTTAGATTGCGCATGATACGATCTTGTTACCCTCCATCTCCCCTAGAAAGATACCGGCTATTTAACCTAGTGCCGAAAGATGAGGCTCTGCTCCAGAGACCAGGCTCGGCACTCCCACAGCCTCAGACCCGAGTTGGTGTCGCTGGGGACCCTCCGCATTCCCGACCACCACCAAGGCACGGCGAAACTTTACTTTTTAGGTACCATGATTGACTAACGTGAAAAGTCGAAGCCAACCAAGATTGGAGATGTCATGCCCTGCAAGGTTATCGAGGCGAGCGTGCATGGAACTGACCAGTTGAGGGGGGGATCGGTGTTCATTCTAGGTATTATCAGTTGCAGAGTGATTTATTCGCCCCCAATCTTTCACCGATGAGTCAACTCTTTGCCGCTGAGTACCGAGCTAGCAGAGCCTCATCACAGAGGCCGTGTTTCATGTGGGCCGGGAAGTAACCCGTGGTAGATTGTGTCAGCAGTAACAAATCCCCTCAGTCAAGAAACAATCAGGCCACTTGTAGCATGGGGGATCTATCCAGACGTAATCGTGGTTACATATACTCTCTGAACACAGTGGTGAGCCCCAGAACTAGGGTACAAGATGCTAATCTGTAAGGCTGATGGGGGTCGAGTAGATGCTCGGGATGGGTGTTACAGCAAGCCGCCGCTACCACACTGTTCCTCTCTCCAGTGTGAGGCAGTTGGCTTCAAGTGTCCACCAAAAGGCATGGATGAACCCCCCCCCCTTTAACTCATGTCGGTCAAGTGGTAGGCGTAGGCGTAACTTCGCAATCCGAGCATTGAACGTGATTGCACGATGTGCAGTGAACCGAGATGGAAATGTTCCAGTCCCGAAAACACCAGTGCTGCACCGATTAATGTCAGTACGTCATCGTCAAGGTTGAAGCGTGTAGACTCACGCATTTCCACATCCACGTCATACCAGGCATGTTGAGAAGCCGTTGTTGTGTAACTCGTCGTGAAGAATTTAACGGGCAGATAATCCAGGTGTGGTTGGGCAGTGTATGCAACAGGTACATTAAAGATAGGTTTAAATGAGTCAACGGGAAACAGCGTCAGGTGCGCAGCTTTTATTCCTCCGTATTAGACGCCATGTTACAACGGCGGCAGCTTTTCGACCACTCAAGCGTGTCCATTGCCTTCATTTCAACCTCCCTTCCCAAAGTGCAAATGATCGTGACAGGGATTGGTGAGGATTGGATTGAGGCCCCCCAAGTTGTGCGGGGTTGGCCGAGCACGACTCTATTCCCATGTCAAGGAATAGTTGATGATAAGACTATTATTAAAGCCCAAAGTGAGGCCTACACCGACTTTTAGAAACAAACTTTTGTATATTGTAGTTGTATATTCTGCTGTATATGGTATCATTAAAGCTGAGATCCTTCGCCAGGTGCTCCCTTCATTCGTGACCCCTCCATCACTCGCGTTCATTGCAACCGTGAACGCCCCCAAAAGCAATTAGTCGACTTGGACACCACTCGGAGGTCATGTGTGTATGAACGTGACGTAGTACTGTCAACGAGTATGCAGCGGGGGGTAGAACGATGGCCTTCAGGGGGCAACCTGACGTTTCAGATCCAGCCAGACTTATAGCACTCTGCGAGCATCCTCTTCCGGCCAGCCCTCTTGCTCTTGATGCTGACCGCCTCGCTATTCTGGGTCCTGACACGATCGATATCCTCGGGATCTTGATTTGTGACGCGGGCGATCTCTGCGATCTCTGCAATCTTCCACCCGCGCAGGACAAACAAGCAGAGGCCGGCCGCAACATACATGAAGCCCACGAAAACTTGAGCACCGATGTACTTGCCTGTCCCCGTGACAATCTCGAGCGCCATCGGCTCACTGAAAGTGCAAGGCAGGACGATGACAAGCCACATGAGGTTAAGCGCCGTAGGTACGTCAGCCAGACCAACAACCTCAGCAGTGACAGGGGCCACTGTCGCCCAGAAAGTTCCTCCCACCGCTCCGCCCACGATCGTAAAGAAGAGCAAGACGCCATACGACTTGGAATTGATCCAAAGTACAAAGACTAGGATGGCGGCCATGAATGTAGTGACACAGGCCATGTTGATGCGTCCCGTCCGGTCACTAAAGTATCCGATAAAGGGGCGACCAACAGCCTGTCCTAAGTTGAAGATGGCGCTGACCATGGCAGCTTCAGAAGGACCGAGGCCGATGAAGTTGGCGTAGTTGGCAAGACTAAAGATGAGAACGACGTACCCGAGCATGCTGAACCATCCGTAACCAAGAAGTAGGATATACTCGGGACGCTTGAATAGTTGAATGTCGAATGGAGCCTGGCGGGAGCCAATGATCTTGTTACGATCCTTGACGAGCAGGGTGCAGATGATGTTGACCACAAAAACCAAGATTCCTAGGATCCTATATGCCCATTTGAGACCCATGTTCTCAATGATGGCACCCGATGCCAACGAGTAAAGAAGACCGCCAAGTCCAGATCCGGCTGCGCTGAAGCCATTGGCTAGGGATCGACGGGTAGTGAACCATTGCGGGACGATGCCGACACTTGGGACAAAGAGAAAGCCCATTCCTAGGCCAAAGAGGACGCCTTGGGTGAGGAAAAGGTGCCAGATTTTATATGCAAAGCTGGCACATATCAAGCTGGTAGTTTCCAGAACAACTCCCAATAACAGGGTAGGCTTCGTGCCGATTTCGCGGACGAGGACGGTTGCGATAGGGGAGATGAGCAAGGCGCAACTGATGCTCAAAGAACCAACAAAGGCGTAATCCAAAGACGACGAGCCGGGGAATGTATCGTTGGCGAGATAATGGGCGAGGAAGACTCCGTAACTGGAATTGAGACCCCATGTGTGGGCATTGATTGTCGCAACACAGACCGTACAGACCCAACCGTATCCTCCATTGGGCGGAGGGGGAGGGCCGTCATTCCGAGGGGGGAACATGTCGCCATTCTCCTCATCCTGGACCGAGCGGCGATCCTCCGTTTGATGAATTGAAGTAATGGCATCGACATCTGCTGTAGTGGAAGTGTCCTGGCTCTGTCGGTCAGAACCCCTCTCCGGATCCGGGACCTGCGAGTTCCTCTTTTCGTCCATGACTTGAAGTTTCTCAAAACCAATTGAACAACTTCAAGGCCGAGTAGGTAAATTGAGGGCGAAAGGGTCACCGAGAGGGGCGACGAGAGGACTCGAGGATGAAGGAGGATGGAGGAGTCAGGACAAAATTTGCCAGATGGAAGGGTTGGACTTATGACCCATCCAAAGGCGGGCCGGGGGACACCCAAGGATGGGGGACGGGACCCATCCATTTCTGATATCCGGAGTCAGAGATGGACCCCCGAGACCCCAGCTTCTGGGTGGGAACTTGACTTGGTCATCGGGGAACGGCGAGGGCCACTTTTGCCGTCACGATCCAGTCGTAGGGCAGCATTCGCGCATCTGTGATCCCGACAACCGGAAATGGCGTCCGGGGATAGAACGGAGGCATCTTGGATCATCGATTTTTGGCTCGGTTGGCGTCGCATCGCAGGAGGGCGCAATGCCGCCAACTCTTGGCTTTTGCCTTTAGCATCGTGTTGCCGAGGTGAAGAATGCGGGGGACGACGAGGCCGTCATCCATCAATCTGTTGGATCTTGGAGAGTTGAAGTTGCTGAGCTGCCGTTTCGTCTGTGGAACGCGAACCGAAAGGAAACGACCGAGTCAAGTCTCGTTTCCACGTGGAATGGAACACGACAGGCTCTGTCTCGAACGCCTGCAACGTGGACTGGCTTGCCCTGGCGCAAGCTTATTAATTTTAACTGGGTGAGATGAGACCGAACCAGTTCACGGATCGGATGTGTTTGGTAAGCTTCCGCGTCCGCGGGGATAAAGCGGGGGGTTGCAGCCGACGCATGCATCTCGGCCGATTGGCTAACGGGGGAGCTCCTTCCCGTGTGCTGAGTCCTCCACGTGATGGTTCAGCTGGAGGTACGTACTCTCCTCTTCTACTCCCATCTGAGTCTGGCCAAGCCTTAATTTAAGGCCTTCAACCAATTACCTAACCATCAACTTACAATGGCCTCAATGTTCATGCCCAAGTGGTTACCCGCAAAAATGGTTGTTCATGGCTCCTCAGGGTCATCGCCACGAAAGAAACCCTCCCCGACATTCCGTCGGTTCGTCGGTTCGTCGGTTTGACCCTGCAGCCAATGTATCAACTACCAAAGGCTACTTCGCTGATCATGGAAGCTGAAACTGCAGCTCTTTCGGTACCGGTGATGTTATTCCCATGGTTTGTGCAGTTTCTTTGTTTCTTGCCTTGTCAGAGGTCGAACAGCAGAATAACATGGAAATACGACAGTAGGTTCTGGTGAACACTTCCAAAGAAGGTCTAACAGCTTTGTTCTACCAAGCAACAACATTCGCATTGTTATAAGGCTCATATAAATTCAGTTCCATCTTTCGCTCCCGTCCTGCGCGGCTCTCCTACAGATTCTTCGTCCTCCCACTTTCGCTCAACACACAACACAGGACATCATTCATCCCGTCAACTATGAGCGACGGAGCTCCTACCTCTGGCCAGGTGGCTAGTCTCGTCACAATCTGCTTCCTCCTCGCTCCGCGCCTCTTGCGACTCGTCGGGACTCTAATCGGAGACATGGCAAGATCCTCCATCCGGGGCCGCGTGCCGCCCATACACAGAGTAGCTCATAACCCCCGGGACTGTTCTGTCATCGTTCCGATCACGAACCCAGACAGCATAGACCTCGAGTGTTGTCTCCGTACCATCTTGAAAAACCATCCCTTGTATCTTTATATCGTCGCTGTCGGCATAGAAGATCGGAATCGCCTCGAAAGACGCCTAAGGCATCTACGGAAAGAGTTTCCCCTGCAACATATCACCGTCGGCGCTGTCACAAGACGCAGCAAACGTCGTCAGATCGCACACGCCGTCAAGAGCGTCACGACCCGCATCAGTGTAGTTGTGGACGACAATGTGATTTGGCCACCCGAGTTTCTAGGAGGGGCCTTGGGCCCTTTTGAGCATCCCGTGTTGAACTGCATTACAGTACCCAAGTGTGTGCGAGCACCTCTCTGTGACTCCTTCTGGGCCAGTTGCTGGAAACGGTTGGCCAACTTCCAGTATGCTTACTTGCATGTCCAGAATCGAGTCGCAACTGCTTACGATTTCTCCGCAATTCCTTTGGGGTCGACTGTGCTGTATCGCACTTACGCTCTCGAGCAGGTTTTGGATGATTATGAGACGGAGCACTGCTTCTTTGGAAGAATCGGCGCACTCACAGCAGATGAGCACAGCTTCTATAACCTGTACTTCCTCCAGCATGACGACCGCTTCAACGTCCCGTTTACCCCTGGAACTACCACCGAGGTCTGCATCTACTCCTTCTCTGACTTCATCGCCGATTGCGAGCGTCATATCAGAAGTACGTGGCGCATCAGCACCAACATGCTCACCTCCCATCAGTGCTTTCGCTATCCATGGGGTCTCTACGCAACATGGCTCTCTGAGCTTGCTTCGTTCACTCTGATCTGGGATGCCATCATCGTCACCTTGTTTATGTCTACGTATTTTTATGCACAGAATCATTTCAGCCTGTGCTGGTTTCTCGTAGGTTTGTTTGGCATGAAGATGGTGGAGGCCATCATGACCATGATCCACATGGACTTTAGATACTGCGACTTCTTGGGCATCCTTCCTCTCCTTATCTTCCTCATTCCATGCCACTACTTGTACACCCTCCTCAAGATCAAGGCTCTCCTCACATACCATCACATCGAGCATGCCGAATACAAAAAGCTTGACATGGAGCGGAACAAGTTGAACGAACCAACTTGGCTTGTTGACAGTGACTCTCTGCTCAAGGAGCCCCCGAAGCCCCAGTATCGTGGGTTGGAGAATGCTGGTTTTAAATAGGGAGATGTTTAGGTCTTGGTCTGTTGTACGAGTATGATGTACCTGGGCGATGGACACAGTTACATGCTTAATCTCCTTTCACATCTAGACAATCATGAATTTATACAGATTTCGATACACAGGAGCCTCTAGACTCACCAGAAGCACCTCATTAATGTTTAATTGTAGAAGTCTCTCGAGCCATTCATATTATGCCCAGTCATGGGTGCACAAGGGAAAATCGTGAGTATAGGGTAAGATTCCCTGCCCAGGGGTGAGCTATTCGACAAGGAGATGGTTATTTGTTTCCGATCAGAGCCTATGAATAATTCTAGAGAAAAAAATAGCAACTGTTTATTAGTTATTATTTGAAGAATTCACTACTTAGTTGACAAGTTGAAAGTGAAGGGTCTAAAAACCACGATTCAGGGGCTGCGCCCCTTTGATCCCATGTCACATCAGCTCGTCGGAGGGCAGCCAAATAAAACAAAAAGGCATTGAAGAATAAACTAGTTCGGGGTGAATCAGTCACAGGAAGACCCAAAGTAAAAACACATAGCTTATTCAATTTAATTTGCAACACATTGTAATTGTCGTGTCTACCTCAGCCGTGGGTGCGCTTGCAGCCAGGGGAAGCCATCACCAAAGCCAAACCAACACCACACCACACCACGTCAATTACCAAAGGAATGCAAAATTATGACGAGAATCAAACTGAAGTCAGCCATGCGTAGCTTCGACTAGTTAGCAAGTACCTGACAAGAATGATCCAAGAGTGTAACCAGGGAGTTGCTGGCAAAGTGTGGCAAAGGCCCAACTCCTCCCTCATGAATCAGTCACTCTACCAGTGGGTCCCGGCAATCACGGCATTGCCCCAGACCTTTCGAGATCCAAAGGAATCTTGCTCGAGCGTCAGCCTGGGGAAGAGAGGGGGGACGTTCCCCGTGGGGATAGTTTCATGGAGACGCCCTGTGCTCGTGGTATGGGGAAGCCGGGGACTCGGGTGATGCGACCTGTGGGACTCGAGATCCATGTCATCATTTGAAAGATACAGATAATCACGAGGTTCATGAGTGGTCGTAGCCAGAAACAGCTTTTAGGAGGAGTGCTGTGGGAGTGTTCACTGGCATGAAGCGAGTTTAAGGGGGATTTGAGGGGGCACGGTGGTAGACTACTGGATACGACTCAAACTTCATTTTAATGTTTGCTTCACCTCAAAAACTCTCTTCAAGGCAATCATGATTTTACGGAAGAGATTTGAGCGTTGTGGGCGAGTGTGTCGAGGAGTTGTCTGGTTGGGACCTTGGGTTGAAGCGCCGTGTTTTACCAGTCAGGGGCTATTTACTCGGGACACAGAAATCAATGCAGAAAAAGGTCTGCGGTATTTACGATGAGATACGGTCTCAGGGAACGCGAGATTCTTTCGTCTGTCCTCGCAACACCTGCGTTCGCTTTCGAAGGATGTGAACACCACCTCGTCATCGGCAGTTGTGTCTTCTAGAGCTGGATGTATGCTTTCGGTTCGTTTTTCGATGTTCTAACAAGGAGAGGCTTGTCGTGAAAGGGGTTTCTGTTCATACTCAAGCGGTTGGGGGTCCCAAAAGGGGTATTTCTGAGTCTCAACGGCAGCGAGTTCCGACTTTTGGGCGTTTAGACGCACACATCGGACGATGCATGATGCGGAACCGCAACTGTACATCCTCTACAGCTAGAAAGAATGGTTGACGATGCTGCTTTGGTGGTTTCGACGGTGAACTGTTTCGGCAAGTAAGGGCACGGTCTCGACTTTTAGAGATCTGGAAGCAGGGCTATGCCTTCTGACGAGGCATTCCCTGCGAGCAGGCGTGGATTTATGTCGTTCAAGGATGCTTCTCAAGAGTAACAAGACGTGTAGACATAGTCACTGTCAGTGGTCGCCATGTTTGTAACTGTCGTGAGGCTTCCGGTCGTGAAAGTGAGGCCCCCTGAGTAGATTCTGACTCCCAGGGGCTATGACTACTCGTGGGAGATGGCACGTATAACGGTCAGACACAGTAAGACGTGTTGAACCATAACCGAGGTCAAGTTGCTGGTGATGTGACAAATGATCAACGTGAGTCCACCAATATTGATGCCACGACTCATGAACTCGCCTCCTGTCACGTCACATCTCGATATCAACGAAACGGTTCAACAACACTCTAGACTAGCATTCGGAGGAAAGGAAGTTGCCTAAATCGGAGACGGGAGTAAATCTCAGTTTTGACCAAAGATTCCCTGCCCCATCATGGAAATCAAGAAGGGGCGTTGGGCTCTGGCGAACCGAGGTCAACCTGACCGTCTCTCTGGCATCGTGACGGACATCTCGGCCGGAGAGGGCTCGGAGAGCGAAATGCGCCGTAAGAAAGGACTTTGCTAGCTGCCTGGTCCACGTCTTGAACCAACGGTCAGGGGGCAGCGGTGGAACACCGAGATAACGAATGCCCACTGGCTTGCAAACGAGCATTGACGAAGAAGTTGTGACCTGGCCACAGCCACGGCAAGCATTGGAGCTGCCAGCATGATCCCGCCAGATCGTTTACTGTGCATCTTTGATGCTACGACCACCATCTTTGGCAATGTTTCTCTCTCAATCTTTGCCAACCTGAAGCATCAACAAACAGGCTCAACTCCCGACGAATTCACTTGATCACCTTGACGCATGTAACGCTCAAGGTTCAAAGTGGTTCCGGGCATTAAAGTCCGTAAGGTGTTCACACTCTAGGACGTGTCGATAGCGATGTCGCATCGTCAAGACCCGGCGGCGGTGGCTTGTCAAAGCTGGAAGCGCTAGAGGACGGCATGCGCGTGGTATTGGGCGATCGGATCCCTGAGGTTGGCCTCTAGCCTCTTGGCCTCGCGGCTCTTTTCTCTTGGCTGGCGTAAGTTGCGAGACAAGGTGGCTTGTGCTTTTCGGCCTGTGCTTGTTTTGGAGCAGGGTTTTGAGCAATTGGAGAAAGCCGTGATCCGAGATCCAATTTCATCATGGTCAGGGGGATCGCTGTTGATAGCGTGAGAGGATGATTGCTTGTTTGATTGATGAGCGTTCTCTTGCTGCTGAGATCGACGTCCACTCTCTTGTGTTTGCCTCACCGTGTTGGGGGTTTGGGGAGTCCTGCAACCGTCATTTTGCATCCACCCAGCGCCATGCGGGCTAATATTGGTAGCAGTAGCAGCAGCGAACCCCAAGCGGTCATGGTAACGGAGGTCTCTCGGAGAAAGCGATAGGTGACGGTTCCGCAGGCGGAATCTGGTGAGACAGAGAGATAACGACAGGCGGAGCCTCGCTCATACGATCATGGATTGCGTGTGGGACCGTCAGTCTCGGAGTTCCACGCTCCCACGCTGGCGAGCAAGGACATACGTACGTAGCGACATTTTTGATGATGGTGATGGGGGGGCCAAGTTTTTTTTTTATTGTGGTCTCTTTCTGCGCCGACGCCGGCCACGATCGCGGTCCCATTATTAGCTAAAAAGGGGACGTTCTAGCGCTGACGGCATGGCCGATGGAATGAAGAGGCTCAGTTGTTTTCACTTGCTTCAAGGTCGAAAACATGAAAGATGGAACCAATTTGGTGGTTTGAAAGAAAAGACAGCAGCGAGGAGCGCTTTGGTGAGGGGACACAGGCTGAGGGGATGAGCTGGCTGGGATCCCATGAGGGGAGGCTTGGTGAGGAGTAGACAGGCCAACCCAGGCACTGACTGTGCCTCCTTCCCTCCTTAAGCGAAGCGAAGGGACTGTTGGGGGTCTCTACTCTACGGCAGGCGCAATGCGGCAATGGGGCGTGGCGTCACCGTGTTCCTGCACCCGGCTGCAGTGTGAGTGAATCGCTCCTGCCCAGGGTGTACTAAATTTGCTGGGCGCGGGTGTTCCTGCCATCTAGGAAAACCCTTGCAGGCAATGTTTCTGGAAAACAGCCTGAAGGCAGCTGATGCGCGCGCTGCTGCAGCCCACTTCAGAGGCCAGGCACCTCAAGAGTGGGCTGTTGCAGGTTTGTATGCGCGCCACAAGCAAGTGCCCGTCCCCTTCCTTAGTAAGGGCGGCTGCAGAGATTGACGCTAACTGAGTCGCTAGTTCGTCCCGTTTTAACATTTTCTCATCAATCCCCGAACCCATTCCCGGGAACTCAAACCCAACGAGGGTAACAAGACGTTTGTTTTTGGAGAACCTGACGGACTTGGACCGAACACGCCCCCTCTCAACTCGGCCCTTCGGTCTTGACGAGGGGGGAAGAAGCCAATCATGGTGGTCAAGGTCCCGCTGCCCGCTGTCCCTCTTCTCTCGGTTGACCCAATCGCCACCGCTGAGGCGGTTGGTAGGTGGCATGCCCTGTTCAAGAACAAGGATGATGCAAAAGAGCCTCTTCCTGCCAAGCCATGGATGCCGGACAATTCCACCGCCCCCCCTTGTCTAGTGTCGAGTGACGACCCAGGTCTGCTCTTCGATGCGGCCCTACGACGGCTCCGTCGTCGGTTATGTCTTGCTAGATCCATCTCTCGAATGCCGACGGATAACCGAGGATAAGTCTCGAGATGCTCTGATTTGGTTTTACTCATTAGCCGGGCTGTCCGCCGACGATTGGGGGTGTTTGAGAGAGCAGATGAATGAGGCTCTTTGAACGCCTCCTCTCATTTTCACTCTTGGCAGCAGCAGAGACTACGATCGGGAGCAGACGCCAATACCGGCATTACTTGGGCTTGGCTGGCCGTGCCATGATGCGACAAGAGGTCTTCGGACGAACAGGCCTGGTCTAATGAGTGATGGTGTTGAACGCCACCCATGCAATTTGGCTGCCGGATGTTGCGCCTCGAAAAAGGTCAACGTATGCCAGCGCAATTTCACGGTTGGAGTTGAAGAGTTGGAGTAGGAGGTGGTCGATGCTTGTATCGGACGAGAGAGAGACATGGCACAGCATGGCATGGCGCATACTTTGACGGTTCCCTCCCGCTTACACTGGTCGACTTGGTTTTGGGTGTCTGGACCCCGCGGCTGGTGACCAGGGACTTCTCCAACTCGTCGGTGAGGAGAACCCTCCAAGCGTGTTTCTTGGTATTTGGAGAAATCCTGGGCTGTCGTCATTTGCAAGCTTTTCTTGCGCGTTGAAGTAAAACTTGCCTGTAAACATGTCGGCATAGACGCGAACAACTTGGACTGCTAAAACGTCGAGTTCGCTTAAACCTCTTGTCTCAAAAAATTCATGCCAGACATCGTAGCAGCAACAGGCCACCACACGGCCCTCGTCGATGCCCTCTCACGGATATGTCGGCGCAAGATAAACTGGGCCCCCTTTGTTGCCGCCCAAGGAGATTGATTTGTGACGAGATTCCTGCTGCTTTCTTGCCTCTCTTGTTTCCCCACTGTTGTGCCAGTTTGGGCCAACCCTCGGTCAACGTCCATGGGGAGATTTGCCTCGGATCTTGTATTCATCATCATGTTCGCCGTCATCGTCATTTGCTGAACAGATTTACGGGGAAACAAGCAGCAGGTCCTTCTCCAGACCCCAGAGTCTCCCCAGGTTTCTGTGATCCAGGGCCCAAAATCTCCAGATTGTTTATTTTTTGATGTCTCAGTGAGGTTTGAAGGTTGACATCACCAGCACTAACATAATACTGTCCCTCAAGGCGTCGTATTTTTTACCACACCCCTGCTTAGAGCTTCTCCAACACGCCCAGACCCCTTGATCCAATCACGCCCGCGCCCGCTCCCCTTCTGGCATTTTTCCCTTCCTCGTCTTGCATCTCGGCCGTAGCCGTCGGAGGAAAATCCTGTCAAATGTTGTTGTGTATGCCTGGGTGTGGGTGTGGATCTACATGTACCTAACCCAGGTTCCTCCCAACCTCTCCACCCACCTTGACGACCCTGGACGCATTGAGTCTGGTTTGTCCAGTCCACGTGCTCTCCCTCACGGCCTCTCCCCTATGATTTTCCCTTGACAGACGTCAATTTGGATTGCTAGTTTATTCATCTCGTAAGGCGATCCGCGGGCGCGGGGACATGCCTCCACTCAGGAGGCGCCGTATACTAATCATGTACATGTAGCCCTCCCTCGGCTCTCAAGTGAGGCGGATTACGCGATCCCCCCCAATCTGGAGAGGAGGATATCCGGATTTATTACGTCCTGCGCCGTCCGTACCTTCCGTCTCATCACTGCAGTGAGGTTGAGGGCTGAAACCAGGCACACGGTACGTACCAAGGAGAAAAAATTGCCCATCTCGGTTGGTCTACTCCATTACTCCTCACAACATCCATCGCCAGTCTCCGTCACGACGCATACCCCGTCAATTCCGCGGATGATGTGTCCTGCAGGTCTCTTCTTATTCACTCTAATGCTTGTTGTATGCGCTCTTTCGAGTCTGTCGCTCCCTGGATCGTTCCATTTCCGCCTCGCCGTGCTTTGACGCTCTCCCAATGAGACGAGTTCTATCTCTGTGCCGGGATATCCAGGCTTCATGATGATGGGGAATGCGTTTTACCCCAACTTTTCATTCTAGCCTATCCATCACCGCGGATTAACAAGTTGTTTCTCCATTAGGTCCTGCTATTCCTCCCTGGACGAGTTCGGGGTCATTCATGTCTCCGCGGTCTAACTCCACGCCTCGTACTGATCCACCCCCAAACAACCTTTACCGACTTTATTTCCCGATTTCAAAGCTGATGCGCTTACCTACGCTCTTTAGTCAGATACATTACTGCTCCTCTTAGTTGTCCTTCTGTACAGGTTGGCAAGAAAGGAGCGAGTGACTGAAAGGGACGTCCCGTGGCGCCGACGCCATCCCGCGGATCTAAGACGCCGGCGACCATGGAGTCGGCGACGATCGAACCAGGTTGACGCACGTACAGAAGCTCCTTAGCACTCCCCCGCATGCGCTTGGGGCGTATTCCGCCTGTCTGAAGCGCTTGGAAGTTGAAGGCCGGGCACCAGGCATGGTTGGTTAACCCGGGTCCTCACTCCTCGGTTGCTGACCAGACTATGCTGTTGGCGGATGTGCAGATGTCTTACCACCGAATTCTTTCATTTCCCCATAGTTCTGATCTCTTCCCCGCGGGCTCAATGTTGGGGCCTCCTCATTGTCGTTGCCGAAAGAACTTGTCTTGGCTTGTCAACTTGATGTCCGTCTCCTCCCGTTTCTGCACCGCTCGGTCGGTCGTCCGAGGGCGTACGTTTTGAGAATGATGCATCTTCTCTGCATTTCCCCTCATGCCTTCTATTATCCCTCGTTGATGCAACCAGGTTGCTCAGAGACATGGCTGCCCGTGTCACTATCCCCTCGTCCGTTCATACCGCTTCACCTCATGGTGGCCTTTGAAGCATACGATAGTCCCTAACATTCAAAGCCTGGACCTTGCCATCACGTTTTTCTCATCACAATGGCAGTCTATGTGCTTCGCACAGTCACTCTCTGAAAGTCTCCTTCTCAACATATCCATAAACCCCCTGTCTTTGATACACCCATCCATCCATCCAGACCCAAAAAGACCCCGGACATGGACTAGACCCCCTGTCAGGTTCTCTTCTCTCCACACCCTCCTCCGCTTACTCCGCCCTCCCTCCACTTCGTCTTCTCCACTGGCCATTAGCCTCCACCAGGTATCCCTTCGCAGTCGCCTCCACTGCCCAGTCTGGTCTCGTTCTACCACGAGGGCACGAGGAGACGGTCTTTGAGTCCCCTGCTCCGCTTGCTCATGTCCCGTCCCCTTCTTGTCCCTGTTCTCCCCTCCCCAGACCCCGTTTAGATAAATCTCATCATATCTTGCCCCAGCGTCACTCACTTTAAAAACCCAATCTCTCTCCCCACCGTTTCCCCAGACTGTTCCTCCACGTCAGTCAACGTCTTTCATCTCTTCCTTCCTCCTAACCTCGAGAGGGCCTCTGATAGTTTACGCCACTGGACCTAAACTATCCCTCTTCACTTACACCAATCCCTCCTCCAGAACCTCTCTATCACGACACTCCCATTGCCCCTGGGACGCCGAAATCTTGCTCCTCTAGACATTATCCTTCGAATACCCTCCTCGAACCTCACATCATATCCACAATGGCCGATCGTATTCACGACTCCCACCACGACTCGGACAAGAGCGTCACCCTTGACCGTCAGAGCATCGCCGGCCAGGAGGTTCACCACCATCATCACCATGTCGACTACACTTCCATGCAAGCAGCATTCGGAGGTGCCCTCCAGCCCGGCCTTTGGAAGCCAATGGAGCACCGCAAGTTTGCCAACCCGGCTCCCCTAGGACTATGCGCTTTCGCCCTCACCACCTTTGTTCTCTCTTGCATCAACATGCATGTCCGTGGTGAGACCGCTCCTGCCATTGCCATCCCCTTGGCATTTGGCTACGGTGGTCTTGTTCAGCTGCTGGCTGGCATGTGGTATGTCTACTTCTCACACTCAATACAACTCTGAAACTTTGACTAACAAGTACTCAACAGGGAGATGGCTGTTGGTAACACATTCGGTGCTACTGCTCTATCGTCATATGGTGGCTTCTGGATCGCCTATGGTCTGCTTCAGACTCCTACCTGGAATGTCCTCGGTGCTGATGGACCCTATGAGGGCGACACTGGATCCGTCATGGGTTTCTTCTTGACTGGATGGTTCATCTTCACTACCCTCCTCCTCATCTGCACCCTCAAGTCCACCCTCGCCTTCTTCCTTCTCTTCTTCTTCCTCGATATCTGCTTCCTCTTGCTCGCTTGCGAGAACTACGCCCACGACCTGGGCAACCACGCTGCTCAGATCGCTCTCCAGAAGGCTGCAGGTCTCTTTGGATTCCTTGCCGCGTTCCTTGCGTGGTACAACGCCTTGGCTGGTCTCCAGGACAGCAGGTATGTCTCGAAGCTTGACTCTCGTATGAAAACCATTTGCTAACTTTGTATTCAGCAACTCCTTCTTCCAGGTCCCTGTCATCCACTTCCCCTGGTCCGACCAGGCCCGCGAGCTCCGCAAGCAGAAGACTGAGCGAGAGCTGGCTTAAATCAACAATGGAGAGAGATTCTCGTGTCTTATGCGTCATGACTTGGAATTTATTATAAAATTAGGAAGAGATTGTCAGCCGGACTGAACCAGGCTCCGCTGGAGGAGTATTTAAGAGCATGTTCCGCTGCCCCAGCCAGCGTCCACCGGCTCATATCATATAGCCGCTACCGAAACGGAGGAAGAGATATTTTGCATATATGGCATAGCGGTCTTTTTAATTGACTGGGAACTGTACATAGTTTTGTACAAAAGCATCAAAGTGGACATAGAAACTGCTTGAGACGAATGATGTGATGATGCATATGAATTTCCCCTGAATGAGCTGTTCCAGATATGCGGCTATTTTGAGTAAGAGCTTGAGAACGAGCCCGAAGGCAGGGAACGGAACCCCCACTGACGGTTCCTCGGGCCTGTCCCGGCCCGGATCCGACGGCCGTTTCAGTCTCAATCCCCGCCGGTTCATCTCGCATGACCCGTGCCGACGCCATGCAGAGGCTCCCCACTGTAGACAGCATCCGGAAACTGATCACGGGTACGGATACGGCTTATCATATCAGCTGTGTGGGGGTCACTCTATCGACGCGTAGCCACTTGACCGGACAAACAGTGGAAATGGCATCTACTATTTTATCTACCGTATTTTCAAAAAGTGTAGCAAATAAAGGAGAATTTTTACTGTATTCTATGCTAATTATATCATGCAGGTTTCGCAGGTGAAGTCAAGTTTGGTGCCTGACAACATTCATGTCCTCCCCCCGATCCGTCTTGAAATCTCGGCGATCGGCACGGCAGAGCGGAGCCGCATCTCCGATAAAAGCGGGTCTCGTCACGGCCCCACGTACGGCGGAAAGGCACCACATGGCAAATCCTACTATCCTTTCCCAAAATCTTGGATCTCGCAAAAGACGATCTCTCCGTCTACCGAGATCCTTCGGAGTTTACAAAAAGATCCTCTTATAAATGGCGACACTTGGACCCCTATTTTACACACTCCTCCCCGGAGAAGCTCAATCCAGAACCTGATCAAACATCGTACGATGGGGGAAAATCACCTGATGACTTCCGAACCACCAAGCCAACAGTCCACCATCATCTCATGCCGTGCTTTCTCATCCATCCGCTGATCAGATACCCCAGTTCCCTTCCAAAGAAGGTCATTCGCAAGTCACCGACACTTTTCTTGCTGAGCTAAGCTACATCGTCGTCGTCATGCCCTCAACGTGTCCAGTTTGAGCATAGTCAGCCATAAAAGCAAGCAACCCACAGCCGATACCGCCGATACCTCCCCGCATCCCCTTCAATGCCTCGCATCCTCCGCTGGACAATGAGCAGGCCCCAGATCCTGTTCCTCTCCTGCATCGGCATCGCGGTAGCATTCACTGCTATGCTCTACGGAAACCATCTCTCAACCTTTACATCCGTGTTCTCAAAGACCATGTCCACATCCGCCGCTCGTCGCCCCGTCATCGTCGTGGGCTCCGGCCTCGCAGGCCTGTCAGCCTCATACGAGGCTCTTCAGCGCGGCGCGCCCTCAGTCCACCTGCTCGACCGCGCTCCCAAGCCCGGCGGCAACAGCATCAAGGCTTCCTCTGGTATCAATGGCGCCGGCACAAAGTACCAAAAAGCCGCTGGCGTCGAGAGTGACACTCTCTTCTATAGCGACACCGTTCGCTCGGCGGGCTCTCGTTTCGGCCTCGCTCAGCCACCCGTCGACCGTGAAACTCTCATCACCAAGCTCACCGGCGAATCCGCAGCTGCCGTCAACTGGCTCGTTGATGAGATCGGCGTTGACCTGAGTGTCGTCGCTCCTCTCGGCGGCCACAGCCTTGCCCGCACCCACCGTGGCGCCGGAAAGACACCACCCGGAGCTGCCATCGTGATTGCTCTTCTCAACAAGCTCAAGGAGAATGAAAAGTTCTCCATCACCAACCTCGCCGAAGTCAAGGCGCTTCTCAGCGAGGATGACGCCGTCAAGGGCGTCGAGTACGAATTCGAGGGTGAAAAGCACAGCCTCGAGGGTTCCGTCATGTTTGCTAGCGGCGGCTTCGCAGGCGATGCCACTGGTCTCCTTGCTCGTTACCGTCCTGACCTCAAGGGCATCCCCTCAACCAACGAGGAGCGACCCGGATCTCATGACATCCTCACCGCCGTGGGTGCCGAGCTCCTCGACATGGACAGCGTGCAGATCCACCCCACAGGCTTCGTCGACCCCGCGAGCCCCAACATCATGCTCAAGTTCCTCGCAGCCGAGATGCTCCGTGGCGAGGGCGGTATCCTCCTCTCGTCCGCCGGCTCCCGCTTCGTCAACGAGATGGAGACACGCGAGCACGTCAGCAAGGCCGTCATGGAGCTTCCCCCTGCCACCGATGGCGACGGCACCATCAAGCAGTGGGACGTGACCATTCTCCTTGACCCTGGTGCGTCCGAGGCCTCTGCCAACCACATCAGCTTCTACGAGTGGAAGGGTCTTCTCAAGAAGGTCAAGGTCCGCGACCTCGAGCCCGCCGCCATCGCAGCAGTCGACAAGTACGCCAAGGCCGTCGCCGAGGGAGCACAGGATGAGTTTGGCCGCAAGACGCACGGTCGATGGACTCTCAAGCCCGGCGAGGAGAACCGTGACCAAGACATCTACATTGGCCGAGTCACCCCTATCGTCCACTTCACCATGGGAGGTGTCGCCATCGATGAAAAGGCCCACGTCCTGCGGAAGCGCGACGACAAGCTCGTGCCCATTCCCGGTCTCTTTGCCGCTGGAGAGATTACTGGTGGTATTCACGGTGACAACCGTCTAGGAGGATCCTCCCTGCTGGAGTGTGTTGTCTATGGACGGACTGCCGGTGCTGAGATTGCCGCCTCGTCCTAGATGTGGTGAAGCGAGCCTTGACATGATTGTTACGGCATGCTGAATTCGCACTTTTGTCTGTACATTTTTACTCACCTGGAGTGAGGTGCGTCTATGTTAGCTAGTCCAATACCAAGGATAATGATTCAATATCTACACTGTGCCCCGAATGTTGTGACCGCGTGCTCAGGCTGGGAGCCAACGATGAACTCACCACCATGTTAGGCATATACATACATACATCCATGGGCAGACACAAGAAAGAGACAGAGATGCAGTCAGAACCAGTTCCAGTGGACACACCGGCGCAAGATCTCATAGTCACGTCACATCATCAGTCCAATGAGCCAAGGTCTGGTGTATCAATACTCTCAATTCATACAGGTAGAACACAACTCTCGACTGTCCAACAACCATCTTACACACCCATTCGACATCTTCTACCGTTCACCAACTCAAACCCTAAGTCCTGGACAAGGGGGTCGCAGTCGCACAGTCGCCCAAGTTGGTGAGTGCATTTTGGATAGAGTCCAGAGCATCCTGGCCCGCCTCATCAAGACATATAGGCAGCCCATCTGCGTCGACCTCGAGGCCATCTGTGCTAATCTCAATCTCGTCGCCGGTGGCACTCATGCACTTGGGGATACTGGATAGTGAAGCTTCGATAGCTGTAAGGCTTTGCCGAGTGGCCTGGTTGAGACAAGTTGGCAGCGCGCCATGTACTTGGACGGGAAAATCGTTCCGTAGGTTGTTCAGATACTCTGAGATGGACTTGGGGTCGATGCCGATAGCCAGTGCAATAGACTCGAGGAGACCAATCTTGCCAGATCCCTCTTGTGCGTTGTTGTTGCGGCGAACATGGGGTCGAGCTGTATCCTTTGTCGTAGCCGTAGTCTTGGTAGCCACAGCGTCTCTCGCGGCCTTGCCCTTCATGGCCTTGTCGACCCTCTCGGGCTCCTTTACCGCCTGGACGATGACCCGGAGGCCGAGGTGTTTTGTTGTCGTGGGGTTGTGCTCAGTGAGGTACCAATAGGTTGACTTGTCGCCGTGATGCTCAACCTGCATTCTGTCGCCGCCGAGGACCGGTGCCGACGCTCCGATGGTGACATGCAAGGCGAGGAGGATGGTGTTGATGATGAGCATGGTGACGCGTGATCGAGAGGGAAGAACTATAACGATTGAAGTTGGTGTTGAGAGATAGAGCAAGTGAAGAAGCACTGGGAATGGATGGGTGGTTGATGGTTGATGGTGAATGATAGATGCTGGATGATGGATAGAGTTGGAAGAATGATGAGCTGGTCATGGGCGTCGAAGACAGAGCTTATATAGATGCTACAAGTAAGAAGGAAGGAGAGCCCCGATGAATAGACGAAGCCGGGCGTGCTTGCCAGTATCTCAACAAGAATCACGCCAATCTCAACAGCGTACCTACCAATCCTCCATACCCAAGTCGAATCAATCAGGTTGAATGCTTCACCATCAATATCTTTAGTTGCGCGCTGAAAGCAACTCTCTTATAATGAACAACTTACCTCTATACCAGCTGAAAAGCTCGTTACATTCCCCTTCACGTACCTAGCCACTCTCTCATCTAACGTCAAACTTCCAAGTTTGTGATTGTTGGCCAGCTCCTCGATAATAGGGAAGGTAGCAGGAAGCGAACTCTCCTTGATGGGCAGGAACCCCTCAGGTACTGTGAGTTGCTATCTAAGGAGCAGGCAGGGCAGGCATTGCCCCGTGTCGGGTCATTTGGGAAACCCTTACCCCTGACTTGGAAGTGGCACAGCATCAAGCAAAAGGCACTCTACTCAGCCAGAAGTCTCGAGTGTCCTCGTTCAGCATGTATTGCATGCATGTTGATTTCAATGCAATGTCTAGTAGGTGCTTGTCGTCTATTCGGGGAATCGTTACTCAAATGATCATGTCCTCAGCTTCCGTTGTTATCACCGTATCCAAGCTATTGCTTCCCTCTCTTCGCTTTCTCTGCTTTCCATGTCTACCTTGTGATGAAATGCGCATGGCGTAGGCGATTGCGGTCTTGGTATCTTACTCTTTTCCCCATCGTGCTGTCTCGTCTCCCTCCTTCCACTCACGCTCAACATAACCGAGCTCCCTCTTGACCTTCTCTACGGTCTCCTTGTCGCCGGTATTCTTGCCAATGTTATCGCTTTTACGTGTTAGATTCGTCTTAACAATTTTCTCAGGGCAGGAACTTACCTGATCTTGATGGCTGGGCGGCCTCCTGCAGAGCTGAGCTTGATGACAATGTTCAGAGGAACCGACTTGGTGCCGGCCTTGAGGTGCGTAAAGTCGTTGGTCAGGAACGTTCCAACACCAAATGTTGGCTGGAAACCCAGCTTGTCCGAGATGGTCTTGTACTCGAGGCACTTCTCAATGTTGAGGGAATCCGAAAAGACAAGAAGCTTCTTGTCCGTGATGCCCTGCTTGTCGTAGAAATCTCGCATCACCTTGGTGTATTCGGCGGGATCACCGGAGTCCTGTCGAATTCCGGCAAACGTCTCGGCGTACGTCTTCATGCTTCCATCGGCCTTCTGGAAGGTCTCGGCTGGGAATCCACCCTCAACAGGTCGCACAGGCAGGCTGAAAGAGCGTAAGAACTCTTGAGTGCCGAATGTATCGGTCAGGGCAATACCAAGCTTAGTGCCAAAGCAGCCCACCCAGTGTCGGAGTGCCTCCTCGGTGGCCTTCTTGTAGTCACCAATGATCGACGCCACGCCCATGAACCACTCGTGGGCGACGGTACCGACAGGTGGGATGTTGAAGCGCATGGCCAGGTGGACATTACTGGTTCCAGAGAGCTTGCCAGGAAAGCCCTTCTTTTCAGCCTCCTTTGAAGCCTTCACCAGACCTCGAAACACAAGGGCCTGTGTGTGGTAGTCGCGGCGTCTTCGTGTGCCGAACTCGGAAGTGACACATCCAGCTTCCAACAGCGTCATGCCCTTTTCAAATGCCTTTTCCTCCTGTCCTTCGTAGCTCCAGTCCGTATCCATGAAACGGAAGTATGCTTCGGATGTCAACGCCAGCATGGGAATTTCGTAGAGAATCGTGTCAACCCAAGCTCCCTTGATCTGGATGTCGACGTCGCCAACAACCGAGTCATCTCCATTATCCTCACCAACGGGCGTAAAGGTAGCGATGACCTGCTCTCGGGGACTTAGGCGGAACTCCTTGAGGAAGTTGAGATAATCGGCAGTGAGATAGTCGCAGTGCTTCTTGAGGAAAAGGTACTCGTCAGTGGAAAGTGAGATGTTTCCGAGCTCTGGTCATCAAGGTTAGTCCTGAGGATACCCCGCTAGGAGATTCGTAGTGAGCTCACTTCGGATCTGCTCCTCGAGCCACTTGAAAGCAGCTCGCGACAGCTTCTTGTCGGGAGTTCGGTTGGTGTAGGCGTACGTGACCGGGACGTCCTTGAAGAACTTGAAAACGGCGCATTGCATCGTCAACTTGTACAGATCGGTGTCGAGGAAGGAGATGACGCCCTCGGGGAAGGGCGAAGAGCTGTTGAAGTCCATGATTGCGGCCTTTTGCGACGTGATTAAGAGATTTCGGGGACGGCGTAGACGAAAGGAAGCACGCAGTGCTGGACTCTCGGAGACTTGGGGAGAGGAGGCCGGAGTTGCGGAGCTGACAAGGCAGGCAGGCTAGTCGTGGGTAGCTCGGAGACACGGCGCGCTTGAGCTCACGAGGGGTTGTGGAGATGGAGGAAAACGGAGATTATTGGTAGACGTCGCGCTGAGGGATGGAGAAGGGACGTTGGACGAGAAGGTGTCGCAAGGCTCCGGGCGATGACGTTGGCAAGGTTAGATCTCCTTTGGCGGAGCGCAGGTTGTTTGAGTCACAATCCAAGCAAAGTCGGCCGAAAAGGACAAAATGTGACGCATTCAGAATGGGCTGAAACGCTCAATCGGCGAAGAGAGGAGCCGCTCCAGAGCCCGCCGCTCTAGACGCAGCAGGAGAGGGGCAGAGAGGGTTGGTTGCTCCTGCCACAGGAGGTGGGGATGGAGGGGCATTTTGGGCGCTATGACCACACCTTATTTCTTCCAGAAAGAAAAAAATTTGGAAAGTTTGCGAGGCCAGCATCTTTCTTCTTGGACCTCAACGCCTGGGTACGCGGCGGCAGGTTACGACAAACTCTCGATCTGCGCAACCACTCGGAATTGATATTTGGTACCGGAACAAAGGAAGAACGCAATCACGCGACGGAACGCGACCGAGAAGCGCAATCAAAGCCGATAACCGCCGTCACCATGGACGTCCATCGGTGTCGATTCGTCCCCTACAAGCCGTCCGCGATCAACGCCATCGCCTTTTCGCACCCAAAGACGCGGTCGGCCCTGCAAGCTTCTAACGCTAGACTTGCGATCGGACGAGCGAATGGTGACATCGAGATCTGGAACCCTTCGAATGGCTCCTGGAACCAGGAGCTCATCATCCCTGGAGGCAAGGATCGAAGCGTCGATGGACTTGTTTGGGTCAACGAACCCGACCAGGATCTTGGCGATGGACGCGTCGTTGCTGGAAAGTCGCGCCTCTTCAGCATAGGCTACACCTCTACAGTGACCGAGTGGGATCTCGAGAAGGGAAAGCCCAAGAGGCATGCCAGCGGTCAGCACGGCGACATCTGGTGCATGGCCGCCCAGCCTGCTGGTTCCGACAAGACAACCCTTGGAGTCGATTCTCAGGATTCCACCAAGCTCGTCGCCGGCACAATTGATGGCGAGCTCGTCATGTACTCGATCGAGGATGATGACCTCCGATTCCAGCGAGTCCTCTTGCGATCCCCGACCAAGAAGGCCCAGATGGTCAGCATCACCTTCCAGTCTCGCAAGGTCGCCATCATCGGATGCTCCGATAGCACGATCCGGGCGTACGACATCACAAAGGGCCACATGTTGCGCAGAATGACGCTGGGCTCTGACCTCGTCGGTGGATCCAAGGACATCATCGTCTGGTCCGTCAAGTGTCTGCCTGGAGGCAACATTGTTTCAGGAGATTCGACTGGTCAGGTCTGCATTTGGGACGGCAAGACATATACGCAAACTCAGCGAATCCAGAGCCACAAGCAAGATGTCCTTAGTCTTGCAACGAGCGCTGATGGCACCTCGATTCTCAGTGGAGGCATGGATCGGCGCACAATTCTCTACAAGCAGAATGCTGGCGCCGGTCAGCGATGGAGCAAGGTCTGGGGCAGGAGATATCATGACCACGATGTCAAGTCTATGGCATCATTCGAGAGTGGCAGGATCAGCGTTGTTGTTTCTGGAGGTCAGTTCCCCCTTTCTATATCATTAAAACGTCGCTAACTGAATTCTAGGCCCCGATGCCAATCCCGTCGTGGTTCCCCTGAAGGAAATGGGACGTGAGAACCACCGTATCATGTCAAGCTTACCCCAGCAAGCGCCTCTTCTCAGTGCGCCCAAGGCTCGCTTCGTGGTCAGCTGGTGGGAGCGAGAGGTTCACGTTTGGATTCTTCGACAATCAGCTACAGACATGTTCAACGCCAAGGGTGACAATGTCGACATCAACCAGAACCGCAAGCTCCTCAAGACTATTGTTGTCAAGGGCGATTCGAATATCACTTCAGCCTCCATCAACGCCGAGGGCACACTCCTCCTTGTTTCTACCGCCAACGATGTCAAGGCCTTCACGCTAAGCCATCAAGACCCCGTCAAGCCCTCGGATGTCAAGATGTCCTCTCTCGAGCTTCCCCAGAAGCTCACAACCATTGGCGCCACAAAAGTCCAGCTCTCTCCCGACTCTCAGTGGCTCTGCGCAATCCAAGAGGGGTCTCGGATTGTGATGGCCAAGATTGACCCCAATGAGCCCAAAAACGCTTTCACCTTTGAACCGCAAGTACAACGACTTGCACGCTTACGACGCCAGATTCCACGTTACATCCAGAATGGCGGATTGGGGCCTTACGACAGGACCATCACACATATCGCCTTCTCAGCAGACTGCAAGGTGCTCGCGACGTCCGATCTAGCCGGATATCTGGATACTTGGATCTTACCTGCCGATGGGGAGACCAACGCCAAGTCTGAGGGTGACGCGTCCTCCTCGGACGACGGTGACTCCTCAGAGGATGAGGAAGATGCATCGTCGAGCGTCAGGCAGTGGATTCGTAACCCTAGTGCTAAGCTACTGCCCAAGCTGCCCTCGGCTGCTACAGTCCTCTCTTTCTCTGAGGACGTGCCTCGAGCGAAGGGCTCCGCCAACGGCGCAGTTGCCGCACCCGACCATGTCGATGACTACACCCTCCTTGCTATCACTTCGTCGTGGAGCCTGCTCACCTTCCACCCTCTCCAGGGTTCTCTCACTCCTTGGTCCCGTCGCCATGCCCGAAAGGACCTCCCCGCACCTGTGCAGGATCTTCTCGACCTGGCCAAGGGTGTTCTCTGGCAGGGCTCTCGCGCTTGGATCTACGGTGTGTCTTTCCTGCTGATGCTTGACCTGGCGCAGGATCTCCCCAAGCCTACAGTGGAGAGTGAGGTCAGCGATCCCACGGCCACCCCAGGCAAGCAAGGCCTCAAGCGGAAGAGAACCGGTCCTACTAGCGGTGCCGGAGGCAAGATGGAGCAGGGAGCTCTCGTGCCCTCGCAGGTCCGCAAGCACACGGCCGGGCAGTGGGAGGACATCGATATGGACGACGCCCCGCGAGCCGAGGATGTCGACAGCGACGATGAGATGGACCAGGGCGACGGCGAGCTCGCACAACTGCGGAACCGTCACGAGGAGAGCAACAACGACCTCGAGGTCGCAGAGACTGGCGGTGAGCGCAAGAGCTGGTGGATGACATACAAGTACCGGCCCATCTTTGGTGTTGTGCCCCTAAGCCGGGCGGACCAGCCCCTCGAGGTCGCCCTGGTGGAGAGGCCGACGTGGGACGTGGAAATGCCCGAGAGCTACTTTAGCGTTGAGCAGTGGCGGAGGTAATTCAATACTCTCTTTTTTGGATGGTAGCATGTGGTGTGTGTACATTTTGTGTGAAAGGGGGCATGTCCAGATTTTTCGAGTCACGTAAGGGGGGTCCGAGAGATGGAGCGGATACATAGGATGAATGGATATCAGGGGTCAAGGAGAGTTTCCGATTTGTAGATTTCTTGGATGGTTTTCTGTACGGCTACACAAGCCAATGTACGTACGGCTTATTTGAATCAGGTTTCTTGGTACAGGATGGATGATGCTTCTGAACGCAAGCATACGTATGCCCTTGATGGGGGTACCGTGACCACTTGAATGCCCTCACCTCCACGCCAGCCTTGTTTCTCGGGCAAGTGTCCCGTCACAGTTAGCTCCCATTGGTCTATCCGTAATGAGGTCTTTCTCTAGGATCCATTCCCGGCCCGTCTTGCCATTCACATGGTAGGATCATGTACGAAGCCCAAGATGAAGGAAGGCCTAAACCTTCACGTCGTGACAGGACACCACATCCCGAACCGCGCCTAACCATGCGTCACCAGAGCAATACCGACCAAACTAAAATACCCGGGCCCTCTCTCAATTGCCGCAAGCAGCCGTGTGTAGCTCGCAGAACCCGCCGAGATATATTGACAGGTGCAGGGGCCGCCGAGAACGCGCGTCCCCAGGCCATCAAAGGAGCCTTCTAGGCCCTGCCCAGATTGGTCTTACTGCAGAGATGGCTTCATGTAGACCAACATCATCGACGGGCAACTTCCCATATGTGTGTAAGTGGGCGGTCTGATGAGGTGACGGGGATTGGGGGTTGGTGTGCCACAATGTTGTAATGAGACCAACGACGTCCTACTCGATCTAAGAGAGGTCAATTTGGAACCACGGCAGCTTGAACAACGTAGTTTTTCTTTCGAGAGCGTGTACGCAGTTTTCATCACGAGGGGATGGGGTAAGAGGCATTGTTGTGGCGCTGTAAGTGACAAGAGGGGATCTTGAGGATCGATAGCCACTCGACGTCAGTCATCCACAGACAGGAAAGATCCGCCTCGGAATAAGCCTAGAGGTGGCAGAATTGCCCGTCAGTCTTTCTTGAAGGCAGATATCCATTCTCTTGGCTTGAATGCACGAGTCTCCATCAAAAACTTGGACTTTGAGGCGGGCATGACCAAAGCCAGTTGGGTTACGGAAACCTAATTAGGCCACAAGGACCACGCTGTAAAGTGAATATTCATCTGAAATAGCGGCCCGAAGCATACGTAAGGCTGTACGTGCCAGCAACAAGGGGCTGCACTGGCAGTCTGATCTAAGGTAGTTGTCGGCTTCTTCAACCGACGTTTGGACTTTGGAGTTCTTGGCAAGGTTCGTATCAATAAAACACGGTGCAAAGACAGATTATTAAGGACTCGATCGACTTGAAAATCATTCCCTTGCAAGATGTTTTGAACTGAACCATGGGGTGGCAATTGGAAGAGATCGAGTGCGCGCAAAGTCCTTTCTCACCTTTGATATTCGCGTGTACGCAAGCCAATTGTCATGAAGCAAGCAGATGACGCGGCCTCTGGCAGTGTCTCACGAGACACCCCCGGTCGTCGACGCAGAGAGAGGGACGAGCCACAGCTGGGGCTGATTGGAGGGCGATGCAGGACTAGTCTCTGAGGTCAAGGAGTGATTGGACGCGTTGCCTGAGCCTTGGTGGGGACCTCATCGAAGAGCGGAAACGGAAACGGACAGTAGATCGGCGGTGGTCGTTGGGAAAACGGAGTGATGAATTCGGGTCCGATTCGACCCCTGGAGCTCCGTTATGGAGAAAGGACGCCTGCACTTTTGAACGTTCCCGCTGCCAAGATGGCCTAGGGATGCAGGGTGAGTGTTAGTCGCAAGGCATTACCATAACGTTGCCAGGTCGGGTAAGCAACAGGGTGAGGGGGGCAGAAAAGCGATACCGAGCCAGAGAAAAAAAGCTGAGGTCTGCGTAATCGTATCTCGGGATTGGACGTGGCCGCGCTTCCCAGGGGCAAAGACAGGGCCACGCGATGCACGCGCCAAGCTGGTTAAGCTTCTTTGCCGTATCTGCCCAGCCTCTTGTGGTGAGAAGATGGTCTTGAAAGGACGTCGCTTGAAGGTGCGCGGATGTCAAATCGACGGCCCTGGGTGACCGGTCGCGGTGCCGCGGGGACTTCCTCAGGTAGACAGCAATTAGATTGAGACAAGATGGAGGTTGCAGATCGCTGTGGAGTTGTTTGCTACCCAGCAGATGTGACGTGGGTTCATTGGCGCGCTGTAAATAGCCACAACCAGACAGCCCTGGAGGTGAAGTGACAGCCTGGTCAAGCAGGATGGCAGGTGAAGGCCTCAGTTGGAGCTCCGTGTCAGCTGGACGACGTCGAATCTCTGAATGCGCGTTTACGGGAGAAACGGAGAGTTAAACAGGATCCAAAACGTCGCCATCGGAATACGTAGAGTAGAATTGCGAGGATCAAGAGGCCGCGTCGCTCTCCACGTTATCGACGGGACGCTGAGGCCTCGAGTCAAACTAAAGTGGGCCAGGGTCAAGTGGAACTGGAAATAACGCACCGCCACAGGAACACCATCGTCGTGGCTGGAGCATCTGGAGAAGGGAACGTATCTTCCCGAAATCTGGAAGAAGGGACCTGCGTCAGTGAAACAATAAGCGCGGGCGCGCAAGACGCAACCAGATGCGCACATGTCTTCAATCTCAGCTTTCATATCCAGCTGTGATGTATCCACGGAATTGGCTCAGGGGGCTTGTTGAGGCGGCAGTGCGCGGTGCGGAGAGTCCGTCGGTCGTTTCTGCGAAAAGGATTGCAGGGCAGAGTGGCTTGGCCTCAGCTGTGCCACGATGGGCTTTTGGTCCGCTCCGTCTGTCGCTGACTTCTTCCACTGCCTCGTCATCGCCCACCACGACGAGGGGCACGTACCCGGCCAGGTACCAGTACCTGTCGCTGTACCAGGGTCGAGTGACTTGCAGAAGCATAGCGGCCGACTCCAGCGGGTTTTCTGGCAGTCTCTAGCGGTCCAGCCAGACAGGACCAGCGGGAGACATCGAAATCAGCGTACTCCAGTTTTCCGCTCAAGTGACAGCAGTTTGAGATCCATTGCAGTGGACGCGCAGTCTGTTTCTCCTCGCGCTCATCAACTGCTGAGTTGAGTCAAGCTCGGGGGGATGGGGATGGGCTGTGGGTTCGACCTCTCATTGCCACAGATAGCGATTGTCGTTCTTTTCCGTTTTGTACAGAGATTCCCATCTTTTTCCAATTGCACATCTGCTGCTCATTTCGCCATCAAAGACAGGAGCTGACGCCTGATGAGACTCTGTAATATTCGCTGATGACGAGGACTGAAGCACGACGCCACTCGGTCTCGCTCTCCTCAAATCATCAAGCCCAGGTTGCGTACGCACAGTCTACGTACCTCTGATGCCTCCAGTGCCTGGGCTACCATCCCCAGAAGCGGGCTGCTGAGATTGGCCCCTCTCCAGTTCGCCTCTTGATGATGAATGGTCTTGCGCGGACTTGAACTTGACCCATGTCGCTGGAAGGACTATTCCCCAGAAGGATTATTTCCTTCACAGAGGTCTACGTCTTCTCAGCGACGTAACGAATGCGACGGACGCGGCATCAGCATTCGTAGTCCCGTGACATTAAATAACGATTGGAGCCTGCAAATGCCATCCATCTGTGCCCCTTGACCTCCACTGAGCAGAGCAATTCCTCACAACGCGACAGCTGAGTCTGGTGCAAGCCCAGAAAAAGAGTACGAAGCGGCTGTACCGGTACTTGCACCTGCACCCAGCGGCCCCCACCTCGACCACCAATTACGGGTCTGATTGGCCGTGGCGCTCACTGCTGACGCGTAAACTGCCATCGTAGGCCTGACCCGGAGTGGGCAACAGCGAACCAGACGCACACCCTCCCGAGACACCCCGTCCCTTTATTCCCCTGGTCCACCCTCGATTCTCATCGCCGCCTCCTCCTGCCTCTTCTGCCCTCTCTGCCTCTGTGCCCGTCTCTCCTGTCTGGTCATCCGCATTCGAAATCCGCGAGCTCGCCAACTCCTCTCCTTTTTACTATACACGGCGACGACGAAGCGACACAAGCTCACGCAAACCACGAACAAGTCGACGACCATCATCACGACAGGAACATCGACCAGGAGGATCCTTAGTCATCACCCGTTCAGCGAGCGACACCTGCCTAGGCGACAATCGACGACGCTAGCAGTTGACTCTGAAGGATAGCCAACTGTCTAGGCCTCCGCGTGTCCCGTGGCGATCGGGTCTACGAACACGCATATACTGCTGACGACGACAACCACGAACACGACCACGACCACGACGACCTTTTCGCTGCTGATCCAGACGCCTGGGTCCGTAAATATCAGCGACAGAGCCACCTGACCTCCACCCAGCCACGCATCTGGGCAATCCACCATCGACACTTATTGTCTATTATTCTCCGACAACCACATCGAATTATCTTCCAACCAATTTAACAACACTATTGTCCATCATGGACCGCCAAGGCACGCCTGGCGGCGATGGCTACGGCGAGGAATGGGCGCGGGACCTTCGGGTCAAGTTCGAGGGTCTCCTTCGCGACAAGCGCATGAATGACCTCCGTTCCTCGTCCCGACACGGATCTCCAAGCCTCGGCGAACGAGCCTCGAGCGCCAATTTGCGAAGTCCTACTCCTGCTGGCAGCAGCCGACCCTCAACATCCAACGGTCCTACTCCTCCCTCTTACTCCGCCCTCCGACATCTCCCCAAGATCCCAACTCCTCCCGATGCCGGCGACCGTGACTCCCAGAAATTCAGAAACCTCCTCATCAGCCTATCATTAACACCAACAAAGTACGAAAACCCCGGTTTGTTGGACGAAGCTCTCCAGACCATTCCATTGGATCGTATTTATGGTGAGGCTGAGGAGGAGACACAAGTTCTCCAAGCTCAAGCAGAGAGTATGGGAGACGGACGGCAACCCGAATGGGGTTACCAAGACTGTGTTATCAGGGCACTATTGAGGTATGTCGTGGTTCCGTAATCCGACACTGGGCAATGTTAACTAACACAACCTACAGATGGTTTAAGCGATCATTCTTCACATGGGTCAATAACCCACCGTGCCCTGTCTGCTTATCCCCTACCATAGCCCAGGGCATGACTGCCCCAACACCCGAAGAGAGCGCCTGCGGTGCTCTTCGAGTGGAATTGTACCGATGCTCCGCACACAACTGTGGAGCTTATGAGCGCTTCCCCCGATATGGCGATGTTTGGCGGTTACTTCAGACCCGACGAGGCCGCGTTGGTGAATGGGCCAACTGCTTCAGCATGCTCTGCCGAGCTGTTGGTGGCCGTGTACGCTGGGTCTGGAACGCCGAGGACCATGTCTGGACCGAAGTCTATTCGGATCACCAGAAGCGATGGGTTCATGTGGACGCATGTGAAGAAGCCTGGGACAACCCTCGTCTCTATTCAGAGGGATGGGGCAAGAAGATGTCCTACTGCATTGCTTTCTCCATTGACGGTGCTACTGATGTTACCCGACGATATGTGCGCAAGAACGAGCACGCCACCGAGCGCAATCGATGCCCCGAGGAGGTCCTGCTCTACATTATGCAGGAGATCAAGAACATCCGACGAGCCAACATGAGCAAGGACGAACGATTCCGTCTGGAGAAGGAGGATAGCCGAGAGGACCGCCAACTGCGGGGCTATGTTGTGGCTTCAATTGCCCAAGCTGTGACTGATTTGGTACCTGGATCTCCAGGCGGTGCGTCAGGAAATGATACCAAGTTGCCTGCAGAGCAACCTGGAATTCAGTCAGGGTCCGCGGAGTGGGTGGCTGCTCAACAACAATCTCACACCCACCGCTATCAGCAACCCCGAGATCCCAGCCACCGAAGACCTTTGCCTTGAGCAGGATGCGCGCTTCTTTTGTTGTGCGACCCTGCTCGGCTTTGTGTCCAAGGCTGTTATAATACCCTACCCACACACCGACCACTTCGATCTAGATCAGGATCACGACGCAGTCAAGTCAGCTACACCGCCCCTCGACGGAGCTGTGATACCCACCTCGTGACTAGCCACGACATCTATCCGACGACCTCGATGATAGTACCACGGCTCTAAAACCACACGACCTCCATGATACTCTCACTTCGACGACTCGTTACGGCCACAACCTAATTCCCTTCATGTCTAATACATCTTTGTCAAGCCATAGCATAGACTCGGCGTTGAACCATTCTACCAATCCGGCCCGCCACTAGATGGCGAGGCCTGTACTTACTACAACATGGACTTCCATTTCCTTTGTTACCTTTTTTTTGTCATCTATTTACAAGGGGCGCATCAAGGCGGGGTGGCATATATATGAATCTGTACCCTACGGTGAGCGGGGATGGGATGTATCCCACGCTCTGGGGCGTTTGGATAGGTTTACCTTTCGGCTATCATGAGCGATATGAGGCCAGGCAAAAGAGAAGGATGAGTAGTTGAAGAAGATAGGAACAAGTCAATGCCATGGCGCATTTTCATTCAGTTGATCTAAATATTTTTGTCCCAAGAACAATCTGTGTCAACCCGTTAACTCCACCTGTAGACCCAGAATCCTGGAGCCTTGGAGTCCGCTGATCATTGATGTAGTGTAACCCGGTCTGTTGCTGCTGCTCATCGCGTGGCAGTCGGTGAGTTCTGGCACCCGGTCGTAACATACACACCAAGTCAACCTACTCAACCTGGGTACCTGTAGTCACGAGCGCAAAAGAGATTATATTTACCTAAAGAATCTAAGAAAATTATAGAAATAACCTCATATAATTATAAAATAAGTATCTTATTATTCCATAATTTAATCATCTAGTTTACTTATTATTAGGTTAAGTTCATCCTTTCTGCCGTCTTCACTGAGCCCATGAAAGAGCACTAACCCACGGACTAACTACCTGGGCGGAACGAATGTCTTCAAGGCCGCCAGTTGGTCTAATTGGAGCGGGCAGAAGCGTATCCAAAGAGACATGCGCAAAATGAAGCAGATGCAAGACAACTACCCAGGCTACGCCTTGACTTTGGCCCCGGATGTCCCTCTAGCAACCTTGGCCATCACTGAACTCCGTCCACAGTTCCAGAAACCCAATGCCAATAGCTTTAAGGCGTTGCACGAACAACATGTCTGGGACTACCTTCATCAGGCGATCGAGGTCGCTGAGGCTTGCCCCTTCACTAGTCTGACAAGTAAACTCGTCATTCGGGGCGACAGACACCGATGGAGCCGAGCGACCACGGGAGCAGCAGACCACGAGCCACACGTCGCGGCCGCAAACCAAGAGAATTGGTGCTGGAACCACCACGGCATCGGTACCAGCTGTCCCTTTAGCTGAGCCGTACCCAAAACAGCAGCACCCAATGACCACGGTTGTCACCATAACGGCAGACGAGTGGGAGACTAGACATGCCCACTGGTTAGGCGAGATACCCAAGCGAAGATGCGCTGGAAAGACAGCCTACACGGCCATCATTGAAAACGAAGTCACAAAGGAGACAGTTCCTCTTATTAGAGAACGGCGGCGAGACGATATCTTCAACTGGCTCACTCGTGAAAGCCCGAAGTCCAAGGCGCTCAAGCTATTAGATGCGCCGTTCGCAGACAGCATTGAGAGCCAAACAACAATCGATGCAGGGTTTGTCGAGGAGCCCGATATGATCAGGCAGGCCCTTCGGGAGATTGAAGGCATAGCCTTCCAGCTAAAGAAGAAAAGCCCGAACGAAGCAGTACGCCTCAAGGCACTGACGGACAAGCTTTTCGCGTGCCGTGACTATCAGCTGGACAACGAAACACCGGCGAGATACGCAGAGCATCAAAGCATGCCACGAACCCAAAGTCGATGCAGCCGCGTTGACTCTCGAAATGGCGAACGCCCAAGACCAAAAAGCCCAGCGACTGGCCGAGCTCAGACGAGATTTCAGCAACAAGTCTCAAATTGTCGACAACAGAGGCGTCGCGACGAACCAGAGCCAGCGAGGACTCACAACAGTGAACGCATTTGTTCTTCTGAAGCATTATGATAGACTTATATAAAATCTACATAAAATGTTGGATAAAATATTCCAAAAAGAAGTAATAATTTAGATATATTCTCTTTATTATTTAGCTATCCTTATTATATACTCTTAACTATCTTTACCTTAGGGAGCACAAGCTAATGCATGTCCACACCAAGGCTCAACCACACCAAGAGAATGTCTAACCACAGAACTAAGCGAGACTAAATGAATCAGTGCTAAGAGGGCTTGTCTTCATATAGTTTACATCATGGTTGGTAATAGACAGGTGGATTCTATACCCTTGTCTTGACCAACGCGCTTGAACGCGTAGTCTGCCATCACTTCTCAACTCCGCGGGTTGGTGCTCTCATTCTCCCCAATCTGTGCCAGCCTGGTCACTCCACGTGTGGATCCATATCTTGGCGATTTATAGCTAATTTGAGGTTATCTTGGATGTGAGGACTGATCCCTGAATGTCGACGATTGCACTGCCTCCCAACTCGTAACATGTTAATTCTTCGAGTGCCTGGTCATAACGGTCAGAAACGGCATTGTCGAGGTGCACGTGACTCTGCGCCTACCGTTTATCATTGACGCCAGTTATCAAATGTGGCGGTATTACCCTGTACGAATCAATTGAAGCTCCGTTTTCCCCCCTGTCAGCCCTCACTTCAATCATCAATTGCCTGGAGCTTTTGAGTTCTTTCAGGATGGGATCATCTACGACACGATCGGCCAGAGGCCAGAATTTCAATGCTGGCGGAAGCTTTGTAACACCTCAGAAACCAGTCGCACGCACCCTGGCCAAGAACGCGTGGGCGGGTCAGACCCCAGACAATCCAGTCAACCTGACTGATGAGCCTGAATACACCCCCTCGAAGAAGCGCAAGGCGGACAATTCAGACGACTTTGACCTGGAATACTTCTTGATGATGCAACAGGAACAGCCAAAGAAGAAAAAGAAGGAGCAGGAGGAAAAGCGAGTGCGCAGATTCAGACCCAAGCCACCGCAGTCATTTCACGATGTCTATGAACGCGCCTTGTCTCAGCGTTTCTACGTCTTGAACCGAACTCGACGCGGCACTCATGATTGTCCTGAAGAGGATATTGAGATGACGGGGTCTACTGGCAACATTTATAATGTTCACATTGGGAAGCGACCCAGCTGCACTTGTCCCCACTACGAGAAGGGCAACCAATGCAAGCATATCCTCTACGTGAGTTGGCGTCTGCCATTGCGCGGAAATTTCGCTGACCGTCTCATTACAGGTCATGAAGAAAGTGCTGAATGCCCCATTTGACCTTATCTACCAGCTCGGGCTTCTCAGCACTGAGCTCCAGACCATCTTCGCTGCTGCGCCTCCTATCTCGGTACCTTCGGGCGGCCAGTCCGACAAGCGCAAGCCCATTGAAGGTGACTGCCCCATCTGCTACTGTGAGCTGGAGGCCGATAACCCTGGATCCATCGTCTGGTGCAAGGCGGCATGTGGTCAGAACATCCACCAAGAGTGTTTCCAGATGTGGGCACGCACCAAGGGAGCCAGCGGCAATGTCACTTGTCCGATGTGCCGCAGCACCTGGAAGGGTGACGAGGGCTCTGTGGCGAATGTGCGCAAGGACAAGGGCGACATTGAGGAGGGATACATCAATGTGGCTAATCAGCTTGGTATCAGCCGTGTCAGAGGTTTGTGTTGGTCACTCGAAAATGGTGATCTGTTTCGACTAACTTGAGCGATGTAGATGAGTCGAGTTACTCTCGTTGGCACACCTACCATCAGAGGCGCCGGGGCTTTTTCTATTGAGTGTGGGGAACCACATCGGGCGCCGTAAGGCCGGCTTTCCCCAAATGTTTGGTAGACAGGGACTGATGTCCATCGTGGGACTCTCCCGTCATTATGATTCACGACTATTTTGATCAAGTAGCGTAAGGAGTTCATGCGGACAATATATTTGTCTTTCGACAGAACTCTGTACCAACACCGTGGACGATTACTTGACAAGCAGCACGGCATGTCATCTGCTCAAGAGGCTTTCAGCCATTACAAATTGTTGAGACACGAACCCGACGGTATGAGGTATAGTCTATTGAGACTGCCGATTATATGCTAACTTGCTGGGTCTAGACACGTATCACTCACTTCAAAGCGGATCGCTGATTTTTTGGTCGGCGCTGCATTATGGGCAATATGCAGTGTGCAATGGTTCGATGAGATGTGCCGCGAACTGTCTGGGATTTGATATGGGCAAGAATGTACGATAAGAACCAAGCCAGAAGCATGACTGGTTGGGGTAATACAAAAGCAGCCCAGTGGGCCAATTTGCCATGAGATCTCTACTTGCCCTGGCTGTGAAGCCTCTCACATTCCTCAGTTAAACTCCCCGTTTATTGACCGGTATGAAGGCTGGAGTGAGGCGCCACGATTCCAGAAGCATGACAAGCCACGGCTTCTAGAACCTGGCTAGACGAACCCTTTTGGTGTGTGAAACGTTGACCGCAACTCAACAAGACGTACCCCTGATTCCCCTTTACCGGTCGACACTCAACGTTGATTTCCGCAGGTATGACAAACCAAGTCCGCACTTGTACGCCCGGTATCCCCAAAAGCTACTCCAAGCCCGCATGAACTCCGCAAACGTGTCCGCACCCCTATTCCAGCCGCCGGAGGGCTGCCGGCGAGGCGTTCGGCGGTTTCGGTGGGGCAATTCGGAGGACCCACCGAAACCGCCGAAATCACCAACTCCGCCGCCGGTATGAGGTTTTCTGTACAGATAAAGGGCCTGCCGTGCTCACCGTTTCTTGGTAGTCCAACCCAGACTTACAAGTCATCGGGATGAAGCAGACTGCATCGCTCTTTCGGATACAAAAGATCATCAACATGGCCAAGATACCACCAACTATGCGATCCCTCGTTGCACCGAAGAGGTGTTCTCCCTCTGGGTTTGAGATCATGGAGAGACCTACGCCCAAGATTACGAAGCCTGAGCAGGTCCTCTTGCGTATGCGTGCTGCTGCCATCAGTACCGGCGACACCCAGTTCGCGTCTGGGATGCTACATATTTTGTATTCGGTGGAGTAAGGACATCCCAGAAGTAACCGGGAAGACCAGCGTTGACTAAAATATCACAGATATCCCTATACTCTTTCCCAAGAGGGCGCCGGCGTGGTTGTCGCTGTTGGTTCCGCAGTCAAGAAGCTCAAGGTCGGCGACGAAGTCTACGGCTTCGACATGGAGAAGCCCATGTTTAGTAGACCGCATCCCGGATTCGCCTCTGAATATGCCATATCCGAGGAACGATTCCTGCACATAAAACCCGAGCATGTGTCGTTTGAGGAGGCTGTGACTTTCCCAGGCCCTGTCGTGACCGCACTCCAGGTCATCAGACGTGGACTGGAGCTTCAGGGCAAAGACAGTCTTGCTGGGCAGACGGTCTACATCCCTGCCGCTCTCGGTTCATCTGGCTCTACCGCGATCCAAGTAGCTCGCAATATGTTCGGAGCCGACAAGATCATTTCGACAGTGTCGACGTCCAAAATGCCGCTGGTGGAACAATACCTGCCCGGCATGGTCAACCAGCTCTACGACTACAAGACGCAAGACGTGGTCTCAGTCGTCGGCCGGGGCACAGTCGACTTTGCGTTCAATACTCAGTTTGCAACCTGGAACGAGAGCGCGGCGCTTCTCAAACCCAATACGGGAATCTTCATGAGCATTGCCAGCATTCCCCCAAGCAAAACCATGCGTCCTATGCTCGGACCGGAAAACATGCCCTCCTGGCTGTGCTGGCTGCTCGACCTCGCGCAGCTTCCGTACTGGTGGAAGCTAAGAGGAACGGGCATCAAGCATGAGTTTGTGTCTGGGAGCCCGAACATAAGAGAGGACATGGAGGTGGTTGCGGATTTTGTGGCCAAGGGCAATGTTAGGGGAGTGTACACTGCCGTCGAGCTTGGTGATATTGAAGAGGTGAGGAAGGCATGTGAGAAGGTTGCTGCTGGCAAGGGGGGGCTTGGGAAGTTAGTGATTAAGATTTCAGGGGAGGATGAGGACTAAAGTTTGGTATCTATATTGATATGTTTTGTTATTGTCTTTGCAAGATATATACCGAACGGATGTTTCTGCATACCTATTCGACGTCCACGCCTCACATATGGATCGGTGAGTGTGTTGTAGAGGAAGGTGGTGGAACTGCACGTGGTTTCAGAAACCTTACAAACGGGATACCACACCGGCAACGAAGATGGAATTCCTCTCTACAATTATAAGTACCTTAAGGTACTCTATCATAAATATTTTCTCTCTCTTTTCTTTTCAAGTGTACCATCAACTTTTTTTTTTCCTACTTTACCTTTCGGGGATGAGATGTCAATGCTTTTGTCCTAGTGTCTCGGTTTATCCTTGGAATGCATGAGCTTCTTACCACAGAGAGGAGGTTGTGGAGCTGCCTCTCGAAAACGGAGGTAGGTGGAATTGCTTCTTAAGAGAGAAGCTCTCACTCATACCGCCAATAGGGCGACAACTGCGAACCAACCAACAGTTTCTATTGGTTATAGATTTCAGCTACTGCAGCACGGAGCAACACCGCCCGAATCTACCATGCATGGAGGATTGACATTAAAGCGTTGTGAACTGGGATGCCGGGTCTTTAAAACAAGACTTCTGCTCGACGTCTTGTGGAGGAAACGGCTGACGGGGAGGCTAAACCAGAAATGGACCAAGTATGCGAAGCTTGAGCAGGGAACACGGGGACGGGGCGATCAGGGAGCCAGGGGAGTCGAGGGGACGGGGCCAGATGAAGAAACAAATGCCCTTGTCCACGGTGCCGGGCGTGGACAAGGGAGACGTCTGTGTGGTTGGGTCATGTTGCCTCAAAGCTCTCCGAAACTGTAGGCCTCTACATTTAATTCCCTTGGTGCTGTCCTCACACTGTCATTTGAAAAGAAAAACATCACGCTCTATAAACTCGCCTCTATCATCCTTCTCTCAATGGTTAACCTATCAACCGAAGTCGTTGTTGCAATCGCACTCACCATCCCTGGTCTTGTCGTGTCATCTGTTAGTGCTTGGTTTGCTTATGTAACATTGCGTGGTCGCTTTAAACTTGAAGCTGTAGACGAGCATGAGTCTTCTCGGTCGTCTCTTACTTAGTAGGTTGCCCTTCTTCACCTCTTCTTCCACCATTTCATGACTGCTAGGGGGGAAATGCTCATCAAGTTTGCGTCCAGACCAGCAGGTGGGGTCGTGTTCACATTGCAAGTAGAAACGGTCCAAGTGTTCGGCCCCCAACGATCCAGATCGAGACGCCGGCCGAGTCCAAGACGCTGGACATCTCGTCAGAGCGAACCCGTCAATAACTACACTTGAAGCGTATTCGGATGACTGGGGTTTCTTGCGGGTAGAGACGAGATATAGAAGGTTTAAAAAGTCAGACACGAGGCTGAAAAAGTTGGCATGTGCTCGTCAGTAAATATGAGGCCCGACTGGAACGATAGATGACTGATGGCCCATTCTGCTATTTACATTTGTGGGCCCGTTTCTCCGCCTTTTCCACCTGTATTAAATAGCAAGATGGGAATAGCCTCAGAAAGCGTTGTAACTCGACAGCGAATTAGGACTTCAATTCTATACCAAAATAGGTGGAATCTCAAGTACCTTTCATTTCAGTCATATTGTTTAGATCCTTCCCCTTACGGTACAGACCTACAACTAAATGTGCGCCGAAAGTCTAGTATCTAATCGCTCTGTATCAATCCTTCGTCTCTAGTTTTATTAGAGCAGTGCCAATAAGAAAAGCACTGTGTTCTACTCCGTAAGAGCATTAACAATACATCTATAATCCTTCCTGGCAGAATTGTCGCTAACCGAGGCGAATTTACCCCAATAAATGAGCAAGGGTGCACTCAGTCTTCCATCCGAGGACTAAGTGCGGTCGCCGGTACCCAACAGTCTGGAGTCCAGCCGGTGGAGAACTCAGGGAGATCACCGCTGTTGCGTTGCCAGCGGAACATCTGGTATTGGATTTGATGCCGACTCTCGAAAGCCAGTCTGGAAAGCCGATCAACTTTTGGAGCGGAAAAGGAATGCGAGCATCCACAAATGCTCCAATGGCATAGCTTACCCTGACCGAGCTGGTCCCACAAGCATGGCCTCTGGGTAGTTTACGAGAGGCAGAGATTCAACATAGTTCTGGGTGTAGCTCCGTCGACTGGCACTGAGTTGAAGATAGGCGATATAAATGGCCAATACAGAAAGGCTCAGCCCAATGGTAGGGCGACGATGGCGATAATGGCGATAATGGCTTCTGTGGAGAGGTTTGTCATTTTCAATTACCTATATAATAAAGCTCGAGAACATGTGAGGTTATGAGGAAGATGGTCTATATTAGAAAAGATAAAAACAGCCCCATTGAGGTTTCTACGTGGCCTTGCCCTCTATATAATATTATCTCTGCCTTGGCGTTTTATAAAAAAGCGTTTATGTCACTTTTTAGTACCAAATTAGACACAAATGTTAAAAAAAAAATGGTGTGGGTCAAAAACAATCGACACTCCAATAAGACGGGCCCAGACATTTGAACCTGAGGCTTAATGAATCCAATGAGGCATCTACGAATACTAAACCAAACCGCTTCAGAGACCACCGCAAGGAGTGTCATATCTACTGTCAAGGAAATATAAGAAAACAAAGAGAGATAATTAAATAGAATGATACTGTATTTATAATGCTATTTCTTATTTTATTCTTTTGGTTAGCCTGTGGTTACCCAGGGCGTAAAGAATCTTCTCTACGTGTTGGCACCTCCACTTTCAATTCAAGATGAATCACGTGACAATGACACCTTTGAACGCGTTCAGCCACTTTAACGCGTCAGTGAGCGCGTGCTGGCCTGAGCTCCCTTGATCCCGCGTCTCATCTCGGCTCCTCAAAATCCACCCATCATCTCACCTCAGCTCCAGGCTAAACAATTCACCCTTCTCTGATTTCCAGCACAGAGCCCTGCATCTTTCTGCCTCGACGCCATTTTTGCTCCGAAATTCTCAACAGTATCCATACATTCATCGACAATCATGGCCCACAAGCGCAAGCGTTCCGTCTCTGAGCTCTGCTCCTCGCCCTCGTCTGTGTCCTCGTTCGACTCGCCGCCCCGGGCAACCAACGGCCTTACCAACCCCTTTGCCGTGATGGCAGCAACTCCGATTCACCTCCACAGCCGCACAATGAAGCGATTCCGCAATAGCAGACCTTCCGAGAATGAAGTTCACCGTAAGCTCTCATTCATTCTGCTCGCCCCAGGATCTTGGCTAACCCGCTCGACAGAACGTACCCTCAACATGCTATTCTCGGCCCAGAGTCAAAAACATGCAATGCCTGCACCGGATCAACTTCAGCCTCAGAATGAGACCAGCCGCCCTGAATCAACTCAACAATCACTGCATCGATTCTGGAACATCTCTTCCGCGCCTTCCACGTCAACATCTCACTCAATCCAGTCCGAGTCTACACCATCCGACTGCGAAGATTGTGGCGCCTGCCTCGGCGGCAGCAGTGGAGATGAGATGGATGTTGATGGATTCGAAACCGAGGACCACACCTGTGGTGCATGTGGCAAGCATGTTTGCTTTGGTTGCTCTGTCAGCAACCTAGGCGAGCAACGTCGATGTTTACAATGTGCTGGCCGCAAAGGTTCACCCAGCAGCAACAGGTGGAACGGGACTGGTTCCATATTTTGAGATGGAATAAAGGGAGGGCATTACAATACGGGCATACTCAAGCGGGCATAGCATAATTTGGGCGTTTACAGTTGGAGGCGTTTTGTCATTGCAGGGATTTGGATACCATTCGGGATGGATGCATTCAGGGCAACGTTGCCATGGGAGATAGCGTAGATAGTTAAATTACGGGTTCGTATTTCAAGAACACGTCGTCATCATAAAGAATGACAAGATCTAAGTCGAGTTCCTCGTACAACTGAACACTCCATATGATTATTCTACGTACAAGGCACATTCCAGAGTTGAATGTATTAAAAATATATGAGCCATTCATTACAAGCAATATGTCTGAAAAAGCAATCGCAAGTCCACACACGTAGAGATCCCTCTAACCGCGTCGGCGAGTGGTAGGGCTCTTCTTGGGGGTGGCCGTCGAGGAGGCCGACAGAGCAGCCGCAGGCTTGGCCTTGACGGGAGTAGCCTTGCGCTTGCCCTTAGCCTTCTCGGAGGGGGCGTTCCAGTAGAAGATCATCTGGAGAGCGAGGATGGCGTTGAGGATGAAGCCGGACACGAAGCCGTAGAGGATGAGCTTGTCGTCGACCTCCTGGAGGGTGGTGAAGATGCGCGAGAGGGAACCGGCGAGGTAGTTGAAGACCTGTACATATTACATTAGCTTGAATTCCGGTAGGAAAAGTAAAAGTTCAACTTGCAGCAAAGGCGCTAAGCTGGCCGGTGCCACCCTGTTGGAAGATGGTGAGGATCTGGGGCAGCTTGCTGGCAACACCCAGAACACCAGCGCCAGCCTGGAGATAGCTCAGAACCTGGCTATCGACAACATTCTCGGCAAACAGCGCGGCGACCGTGCCGGCGAGCGCAGCGACAAAGACAGCAGCGAGACTGGCGCGGCCGCTGTAGTTAAGCACCAGAACCGAGATGATAACGTTCTGGCCGACGATCAGGGCCGTCTCGCCAAAGGTGCTGAAGGGGAAGCCGTTCCGAACATTGTAGGCGAGCGAGATGAGATAAGATGTCGTCTCGAGGAGGTAGGACAGGAACGAAACGCCCTCGGCCGACTTTGAGTTGACAAGCTTGAGGATCTGGGGCACCTTGACGATGGACGAGGCGGCAATGATACCGATACCGAGGGCCTTGGAAATGGCGAGCTTGAGGCAGTCGGCGTCCTCAATGTTTACGTCGAGGAGGAGGGACTTGTAGCAGGTGTCGCCAAGGATTGAGATGCCCAGGTCGCGGATGGGCTCGGGGAGGTTGTGCGTGATGGGCTGGATGGCGGATTTGAGGGCGTCCATGATGGCTAGTTCGCAGGTAGTTTGGGGGAGAAAGAAATCGAGACCGAAGTAGAAGAGCCAGCAAAAGGCGAGAGGAAGATTAAACAAAGAAAGCCGGCTGAAGGAGCGTCAAAGAAGGGGAGCAACAAAAGACGTCGCGACTTGCAAACTGCAATGATGCTTGTCTCATGAAATCTTTCAAAGAGGCCAACAATGCCGGAGAGAAATCGAGAAATGGTTTCCTCTTTGGGACTAGCAATGGACTGATCTGCCGGACGAAGAGCCGACCTGCCTACCCTAGACTCAACCCTTTCAACGGTCGGGAAAAACGTCCAAGACAAAGCCCGGGGTAGTGAAAGTGCCCAGGCCGTCTCGTGCATGGTGATCCCTGTCTCGGAGCTGGAGCCATGACATCAGAGCCAAAGATCCAGGTTAAGAGATGCCCATTTCTCATCATCAGTTGATACCCAGGCCTAAACAACCCGAGATTACCGAGTGTTGTGTGACCCTCGCCGGGTATTCCATCCCCTGCCCTTTGTGGAAGTTTTGAGAAAATTCCAAGTTGATCAGGCATCATGCACGGAACAAGGCAGGTCATGTCAAATCTGCCAGATGCGCATCTAAACCTGGCAGTGGGGGGGCAGAATTGCTCAGCAACGCGATGAGGCTGAGTTGGCTGAGTTGACAATTTCGAGAGGTAACCCATGCTAAAGTTCTGGAAATATCTCGTGCTCTCCTTCTAAGCGCCGTGCTCGGGCTTGTGTTGCGTACCGATGCCTTACACAGCCCATGACACTAGACTCAACTCATGATGGAAACTATCTTCTCGTTCGCGTCGTACGCATTCCGCGGGGCCATCCCGGACAATGAACAAGCAGCGCAGCAGGGGGACCTACAGCGACGATGCACGTGTCAGACGACGGAGGCCCGGCAGTTTTTGAGTGAGGCAGAGGGCGAGGATTCCGTAATGGCAGCAAAGCGCAGCCTTGGTGCCTTGTTCCTTGCTCATTTTGTTTCCTTTGGGCACCGGGGAGTGCCACGAAACGAGGGACAGCACAGCATTTCGGTAAGGTAGCGGGAGACAAAGAGAGGTCAGCTGCTCTGGATTATCAAGACGATTATCCTCTTTGTCAGCCCCGAACCAACCATTCAACAGCCTCGGATGTCGACCCTTTCTTCCAGGCACAGCAGAACCAAAGGAGAGCTGCCATCCATCCATCTCACATCACCCCCATAATCCATGTTTTGACCCACGCAAAGTCAAGACCAAGCAAGGCTCTGCCCAGTGCAGCAGTGCCCTCGGGTGCCCAGCTAGTTCCATGCCCCCCGCCAAGATTCTCTCACTGCCTGGGAATTTCGAGTACACTTTGGACTTGTACAAGCCTTGTCTTGTCATCAGCTCCCAACGGCCCGGCCCTTGTACCTTGCTTTCACTGCCTTACGCTGCTTCTTTCTCTTGCGATCCATCCATTCCCAATTTATTTGTCTGCAGTCAGCGCCCTGTCCTGAAAACCTTCCGCCCTCCTTCTTCTTCTCTTCCAAAGTCAGGTTTCAATATCCCCCCCGGCTCCATCTGAATGCGCCATCTTCGTCGCCGGCCTAGTCGCTCCCGCCTACGGCGCCGTTGCCTTCCCGATCGCCGCCTTCTGACCGCCGATTGCCTCACTTTGCGCTCCCCCGCCATCCACGTTTGCCCTGGATGAGAGCGCGCGACGGCCTCCCCTAAATCACCACACGAGCTCCTCAACCCCGCTGTCCTCTTCATCATCGCCGGTCGCATTCATCTCTTCCTTTCATCATCGTCATGGCGACCCCTCCTAAGCCTGATGCCCCGCCAGGGGCCTCATCAACTCCCCCGCCGCCACCCATTGAATATGTCTACATGTATGAGAAGGACAAGAGTCCTTCCAAGCTACTAGATGCGCTTCTGAGAGCCATCGTTCGACATATTGTATGCGCGCACCGTTTTCCTAGTCTGAGTGCTCATCCAGGAGCTCTCATGTTCAAGACCGCATTACTAACTACGTCATACTAGATCCTAAACATTGGCGACAAGACAGAATGCCATCTCACACCAAGCAAGCTCGCCGCCTTCTACAAGGCTGTGGGTGGCGATTACGACTGTAGGCTTATCTTCCTTGCCGGTTGAAAGGCTGTTTATGCTAACACGACTTACAGCGCTGTTCGTCGAAATGCCACATGAATCCATCTCCTACATCTGGCAGGTCACCGGCTGCCAACATACTCTGCAACCTACCGATGACGATTTCGAGCCACCTTCGATCCCTGCGCTCACATCTAGAGGCTTCTCGCGATGGGAGTCTCTCGAAATCCTTCTCGGCCCAGAGGAGCACGTTCCTTTCTTGCAGTTTGCTGTCAAGAACTGGCACCTAAAACACCCCGAGACTGGCCAAGAGTTCCCTCCCGTTCTTCCCAAGGAGGTTTTCCCTGCACAGGCTGATGCTGAAGTGGACCACTGGCACAAGTCGTGTGCTGAGAAGCTAAGAAAGGAGGCTCAGGTCCGGGAAAAGGAAGCTTCTCGGGGATCTACGCGCGAAGTCCCTCGAAAGGCGCCTGGGTCTTGTCCTGAGCCAGATGAGACACCTGAGCCCAAATTCGCCTATACTCATGTCCCAGGGAACGCATTTGCAGGCCAGCCGAGAAGACCACCTGAGCCAGCGTATGACCGACCACTGTACAACCACGTTCCGGGCAGACATGGAAGTGGGCGAGCTGGACGACCATCACCTGGGAGGTATGACAGCAATTTTGATGAGCATGCCCGGAGACGAAGCTTCTCCGACTATAACAACCCGCCGCAACATGCAGAGCCTCCTTATTCACATGGAGGAGGAGGAGCTTATCTTGATCCAAATGCGAAGCGGCCCGTACCGCCTCGCCGACACAGTCAGCCGAGACACTACTCATCCGAATCAACCGATGAGGATGAGCCAGCTCCGCCCCGTATGAAGCGAAGAATCAACCCGAGTCCGCCTTCACCAGGATCTCGTCGGTACTCTCCCCCATCCGGTCCGCCGCCGCCCGCTGCCAGTAACCCGCCTACGTCGTTCCGCCCTCATCGGCCGGATATAAGACCTGATGAGCCCATTCGGCGACGATCTACAGCCAATACCAGCAGTATTCGAGAGAAGCTATCAGAAAAGGTGTCCAACATGCTACCTAACGGATTGACGGGGTCGGACCGAACCCGTAACTCACCGAGGGCCGGTGCGTACCACACCGACTCACAACGCGCCCGACGAAGCCGAGACCGGATTCCTCCAACTCGCCTCAGCCGGAGCTACTCCGACCTCTCTGGAGCTTCGTCCGAGGGCGAGTCGAGTGATGAAGAGTACCATCGGTCAAGGAGGATGCGAGATGAGAGGGAGCGGGATCGAGACCGAGATCGCATTCGAGAGCGGGACAGGGGTCGGCAGCGAGAGCTAGAGCGAGAACGGGAAAGGGAGGACGAACGCCGTGAGAGATATCTTCGACGACCGGACGTCGAGCGGCGAACTAGCAGCCATGCCGATGCAGATCGGCGACGAGACTATCCCGCATGGGACTCGCGTAATGAAAGAAAGAGATGGGACAAGCGAGTGCCGCCAGAGGAACGAGGTGGAAGCCCTGGAGGAATGGGCAGACGGTATCCCGAGGCCGCCTACCCCTGAAGCTGAGATTTGGATATGATGTCGAATTTTTGGGAGTTTCGTGCTGCGAGGTTCAAGGAACACCTGCGAGGCCATGACGTCGTTGACGACGTAGGCTATTTGACCAAGGACTGGAAGGATTTTGCATGGGCGGTTTTCTTTGGATAATGATGAGAAACACAAGCAATCTGGGATTCTGGAATTGGCGGATAATACGGCGTCCTGGACTAAGGGATGATGCGACCATGAAATATAGCTTGATATTGAGCTTCAATTTCTCTTGTTGAGCCTTTCTCTTCTTCTTTACCATCTTATATAGATTGGATGAATGTTAGCGATCATTATTGACAGAGTCGATAGGTCTTTGTCCTTTGAGCTCTCAAGATTCTCTCAACCGGCGACAGTCACTTCACTGGAAGAATAGAACTTCTTATCAAAGACAAATGCTTCTTCCATTATGGACCGGAACACCCTCTCCAACGGAGCCGGCCACGACCGCAACAAATCGACCCATGGTGCCACAACAAAACAAAAACCCATCACCAACCCCGCGATTACGACAGAGGGTGGCCACCCCCCAGTTTTTCCCGGGCACGGCAGCCATTCCGAATGCCTCGTTGGACGGGCATGTTCCGGGGTTCAACTAAAAGCCAGGACTAGACCCTGCCTTTCAAATCTCAACCAAAAAAAATTCCCTAGCCAACGAGAAATGGCGGATTGCCATCAAGGGTCTCTTTGCAGGGCTAGACTGTCGTCAACAAAAAAAGCACGCCCGCCAAGGCTAGGAACACCACGGGCAGCGGACCGAGTTTTGACAAGGCAATTACCCCCCCACTCTCAAGAGAGCTCAATTGGGTGAGGCACCTTCAGCAGCCATTGGCGCGCCTTCAAGCTGTTGTGTTACAGGGAAGCAAGCTGGATGGAATGGGATGGAAAGGATGTCAAGCATCTTGTCTGCAGTGCAGTGCGTGCTCCTCACCAGCAGGGCGGGCTCGTTAGACGCTGGCATCGCGCCATCGCTCGGGTTTACCCCCGTTCCCGCCCCTACCCGTCCTGAGAAGCATCCTCGACCCCAAGGGGAAAGATGCTCGGTTTCTCAACATAGAACTCCGAATAGAGGTTGGCGGCGGTTTAGGACGGTTAAATAACGCCGTCTTGAGGCACACGTCTCCCCGAGGAGCCGAGGTTGCCGCGTTGCTGCAATGGGCATGGCAATGTCCCGGATCTGTGCAGCCACCATGTTTTGAGTTGGGATATGGGTCTCAATGCACAAGAGAGCAAGATTGATAGGCGATATGGACGTCCGGAGACTGGCCGAAGATCGGCTGGGTTTCTCACCTTTGGGTCGATCTGCCCCAGGCGGCCCCTTGTCAGCGTGGGGGGAGGTAGAGCCGTCAAGGCAGCACAGCCCATGCTTCTAGAGCTCACCAACAACGCAACGGACGGGGGCATCCATTCCATTTGGGGGCGTTTTCTGGTGTTGTTCGTCTCCTCTTTCTCAGCCCGGTCCCTGGATACCTTGCTCTAGTGCCTCCGCTGCTGCTGGGTCACTGCCGTCCAGCTCATACACTACTAGCTTCTCCCTCCTCCTCCTCTCTTCCTCTCTTCTCTCAACCATCCATTCTCTCATCATTCCTTCTTTCCTCTTTTTCTCTGACCCTCTCACACAATCTCTCACTCTCTCACAATGAAGCCCGGTGCCTCTCTCCGCCTGAGGGCCCTCCGCCCGGTGACGAGCGGTCGCCTCCTGCTCCCCGCTTCGGCGAGATGGCAACACCCACGAGCCATGTCGACCGTCGTCGACTACGTTCGGCCATCGCAGCCGCCCCCTCCCCCGGCGGGAGCGCACGACGCGGTTGAGAAGCAGCGGGCTGAGAGGAGGAAGCAGATTATGCGGGAGGCCGTCACGGCGAACACGGTCCGACACGACTGGACCAAGGAGGAGATTGCGGCCATTTACTACCAGCCCGTGCTGGAGCTGGCGTACCAGGCCGTGAGTGCTTTCTTTCTGTTTCTGCTTGTCTTTTTAGCTCTGTTATCATCGCCAAGTCTTGAACCATCATGGTTGCCATCACGGTTGTCTCAATGGTTCGATTTGCGGGGCTTGGATCTGCCGGCTCGACTTGAATGGCGGGGTAGTTGCGTGTACAACCTCACAGATGCTCGTCATTGCCAATCAGGACCCCCATCACTGACAGTAGAATCCCGATAGAGCACCGTCCACCGTCGATGGCACAACCCCGCCGAGGTGCAACTTTGCACCCTCATGAACATTAAGACGGGTGGCTGCACCGAGGACTGCTCCTACTGCGCCCAGTCGACCCGGTACCAGAAGGGCACCAAGGTGCCGGCCAAGAGGGTTGAGAGCGTCGAGAGCGTGTTGGCGGCGGCGCGGACGGCCAAGGAGAATGGCAGCACCCGATTCTGCATGGGTGCCGCCTGGAGGGACATGCGCGGGCGCAAGAACAGCCTCAAGAACATCAAGGCCATGGTTGAGGGCGTCAAGGGCATGGGTATGGAGGTCTGCGTGACACTGGGCATGATCGACGCCGAGCAGGCCAAGGAGCTCAAGTCGGCCGGCCTCACGGCGTACAACCACAACGTCGACACGAGCCGCGAGTTTTACCCTTCCGTCATCTCGACGCGCAGCTACGACGAGCGGCTGCAGACGCTGAGCCACGTGCGCGACGCCGGCATCAAGGTCTGCTCGGGCGGCATCTTGGGTCTCGGCGAGTCGAGCGAGGACCGCGTCGGCCTGCTGCACACCGTGTCCACCCTGCCGAGCCACCCCGAGAGCTTCCCCGTCAACGCCCTGGTGCCCATCAAGGGCACGCCGCTGGGCGACCGCCCCATGGTCGAGTTCACGAGCATGCTGCGCACCATTGCCACAGCCCGCATCATCATGCCCTCGACCATCATCCGCATCGCCGCCGGACGCAAGACCATGTCGGAGGAGAAGCAGGCCATGTGCTTCATGGCCGGCGCCAACGCCATCTTCACCGGCGAGAAAATGCTGACGACTGAGTGCAACGGATGGGACGAAGACGCTGCCATGTTTGGCCGCTGGGGTCTGGAGCCCATGAAGAGCTTTGAGAAGTCTCCCCAGCCGGCCCCTGAGGTGAGAGTTCTGTAAACATCAGCCAGAACCTACCTCGACTGAGTTTTGAAGTTTTGCTTAAACAAAAAAGAAGAAAGCAAAAAAAGGTCGTCTGCTGTTTTGACGCAATGCTTGTCTGTGTGTCTGTGTGAAGCTGCTGTTGTTTGAAACCGCGTACGCCATCCATCATGAGCTCGAACCCGACATTGCCGCTTCGGGGCACGCACCTGCCTTCACCGGCCCAGTCTCCGGGACCGGCATCGACCCGGGTGCGAGCAGGCCGGTCACGGGCGAATGAAAAGCCAGGGATTCTCCAACAGCGATGATGAAAGCTGGAGAGGGAAAACTGGTGATGGGGGACTGGGGGCGGAGACCGGGAAGCGAGGAAATGGATTGGTTGGCTTGAATAAAATGGGTGATGGCATCTGACCTTGAGCAGGGGGAGAGATGGGAGACGCCACGAGGGGGCGGATGTGCACTTTATAAGAGGGTGCCAAACGTAGTGAGGAAATTCATGTCGTTTAGCAGCAAATCTCGGTGAGATAGTAGTCCGTTTTGCACTTTTTTGTAGTCGCACATGTAGTCAATGATGATTCCTCGCGAGACGCGTGCCACAACTGTGCACCTTTGTACGGAACGACGTGCCACAGCAAGAAATGCAGGAACCCCAAGCCCTTTGGCAATTCGACGATGGAAATGGGCCTTGATAAACGACTTTGTCGTGCAATTACCACATCTCACGGTTTCATTGTTCACGTCGTGGCCACGAAAATGCTAGGAGGGGAGTAAGCGATTGGTGTGGGATCCTCAGGTACACGACGCAGCGTGATAACCTTTGGTGCCTGGATGTTAGCTTTCGGGAAGCCATCCATCTTTAAATGAACATCTGGCCAGCTGGCAGAAGTACACGGTGTGAGAATTCGATGCCTTTGTTGAATCATTACACAGTAGATTCGCACGAGAGCTCGCGATGCTCCGTGAGGGTGCTTCAAACCGCCGCCCAACTATCAAGGGTCCTGCCAAACAAGCCCGATTACACACACCCTTGCAAACGAAGACCAGCGCAGCAAACACGATGACGGAATTACGGGTCCTGCAGCCTGGGGCTCTCTTGCTTGTTTTCAGCGCATTGACGGCGGGGGAAGAGCAGGGAAAGACGAGTCTCTTCTGCAACCCGAGGGACTGTGTAGGTGCGCTGAGCGCCCCGGGCGGTGGCCCTGTGAAGGCTATAATCCTAGGCAATGATGGAATGGAGAGAGCTGGAGCGGATGGCAGGGTAAATCAGTGAACCAGGTTTGGTGTTTAGCGCCTGACCGCCGCCACACCCCCCAGCCGGCCACCACCACCTGCACCTACGGGGGCCTCACCCATCCCACGCCCGCCGCCCCCATTGATTCATTGATTCATTGAAAGCAGGCCCCCAGCTCGCCAGGTGTGTCCAGGCGCATTAGGTCCCGGCTTCCCAAGCGGCGCCCGGGAGCCTATGAAGCGCCTGGGATAGATCCCTAGGCAAAGCCCTGGAACAACGCTCGAGGTAGGCTGCCGATCCACGGACGGCAAGTATTTCGCACCCGCCAGCTTGGCACCTGGTCCCTTGTTTGGCGCACTCTGCAATCCAGGCATGGGACATAGGTAGGTAGGTTCTTATTTTTTTTTTCTTTTCCGCCGCCGCCCCTCCTTCCCTCCCCGAGGCCGCTCTCCCACCTTATCTACTTAGGTAGGTACTACCCTCCCTTGCCTCGTTCTCGACTTTCACCTCTTCTTTTTTTCCTCCCTCCCACTTCAGTAAGAACCTCTCTTCCAAATATCTCCTCCCTTGGGAAGCAACCCTCGAACCCCGTCGCCTCCTTGTCATTGCCCGAGCGTGCGTGTGCGTGTTCTCTCATCCCGGAGGAACTGCCACCACAGCCCTTTCGGCTCCGCCGTCCCGAGTGTCGCTCACCCCGCCGAGAACGCCCGACCACCTTCAAACAAGCAGCTCTGGCCGTTTCCCAGCATTCCTAACCTTGAAGTTCGTCTTGTCTCGTGGCCTTTCTGCCTGATACTCCCCTGCGTCGTCTGTCTCGGCTTTTGCGACCTGCCTGCTCCGACGACGGTGGACCCTCGGGTTCTGCTCCAAATTCACTCCGGCCCGTGTGCGTTTCGACTCTCCGATTACGTGACCAACTCGGGTTCTTCTGGCGGCTTCTTTGAGCAACGGTGATTCCCAGCGACAAAAACAAAGCGATCTTGAAAACTTGCGCCTTTCCACGACATCTCATCCTACCGATTCCGCCTCCATCTTCCTAATCTCTACGAAATCACCACCACAATGAAGGGCCGTCCCGTCGACCAGCTCGTGTACGAGTACATGTTTCCTCGTCCCAAGAGCAACGACCCTCAAAACTTTCACGCCCTTCTTCAGCGCAGCCTGATTCCTGAAGTTCGACAGGAGACCCATGCATTCTACGGACACCTCGAGACTCAGGAAGCCAAGTATCCTGGCCTCGATTACACACACTCCACGCACCGCATCCGCCTCTCTCGCTGGCCTTGGCACCGTCGACTGTTCCGCGCCTTTGACGGCCTTCGCCTCACCAATGCCGAGATCGCTGGTTTGACCAAGTGGGAGGGCACAAAGTGGGCCAAGGAGAAGTATGAGAAGGAGCAGGGGTACACCATTCGCGACACCACCGCCGATGGCTTTCCCGACTGGACCGATATCGAGCACTTGCCCCGGAACTCTCGCAGCCAATCCGCCGAGGTGGGATATGTCGGCCTTGACGACCTGGATAATGAGATGGACGTCGAGAGCGAGGATGAACTGGAGAGTGTGGGAGTCGAGCTGAATGAGCGCCTCCGAGATCGGGTTGCGAGACGTGAAGCCGGCGACACTTCTACCATTCTTGACGAGGAGTGGGAGCAGTGGCTCAAGAACGCTATCGAGACGGGCGAGCTCAGTCTGCTGACAGAACAAATCTTCCGTGGGGCTGACTCGTCTACGATTGTTCCCGCCGCACTCTTCCCTCCTGGCCTGCTCAGCACTGCTCGAGCCGGTCACTGGGACGAGATTCCTGAATCCCTTCACCCCATGCTCCGCCGCACTCTCGAATCCGAGAACCCCAACCGGGCTACGGCTCTCCCCCCAGCCCGCGAGGCGTCGAGTACCCGTTCCCCAACGCCTGCAAGTTCCCTGCGGCGCCACTTCATGGATAATCCCCACCTGATCCGCATCCCCTGGACCCGCCGCACGCACTCGGATCTCCGTCTACCGGTAGGAGATGCGGGAACAGGCCAGCGTGCGGAGGCGTGATGCCTCTATTCGACTTTGTAATGAGTCAAGAATATCAAAGACAGAAAAAAAGCGTTGACCTTCGCAAAATTATACCCTTATACGGCACCTATTTTCTTTCAAGGGGCCGTATTTTTTTGACCAAAACTCTCGTCTACCCACCACACAGCCTCATTCCTTTTCTTACGACATCGGAGTACGGAACCCGCATGGAGCAGGCTACAGTCTCAATGCAAGCATCGACCCCGTGTCACCCCTGCGGTTTGCCGGGGCTAACAGCTACTACGACCAGCATCTGAGACAAGCAGCTTCATCTTTGCACGTTTTTTTTCTTTTGTCGTTGTTGCCGTTTGCATTTGCAAATACGGCCAGTGGTGTTTAGGCGATATGGGTCTCGATCTGGGAATGGGGATTACGGGAATTGCCTGGTTCAATGTTGATGGGCTTTGTTTATGCTGTGGTGATGATATTCCTCGGGGCGTTTTATTACACTTGCCTCGGGGGAACTCAAAGCTAGATTGTTGAGGTAGATGGATTTGGCAAAAACATAGCGACAATATTCTCTTTTTTGCAAGGCTGCGTCTTTTCCTGTTTGTGGGTTCTCATGTGCTGGTCACTTTGACTCATAGACTCGGCTTTTTGATAGATGGCCGCCAATCGAAGTTGGATTTCGATTCATACTTGATGCCTGGCATGAACCTTGTGCTGATGCTACGTATGTGTATATGTGTTGATATCATTCAGCTCTCGCTTACACTACGTGTCATGCAGCATCGTTGTTGTTGTTGTTGTTGTTGGGTTTTGTTATTGACCTGGCCGAGACAACGCAACATAACACCATTAACAACACCTAGGTATAGTTAAAAGGACCACGTTTCGCTACTATACATGGACAAGATGATATCAAGATCCTACGCTGCGTGGCATTTGGACACCTGCAGAAAGTGTGATCATGAAACTATCAATTCCTTGCAACGCCACCGTATACAAGGTGCATATGATGATGACTATAGTACAACCTCTCATGAAAACATCTCAACCCTTGAAACGCCTCGCTCATAAACCCACCCTTAAACCGGACAATAAAACACGGGTCTCAAACAAATGCAGATCTAGTACCTATTCCCCGTGGCCTCTGGAGGAAGCTCGCGTGTTTATCAAGCGAACTGTTCTCCTCCTTGGCTGAGCAACCGATTGCAAGTCCTACCTCTCCGGCTCTAGATGGGACCACTCGGGAATGGCCTTGATCTGCTGCCACATGAATTTCTCGAGCTTGTTAGCCGACTTTGCGTACGGCGTGCTCTCGTTGTTGTATTTGCGGCAGTTGTCAAAGACGAGTTTTGCGTCCTTGATGAAGTCCTCGGGCGTGAGGTACTGGTCGGCCTCGAGCTTACTCTCCATGGTGCTCAGGTCCATGGGCTCCTTGATCACGTCGTAGTAATCGGCAACGTCGTCTCGGTTGACGGGAACCAAGAAGGGCCAGGCAGAATTGTGGTTCTGCAGGTCGTTGAGAAGATGGAGGAGCTGGTTGTAGTTGGGTCCGTGACGGGGCTGACGGGCTAGCTCGTCCATATCTGGTGACCAGCCTGATGCTCGGATCGCGGGAATGTCGAGAGGGTTGATTTCGGAAATTCCATTTTTCCATTCCTTGGGAGGTGCGTGAACATTATGTGATTTGGAGTAGGCGCGGATCTTGGCTTGGACGCATTCTTTCTGCTTAAGGAGCATGCGACCCATCTCGAGGTATCGAATCCGCGGCAGCATCGAACACTGCATGATGGTTCCACCCTCGTAATCCTTGATATAACCCATCCAGACCTTCTTGTCGAGAGTGATCTCCTTGGTGAAACCCTGCTTCTTGAAGTATCCAATAGCATAGTTGTCGGCGTATGTGAGGAAGTGCATTACGTCGCTAGTAGCCTTGACGTAATCTTTGAGATGAGACATTAGGTGCGCGCCGTAGCCCTTAACTTGCTGATCAGAACTAATGGCGCAAAAGACAATCTCGGCGAAGCGGCGACCCTTGAATGGGCGGTACGTGATGCCACCAACAACTTCCAGAGGCTTCTTGACAATGGCGATGGACAGATGAGTGCGGTCGTAGACGAGTCGGGCGATGTAGTCCTTGGGCATCTTTGGGAGTTGCTTCTGGAAGATGCACTTGAGACCGGTGAGGATTATGAGGGATTCGCGCTCGTTGTCGTTGTTGACTACTCGGAATTCGATCTCGCCATTACGCTCTTCGATGACGGCCGGCTACGAGACAGAGGTGTGATGAGTACTTTGCGCGTATTGAATACATATAGGGGACCTACCTTTTCTGGGAATGGGATCGGTTTGATGGCTGCCTTCTTGTCTGGAGGCTCGGCAGAGTCATCTTGCTTTATGCGCTTGGAGGGGGTAGGGGAGGTCGGGTCCTCCTCGGCCTTGCGCTTTCCGTCTAAATAGTAGCATGTCAGACATCTCTAGCTTATCACGATCGCACTCTAAATGCGACTTACTCTCGTCAGGCATGGCTGTGGCGGTTCAATCGCAATACTTGCAATCAAAGTGTGGTGTTAGAGGCGAGTATGATGGAGTTGGATAGGCATCATGATGGCGGAGGATGGGCGCGTTTCAAGATGGCCCGTGCACTGCTTATGTCATTCTCGAGGCTTCCAGGTGGTCCAGCTGCCAGGGGAATGGCGCGCTAAGCTGCTTTGGTCTACCGGCCACGATGCGCCATCGTAAGCTCGTGAAGCTTCCCCAGAGCCTCTCCTAACACACTGCAACTACAGCTCAACTTCACCTGCTGGCCATACCAATCCATTCAACGCCGCGTCAACAATTGCTCAACGTCCGCTCAGCGAACGAACATACCGACTTTATCCTCCTCGCCACATCCTAGCCTATGGATTCCTCGCTGCATGAGGTCTGGCAAGCTGCTGCTACCAGTCCCTTCTTTCCTGCCGTGAACAAGGCAAGCCAGTTCTGGGTTGCCTTTCTGCTTCTTCTGCTCGGATTCGCCCTCACTGGTGTTTTCGCTCTGAGTAGGCATTTCTCGACTAATTCTGCTCCGTTCCATATCACTGACTGCTTGATAGACCGATCACTCCTCAACGTCCCTGTTCTGGGCATTCCAGCTTCTCTCGCCATCGCGTACGCCCCTGCTGACTCTCCATTGCCATATTGTCTTGCTGACTTTTGTAGATTCGGAGTTGTCTACATGTTCTGTGCTGTCGGAGTCTACGTCTGAGATACCCCAAAAGTCCCCGTTCGGTCGGTTTCGTGTACAATAGTTGGAGCATACAAGAGAGACGCCGCTGCGCGCGCCCGTTGCATTTCTGCCAGTTTTTGATTTTCTAATTCCTACACCTTTCTTTCACTCCCAACAGCGGCTTCCAAGATCTCCAAAATGGCAACCGAAGCCCAACCCATCTTTCGCGCTGTTGCGACATCGACGAGGCCGTTGTACCAGCTCCTAAAGTGCATCAATTTTGCACCTCGAGTTCACGTTCAGATCACAGACGAAGGTGTCCGTTTTTCGACCGATCATGCGCGAGTGATGCAAGGTGAATCGATCTGAGATTGCGCCCGTGGAACGGAACTGACAAGATGTAGGGGTTGCATTCCTCGACAAAGGCCTTTTCTCATCGTTTACCGCCAACGTTCCTTCACAGGAAGGTCCGGATCCCCCAGATCTACCAAGCTTCCAACTTTCTTTAAACTCCATCCTCGAGGTTCTCCAGATCTTTGGCGCCGTCGACGTGGCCACTCGCGCTCAGAAAGCTGAGCAGGACCCTTACCGGAGTAATCTGCGAAACTATCGCCCTGATGCGTTCAGCAACCAGACCCTCGGGATTTCAGGAACCTGCACTCTTTTGTACAATGAAGAAGGAGATCCGTTCAAGATCACGATCGAAGAGTCTGGAGTCAAGACTACAGCATCCTTGACAACCTACCTGCCAGAAATTCCTGACGAAATTCCTTTTGATCGCAACGATCTCGCCTTCAAGATGATCATGCAGTCTCGGACACTTCTAGATTCACTCGCCGAGATTTCTCCCACGGCTCCTACGAAGCTGACAATCACCGCCACAAAGACCACGCCTTTCCTCTCGCTGGCCGGTATAGGTGACCTCGGCAGCTCCGGCGTGGACTTTGCGCGTGGAAGGGATCTCATTGAATCGCTAGGTATTCGAGAGCGATGGTCGCAGTGTTACAAGTTTGACTTTATCAAGAATTCATCAGAGGCGATGCGGATCGCAACCAAGGTCAGCCTCAGAGGCGATGGACAAGGAGTACTAAGCTTGCAATTCATGGTCGAGATGGAGGGTGGCAAGCAGAGTTACTTGGACTTTCGGTTTATCCCGTTCATACAGCATGATGAAGACGATGACGAAGAGAGCACTGGGGAGGCAGACTAGATGGGAGGACAAGCATGTTTCATGGTACATCTGACCTAGATTTGGAAGACAATGATTCTCGGGTAACTTCATGTTTCACCTCGATGATTTACCAACCCCAGGAGCCTGATACCCGAGCCCAAACTGCGACGGATCATCGAGTGATTCACGAGATGTGTCTAATGCCTTGGCGAACAAGACTACAATGCAATAGCCCGCTGCCTCGCAAGATAGACTTTGCGCCCTAGGGGTCTCGAATAGCCTTGTCAGGGCAGTAGCTCACCCGTTAGTGCTCCGCCGACGAGAGTTTGCTGGCCTCGAAGGTCTCTTCTGACGCCATGGCTTTGCAATGGGCTCCCTTGATCAGCCGCTGGAATTTGAACGGCAGGAATTTGAGACTTGCGAACACTGACGCCCACTCATGGGCCGGGGCGTCGTCAATTGGAATGAAGGAGTAATTCACTCTCGCATTGTGCTCTACGCCAAGGACAAGACAGGACAGGAACTGATTCAATCTGGGGTATTGAAAAAGGGGTCGACTCCCTCGACGATGGACTGTGTACTCTTGCCGCTCAAGAACGCCATCACTTCAATTCCGAGACTCAAAGCCGCTTGGCAGAGCAACTAAACATCAATCTCTTTATCCATTGTTCGATATGACCCAGTCCCGGGAGATCAAGATTGTCATCGCCTCAACCCACAACACACGTCCGTCCAGCAGAAGCAACCACAGAAGAATGACGTGGCCCGGCTGCCTCATGCTTCCCGTTAAGTCATGGACGACCAGTCTGTTTGGTAACAGAGATGCCCCGAGACAGCCCGACGAGGGCTTCGAGCCGTTGCTGGAGGAGAGAAGGGGCTTTGCGGTGAAGCGGGCGGCATCGTCACTGCTTCGGATGACGGCGCCACGGCCGCCGAGAAAGCTCTACTCGGCCCTTTAAAGTCTCATGAGACGGAGGCCGTGAATATTAGGGGACGCGCATACAAGGGCGGTGCCTCAAGGCACGATGATGGATGAGGACTCGTCTTTCAAGACGAGACGGCAAATACTTTACGCAACACAACGACGACACTGAATGATTACGACACAATGGAGGGATGAAGACTTTGCTTGGACTCGATATACGGAACATACAGCATGCGGTTTGGAAATATTTGGAACGGCCTTGTTACAGGTTGGGAGTATTGAGATGGATTCTGGAGATGAGGGCTCGGAACGAGGCATATGAGAGCAGATACCTAATAAGGCACATGGCTTACTGTTACTTGCTGTATGTTTGTTGCACATATGGGCCCGTAACAACGAAATCTGGTCATGCATCCCTTCAACAGTCGTTCCTCGCCTGAGCATGCGAACTACGGACACAACTGGGTGATGTCTCATACCCAACAATGGGGTTTGGATATTACAATGCTGCTCTAGTCAATGTTTACTTACAGCATGGTATATACGAACACCTTGGAACCGGAATATGCCCGAACTGCTGCAACTGGCCATGTTTGGAGCAAAGTAGCAACCCCTGGAGCCTACGGTTGACCTGTCGATTCATTCTGAAACAATGAATTTACTCTATACCGAATATACCCGATACCAAATGATCATTCCCACCTATCATAGGCTCATCATCATGACATCCAAGAGATGAACACATGGCTATAGTGTCCCTGGCAACATTTACCGAAGATATCAAGGAACTCTGTCCTCAACAACCACCTCAACAGACCACGCACTCGCCACGTGAAATACAGCGTGTTCTAACCTACACAACGGCTAAGACTGAATTTGAGCGTGACACCCAAGATTAGAATGTCTTCGTATCGACTGTCGAAGAGACATCCTTGAATGAGTCCCCGCCGACCCCGCGCGGGTCGGACGCGGCCGCAGATTCCTACGCAGCTCTCGCGTGTTTTCGTCGAAACGGGTATGGGTGTTCAGGTGAGGATGGGTACCTTTGATAAAGTGTGTACAGCCTGAAGGAGAGGGGAGTAATATATTCATCTGCCGACATATGTTCAAGTGTTGCGTGCAGGGAGGAGTGGCTGTGATGTTCTTGGGTTCCGGGAAGATGGTGTGGCTTGCAATGAACTTTTATGCAAATGATGTAATTAACGCAAGGATTAAAGAAGTAAGAACCATTCTAGCTTGCACTTGAATGGTAATTAGACGTTTCTCTGTTGATTCGACCAGCGTTGGTGGCATGCAGATGTGTTAGTGCTGGCAACAGTATTGGTGAGCTAGCAATGGTACAAGACCATGTCCGTCTATATGGTGTCTACTGATAGGCCAAAAGTCAAACAATAACATAATAGACGCCTTATATCTCAACTACTTCCTCGAGAATCCAGTGTCTGGTCATGACATCTACAGTATTGTTGCCCTGCGACTTGCACAGTGTCGTGGACATTTAACACAGTACCACGCACTGCTACGTTCAACAGCTGACGCCCCATCCTTCTGACGATACAACCTTGACATGAGGATCAGGATTGCATCTTATACAGCTTGAACACTTCAACTATGATTCCTTTCATGCACAAACTCGGCACTATTCACTTCTTCCTTCGTGCGGCACAAGGATCAATCCTTCTTGCACCAATGCGCCCTTTCGGACATGGCTGACGAGGACAGTATGAATTTGGTCTTATGAACCTTTGCAGAGTCCTCTCGTCTCAGGTCATGGTGTTTGCTGCAGGAGACCGAGTCCTTGCAACATGGTTCGACCGAGTAGCATGGATCGACTGCCGAGTCCTCGCTCTGGCCATCAGTGCACGCGGGAGAGCATCGTTCCCACACTCCACCCAACCAAGGCCAGCGACAGGGCCGTCGGTAGATAACCGTCGCCTGGACCAACCCGCTCGAAGCGACGGGTCATATATCGAATTGGTCCTTTGGGTAGCGCAAAGGGCAAGGTTGGGAATTGAGTCACCCAGAACGGCTGGGGCCTGAACGTCAGCCTCAGGGCTCTCGCGGCTGCAGTGTTCCGGTGGTGATGGTGGTGATACAGCCTGGCAGGGCGCACCACGCGGCTGGCAGTTGGATCTTCCTCTTACGACCTCGGGATGCAGCCTGCCGTGTCTCATTACTTTGCTCCTCTTGCTGAAGCCGGCCAGAATACGCTACTGTCACGCTATAGACCGCCATAGCCTCGAGTCGTACCCGTACCCGGCGTCCAAGATTGCCTCCGGGTATCGACCCTACCCATGCTGGATCATCTATCTTTGGGCCTCGAACATGAACCAACGACGTGCTGAACGGCTGGGCTGGGTGTGGAGCTCGAAACGTCGCACAAAGAATACGAAGGTCTGAGTAGATGGGCCTGAATAGCATCAGCCACATGGACTCTGAGCCAATGGACGCACTACCAAGAACCCGGCATATGTGAGCATCAGTTTGCCTGCTTGCAGCTTGCGGTGGGCATTGCCTTGCACACTCCACCCAGCACAGCACAGCAGGACTGATCCCGGCGTGCATCTGGAATCTGGACCAACAACATGCCATGATGGGTCGCAAGCGGCATACAGTGGGCATCACGGCAACGGGGCAACAGAGGGTCGAGATACAGAGAGACTGCATGGTCGCACCGTATGCGTCACGAGGTATTTGGTTTGCCCTGTCCTACGCCAGATCATCATGGTGATTCAAATTGCTTGCAGACGCAGCTCACTTTGGTTTGGCTTCCGTATCCGGGCCCGCTGAACTCTGTCGCCGTCTGATCAAGCCTTCGAATCCGGCGACGCGGAACTGCATGGAAGACGGGCCTTGTCGTGCTACAAACTCACTTCAACCCCCTCCCTTTTTACTCTCGCTTGCCTTACTTCAGGGCCATGTGAAACCTTTTCTCGGCCTCTTGTTCGTTTCATCTTCTTCAGGCGTCTGCGCTGTGCGCCAGACCATCCATCATGTTGAACCGTCCGGGCTTCTTGATACGGCGACTTATAACCCCCCAACGGTCGCAGCAGCCCAGGGAGAGGGAGCGCGAGGGCAGAGGCAACGGCAACGACAATGGAAATGACGACAACGATTTTACCGATTCGTGTGAGGAACTGAGTTCCTGCTGCGCCAAGAAGTCGACGCAAAGAAAGACGAGGGCCACAAAGTCACGGCTGCCCATCCCCAAGAAGAAGCCTCCCGCGGCGGCGCCAATCACCATACAAAGGATACACAGCGTCCATCGCATCTCGCACCCAGTGCCTCCTCCCCCGGCTCACCGCAGTCAGTCCGTCTCGACAGTCTCCCTTCGCAGCTGTGAGGGGCAGCGAGCTGCTGCTCTTGACGCTCTCACGGGCAATGTTCCCGCAAATAGAAGGGCTGCATCCGGTCTTTGTCTGGCGGAGGCACAGCACGGCCGAGCCTACTCACATTCCTCACGGCATGGACCGTACGCGCAACCTCCTCGCTCTAGGAATGGGCGCCCCAGTCCTGCCAGTAGCGATGCCCACCTCTACAGAGATTCGCCGCGGGCCCCAACGACTGTTTCTTTGTCTGACCATAGCGCTGATCGCAACGAGGTTGGGCCAACCGACAGCCTGACCTCGAGCAGCAGATATGGTAGTCAAAGCTCGGGCGAGTCATCAGACACTGTCGACCGCCTGATCCGCGAGACGGATGAAGCCTTCATAGCTGTTGGCTCCGCACTTCGAGATGCACGACATGCCTCGCAAGGTTCTGCGCTGTTGCACACGCCCCCATCACCACCGTCACCACCATCACCACCTGGACTTCCTGCGCTTCACAAACACTCAAAGTCGATGCCTCTACCGACGGGTTTCCCAAGGCATCCTCGATGGAGGGAGGAATCATCGTCGTCCGCGTCCCCACGGTCATCACCAGACAGACGGGCCTCGGTGAAGAAACCTCAAAGAAAGAAGAATCATCACCAACAAGGTGGACATCGTTTCTCAAAATCACCAATCCGAGCGCCACGATGGACCCTGTCGGAGAATGTGACAGACATTCTAACGGGTCAGCGTTTCAGGCGGATTGAGGCCGATGAGATGTTAACACCCGATCGCATTGAGGCGCTAAGAAGGAAGAGGGAAGAAGCGCAACAATTGGACGAAGAACGCCTGAAACATCGATACTCGAGCGACTCGGTCCGCAGTATGGCATCAGATAACTCCGAGACAGACGTCGAACCATTCCATCTCGACGAACTGGCATCTCGGATTGGAGCGAGCGCTGTGGGGAACTCTGCGGCCTCTGCTCGGACAGCATCTCCCTCGCTGACCCCTGATTTGGATCGTGGAAACCAAAACTTTTCGAAACAAGAGGGGGCGATGAGGGATGATGAGTCTATTAAGAGCGTCAAGGATAAAACAGAAGCTGTGGAAGCCACAGCCACACCTCAACTACCACCAAAGAACCCTGCACGATTCGGAGTAGAGCCTCTACGAAAGCTCCCATCAATACCTGAAGTCATGGTAACGACGCCTGATAACACACAGCTGGAGCCGTCAACGAGCCGACAAAGCCTTGACAAGACGGACCTCAAGGCAGAAGAGAATGACGAGTTCTTTTACCTCAAGAGCACGCCATTCACACTCACAAAGCCTTCATTCCGTCATGGTCCCATCACATTTGCAAAGTCCGAGATGGTCAAGGGGATCAAGACAATGGACGACACGCTAGACTGGACAGCGTTCCAGATGGCGATTCTAGGAGGAGCTGGAGACTTACTGCAGGACATGTCCAACGAAGAAGACATGAAGCAGGTCGAAGAGATCACGTCGTGGTTCGAATCGTTCGGGTTCGAGACGTACGGAACGCTGGTGCCCGAGGACGTGCCGTCGATGCGGTCTTCGTCCCGCAGCACGGTATCGTCAACGCCGTCAACCATCGACACGGACATTGACCTGCCGATCCCGGTGGGTGCTGAGTTTCCTTCCGGGTTCTGGAACGCCCCGGCCCCCAGCGACGCCCTAGACATGGACAAGAAGGCTAAGTTCTTTAACAGCACAGGGCTAAAGCGATGGGTGGGCGAAGGTCGCCCCAAGCGCCCTTCGTCGCACAGCTCGGTGGAAAGCTTACCACCGAGCCCGATGATGCCGCTCGTAGTTCATATGGCCGATGGCGAAGACGATACTACTACCACGGAGACGGTACCGATGGGATATAATCTGGGACACGACCTGGGCGACTTTTTGCGGTGGGAGGTGGAATATGTGTGTGCTTCTGGGTTTAGCACGTCACCTTGAGGGTTTGACTTGCGTCCATTCTTTTGGTTTTTGTTACTTATTATTGATACCTTTGTCTTTTTGTTTGTTGGAGGAGGGTTGACGTCTGCATGAGATGAATCTACGGAGACCTGACGCATAGGAGGCGCTTGAAAGCATTTGCAGCAAGGAAGGAAGAGGAGGAAGGGACATGAGACCTTATGGCCAGACATGTTGATACGATATATAATGCAGATAGACGAATGAAAAGAAGACGATGTTTATTGATGAGCCCCAAGACGCTTCGCTTCGGGTGCAGGTAAGCAGGCCAAGGCTTCAAGTCAAGTCAGGCTCGGTTAACATCCATTAATAACCTTATCTATTAAGATCTAAGCCCCGCCACTACTGCAAGGTACGGACGGACAAGAGGGGCTTTTCCCTGACAGCGAGGCTCATTCAGCCCGTAGTTAATTTCAAAGGAACAAAAACAGCTGTGATGACTGTCAACTGTTTGCCAGTCTTCAAAGACTCGGCTGAGTTGCCCTTCTCTTAGCTCCTTTCTCATTCCTTTTCACTCGTTATTCTCTCTTTCTTTCTTTACTGGCTGTCGCTTTCTTGTTCTCGATTGTCTCTCCTACCTTTGTCTTTCAACCCCCCCGGTCTTTCCCTCTCAACTTCTCTCAACATCGGGGGCGCTTTCCTGCCTGTTGCGCGCAAGCAACGACAACCTTCTTTTTGATAGAATTTGTGCTGGCACAATGTACGCCGGACGTCACTCCTCTTCCTCTTCATTTGAATCTCTATATCGTCCGTCCCGGACAGACAAGTACATCCGACTGGACAAGACAAGTCTTCATGGCATATCCTCTTCAAGAGCAGCCGGGTTGGAGCAGAAGCAGTCGGATGACTTCAAGCCGGGCAAGCGCCCCAAAGGCCTAGGCGAGAACAAGATAGCCATCCTACTCTGGGTGCTCTTTGCCGCGGCTACATCAGCCAGCTGGATCCTCCAGTACACCCTCCAACCGTCGGACGAGGCCACCGAGTATGGCTTCAAGACGATGGCCAGCGACACGTGCAAGCGTCTCAAGTCACGTACCAACACCACGGCCTTGTACCTGCTCGTTCCCAACATGGCCACCGCCGCGATGGCCACCATCGTCGCCTACTTCCGGGCCGGCCTCCTGGCACCGAGTCCTAGCGCATACCAGGAGTCGAAGGGGAGGCTCTATTTGGGCGTCGAGTCAGGCAGGGGATTCCTCCATGCTAGTTGGCCTCGTAAGGTCATGTACGTGGTGCTGCTGCTCGCATCACTGCCGCTGTACTACTTGTAGGTTTGCTGCTACCGTTAGTGTTGAGTCAGTATAGCTAATGATCCATCAGGTCCAACAGTCTCGTCTCGACAAAGTACTCTGCGTACAATGCCTACGAGGTCCTCGTGTCCAACACCTTTTTCGAAGGCAGGCCCTTCGACCTGGCCGGCATCAATATGACTCGCTACGACTCCCTCAAGGAGACGCCGACTATGCCGTCGTCTGACCTGCAGTGGCCGGCCGAGTACGGAGCTTCCGACGCCCTCAACAGCTCGCTTGCGCGCCTGCAACGGGAGCCGACGCTCTGGAAGAACCTCTCTCGCGCCGACTGCGTCAAGCAGTTCAACGAAGCCGTCTACACCCGGTACCGTACGCTTGTACTGGTGACCGACTATGACAGCGATAGCAACAGCTCCAATTCGGCCCTGGCTGCCACGGTCCTCCCCGGCTACCGGCTCAAGTCGGTCTCGTCCTCGCTCATAGCCCTGTGTCCCGACACGTATCTGGAGGCGTACAACGGCACAATACACCCGCCTGAGACGCCGTTCCTGACTCTAGACAAGGTGGTTGCGGCTCCGGAGAACGTGACGTTCCTGTCTCCCACACAGGCCCGCGAGTGGGCGACTAACGGATCACTCTCGGCCGACGTCTCGCCAACCCGGACCCTAGAGCGACGACCGCCGCCGCTCGTGCGTCCGACCGACACATTCAACCCAATTCCGGGCCGAGACCTGTGCTACCATTACTGGTCCGACGACGACCGGTGGATGCCGGACACCCTCACCTACCGCGTGCCGCAATGCTCCCTGCAGTACTGCCTCGCCGAGCCCGTCGAGACGCCGCGCATGTGCCAGGTGGTGTATAGCCCGCGCGTCCTCTTCGCGCTATCCGTGGTCCTCATCTTCCTACTCACCATCATCTCCATCGCCCTGAGGCTACGGTGCGCGCAGGAGGGGCTCTACAGCAGGGAGGATGCAAGCGAGTACTATCGCCACGCCATGTGCCGTCCGCGCTGGTCGGAGGAATTCTACGGAAAGTATGGCGGTGGCTCGAGGATATTCCGCCATCGCCGCATGCCATGGCACCTCTTTGTCTTCAGTTTAGTCGTGTTCACTTACGTCTTCGTTCTCTGGGGTGTTGGGGGGGAAGGCGGATATTATCCCTCTGGTCCTGAGTAAGTATAATTATAGAAAAACAAACGAAACAGCGCTAACAAGATGATTACAAAAGAGATGAGACGTGGTTATTCAAGGTCAGTTTCAGCTCGTGTGGTCCTCTACACTCTGTACTAACCAGAGTATAGGCCCTCGCCCTGAACAAGGCTCTTCACATTGTCTTTGAAGTGCAGCTTTACTTCCAAGATGCCGACGTCCGCAAGCGCTTCTTTCGGGTCACACCGGACGTGGACTATCATGATCCGGGGAAGAAAAACTGGGGGCAGGAGATGCTGAGGAAGACGCGCGTGTTCTTCGAGAGCAGCGAGACGTACCTCAAGACGTCCCTGGCTGTGCGGTCGTTCCTGATACACACGGCATACGAGCTGATCTTCATAACGCAGCTGATGGGCGCGGCGTCGCTGGAGAAGGAGGCCGGCATGCTCGAGGGGTCCAAGCCCCTGGCCTTCGCCACGCTCGGCGTGCCGGGCTTCAACGAGCGCTCCGTCTGGCTCGTTTACGGCTTCGTCTTCTTCAACTGGCTCGTCTTTGTCGGACTCCCGTCGACTCTGCTGGACGTCATCTTCTATGCCACCGCCGGCCGCCCCGACGACGAGAAGGAGCATGTCATGTCCATGTCTTTCCTGGTACTCGGCTTGGTCTTGCCAATGTTCACAGCCACTTACTGGCATCCGAGCTATGGGTGGGCACATCCGTTTAAGTATTGTCGTCGTTCGAAGCGTTATCCCTAAGTTGGGTTGGACTGCGTTGATACTTAAGGGCCGTGTGCATCTGAGCTAAGTTCGGAATCCGGGAATCAAGGGTCTAAGGAGCCCTAGGGGTGCCAGGCTGGTACTGGCATAAAGCCGTGGAGTGTGCAAGGAGGAACTGTTGCCAATCGAGATGTGGCCATTTACAGATGAGAGGTTACGACACTGGATATGGATAACGATCTGTAATGTAGATAGACGAATGAAAAGAAGACGACGTTTGATGATGAGGTTGTTTCGAGACATGTCATGATGAACTTCAGTGATGTTTGGTACTAGGGTACGTACTTCAAACTGTGGGGAAGACGAGGCCCCACTTCTTGTTTATCGATCTCAGCTTCACAACAACCTTGCATCCATCCCATCCCATCTTACACTCACTCACTCACTCACATCCATCTCATCAGTATCGGCAACTTGAAACAAACAAAAAAACAACCACTATTCTATTTTAACATCAAACCATAAAAGAAGATTCAACCTGTGTGGCCCATCTAAAACACACCTTTCATCACAAACTCTATCCCAAACAAGATCCCTTTGTTTCTATTCCCAGACAAAGATGCTCCGCCGCCCAGCCACAACACTCACCATCACATCCGAAGACGTAGCCGCCTACGAGGACCGGCGCGCAAGAGAAGCCCTCGTCGCGGCGCAGCAGGCTCGAAGGGCTGCCGCGGTGGCTGCCGCTCAAGCTCAGGCACAGCAACAGCAGCAGGAAGCGGATATGGAGGGTGTGGATCGGGTTTTGCAAGAGAGGGAGAGGGAGGGCGAGATTAGGAGGGCGAGGGATGAGAGGATTGGTGTTGGAAGGAGGAGATGATATTCTGGAAAGATGGATTGTTGCCTTGAAGATGGCGAAAGGTATGGACTCAAATTGTTCTTTCGATACACTACTTTCTTTCACTCTTGTTGACACATTTCAGGAGTAGCAACACCATCTGATGAACCAAGGTCATGACTTTTTAATTATTCTCTATTGATTAAATGTACATATAAAAAAAGCAGCTCGGCGTGAGCGACATGTCGGCCGTCAAAAACAACAGCTCTACCCAACCAACCAACCTCTTCCTTTCCACCTCTTTTTTTGCTTTCTCCCCAGTACGAGAAATGTCTGCGATTACTTACATACAAAGACGAGGACAAAGAATACGCCCTTTTTCCAATGCAGCCCAGCAAAAAACATAATACACGTGCGAATGCAATGCATGACCGCTTAGTTGAGATAAACCCAGAACAACACTGCCATCCATGCCACACGCCATGTCGTCGTCCACAGCTCGCGTCCAACCACGCTAAGAGCCTTTCTACCACCAACACGCTTCTCCTGGGTCCCCGTGTCAAAGAGACTGGTGTCAAGATGGATCCGCGGCCCGCCGTCGGCTCCCCATCCCCAACGCTTGGCGTTCCGGCCTCCGCCCGCTCCGCGCCGCGCTTGCCACCGGGGCGAGGCTGAAGGCGCGGGAGACTTGCTCCGGGCGTTGCGTGGTGCTGCGGCAGAGAGCCGCGAGGGGAGATGGTGCGCCGACGTGCCTGACGACGATGTTGTGCGCGAAGGAAAGGCCTCAGGGGGATCCATCTTGTCCTTATACAGAGGGAGGACGGTTGAGGCGGATTGCTTCTCAGGCTCAAGGGCGAAAGGTGTGAGTGAGAGGGCGGGAACGAGGAATGCCCGAACGGTTAGGAGGACGAGGGTGACGATGAGAAAGACGATGTATTCCATGTAGGTATGGAACTGGTTGGGCAAAAGACACAGGTGCGTCTGAATCGTCTGCTCTGGCGCTCCTGGGAGAGGCTTGCCCTTAGCATCAACCGGGTTATACAAGCTGACCATGAGGAAACCCGGCGTGGGCACACCCATGGCCATGCTCATACTCTTGACCGTGATTTCGCGAACGTTCTCCTTCGCACCCGAGTGCACCACCTCGCAATAGTCGTGGTCGTCTCCAGAAAAGACGTGCTTGACGTTGCCAATGCTCTTCACCAACTTGACCGAATCAGCCTCGTTGAGCACATTCTGGTACTGGTATCCTCCCACGACGCTGATAGCGTTCGGTTCGTCAGGGATAACCGGCCCCTTTTGCCCCTTGGGAGGCTTCGCTGGCGGCCAATGCTCGCGCTTCGGCCCGCAAGGGGTGCCGGGCGCACGATACAATGGGACGTGAGTAAGAAGAATCGTAGGAAAGTCGGGCCCTTGAGAGGCCGCCTCAGCATCAGCAGCACGACCCCAGGTAGGATTCGACTTGTCCAGCTCCTCAACATCATGCGGGTAATGCAGTCCTCCCTGAAGATCATGCCAATGGCGCAACTCCTCTTCCACAGCCTTCCGCTTCGTGACCTTGACACCCTCCAGAAATTCGTTTACGGGCCCGTAAATCGGCCTCAGATCGTGTTGGTTTTTGTACTCGGAGGTGTCTGCGCTCAGAGAAACCGAATCGACCGACACGATAGTGTGGTTTCCGATAACATCCACGCGATTCACATCGCCAAAGAATGCGCTGAAGCGATCCCGCACTGGAACCTGAACCTGAGCACCAAAACCCAAGTCATGATTACCTGGAAGACTGGCCACAAGCTTTCGCCCGCGCTGCCAGGATCCAGGAACCTCGCCGCCCTTGTTCCAGCTGTCGAGGAAAATATCCCCGAATCGCTCATACTCTTGCAGCCAAAAGTCGTCTCCGTATTTGTTGTGCCATGTCTGGACCCATTTCTTCTCATCCTTGGAACGTCCCCGTCCCCATTTCGGATCGACAAAGTTGCCCTTGCTCGTCTTCCACTCGCGGCCGCCGTCGAATAGATCGCCGAGGAAGAATACGCTGTCCGGGTGCAGCCGATGCTGCATCGCGCCATAGCCGCGCTTGAGATAGTTATCGGTTATGAGCACCGTCAGGGGGTTTAGAGGCCATGGTCGGCCGGGGTAGGAATGCGGATCGATAAGTTGAGGATCTGCAACGAAGACGAGGTGGTGAGGTTTCGCATCTTTCGGCTGCAGCGCTGTTAGTCGACCTTTCCTTGAGCTCGAATCGCACATTTCTCGTCGCGGATGGCTTCCTTCGGTGTAAACATACCCATTTCTCCCAATGATCCCAATCGCAGTTGGCCACCTTCCCATCAAACACCCACCTCTCCCCATACAACAGCACAAAGACCCAAAACACGACCAGCACATGCGGGAAGCTCAGCAGCCGGCGAGACGTGAGGTTGCGACGCACCTGGTGCGCTACCCTCCTGCCCGCCGCGATGGCCATCCTCCGCCACGGACCGACAGCCCACCGGCCTACCTGGTGGCCTATCTGCTTTGCGTTGAGCCAGAGTACCTCGGCTACCGACAGGTCGTTGAAGTTGATCTTGGCGTTGGGGCGATACTGGTAGTGGCGACCCGACATGATGGCGCCATGCCCTTGCGCTGGCAGAGCGGATCCTCCTCAAGCTCGTGCCTGTATTCGTGTTCAAGTCCGTACGTATCTTTTGTGTTCAAACGTCGTGGTTCGTAGAATGTCGTGGGTTATCGTCTCGGCCCAGTGGATTGATCGACGATCCGGGGAACAAGAGCCCCTTGAAGCAACAGCGCAGCAGTATTCTCGTCAAAGAGTATCTCGTCTCGCGGTTTTCGCACACAATTCGAAAATCGTCGTAGTCGTCGCAAATCTGGCGCGTATTGTGATTCGAAATCGTGTTTTGTAAAAGAATGTCAAAAGGAAAAGTTTGTTTTCAAAGACAGTTTTTGTCGCCTGTTGTCAAGTTGGAAGCAAGGAAGGAAGCTCCTCAGTCGCAGCAGCCACTCAAAGCTGGCGGGCCACGACGGTCAAAAGTGGATTGCTTGTTCCTTCCTTGAGCTCTGCTGCGCCGCGTGACGAGCCCTGATTGGCCAAACTTTGTCTCCGGCCGCGGCTGCGAATTTCCGGGGCATGGCGCGCCTCTCGGGGGGCTTGATTAGCGCTACAACCCCGCTATCCAGGGGTGCCTAGCGCTCGAAACTGCACGTCTTCAGGGGCACAGGCGATGGGACAGGAACTCGGCCGATGATCTCAAGAACCAGAGAGACCGCTCATGTTCGTATTCATACGCATACGAGAATGCAATTAAATCCAAGCCAAAACTTTATAGCCCTTTTTCCCAATGCCAGTCATCTGCTATGATGCTACAAAATGCTCATGCATATGATGCCTCAAGTCCCAAACTCCGTCCAAATGCCATCCAAACATGAGGCATGGAAGCCAATGTATATGCGAATGCACATAAAGAAATCAAAAATCAAAACAATCCTGGTCAGACTACCTTCGACGATAGTCGTCATCATAGTCATCACCCTCATCACTATAGTCATCTTCTTCCGGCGGAGGAGGAGGCTCCTTCTTCTCCTTCTTCCGGAAACTCAACAGCCTCTTGAAACCGCTTGGCTGTGCTGGCGCCGGCGCCGGCTCCGCTTCTGGCTCCGGCTCTGGCTCTGCGGCTTGTCCTCCTTCATCATCATCATCGGCGTTATAATCGTAAAATAGCTTCGGCACCAGCAGTCGGTACGTCTTGGTGATGCCCGCCGGATCCTTGGGGTTGATCTCGACATTCAGGCAAATGTCCAAGCCGCCCTCCAGGTCAACGGCATACTTATCTGCCTCCTTCATCTGCTTTGTGGATAGGCCTGTTGGCGTCCTGTAGAAAGGACGGGTTGGAGGCAAGGTGCTCACATCGTTGCGAGAGTGCGACATTGCCCTCGATCCAATGGTCTGCGTGCGGCGAGGCTGAGCCATGAAGTACGAGTCGTCACCGTCCGAATACTCGTCGTAGGCCGCTCCACCTCGGATACCTGAAGGACGCGCTCGTTGAGGAGACTCATCCCAATACTGCTCGTCGTCGTCGTATCTATCATCGTCTCCCCAAGTACCGTTGATACCGCCATCATCAGCAGCGCGACGCTGACTAGGCCTTCGACCAAAACTAAAGAAGCCTGCCTTCTTGGGTTCGGCTGGACCACCACCAACAGACATAGACCTCGTGAGCTTGGCCTTGGGAGGTCGCTCTGAGTTGGTTGAGTTGCGGCGTGAGAGACTGCGGAACAGGCCACCGCCACCTCCTCGCGTAACTGGAGGCCGGGATCCGCGGACGGAATCTCTTGACACCTCCGGTGGTGTATCCGTCGACTTGCTCCTGGACAAGGACAGTCTCCGGAACAGACCGCCTCCTTGGGGCTTGGCTGGTGGGGGGCTCGGGGTTCTCTCAGGCGACAGAGGCGGTGTCGGGGGTGGTGTGCTTCCTGGTGCCCATTCACGAATTGAACACCAGTTTCGGTGGGGGAGGAGATGCTTGTTGTTTCTCGGCTTTCCATCCACTCCTTGTTGGAAGATGGGAATCATATCCTCATCGGTCTGCTTGTCGAAGTGGTGCACCTTGTTCCTCTTGTTCAGCACATCGGCCAGCATGTCAGGCGGTGGTGTGTTGGCAATGGCCGAGGAGATGATGTTGGGCATGTATCGAGGGTCCTTGTGCTTGGCAAGTCCCAGCTTGGGGTTGGAGTAGAACTGTCCAACAGCTGCAAGATGGACGTCGCCGCTCAGAATGGTGACTCGGAGCGACTTGTCGATGGCGAGATCTTGCAAGTCTTCGATAACAACGCTTCGCTCCTGCTTGTGGTTCTTGGCGGTCCAGTGGTCGTTCAAGTCGTCCAGAACCTCGACTCCTCCGTCAATGTTGTTCAGAGCCTTTCCAAACATGCCAGTTCGTCCAAGGGCCTTGACAGGGTCCATAAGTCTTGAAGTCAAACTATCGTCACGTTAGTATTAGGTCTTCAGCGCAACCATGAGCCACTTACATGTTCTCTAGCCAAACCAATCTGGGGTACGCAATGGGAATGCCCAAGAGTACCAGCAGATGCTCCACCTGTCCACGTCGCACTTCGGCGTAGAGACGGTTCATGATCTTCTCCCATGTCTGGTCCGAGACAACGTCGTGTTCTGTCCTTTCCATACGGCAGTCCACAGCCAGCAGAGCCACTCTCGAGCCCACAGACATGAACAGACTGCGGCCGAGCTCGCCAATAAATGGACCGGGCTCAGAACCAAGGATCCAGCTCGGCTCAGAGCTCTCTGTCTCATCCATGATGGACTGGTGCTGGAACAGCATATAGTACTTGAAAGCAACAGCTCCCAGACCACTAAAGACGGGCGACTTCATGTCATGATGAGGATAGGAGCCATATCCATCGAAGATGTCATGGTCGTCGTACATGTTGACCATTGGGATCTGCGAGTTGGCAAGACCAAACAGTCCCTGGGAGAACCACATGCAGTAACGCTCCAGGTAGAACTTCTCCATCTCATCTTGCATCTCAGGCGTGAAGGCAGTAGTGTGCTTGTGAACTGGGTTCTTGATGCTGAGCCACTCCTTGAAGAGTTCACATTCGTCGGCGACACAATCGTTGTAGATCTGGTCACCACCGCCAATCATGAGATGGAAGGGCCGCGTCTGATGGTTATTCAACACGTCGCGCCACATAGGGTCAGGACCGCTCAGCTCATCAGGCTTCACACTGAGGCTGAAGCCGTTGCAGCTGTAGAACATCATGTTCATGGTCTCGCCCGCTGCAGGGACCCAGAAGCCCGTGGCAGGTCCACGGTTGATGCGGTAAGCGATACGCTGCTGCTTTTCGCGCAGCTCAACCTCAATGTTGAACCGCCAGAAGGTGTATCCCCGTTCGGCATGAAGTCGGAATCCTCTGACGTCCTTGTACTTTTGGACCTTCTCGCCATCGATACCCACACGCTTTCTCCGGCTGGCAAAAGATCCCGGAAGATCCTTTGCGCCATCAGGGGGCAGCACGTCAGGGGGGCTGCGGCTCTGCTCGAAGAGACCCTCATCAGTCTCGTCACGAGACAGATCCTTTGCTTCCTCGAGATGCTCCACGGGGCGCACGTAGAGGGTTTCTCCTCTACGGCCCACCTTGGGGTGACCAGCAATGGGATCGACGTATTCAGGGGACAGATCACCCTTGACACGATGAGGAGGAGGGGGTAGCAGTTCAATGTCCTGGACAAAGAGTCGAAGCGTAGGCGCAATCTCGTAGGAAGAGTCGGCATCCTCTGTGACAATCATGACACTGCCTCGCCACATCTCGCGTTCTGAGAGAGGGCCACCCCTCTGGGACCTGTTGGGGGTCTTTTCTCGTCGAATGCCGCAGTATCTCAAAAGGGGGCCACACTTGAGGAACAACGGGGGCTTGAATCGAGTAGGAGCTGAGACCGAGTCAGTATTATTCAGTAAGCAGGAAGTAAGTGAACTCACCATTCTCGTCATATTCGCCATCAAAGGCCTCAGCCTTTCGTGGCCGAGCAGCATAACCTTGACTTTTAGTCCGGTTATCCTGCTCCCACCAGGCCTTGTTCACATCTGGCTCAGAAACATGGGCGACATCCTTGATTTCCAGGAGCGGCCCAGTAAGACTGCCCACGGTGCCCTTCTTCCACTCATCGAGCCATTGAGGTGGCAGATACAGACCATCACCAGGTGCCATCTCCTCGCGAGGCTTGAAGATCATATTTGAGATCTTGTGAGAATGCGAATCATCGTCTGAGTAGTCGCTATCAGCCCTCTCATGTTTTCTGCGGGCAACCGCCTGGTTCTCGGCGTGAGCACTATCATCCACCTCCTTCTTGCTAACAGTCTTGCTACGAGTAGGTGGCGGAGCGTACTCCTCGTCGGAAGCGTACTCGGCCCTTGGGATGGGTTCGGTAACACGTCTCCTGATGCGCTGGTCGTCGCCGGGCATGGGAATATGGTGGCGGTCTGGTCTGACGTCCATAGAGGGCCTCCGTGCCTCGGGTGGGTTAGGAGGGAGGTCCTTATCCCGTCTATACCGGCTAGTGGGCTGTCGGGTCACTGGCACAATGTCTTCTGGTTCATAGTAGTCATCCTCGTCATCATGGGCTGGGGGTTGGTGCTTCGAGACGGGGGCTACTACGGGAGCAGCATGCGCTTCGGATGCCACCCTGCGATGGTAGCTATGATCTGCTGGAGGTTGCTTCTTTAGTTTGTTGCTGCCGCTTCGTGTCAAAGAGAATCCCCCACTTGAGGCAGGGGGTTGCGCCGCCTCTGGGAGAGCAACATGGTCTCGTGCAGCTCGTTCTCGGAAGCTGAGGTTGCGCTTAGGAATACCGGAATCCAATTTCGCGTGCCTAGGTGCTGGGTGAACTTCCTCTGGTTCCAGTAGTGCGCCGGAACTATAATGTTGCGCCTCCTCTGGCGGGTGTTGTGTAAGAGGGCCTCGATGACGACTCGAGCTCTCCTTCTGAACGGGAACTTCGGGAGGCGGCTCGCGGTACGTCTCTCTGGGTGCTTCCCTTGGGGCTTCTTGTGGAATTTCCCTAGAATAGTCTCTCGGGGCGTCGCGGGGGGTGTCTCTGGGCACTTCTCTGGATACCTCTCTGTGCGCCGGGCGTTGCGCCACGGCAATTGGAGCCGCAGCCGCTGAGGGACGCCTCTCACCGTAGGCTACAGATGGTTTTCGTTCATGGGTCCGTGGTTGCTGGCCGGCGGGCTGCTTTCCGGCCCTCAATGCCTGTCTTTCTCTGGCTCGTCGTTCGGCGGCTTCGACTCGGGCGCGTTTTTCCTCCTTGGTGATGCTGTCGAGCGTCAGCTCAAGCCTTTGGAGGGGCGATCGGTCGTCTGCGAGGTACTTTTTGTGACGTCCTGAGCTACCGCCGGTGGTTGCCCTCCTGGATATCTGGTCGTATGCGCTGGCGCTGGAGTCCCGCCTTGCGAGGTCTGCTTGCGCTCGGTCAGATTGCTGGTATTCTCGGGCCCTCTGAGAGGACTTTTGGTAATCGTCGTTGTCCATGTCGTCAGGCTGCAGGGACGCGCCGCCGTATGGTTGTGGCGGTGCCGGTGCGCCTGCTGCGGTGTAGGTATAAGGAAGACCTCCGTTGCCGTAGGGGTGCCGATAGCTCACAGGAGGACCGCGAGGAACCTCTGGGGCAGCTGGGAGGATTGGCGACAAGTCACCGTCTTCGTCTTCCTCGTCTTGTTGGCGGCTTGGGCGGCGAGGTCTTCTGCTATCGGAAGGCTCTCCAGGTCCTTGTCGGTAGGAAGGCGGTCTGGGTGCTAGTCCTTGAGGCGCAAAGCTTGCAGCAGAGGACGAGTCGTGTGGACTAAAGGTAGATTCGGAGGGAGCCTCGGTGTTCTGGGTCTGTATAGAAGCACGATTTGATCTGCGAACTGGGGGAACGTCGAAAGAAGATCTGCGGTCAGCATTATAGGTATAGTCGTCCGACTCAGACCTGCGGCGTGCGTGGCCGGCCTGGGCGACCTTTGGGCCGGGCAGTTGGCCCCAGTATGGCGTCGACATTGAGGCTGACTACTGGGTATCGAGGACAGGGCTAGCAGCTTGATTGGACGGCGCGTGAGAGACAAGAGGCAGAAAAAAAGATTGGATGGAGAGAAGATGGCGGCGTCGGCTCGCGCGTACGCACAGTCGGAGGCGGGTAACTAGGCTTGAGGCCTGGTTCTGGTCCCGTCTGGTTGTGGGAGCGAAGCTTGGTGGTTTAGGCGCTAGCTTGGACGGACGGATACTGGAGGCAGTCTAGAGATGGACTCCGTCGCGGATGGAGTTTGACTGGACAGCGGGGCGCGGCGTCTAGGGCTCATGCGAGCTGCCGGGCTAACTAGCCAATGCTTTGCAGGTTCTGGCGACGTTGGCGGAGGCGATGGACCCGACTGACCGAGGGAAGGAAAGAATTTTTCCTGGCGTCTCAGGATGATGAGTTGGGGAGAGAAAAGGACGAGGTTGACGAAGGAAGGGAAGAGGTCCATGTATCGAAGCTAGGCCGTTCCATGGGCCGACAGCTGGTTCACACCAACCAGGAACTGCCTGGGAACGGCCCAAGCCCAAGCTACAGGGGTCATTCTGCCGTCGAGGAGCACCTGTTCACACCCTGCAAGAGGCCCTGGTTCATCATGGACTTTTTTCCCAGCCTCGAGGTCATGGATTGCTCGGCTGTTGCAAACCCTCGGCGTTTCCTCCTACAAATGTATACACTTTACGTCGAGTACGTAGCATCAAAGAGAATAGCCAAGGAACCATGTGCACTAGCATGGGTCTCAAACTCGCCTGGCTAGAAGCAATTTTTCTTTTCCTTGGATTTCAGGCTGGGGATCGCTGGGCTGACCAGGCTGTGCTGAATCAAACAGGCTGGGGGTGGGGCGGCGTCACCATCTTCTAGCTACGCTCCGGGACCCAAAAATGCGGGTGGCTGGCACACGGAGCCACGGAACGGGCCCGGGTCCAATTCAGGCAAGACATGGGCACGACGGGAGGCGGGAGGGAGGCTGCAAGGAACGGATAGCGACTGCAACAATGTCACGGCGAATGGACTTGAGGGCAATTCATCCTCGATTGTACGGATACGGTGTAGCAGGGCAAATCTGGAAACAATGGGGATGCGACCTCATGCTGCATGCCTTCATGAACGACAGTTACAGCTGAGCCAATGTCTGACAGCTGATATTCCCGATCAAGTCCCCTAATGCATCCAGGCCGTTGGCGGGCGCGGACGGGATGGCCCGGCCAAACTCTGTCTTGACTGACACCCATCATTCACATATTCACACATTCACTCAAGATCCATTGCAACAATGACAACGTGTCAAGAAGCCAGGCGAGGACAGAACAAGGCAATTCTTCAATTACCGAATCTTGTCTGTCATTTAATTACTCCGTTGCACAAATTACAAAGGGTCGGGCTGACATCATGCCCAACCACCTCTATTGGAAAAGCCACTCAGCCATCACTGATGCTGTCACCCGTGGCCGCCAACGGCCTGATTGATTGATGGACCGAATTGACTAATTGACTCCTGCCGCAGGGCACAGCTCGTATTGCGCGCAGATAAACTTTCCTGTCAAGACGACGCCCATGTGCACCCTGTTCGCTCAAGCCTCGGGGTCGATGGCAGCGTACTGAGCCCTTGCGGTCTTGATGGCACCCTCTAGACGCTTCTTGTACTTGTCATCGCAGTTGTCAAGTCTGCTGTTCACCTCATCCAGGAACTTGGTAATCTCCTTCTGGTAGGGATGGATTAGCCTACCAATCGATGGGCTGAGCGGGAACTGCTTGATGCGATCGGCCTTGTCACCAAGCATTCTGATGATGACCGCCTGCGAGTATCTCGTCTGGAACGCGTTAGACTGGCCATTGGAAGGGGACTTGGGCGATAAGTACTGCGTTAATGGACCTGCAAGTTTCTTCCTGCTCCTGCTCATCAAACGCTTCGACATTGCCGTCGACATTCGCCTTGTTAATCTCGGAGAGGCCATCAACCAGACCAGCAAAATCCGAAAACAGGTCCTATTGCCCATGAGCAGTGCCTCTCGTTTGTTCACGAGATGCATGTTTAACGCACATGTACGCTAGAAGCGTCGTGTCCGAGGATCGCCATCCTGTCGATGGCAGTCCTGAGGTCATATGACCGCACTGCGACTTCGTCAAAGTCGTCGGATGTTTTCTCCGGAGACGGCGCAGCAGAGATGGTGGATGCCCTCAGGGCTGCAACGAGAAGAGCGAGCTTTGTGATGTACATTTTGTCGAATGAATCAAACTTGATGGTGTCGAGCTGAGTGAGTTGATCAAGTCTGAACGATACGACGTAGATATCGCCTTTTGTAACAAAGTTGGAGGTATTGAAGCTCGTATATCGATCCAACAACGTAAATTGTCCGAATCAGTGGATATGTCTCTTTTGCGTTTCCCGTGTCTTTGACCTTAGCCAAAGGGCCGAATTCCTCGATACTGCCATTCCGCACTCTGAAGCAAGTGGTTTTAGGATCCGCAGCGGGAGGGTCGTTGGTCTTATGATGCCCTTGTATCTACAAGGCTGTTCTTCTCGACATGAGGATAGTCAGGCAGTGAGCCAACCGTAATTCAGGTTAAACATATAGCTGAGTACATAGTACAGGCAATTCCCCAACGCTTCCAGCAGTTAATGCATGAGGTGTTGTAAACTTGTTGGTAGCCGCAACTTTGTGACTTGTGTAAACACCAACATCCATCATGCCTGGAACGGACAAGGACCTCCAGCAACACCCATGACAAATCTTGTAAAACAACTGCCGCAGAACCTCCACTCTCGATCGAGTTGAGTAATCTTCAAAGAAACACGGCGTCTATATCCGTGTACGCACTCGTCGATCAGGGTCCATCACTGCCACTGATGACGGACCAAATCGCCGCGTGTACTGCGGAAACTAACACCAACTTGACGGAACGGAAGCAAGAATGAGCTGAGCGGGGGATCCGAGACACGCGCCTCGGTGTGATGAATCTGCGACATCAAATCCACTGTAACTGAGAACTTCCCCCCCTCCACATCTGACTGAACCCCCACGATGCGAGAGTAGCATCAGCAGGCATGCAGCCGTCGAGGGACGATCCGCATCCCCTCCACGAAACACGGGATGAGTGAGGGGCCGTGGAATTGTCCCTTGTCTCCTCTCCTTGACTCGGGTCTCGTCAAAGGTTGCAAAAGTCGGAGCTGTTAAGTATGCCGAGCCACTACTGCGGGTTGTGGGCGTGTAGATGCCTCGCAAGTGTTGTTTGCCAAGTACATACACAATCGAGAGTTTGCTGGGCATTAAGATGAGAGCAGCCGGTGTCAATCTGCATCAGTCAGGTAGCCACCGCTCAACAACCTGCAGAAATGAGGGGAAGTCAAAGCAACCAACAGCTCGTACATGTCGTCGTCTTGACGCCGGTGTTAGTAATATCTTATCAGATCCTACTGATCTTCTCCACCCATGCAGGAATCACACCCAACGGCAGTTACGATTATCTCAATGGACGTGAGCTCCTGCCATATGCCGGTTGACAGCCACCTCAAAGCCACGCCACATGAAGTACCCCCCTCAGACTCCAAATATCATCACAACCTTCAAAGAGGTGCAAAAAAAATCACAAAAATGTAGAAAAGGCAAAAAGAAAGCTGATGGGCACTGGGAGATTGCTCCCGCCAGGGCTTGAACCTGAGACCTTCGCATCACCGATATTACAGTGTAAACTGAAGTATTAGTACGACGCTCTAACCAACTGAGCTACGGAAGCCGATCAGCTGTGGCGAACCTGGTGTTTCGCCGTTGTTTTTCCGCTTCCGGGAATGAGGTTATACAGGTGCGACTTCCGAACATGGAAGAACTTGACCCAAGGTTTTCCTGAGATGAGCATGGGCGTCAACCCCCATGCTCACCCGGTGTGCATTTCTTTAGATCTTCGTGGGTGGCCTCAACTGCCTAGCTCGCATGACCTCGTTCCAACCACGAAAAAATCTCCATGTTGATGCAGGTTGGGAAACATCGGCCCATCATTTTGATGCAATATCCGCTTAAAACCATTCTATTCATGATACCCAACCTCCATAAATCCACCGATTCTGATCTATCAATAAGAAAATAAACATGCAACCCCCCACGCTCAGTACCAGGACCCCACGTTCCATCAAGTTTTGGTCGGGTCTGGTTCTACTATGCTCGGCCGCGGGTAGACCCAGGACCGGGTGCCCTCCCATACTCGATGTCCAGAAGGGGTCAGGAAAACCCACAGACAGAGCAACACGAGCAACATGATGGCAATAGCTGCACCCCGAGGCATGCAGACTTGTTCCCTCAGACGGCGGATATACTCGGCAAGACTCACGAATACCCTTTTCTCGTCTGAGTCTAGCTGCAGTCCCTCGTAGTATACCACGTGGGCTTGCAATATCTTGCAGGACGTCGTGCCTGGTGTCCCGATGGATTTTGAGACGTCCTTGTCCCGAGTAATCTCTGGCGTGACCGAGATTTTGACACGAGCCCTCGACATCACCTGCTGGCTGTCTGGTCTCCGCCTCCGAAGTCGCTCTTGATGCCGCTGCGCCGCCGCCTTGGAAGATATGTAAGCCTCCTGGCAGAGATTTATTTGGCTCAAACTGAATGGCTCTCCTGGCTTGACCCAGTTGAACGAGAAGATCGCTGGCGCCATCCTTATGTGTACATTGATCCACCCCGCGTAAGCAATCACGTCGTGGAGGGCCTGGTGCAGCTCGCGAACGGGAGTCGGTTGATGACCTCGGAACTCTGCGGCGTAGGCATAAGCCGGTAGCAGGAGAGCAAAGGTTTGGGCGCAGAGTTCGTCAACCCTATTCCAAAAGCAAGGAGGGATCTGCGCTATAAGATACATCCTGTTCATGTGAGCTCGGAGCTTGGTACGCTTGAATCCTATGGCTGATGTCAGCTTGGTGTTCTCTGAATGTGGTGTCACTGTCACGCAACACACCTTCTGCATCCCTGAGCGCAGTATCAAACGAGTCCAGCAACTTCTCATGCTCCGAATCGGCGCCAAAAAGCAAACACGACAAAACATTGGTCTCGAGAACCTTGAAAATGACGGCTGTGAGAAGGCATGTCCGCTCCGCCTTGTCACTAAGTAACCTCCCCCACTTCCCAGCCCGTACATCAGGATGTGCAACAAGTTTGACGTATTCGAGAAACTCGTTCGAGTACTCTCTCAGCCAAGGAGACACTTTGGGTGCCTGGGCATTGTCCCTTGGACAAAATACCCTTTGGACGAGGGAGTAAACATTCTTTAAGAGTGTGTTGAAGTGGCTCTCATAGAATTCGTCTGGCAAGTCTTGACCAACGAGACTGAAATCGAGGGCAAGACGACTGGGAGAAAACGACCTGAACTCCTTCATCTCGGGGTGTACAATAATGACAGTCCAATGAATATCCTATTCCGAATTTGATTGCTCAGGTGCGATGTTTGTGGTGATAATTGGTGAAGCATACGACGGGTATAAGTGACAATTGGACAAAGGGGCTTAGGCAAAATGAGTGACAGAAGATGATTGCATTGGCGTCATGAGTTTATCGGAACGAGGAGGACCTGAAAGATGAAGATGTTGTTGATCTCTGAGGGAGAGCGGCGAGAAAGGTGAAACCGGAGCTTATCATCAAGAGCGAGCTGCTTCGGTTCTTGCTCTTGGGGGTTGTCTCCTTTGTCTTGGAGACATCCTTCTCAAAGGAAGTGTTGGTTCGAGTATCAGGCTCCATGGCGGCGGCGAGGTTGGACAAGTAGAATAAAGAAGCAGTTGTGGCAGCAATTCTAGGCAAGGGGATCAAAGAAGCTCGAGGTGGTGTGGTGAGTGCTGGTCTTCTTTGTCCATGGGCGTTGGCAGTCTATTATAAGTGCGCCATGTGCTTGCTACAGTACGTGGTATGGAGTCCAACTCCAGATGAAGTGAAGACCCGGCATGCCAATCCTGGTCAGCACGCTGATCGTGCAGGTCTCGGAAGATGGTCCCTGAGGGGCTCAATCAAAGACACAAAGGGCTGTGAGGGTGGGATGGAATGGAGTTTGAGACGCGTCGACATTCCAGAAAGGCATAGCCAGTGCCTGAGCCATGCATGAGAGCGTGGACGTGGATGATCATTGGGAGCACTCGCTGGTGCAAAATACGTAATGCGGCGGGTGCGCACCAGTTGTCACTCGATTCGCGGGACAATATGGGACAAGGGAGACCAATAGGCCAACATGGGAGTTCCGCCCTGTCTTGACCCGCGCCGGCTGTGAATGGTGCAGGTGCTGCTTGAGTGGGTGAATTCGAGGCTTAATTGCTGGCGTTGAGCTTGGGATCGACGCCCTTGACGCCTCATTCAAGGGAGAGTGACGCAGCGAATGTTGGTTGTCGACACAAGTTGGCACAAGTTGGTCAGAAGAGGGCAGCTGACTGGCTGCAGACGATTGTGTGAAACCGCCTTTGCCGTTTGTATCTCAGCCTACCTTTTTCCTTTTGTCCTTTTGTCCTCTTGTCCCCACGCCGACATGGACGGGCGTGATACTGTCTGTTGTGCCGCCGGCATCTCCGGCTATGGGGGGGTAAGAAATGTCTAGATTCCGGTATGCATGCGAAATGGTGCGAGGCACGAACGACCGGAACAAAAGAGCGCGGGTTGAGCCGTTTTGAGGTGGAGGCGAGGATGGGGGTCACCACGTTGGATGACTTGAAAGCCATGACAGCGCATGAGGCACAAGAAGCGCGTGAAACACGAAATGGTCGCAGCAACTGGTAACCGTGAGCGCTTCTCCGTGACATGGGCTCACTCTTACGAGCGGCACATGCCTTGATGCTGCTGCGAATCCTCGTGACAGGGAATCCTGCTGCATCTTGTAGTCGAGTTACATCAAGCGTCTGAGGCCCCAAGACTAGCCTAGTAGTTGGCAGTGAGCCAACCTTGGTGTTGGCATGGAGGAATCTCTCGGGTCGCATTATCGCGGCATAAAGGGAAAAGGTGAGATTGGTCCTCGTGACGGCCTGTCAATGTCCGTGTCATTGGATCAAATGGGAAAAGAGTCCGGTCTTGGTGGTGTATCAATTGAGAATGCCCGGCGTGAAAGAAACGTAGCCGAGTATCAAAGATAGGATTGTCCCTGAGAGGCCTCGGCTAATTGAACAAAGTCGGATGAAACGAGTTTGACAACCCTGGGATGAAGGATGAGAAGCTCTGCCTTTGCTTCATCTTCATCCACCTCCAGCTAGCACAGCACCTGCCGCTACCCACGACCTGGTCGGTAGCTCCCGTCAGTTCAATGCAGGCACCTGTCTGATCGACGGGAGAGGCTCTGACAAGGAGTTTCCCCACCGTTCACAAGCCTCCAGAATGAGAAACAACCTACTCGAGAGGTGGACTTGGGCCACACAAGTAAGGCATTAAGGCATAAACTTGAGGGCCCACTTCCTTCCCGATTGGGTCGCTTGGGGTAAAGCACAACCTTACCTTAGGTCAGCACCCAAGATTTTTTGCGACCTTTGCGCCTCCCAATCTTCAAATCAAACAAGCCGCCTCTCTCTCCTACCGACGAACCTACAAACGTCACCTCCTTCGCGACTCCTCTCTCCCTTCTCGATCGAGTCGACTCTTGCCTGGCGCAAAGTCGCAAACGCTTCCTCTACCTGTTGTCGGAAAGAAGTAGTCGACCTACCAATTTCTTGCTCTCGCCCCACCCTCGCACCGCCTCCCACTTCTTTGCTTCGATCATTCAAACTTGCCCCGCGATCCCACATTCGCAAGTCACCTCTCTCACCTGAACCGACATCTCCCGTACGCGCTCCAACGAGAAACCTTCATCACAATGGCCGCCGCTGCGACAGAGACACCCAAGATGGACGAGCAGGTCGACCTCACCACCATCCCCGTTGACCCCAACGGCAAGGAGTCCGCTTCCGATATCAAGGACGACAAGCCCGTCACTGTTTTCCACGACAAGGACAACTTTAACGTCAAGCACCCTCTTCAGAACAAGTGGACTCTTTGGTTCACCAAGCCCCCCAGCGGCAAGGTATGGCGGAACCCGTTCTCGACCATCGTCGACCCGATGCTAATACTGCACGCGATAGGGTGACAACTGGAACGATCTTCTCAAGGAGGTCATCACCTTTGATTCTGTCGAGGAGTTCTGGGGTGTCTACGTAAGTTCGAATCGACACGATAACCTCTCCCCAATCATGCTAACATTTTCAGAACAACGTTGCCGCCGTTTCTGAGCTCTCCCTCAAGTCCGACTACCATCTGTTCAAGGCCGGTGTCCGCCCCGAGTGGGAGGACCCCCAGAACAAGCACGGTGGCAAGTGGTCCTACCAGTACAAGGACAAGCGAAACATCGACGTCGACCGTCTCTGGCTCCAGGTTATGATGGCCGCTATTGGCGAGACTCTCGAGGACGAGGACGACGGTGAGGTCATGGGCGTTGTTGTCAACGTCCGAAAGGCGTTTTTCCGAATCGGTGTCTGGACTCGCACCATAGGAAAGAGCATTCCAGGCCGAGGCGATGGTGACGTGGCCGGCGGCAAGGGCCGTAGCAATGAGAAAGGTAAGGAGATTCTGATGGCTATCGGCCGTCGATTCAAGGAGGTCCTGGAGCTGCCTGCCACCGAGCAGGTCGAGTTCTCGGGTCACACCGACAGTGCTCACTCCGGAAGCACAAGGGCCAAGGCCAAGCACGTTGTCTAGGGTTATGCACGATGACGAAAAGGGACGACATTGATTTAGCACGATATCCGATAATGACCATTTCATGCTTCTGACCATCATGGGCCCTACGCAGCGGTGGACGAAAGGACGGCAAGTGGCTGGGGGAGGAAACTCGACGCAAGAAACGAAGTGGCTGGGGGCTGAGATGCGATGCTGGACCAAGACAACCACTCGGTCGTGGCCAGCCATGGCTCATCCCTGATTTCCTTGGTTCAAGTTTTATACTGGCGTTGCTCGGAGCTCTTTTCTCAAGTGGCAACCATGGAGGTTGAAAAGCCGGCCACTGGGGATATGAAAATAGATAATGTACATTTTGGTCACCTAGGATTCGCTGTGCTTTCATGACTATGTGATTTTTCGTGCTAGATATGATGCTTTCAACGAGCTCCAGCAATGCTCCCCTTAACTATGCAGCTTTATCATACAAATCTACAACAAGTGGTACAGTATATACAGAGATCTCTCATTATGCTCTTAGCTTTCATCACCGCTGATATCATCAGGGAAAATAGACTTGACCAGTTGCTTCTTGTTGATCTTGCCCATGGCATTCCTTGGGATGTGATCAACGATTCGCATCACTTGAGGAATCTTATAGTTGGCTAGGCGATCCTTGAGGGCGCGCCTCATGTCGAGCGCTGACCACTTCTTGACGACTTCATTGTCGAGAACAAGGACAGCGCCAACCTTGTGTCCCCATTGACCGCTCGGCACCGCGACGACAGCCGCCTCGGCAACCTGGGGTAGGGAGAGCAGCTCGCGCTCGACTTCGAGAGCGCTGACCTTTTCGCCGCCGGTCTTGATGATGTCGGCCGACTTGCGGCCCTGGATAAAGTATAAGGGACCGTGGGCCCATGGTTGAGCGGCAGCGGCAGAGGGGACGGGGCGGCGAACGGCGACGTCGCCCGTCTTGAACCAGCGGCCCTTGCCGTCGGCGTCGTCAACGAACTCGCTGGCTGTCGCTTTCGGGTTGCGCCAGTACTCGCGGAAGATGGTTGGCCCACGGAGTTGAATCTCACCAGAGCGTTCTCGGCCTGTCTCCTGGTTGACCTCCTCGCCCTCCTTGATGATCTCTCCTGTGTCGACATCGACCAGACGAGCTTGGACAGATGGCAGAGGCCAGCCGACACTGGCATCGACGCGATCGGAAAAGTCAAGGCCGCAGCTTAGTGCCATACCAACCTCGGTCATGCCGTATCGCTCAAGGAGGACGTTGCCGTGGCTGAGATCCCTCCAAGCTGCCTTGATAGGGGTAGGCAGGGCGGCGGAGCCAGATATGGCGAGGCGCATGTTCTCTGGTGAGATGGCTTTCCGGGCGGCTTCTTGAGCATCAGGGGCGAGGCTCTTGTGACTGGAGAGAAGACGGCTGTAGACTGTTGGCACGACAGTGAAAAAGGTGATCTTGTCCTTGGGAGTTGAGGCATCGGTGGCGGCAGATGCGAGGAAAGGTGCGGAGAGGCGCTTCCAGACGGCATCAGCATTGAAGGGGAACATGAATTCGATGGTTGAGCCGGCCAAGAGGGGTGTCAGGATTGCATTGACGGTGCCGTGGATGTGGTGGAGAGGGAGCACGTGGAGGAGGTGATCGGCTGGGGAGTATTCCCAGGCCTCGAGGAGAGACCGAGACTGTGCTGTCAAGACCGATTGAGGAAGCAGAACGCCTTTCTAGGCCAGGGATTAGTATTCGGGTCTTGCAAATACAGCGCAGTCTGTCTCACCGGTCTGTTTGTCGTGCCAGATGTGTACAGCATCATGCCGGCCTCTCCAGGGTTGGAGTCGCCCAACTCGACCTTTTCATGACTTCCCCCACCGACATGCTTCTGAAGCTCAAGATGCGCCGGCTTAGTTGTCAGGTCCGTCGCAAGCACCTCCTTGGCCTTGGCTGCAAACTTGGCTGAAGAGACGAGAAGAGACGCCTCGCTCTGGTTGAGGATATACTGAAGCTCCGGCGCAGGAAAGGCTGGAGACAGAGGCACGGCGATAGAGCGCGCAGCCATGGCGGCCAGGAGCGTTACTTTGAGAGGCATTGTCAACTCAGCCGTTATCGGAGCTGGAGTGTCGCAGCGCGCAGACTTGCTCACCTACGTAGTCGTAGCTATTCTCGACCAAGAATGCGATTCGCTCGCCATTGAGATCCTCCTTGCCCGCAGCTACGGACAGGTGGTCGCGGGCGCGGCGCACATCACCAAGCAGCTCACCATACTTGAAGGTGCGGCCGGAGAGGGAGTGGACGACGGCCTTGGAGTCGGGATCATGGTTTGCGACGGCTTCGAAGAGCGGTAGGCGGGGTAGCGTTGACAGCATCCTGCAAGCTGGACGGAGGGTGAGGAAGGGGGAGTATGATGCCGGGCGCCGGACGGCGAGTGTGCGGAGGAGAGACATAGTGACGGTGAGGTCCCGAATCGCCGGGATTGCGACAAGGGTTCGGTTCCAATGTCAAGAGGTGGGATGCGACGGTCAATTCGGGTGCCGAGGAAGAAAGCCGGCAGGCAGAGAGAGCTCAGGAAGCTAGGGTACGACACCGAGGCCGAACCGGCGGCGCATTTGCCCAGGGGGGTTAGGATTGGGGGGTGATTGTCGATCTGCGAGCCTGATGTCCAAATTGTTTTTGGTGATGGAGGTTTTGAAGCTCCCTCCCCCCATCCATCCCATTGGGATCCAATTGTTGGTGACGTCGGGTAGCGGCCCGGCCAAGTGTGCCGTCCTCCCCGGAGGTACGTACCCTGTGACAGGGCACAAGATGCCGTCCTGTGTCTTTTTTTTCTCTCTCTTTCATCTGTACTTTGAAGCCTCGGGTACGAGACCAATCAGCTCCCGTCGCCGAGTTTCTAAATCCAACCCGCGCCGGCACTTGAGGTGTTGCGTCCGCGGCGGTCGTTAGGCTGAGTTGAACGCTCATCTGCAATGCGACACAATCCAATGTGCATCCGCATGCATGGGTAGTAAGAGGTAAAAAAAACTTGTTGAGCATGAATATACAAACAGGTGTCTAATAAATTGCCACTGTATTTAACACGGGCCTCCCCTGTTCTGTTGATGCATGTCGGCGGTACGGCTGGTCGCAGAAAACAAAGTTTGGAGCTGCTTGACTTGCTACCTTGTCTGCATCTCAAGTTCAAAGACAGTGCCGTCGAGGGGAAACTAGGGGACATGATATGATTGTGGGATCCGAAGATCCGAAGGCTCCATGCTGGCCAAGTTGAGTTGTATTGTAGATTTGACGCCGTCCCGGGTAGGATGTGTGAGTCTCCCCTCTCAATACCTCCATACAACCCAAGTACCCAAAGTCGTAGAACACGGTAGCCAACTTAACAAGGAGTACACATCAGAAGGAAAACTGTCATGAGCAAACTCAACAAACCTTGAAGCCGGGTTTCGGGCAATATAAATAAATAACAAGTATGGTTAGCACGAACCAACCAGCTTCCCCGCTCCTATCGTGGCCAGAGATCACAACCGCAAAACCAATCATGAAGCTCTGGATCCTCTTCTTGGGCGTTACCGCATTCTTCTCCGTCAGTTTAACCGTCTCCGTCGGTCCCACGCCATTGTTTTGCGCGTCAGCTACCGACTATTGCAGAGTGGGCGAGAGCCCATCCATGTGCGAGTGCTGCGGAAGTCACGTTGTACGTATCATCCAGCCGCAGAATGTCGACTAGGCCCGCTAACCAGACCGACCTCTAAAGATGACCTGTGTGGAAAGAAAGGCCATTGGCTTGGAGAGATGGTACCCTGACGATCCCAAGTGTACGTTCTTTTTTGATCAACCCCAGAATGTCCGGCCCGAGATTGGGTATGAATGCTAACTGGTTGTGTCTAGTGAACGGTTGGTATCTCAGGGCTAAGCCGTGCCCTTTGCATCCATCGATAGTGAGTTGCGTTGATGGAGAATGTAACCCAGACGCAGTAGGCTCTTGACTGGCAAGAGGATTTGCTTACATCGCCCCGGAGGTTCTGGCTGGCAAAACTGTAATGTTGTCAAGTTTGAGTCTTGAATGGGAACTTTGTATCTTGACGGCACATCATGGCCGGACGCACTTCCAGGGATAGCAATTGGTTCTTTTCAATAACACCGCTTTTACTCTGATACCAGGTATCCATGTGATTGAGTCAACTCGGCTCTGCATCATCGACGAAGCAGTTGCTTCATCTTGCACATACGGCCAAAAAGATGACTCTCATCCCGCCACATCATTCGCAGTTGCCGTTGAAGAAGTTCGTCGCAGTCCAAGGTTAAGACGGACTAGAAACAGTGTCAGGAGATGATTGGATCATGGGGGAGGTGTGGGTGATTGCCTCTCTCAACTGTGCATGTTGAAACACCCTGCACCATGCTGCGTGTGCCTGTTTACCAGGATGACGGAACTAGCAGAGCTAAAAGCTTCATCCGAACAGGAGCGGTCAGATGTCAAAGCGATTGGGTTCCCGTTGACTGGTTCCGCCCGTGGTCTCCCGGACTAGACGGGCCCGCCTCGTGCTGGCGTTGTCAAGTTGAAAGGCCGTGGACCGGGGGAAATGCTAGTGGCAGGTTTGGGCCTCCTGTCGTGGCAGTCAGTCATTTGCATCCATCCATTCCAGGGTCGTCCCGACAGTTTAGCTTGTACAGCTGTCACGGAGCGGAGAGAGAGGACAAAGAAAAAAGATACACGAGAGAGCCATGCTTCCCGGCATCGTCCTGGACCGGACCCCCGTACTCGGTACCTACCTGGGCCGCCTCATGCAGGCCGTGGCTTCACCGCTTAACGGGGGCGGTCAGGGCGTCGGGCGACCCAGCTGGCTGGATGTGCATCCCCGAGTAAGTAGATTGGCGGCTGATCATTTGCTGGATTGGACGGGGGGCAGGGGTTGGTTTCTTGGGTTCAGAGGCCCGCGGGCGAATCAAAAGTCATCCGCCACAGGAAGGGAACAAGTCGAAAAGACGGTAAATGGGAGAAAAGCTGACGGGTTGCATCCCCGCGCTTTAGAAGCCGAAAACGAACGTTTGCAGAAGCCATCTCTTTCCGCCTTTGCAAGATGCAGTTTGACCTCCTCATGCAGGATGGAAAGCAAGGGGTTACTTTGGTACCTGTGTGCCTGTGCCTTGTGCCTGTCTTGTCTCTGCCTGCGTGCGCAAGTTTACGCGCGCTTGTTGCTTTTGTGCTTGCTTGTGCATATCCATCCTAGAAGTGAAGTGTAGCTCTCACCGACTTCACACCGAAAACGGCCAATCTCTACCAGCTTTGAATAATCCTCACCCGCTGAGAGGAGTCAGTCCCGTCGTCGGGTCTGACTTGGGTTGCCGCTGTCACAGTCACAGTCACAGCCCAGTCCAGCCCATCGCAGCCCGCCGCTCTCACCAAGCAAGTAGCGGCGTGCCGTCCAGCCCAAGCCAAGGTTTATTAAGAAACCGCCTTATTTTTGCCCCCTTCCCTGCCCGCCTCTTTTCTCTCTTCCTCTTCCCTACTTAATTCTCTTTGCTTGCTGCATCATCCCGCGTCGTTTTTCTTTTTTGTTTTGCCATTCCATTGTCACGTCACGTTTGAGAAGTGTGCGTGGCTTTGTTGGGGCAAACTTATAAATTAAAGAGAGAAAAAAAAAAGTCTTGCTCTCATCCGTTCATCCATTCCGACCTCTCTCTCTCTCTTCCACCCAACCTCCCAGTGTTGCCCACTCAGGCCCATCCATTCATCCACATTGGCCGGCTCCGACTCCGCTACTCTTCCTCTCGTGGTGTTTCTGCAACTCTCTCAACTCAATTCCTCCATCTGCGCCAACGTTTGATCTCATCGTCGACAACTCAATTCGGCCAGCCTACGGAAAACCTTGGCAGAGCCGCAAGAACCGAAACCCAGGACGTGACGTGGTTTTTCTTCACGGTTACTCTCAGACCGCTGCTCGCTTGCGTCTCACCTCATGTTTCGACGATACGCGCTCGGCTTTTCGAGCGTCGGACGACAGCTCTCTACCATGAACTCTGGAACTCCTGTCGAGGACACCATCCGGGCCAAGGCAAGTCTTGTCTTTTGCTGTTGTTGTAAGCGTAATGCGCTCAGTTGCTGACCTCATTCCAAAGATCACCGCCGCCTTTGATCCTCAGACACTAGAGATCTACAATGACTCTCATCTGCATGCTCATCACAAGCCCATGCAAGGCAGCACCTCCAGCGAGACCCACTTCCGGTAAGAGTTTCTTGTCTTGTTGTTGTCTGAGCCTCCGCCTTCTCCCGGAGTGATTCATCTTCACTCTGTTTTCCTGGTGGCATCGTCTCATTCTTGCCGCCGTCCCATGGCCTCGTTTTACATGTACCTTGTCCTTCCATGGATGTTTCCATGCCACCTATCCCCGGATCCTCTCTCACACCACCGCCAACCCAACCCTGCATCAACATCAACCCCTGGTTCAAGCTAAAAAAGATGCATGCTGCTGACACGTGACAGACTTGTCATCACATCCGATGCCTTCGCCTCCAAGATGCAGCCCGCCCGTCACCGAATGGTCTACGCTCTGCTGCGTGACGAGATGGCCCTTGAGGGCGGAATCCACGCCCTGCAACTCCGCACCATGACCCCCGAGGAGGAGGAGCGCCACAAGGCCAAGAAGGAGGCCGAAGCCAGGGCCGCCGCCGCCGCCGAGGAGGAAGCTGAGACTTGAACGTCGACGAAGTAATGATTCGACAATGATGACTCTTCTAATGATTAAGGATTATGGATTACGACTGAAGCTGAACTGGACCGGAACTCAAAAAACAACACCAGAATGTTGAAATGCACCAAACCAACCAACCAACCAACCAACCGATGAAACCAACCAACCACACGGGGGGAAAACATCGAGGGCGAAAGATCACAGTCGAGATGGGCAGCGAAGTCGTTCGTGCCACGGAGTTTTAGGATGGATCAAGAGAAAAACAAAAGATTGCAGGATACCCCGTGCATGAGACACGCTTAGGAGGAACGGCGATTTGGAACAGGCGAATTCTCCTTTTTTCTTCTTTAATCACCCCAAGATCGAGACAACCCCCAGGTTTTTCTTTTGAAGCAAACCGCCAAAAGCTCCCCGGGAGCTCTCGAATCCTGGAACAAAGTTGCCAGCCAGTCAACTTAATTAAGCCAGGCCACAGTCGAGCCAAGCTAGCTTACCATAGACATGTTGCCCACGCACAATAGACAGTTCTTTCCGCCAAACAATCACTTCGAAATCTGGTTTTCTTTTCGCTCAACTACCTATAGGATACACTTCTTTGCCTCGCTTTTTTGCGACTGGATATACATCTCGCCTATTTTCTCCGCCACTCCACTACACGGCGTGCTAATAAACCATGACAGTTCAAGATAAACGATTCCCCTGGGTATCAGTTCAACACCAACACAAGACCTGACCTCAGAACGCCGGCACTAAACACCTTGCACGTCAAAAACACTCACAGCAGCTCCATGACGCCTCAAACATGTGCAACAAACCTACTCGAACCGACTACTGCTCCGCGTACTACGCGCATCCGCCCCGTTCAACGACCTCCTTTTGAAATGCTCCCTGAGTCTTGCGCGCTCTTCGGCACTGCGTCCACCGGGCGTTGCGCTGAGCCTGCTCGAAGACAGTCTCTCAAAGTACTGCGACGACCGAGGCGCCTGCGATCTTGTAGATGGCGTCGCGATTGTGGACGGCGGTGCCATGGACGTTCTGGGGATCTGAGGTGAGGGCGGGGCAGGAGCCTGAGTCAGAATCTCTCGGGGACGCGATGAGACCGGTGGTGGCGCCTGGGTTGGCGTTTCCCGGGGACGTGATGAAAATGGTGGTGGCGCCTTCACGATGGGCCTTCGAGGCTTGGAAGCAGACGGTAGTGCCGGGGCTGCCATCGCCCTTTGTTTCAGCCCCGACTTGTCCGAGACCTTGGATGACGGCTGTCGCGAAGGAGCCGGTTTCGACAGTGCGGGAGTTGCCGGCGCATCAATATCCATGGCTCCGTCGATGCTCAAAGGGGCAGGCTGCTTTGATCCCGCGCCTCCTTTGCTACGCCAGCGCTGAGACACTTTGTCAGACGGGGCACTGGGATTCGACACGATATCATCATCGTTGTCAGATTCTGACTCGTGATCCGAGCTCGTGTATATGCTAATGTCATCGGCCTTCATCATGGTCATGCTCGCCTTGGCAACCTCCTCGGGGTAAGACTTGAGGATGAAGCTGAGGTTGCCCCGGTTCACCACGTACTGACTGTAAGTGGGCTTCTCAGACAGCTTGTTGAACCACTCGATCGCGACTAGGGTCTTTTGCTTGTCCTTCGCACTTTCGACGTACTCCTTGTAATCTTCTGTGAATGCACGGATGAAGTCGTCATACAGATAGTCCCTGAGTTTCTTCCGTCGACGGAGCCAGTTGAGATAGACACAGGCGATAACGAAGCTCATTTTGGTACCTGCTTCCTTCCGGCCCCAGTCGTCCTCTGCGAACAATGGATAGTGGTGGAGGAAGACTTCGTACGGTTCCTTACTTGCTGAAGGACCAATGCACAGGGACGGACACACCTTGCTCTGTGACCCCTGACGACCATTCACCCGCACGGGCGAGGTTTCCACCTGGGGTTGAGCGTCTGATTGTTGCGCAGCGACTGGTTTCTGGCTACTTCGTTTCATGGGGGTTTTGGCGTTCTGGTGAACTTCGGGTGCTTCAATGGATTGCATGATAGATTCACCTTCCTGATTCGAAGGGCCCGCCACCGGTGGCTCATCATCCGATCGCATTGATTCATTGCCGTCGTGATCGGACTCGTTCTCCTCAATGGATTGTATGACAGAGTCCTGTGTCGCAGTCGCTTTCAGAGTGGCAGTGGCAGGGATTATCGAGTCGGACGATGTTGGGATGGAGCTCTCGACAGTCGCAAATGTCTTTGTTGCAGGGAGACGGTTCGGCATATGGTGGACCTTTTTCTCCGTATCCCCGACATTGATGCCTTTAAATATTCGCCGGGACTGCCGTTTTTTGGTGGCAGCAAGTTCTTGACATGTCTCCCTCGGGGCAACGACGGTGTTTGGAATAATAGGTTGGGTGGGATTAGACGGTTGCGCACATGGCGGTGTGGCCATTGGCTGGCTGGAAATCGGCATAGGAAACGGAGCAGTTGGTTCGAGGCGAGCTGCTGTCCGATTAACGGGGGCGCCGGGTTGCGGCATGCCCTGGGGGATCTCGGTTTCTAATTCGTTATCGGATCCGTCCTCAGACGGTTCAGAAGGACTGCGCCGTTTTGGGGGAGGGTCCCGAGCTGCCTTGGGCGTTTCCTGAATCATCGAAGACTGGACCGTCGTTGTATTGATAGCCACATGAATCGACTTGGAGGGGCCAGGTCGAGTGGGCGATGGCTCCCAGGAGATTTCTCGTTCGGGCGACGATTGTGCTGACTCCTCCGAGTCCTCCCTTGGGGTATTTGTGATGCCATTGCGCATGCGCTTGCTATTCGTAGATGCCACGACACTTCCATTTCGTTTTCGCGACTTTGGCGTAGAATTGTCGATAGCTGCTTTCTGGGCCGAGTAGGCCTCCTTCACCGTCTGCAAGACATGCCCTGGGACATGCGCAAGCCCATGAGGCGTATTCTTCAGGTCGACCGCCCAGGAATCCGAGTCCTCCAGTAGTTCCTTCTGATCCCGCGGGATGTTCGTCAAATTGCGTCGTCTGAAGAGGTCGGTGACGTCCTCCGGAGGGGACGAGGTGAAAGACATTCGCCCGACAGATTGCCCGACGCCACTGGCGAAGGGCGTTACATCTGCTTTACCGTGATACTCGATGAAAGGGAAGCGAGGAGATACAAGACAATCGGGACAATCGACGGATAGGGGCGGGCGGTATTCGGCTGCAGTGATGCGCAGGAGAGATGAGGGCGAGGATCGCGACAGGCCTTAGCTCGTCGCGACAAGGGATTTGCCTCGATGACGCTCAAGAGAACTCTTGGTGCGAAACAAATAGAAGGGTACGGATATGTAGCGCGACGCGACGGGTAATTTTGGGCCGCGTCGTCGGAATCTGCGGGGTCTGGTTGGGGAGGGAGCCCTTGCGTGGCAGGCTGGCTCGTGCTTGATCGGGGCTAAGTACTCGGTACTTGAGTGGGCTCCCAGGGTGGCGGTGAAGATAGGGTCGTATTGTATCGGGTACTCCCAAGCCGTTAGCGCCTGTCGCTGCCTACCAGGGTCTGACGCCATCACGCATCCAACTTGGACGCCCCAAGCTTGCTCTTGACCTTCGAACTTGACGACGCACAGCCGTGATTAGCTGCGCGGGACAGCATTCCTTCGGCGCCCGATGGACGCTGCTGCTGCTGCTCTTTCGTCATCTTGCCGAGCTTGACTTGACTGTCTCAAACTCCAACCCGTCTATGCGACACACGACGTTAGCCTGGCGCCGTCCCGTCTCCCAAGCCCAAGCCTTTGCCGGTGTCCTTGTTTCCCCACGACGTCCTCACCGATCAGCGAACCCTGAAGATCGGCTGTGTCTTTTGGTGGCCACTTTCCAGTGACGAGGTGTTGACTAACTCTTTGAAACATCTTTGAGGCCACCATGCTGCCGACATCTCGAGCTTGCTTATGACGATAACGGGCAAACGTCACATGGAATGAGTCCTGGGCTTCCAGGGCCTTGCAACTGACGATTGTTTTGCTGTTGTTTATCAACCTTTGCCTCGACAACCCCCGAAGCGACATCGAACTCTCCAACGTCTTCTACCTCGATCCATAAAACATAAACAAACATCATGTCGGGGGCTGCTTCGGCGTCTCCCCCTTCGGCAAGCTCACCGGTCCGAACCCGCCGCGATTCCATCAACTCTATATCCGCCGCTTCTACCACCGACAAGGGCCAACTTGCCCACACACTCGACAGGATACACACCTCTGCGAGCCAGTGTGACTCTCTCACCACCTTCAACGACTTTGCACCGCCCCCTACAGCGGCTCCGACCTCCGAAAACAAAGGGACTGCAGGTGATCTGGTGCAGCAAGGATTTAGCGGTCTCTACAGCCGACTCAGGGAAGCTGTGGGTGCTGGAGGCTCTTCAAAAGCACCGCAAGAGCAAGCAGTGTCAGAAAAATCGGAACCCTCTTCAAAGCGGACGTCGATCGTTGGAAACCATGCCTCGAAAGCTTCAATCAGCTCGCTTAGTCGGGCTGACACAGGCGCAACCTTGTCCACTACTTCATCCCAAATCCCTATCACGACTGATGGAGGCTCGCTTAACGCTGGTGTAGCTTCTGAGACACGTTCACAGCAATCTCAGTCCTCGAAACCATCGAGTATCAGTCTCATGTCAGGGCAAAAGTCCAACACCACCAGCCGTCAGAGCTTTTCCGGAAAGGCACCCAGCTCTATTGCTGTTGATCCTACGATTGCTCCTGTTACGGTGCACAGGGATGCTAGCCATAGTACCCTACGCACTGAGGAAAGTGGTGGCATGGGTTCAAGTCGAAAGAGTATCAGCAGCAGGGCCGATCTCCAGGCCCACCTCTCGACAGCTGAATCGTCGACCAATTTGTACGACTTGAAAGATGGAAGGCTACCACCCAGATCGAAGCGGGAAGACACCTCGAGTATCGACGAAAGTCTCAAAAGCCCAACAAGCCCAAGGCATCCTCGTGCTCCTTCAATACAGACTCGAAGTGTTCGTAGCCCGTCCATTACCTCGTCCTTGTTATCTCCCGACAGCATCAGAAGGAAGCCTGCAGTCATTGATCGGATCAGCCGGTCGAGGTCCCCTGGCGGCCAAGACTCAAGAGAATCTTCTTTGGACCGAGGAACTGCAGAGCCCAGCCGCATCAGCACTGTTGCCCACGATTCCGTGTGCCATGAGTCCTTCTCACAGGGTCCAAAGCCGCAGAAAATGGCGTCGGGCGATCTCAGGATACCTGGCACAGCCGTCAGCAATGACGAGGCCTCTGAGCAGGTCAACGCACAGCTCACACGAATGCGCAAGCAAGTTTTGAGCAAAGAGTTCTGGATGAAGGATGATACCGTCAAGGAGTGCTTCCTTTGCCAAACTCCTTTCACCGCATTCAGAAGAAAACATCACTGTCGAACCTGTGGCTGTATCTTCGACTCAAAATGTACTACGGTCATATCGGGAGAGAAATTCGGTGTGCAGGGTTCACTGCGTGTTTGCAAGCGGTGTCTCGATGTCATCACCAAGCGTTTCGATGGGAGTGGTTCCGACGACTCGGGAGATGAGCAGTCCTTTATGCCGAGATTCTTTGGCACCAACCACGCCAAGACCCCCAGCAATGCCAGTCAATCAAAAACAAGAGAGAGGGAGCCTGAATCCGGAGTTGCGTCAGAAGGCTCAGAAGACTCCCGGCCTGTATCTACCCCCATGATGACTATTCCTGCAACACGCCGCATCGGGGAATCTCGTACCGCTGCCGTCCTTGAAATCGATGCACCTCAGCTCAGCAGACCAGGCTCGTCACGATCACTCAAATCGCTGACTGGGCGCCCTCACTCTTCTGCAGGCCACAAACGGCACCATTCCAAGCACAGTGGCTTCCTCGGCCGCTTCAAGCCTGCCCCTGAGGAGAGGGCGCCCTTCCGGCGAGGAATTGACGATGAGAATGCTAAGAAGCCAAAGTTTCCTGCTTTTCATGCCGATAATATCATTGATCCGGAGCTGGCTGATTACATGTCTGACGAGTCAAGCGAGGACGAGCAGATGGGCATTTTTGCAACAATGACTGGTGACTTGCAGCCTGGAAGTCTGGGCGACGACAAGTCGGAACTCGCGCCTTATGTGAACGCTGGTAGGAAGTATCGCCACAGAGCAGGCGAGAAGAGCATCAGCGGGATGAGTTTCGTAAGCAGAGGGGGATTCGATGAACTTCCTAGCAGCCTCGTTGGGCATCGACGGGCACCGAGGCGGCGTAACACCAGCAACGTCAGCGGCAGTATGCATCACCTCCCGTCGCCACGCCCAAAATCTGCCGTGTACAAGGGACCGTCACAATCGTCTGAGATGCTCTTTTCTCTGGACACTCCCCATCAAAGTGGAAATCAGATCACTAGGAGTGATTCGCTGCAGCACAAGAAAGCGCCCAAAGCCGAACTCAACTCGTCAAGCCTGAGACACGTCGACAAGCTCTTGCATCAGCTACTGGACGATGCCGAGATATCAAACCCACCAGCATGGCAGAAGGCACTGGTCCCGATCCTTCTGCGGGCAACAGACGACGTGGACCCAGACGTGGCCAAAGGAGAAGACATGGACATTCGGCACTATGTCAAGCTGAAAAGAATCCCTGGAGGCAAGCCTGGCGACACGGCCTACATTTCTGGGGTCGTTTTCACCAAGAATCTGGCCCTCAAGAGCATGCCGCGCAGGATCACCAATCCACGAGTGCTGCTTGTCACATTCCCTATTGAGTACCAACGGCACCAACAGCATTTTATGAGCTTGCAGCCCGTCATCGAGCAGGAAAAGGAGTTTCTGCGAGTTGTGGTTCAGAGGATCACGAATCTTCGCCCTCAAGTTCTCCTTGCCGAGAAGAGCATCTCGGGTGTTGCGTTGCAGTATCTCTCCGAGGCGAACATCTCAGTGGCTTACAATGTTAAGCACACCGTCATTGAGGCGGTCGCTCGGTGTGCTGAGACGGACATCATCTCTTCCCTAGACATGCTGGCCTTGCCTGTACAAATTGGACGATGCTCGAGCTTTGAGGTCAGAACGTTTGTGAACAATGACTACCCAGGCCGCAAGAAGTCGTACATCTTCTTGTCTGGTTGCACGCCAGAGCTTGGCTGCACCATTGCCCTACGCGGCGCCAACAGCATGGTGCTGTCCAAGGTCAAGCATATCATGGAGTTCATGGTCTATGTCGTCTACAACCTCAAGCTTGAGTCGAGTCTCCTTCGAGATGAGTCGATCGAGCCTCCGGAAGGTGGCGACTCCATGACAAGCTCTTTGCATCTTCTGGGTGATAGCATCAGGTCGTTGAGCGTCAACAGCGTCGATCATTCTAAGGACGGTCCAGCTGTCGTGGTCAATCAGCCTCCAGGAGAGAGCGAGCCACCTTCGCAAACAACTGTGGACAGCGCTAGCATTGCTGGAACGGATGAAACTGGATCTTTGAATCAATCTGGGCAACTTGCCCAAGAACGCGCCAGACTCGTTTCTCTCCAGGAGCATGATCCCGTCGTTCAGGATCAGACCAGCCAAGTCCCAGATGATGTCCCTATGCCCACATACTACAGCGACATGGTAGCCAAGTATGAGACCAAGATCCTGTCTGCCTCGCCGTATGTCAAGTTCACACAGCCATATCTGCTGATGAAGGCTCGCGAACAGGAGAGACGACTGCTCTACCTGCGGAGACTCCGTGACCACGACTACTACGAAGAGAAGGGTGACCCGGAGAAAGCAGAGCCACAGCGCTTCCAGCTTATCAAGCCCGAGATGGTCGAGGAGATTGGTCAGAAGGCGCCACAACAGATCATGGAAATTCTTCGCGCTGTCCACGATGCTGAGTACGACAAGGCCTTGTACAACTACGAAACCCATACCCGTCAGTGGGAGACGTACATCCAAGGTAACCTCGATCTGTTTGATCCCTACTCGCATCAGAACATTGTTGTTCTGTACTCAGTCATCTGCACCGAGACAAAGATCCCATGCACTGAGCCATCTCTGGTCGCCATCAACTTCTACGATGAGCAGCACATTGACACCGGCATGGACCCTGACTGTACCCTGGGACAGTACATTGAGGATCTCGCATATACAATGGACCAGGTCTGCACATCAAACGGCTGCGAACGCAAGATGCTTCAGCACAACAGAACCTATGTACATGACCAGTCCCGAATCACGGTCTTCGTTGAAAATGTGCCCAACACCTCGACACGGCCCGAGTTTGCAGACGGGATCACAATGTGGACATATTGCAAAATCTGCAAGAAAGACACTGAGGAAACACTCATGTCTGAGGCTACCTTCAAGTACTCTTTTGGTAAATACCTGGAGCTCCTTTTCTGGGGCCGCGGTCTCAGGATGAAGGATATGCACGACTGTCCTCATGATCACCATCGAGACCATGTCAGGTACTTCGCCCTTCAAGATGCGAGAATTCGTATTCACTGGGACCCCATCGATCTGCTGGAGATCGTCGTGCCTCGAGCAAGAATCACCTGGAAAGTCACGAATGATCTCAAGCTCAAGAACGAGATCTTCACCAGGATGGAGGAGAGATGGGCCAAGTTCATGACCTCGGTCAAGTCTAGGCTCATGTGCATCCGAATCGACAGTGTCCTGCCCGAGAAGGCCGAGCTTTGCAAGGCAGCGGTTGATCGCCTGACGGCCAAGGCCAGGGAAGACCAACCGGCTATGGTGAAGAGGCTGCAAGACATCTATGTCAACTCCAAGTACTACGAGGTGGTGCCTTTCAACAGCATCGTCCGCGAGATGCTGGAGAAGGCGGGCGAGTGGGACCAGGCGTTTGCCACATTCGAAGCAGACTTCTTGGGTGACAAGGATATGCGTCAGTTGACCATCATGCAGCTCAAGAAGATGTTTACGGACAATGAGTCGAAGGAGTCGCTTGCATCGAACGAAGGCACGCCATCGACTGTTGATAGCGAGGAGCGACCTTCGCAGACATTCACTGAGGAAGAAGGGAAGAGCACTCAGCCAACGGACTACACTGACAACACTAGCATGGAAGCCAGTGTCGCTTCGACAAAGCCTACCGAAGACAAGGAACCACTACCCGAGGACGGCAAGGTTGACATCCCTGCTGAGGGGGCTATCGAAAGAGTAGAGCCATTGGATCTGGCTCGCACCCCATCGACAACTACCCACGAACCCCCTGAGCTCTCTCAGCCAGAACCCGAACCAGTGGAAGAACCCGAGGCGCCCAAACCTTCAGAGCCCGAGGTGCCCAAATCTCCAGAGCCTCAAGATGTGCCAGCTCCACTATCACCATCTGTGCCTGGTGAGAACTCCAAGACATCAGCCGAGCCGCTCACCCTTCCCGCGTCTTCCTTGCCTCCTCCCGGACAGTCATTGTCGGAAAGAGTTGAACAACTGCGACGGGAGCAAGGCATTCAGCCAAACCAACCTAGCCATGGGACCGCCACGCCACTTGCGGTTCTCCCGTCTCGTAAATCTGGACAGAGCATTTCACCTCCTATGGTCAGGGCGATATCCCACCCCGCCCGCACACTGCCTAGAACACAGTCAGGGATTGGTAAGGGTCTCGGAATTAAGGAATCAAAGACGAATCCTCCTGAAAGCACTACTCCCGAGTCGTCCGCGGCCGAAGGTTCGATCAGAGTGGATAAGAAACTCTCAGATCGTCTAGGCCTGAGCAACCTGAAGAACCGGGGCAAAGCCACTGCGTCGAGTATACCACGATTTGTTCACAAGAAGAGGGAATCAAAGGTATCAACTCTGGCGAGGCATTTTGAGCAGCTCAGTCGGGAATTTGAAAAGGAACGCATCCGAGACCGCAAGAAGCGTGCTGCGAGCATGCGTCAACCGCGAGCCATGCTCCCTAGGACCACCACCAAGGCCATTGTGGAGGTCTACGACGACGTGAACGAAGCTTTTGAGGAGCCAAGCCCTCCTGGTGAGAGTATTGCGGAGCGCGAGGCTGAGCAGCGATCTGTGAGCATCGCCTCGCGTCATTCTGATGCACCGGCCAAGATGGAGCCCCCTAGCGAACCTCCAACTCCTGCCGAGCCATCATTCAAGATGGACGAACATCAAGCAAAGGAGAAGGAAGAGACCACGGAGAAGGAGGGCAAGGAAGAGAAGGAAGATAAAGAAGAGAATGATGACGCGACTGCCGCAACCACCAGCCAATGCCTCTCAGATGACGAGGAGAGAGGTGGTGACCTTGAGCACTCTGTTCCGGACGAGTATCTACACGACATCAAGGAGATTGCCGACTCTGTGGACGCGAGTGAGATTCCTCTAGAGCTGCCCAAGCACCAAAAGACCAGCTTGATGAAGTATCTCACCAACTTCTGGGCTGAACGCTCGGCAAGCGGTTGGCAGCCTCTCGAATACCCTGTCAACGCGACTGACCACATTTTTGTCGACTCTGATATCATTGTTAGAGAGGACGAGCCTAGCTCTGTGATTGCTCTCGCTCTCAACAGTGAAGATTACCAGGGCAAGCTGGCTAACATCCGACGAGAAGCTCAGGAGGTCATGCAGCGCGAGGTTGAAAGTGGCGGCGACACGGAGCCCAAGTCTGTCCCCTCAGACGGCACTGACTGGGTGTCTGAGACGGAGCTGGAGAAGAGTCTGCTCCGTGTCACGGGAACACATCTCAAGTACCAGTTCCGCGAGGGGTCTGCCACGATGACGTGCAAGATCTTTTACGCAGAACAGTTTGATGCGTTGAGGAGGAAGTGTGGCGTTGCAGAGCGCATCGTCGAGTCGTTGTCCCGGTGTCTTAAGTGGGATTCCAAGGGTGGCAAGACCAAGTCTGTGTTCTTGAAGACGCTTGATGACAGACTGGTGTTGAAGGTAGGCTTCTTGTACTGTTTCTCCCGGGCGTATGCTAATCAACTCTCAGTCCCTCTCGCCTATTGAGACGTCTGCGTTCTTGCGCTTCGCCCCAGGCTACTTCAACATCATGGCCGAAGCCCTGTTCCACGATCTCCCTTCTGTGATCGCCAAGATGTTGGGATTCTTCCAGGTCTTTATCAAGAACCCCGTCACTGGAACGGACATCAAGTTGGACCTGTTGATTACCGAGAACCTCTTCTACGACCGATCAGCAACCAGAATCTTTGATCTCAAGGGTTCTATGCGCAATCGCAAGATCCAGTCGACAGGAGAGCAGAATGAGGTGCTGCTTGACGAGAACATGGTTGAGTACATCTATGAGTCGCCGCTCTTTGCACGAGAGCATTCGAAGAAGCTGCTACGGGCTTCTGTGTGGAACGATACGCTGTTCCTGGCAAGGCAGAACGTGATGGACTACTCTCTCATGATTGCTGTCGACGAGGCCCGCAAGGAGCTCGTGGTTGGCATCATTGACTGTATCCGCACGTACACATGGGACAAGAAGCTTGAGAGTTGGATCAAGGATCGTGGATTTGCTGGTGGAGGCCGCAACCGACCTACTGTGACAAGTCCGAAGGAGTACAAGTCCCGATTCCGAGAGGCGATGGCTAGGTATGTTTATCTGCTCTACTATGCTTTCATATCACTAACATGCTGGCAGATACATCTTACAAGCGCCCAACTGCTGGCACCTCTTTAATAATCCTCAGTACCCACACTACTATGGGCGGGCTAGGTTCGAGGAGCCTGAGATGCTTCGGTGAGGGAGTCAGCAGAAGTATATATACATGGAGGAGGAAGATAAATACCTAGGCATGAGGCGTGTGTTTCATGGAGAGCATTGTGTTGTATGTTCGACTCGCATCTGCATGGAGGAGCATTCGTTAAGACAGGCTGGACTCGCGATTCTACAATGTGGTTTCACATGATATATACTAGTGTTTAGATACCCTGATGCTAAAAATGAATCATACATGAAATATCTCATGATAGTTATGGCCAATCTTGTGTTGAAGTCGTGATGTTGGGTTTTCAGATGGGAAGCTGGGACACCGTCTCAGGCACCCACAGCACTAAAGGCCGCTATAACGTAGCGTTGCCACACCAAGTGGCTTGTACTCGTCCCCGACATCATCACATCAACCTCTTCCAACCCATTCTCAATCTTGGTTTCCCTTCAGTATAAAACGGAAGCCAAATGTCAATAGATCTCAATTGGGAGACGCTCACCAGCGGCCCCGACGGCGATGCCCTCGCCGAGCGCATCCGATCCTTCATCCATGACAAATTTCAGACGGTGCCTCTACCGCGCTTCATCCGCTCAGTGACGGTCCACGGCTTCGACTTTGGCACTATTCCCCCAACGCTGGAGCTCAAGGACATTACGGATCCTCTGCCGGACTTTTATGAGGAGGAGTTTGACGATGACGACGACGACGAGAGCGAAGAGGAACCCTCGCCTCCGCCACCACCCCCGGAACCTGAGAGGTTGAGGCCGGGACCTACGCCGCTGGGAGGGTATCGGAGGAGGCCTGGCGGCGGGCTTAGGAGCGAGGTCTTGAGGAACGAGATGATGAGCCATGATCACGGGAGTCCGTTCTTGGGCACGTCCACGCCGGGGATTCTGGGGGGGCCTGGGTTGAGCTACTTTCAGGGCCATCTTGGCACGGGGACGCACACGCCTTTGGCTGCTGTTGCGAGTGCCCATCACACGAATTGGATGAGTGCGCCGGGTACGCCTTATGAGATGAGGACGCCGAGTCATACTCGGAATCCGTCGACGAGCAGTATCATCTCTTTGGACAACTTTCACTCAAGCCTTGCGCCGCCTTTGCAGAATCTGAGGGAGAAGGGGAGTGTGTCGACGCTTGCGCCCACTTCAGCTGGCGCATCCAGACCACCTACGAGGGATACGCATCTTGGTGGCTCGGCCATAGTGGATGATGATGATGAGCCAGAGGAAGAGGAGGGTAGCCCGCGGAGAGAGCCTCGAGTGGAAGATGTCCAGGCTGTCTTCAGAATACGCTATAACGGCGACATACGACTGCACCTCACGGCTGAGATTTTGCTTGATTATCCCATGCCCAGCTTCGTCGGCATTCCTCTCAAGCTCAACATCACAGGCTTGACTTTTGACGGCGTTGGTGTCTTGGCCAAGATTCGCAAGCGTGTTCACTTTTGCTTCCTCGGCCCAGACGATGCCCTCGCGGCCGTCGGCCCTGACAATGAGGATGGAGACGAGTCTGGTCAGAATAAGGCAGGCGCCAAGAATGAGCATCACAAGCCGAGGTTTGGAGGTCTACTACAGGAGATCCGCGTTGAAAGCGAGATTGGTGAACAGGACGGTGGCAAGCAGAGCTTGAAGAATGTGGGCAAGGTTGAGAGGTTTGTGCTGGAGCAGGTGAGACGCATCTTTGAGTCGGAGTTTGTGTATCCCAGCTTCTGGACGTTCCTGGTATAATGAATCATGGGCTACGAAACGATGGTTATGGGTATATTGAAAAAACAAAAAGAAGCCGTATCTCTAAAAGAGGCGTGTACGATAGGTTCTACACAGGCGTAGGCATCATCTTGGGCTCTCCCCAGCGTCAAATCATACGTAGTCAAATCACGTCAAAGTCCGTCTAAACCCCTGGTACGCCTGCTGGATATCCAACTCGAGCTCGCGGGCCTGGTGCTCGCTCAGCTCGTCGGTGGCCTTCATCTGGTTGAGAGTGATGAGCCACTGGACGATCTTGCCTCGGTTCTCAAAGTCCTTGTCGGTGACACGGTTGACCGACTGGATCACGTCCGACAGGAGAGGGTGCAACTGGTCCTTGGAGAGGAGGCCGAGCTTGACGGCGTCGAGGAACGTGATGAACTCTTGGGTCGCCTCGAGGATGAGAACGCCGCTCGTGTTGTTTGCCGCCGCGGGGGCTGGAGCGGGGGCGGAGGAGGATGCGTCGATGGTTGTGGAGGGCATGCCGACGCGGATGCGCTCGGTGGCACGGGGGGCTTCGAGCTGTGTGGATGTCAGATTGAGTTGTTACTGTGGTTGAGAGAGCACCGTACATCCCACCTAGCCTTGAACTCCTCAAGTCCCTGGAACTCGTTGGCGATGGTCTCATCGGCCAGCAGCGCCTTATACTGCCTCAGCGACCGCTCGCAGATCTCGGTGTACTCGGCCTCGGGAATTGCATCTTTCAGGAACGCCTTTTCGAGCTCGTCTAATGTGACGATGATGCTGAAGAGCTCGGCGAGAGACTCTTGGAGATCACGCTCAGCGCGGGTATTGGTGAGCTTCACTTCCTACACGCGGTTAGCGGCGGTCGATGGCGACTTTGGTGCATCATACCTCGTCGAGGTTAATGGTCGCAGAAAGGCTCGTGTTCGGAACATAGCTATGCGGAGTAGGCGCATAGCCCTGTCGCGGGATCATGATGAACGAGGCATTGGCTTCTTCAATCCCAACGCTGTCGCAACCTTGAAGCTCGAGGTGGGATGGTTACGTAGGGACGCGGCAGAATGATTACACCGCCTACTACTTTTGGAGGATGCTTGTTATCGATAAGCCTGCAGCAAAATTTTTGGTTCAGTGCAAGAGAGGTCGAACCCGCCAAACTCTAGCAAACCGAAACAACCACCTAAAAACTTCAATCACCAATTCTTCACCGCCGAGGCGCTCCGCAATCTTTCACCATGGGGCCCGGCAAGAAGAACCTCAAGGCGACCAAGAAGTTCGAGAAGAAGCACCTGACGGGCGTCCTCGACAAGCGGAAAGCCGGCGCCAAAATCAAGCAGCGCCAGCAGATCCAGGACAAGAAGAAGGCGCGCAGGGCAAAGGATGCCGAGTACCTCGATGGACCCAAGGATGATGGGGAGGTCAAGAAGCCGAGCGTCAAGGGCAAGAAGATCAATGACATGAGCGTCGACGACTTCTTCCAGGGCGGCTTCGACGACATCATTGGCAAGAAGGATAAGAAGGCTGGAAAGCTTGGGAAGCGCAAGAGGGACGCCCCCGAGGCCGACGGCGACGATGCTAGCGACTCTGAGGATTCAATTGGCGCCGAGCCTGTTGTCAGCGACAGCGACGATGACGATGAGGAGGGCGATGATGGTATCGGCATGAGCAAGCAGACCATGGACGAGCTCGCTGAGAAGGACCCCGAATTCTACAAGTTCCTCAAGGAGAACGACCCCGAGGCGCTCGACTTTGACGACAAGGCCGACCTGGCAGAGGTAGACGAGCTCAGCGGCGAGGAAGAGGAGGAAGAGGAGGAGCAGCCCAAGAAGAAGCGCAAGAAGGACAAGAAGAAGAAGCAGGACGCCGAGGAGGAATCCGAAGAAGAGGCGGCGGTGGGCAACGAGCTGACGCGCGAGATGGTTGCTTCTTGGAGAAAGGCCATGACGGAGAAGATGTCGCTGCGGGCGGCGCGACGGGTTGTGCTCGCCTTCCGATGCGCGGCGCACCTCAACGAGGACGAGGATGAGGATTCGCAGCAGAGATACACCATCAACAGCCCCGACGTGTTCAACGACATCCTGGTGCTCGCCCTCAAGGAGATTCCCACGGTTATGAACCACCACCTCCCCATCAAGGAGACCGCCTCGGGCAGGGTACACGTGCAGACCGAGTCTCGCAAGTTCCGCACCTTGTCTCTGCTCCTCAAGACGTATACGTCGTCCATCATGCACCTCCTCAGCACCCTGTCCGACGATGGCACACTCAAGCTCACCCTCTCCTCCATCACCCCCATCCTCCCTTACCTCCTGTCCTTCAAGAAGCTCGTCAAGGCCCTCGCAAAGTCGGTCGTCAACTTCTGGGCACAGCCTGCTAGCTCCGAGACCACCCGCATCACGGCCTTCCTCGTGCTGCGCAGGCTCGTCGTCATTGGTGACAAGGGCATCCGTGAGACGGTTCTCAAGGCCGTTTACCAGGGTCTTATCCAGGGCTGCCGCGTCACAAATGCCAACACCCTCCAGGGCATCAACCTCATGAAGAACTCAGCCGCCGAGCTCTGGGGTATCGACCCTGCCGTGGGATACACCACTGCCTTCACCTTTATCCGACAGCTGGCCATTCACCTGCGCAACAGTATCGTCCACAACAAGAACGATGCTTTCCGTATTGTCTACAACTGGCAGTACACCCACTCGCTCGACTTTTGGTCATGTGTTCTCGCCGAGCACTGTAGCCCCATGAAGGAGGCCGAGGCCGGCAAGGAGAGCCAGCTCCGTCTGCTCATCTACCCCCTCGTCCAGGTCACCCTCGGCGCCATGCGACTCATCCCCACCGCCATCTACTTCCCTCTCCGCTTCCACCTCATCCGCTCCCTCCTCCGTATCTCCCGCGCCACCAGCACCTTCATCCCCCTGGCGTCTCCTCTCCTTGAGGTCCTCACCTCTGCTGAGATGAAGAAGGCCCCCAAGCCCTCATCCATCAAGCCCTTCGACTTTGCTACCGCCTACAAGGCCCCCAAGTCGTACCTCCGCACCCGCGTCTACCAGGACGGTGTCGGTGAGCAGGTCGTCGAGCTTCTGGGCGAGTACTTCCTCCTCTGGGCCACATCCATCGCCTTCCCCGAGCTCGCCCTGCCCGTAACCATCCAGCTCAAGCGCTGGCTCAAGCAGACCCGCAGCCGCTCCCAGGGCAACAAGAACGCCAAGCTCTTTGGGCAGCTCGTCCTCCTCGTCCAGAAGCTCGAGGCCAACGCCAAGTTTATCGAGGAGCGCCGCGCCAAGGTCGAGTTTGCCCCCAAGGACCGCACACAGGTCGAGGCCTTCCTGCGAGACTTTGACCTGGCCAAGACGCCCCTGGGCGCCTACGTCGTTGGTCAACGCAAGGCCCGCGCTGAGCGTGCCAAGCTGCTCGAGGAGGCCCGAAGGGAGGAGGACCGCAAGAGGCGGGAGGAGGAGAAGGCTGAGATGGAGGAGGATAGTGAAGAAGAGGAAGAAGAAGAAGAAGAGGATGATGACGAGATGGAGGCTGAGGACGAGGTCGAAGAGAGCGAGGATGAGGATGATGAAGAGTAAACCAAAAATGCTAGTGTTTGTTTGGGCTTGTTATGTTATGTTAGACATGGACATGGGTTTCTGTCCGATAGACCTGAATCAAGGATACCTATCTCTTTCTGTTTACACCTTCACTCCCATCTCACATCATATCAGATAGACAGACGACGGTAAACATGTAATTCAACAATTTCTTCATAGTTATTCTCGCCAAAACCTTGCGAGTCATGATGGATATTTCTACAAAACGCGCAAGACATTAAACAAGTCAAGTCCTTAATAACCCTGATTAACCACCAACTCCTTAAGAAATGCCATCTCCCTGTGATGGCCTTCATCAAGCCTGGCTGATCCAACGGACCATGAACCCAAAAACGCCTTTCCATGATTTGATTGATTCCAAATTCGCCGTGTCCGAAATACTCCGCATCCGCGTCAGTGCTCCTTTTACAACTCAGGAATACCCTCCCATGTCAGCTGGTCGCTGCAGTTGGTGACATCGCGGACTGTCATGCCCGTGATGTTGAGAACCGTCATCTCGATCTCCTCCTCGCTCATCGCCTGGCCAGCCGCCTTTTGGCCCTCAAGCACGTCATAGAGGCTGTAGATCTGATCGTTCTTGGCCTCTAGTTGCTTCAGGAGAGTACGGATGCTCTCAGCGAGACTCACACGCTCACGGCGACCAAGAGCCTTGTCACGAGCATTGTACTTGGCTTGGATGCAAGTCAACTCGAGCTGGAGATGATGAGACTCATCCTCCAGACCCTTGATGACCATAGCCAACGCATGGCCGGGTGACTGAAGGGGACGCACTGTCGGATCCTCAACCGACAGATCGCGGTCACTAACAGGGACCGGTCGGGGGACGGTGACGCGCTTCTTGCCAGCGGCAACATCAGCCGACGAGAGGACGCCGCGGTGAGAAGTGATTCGGCTGCAGACGGTGCAGTTGCGGCAGTTGTGCTCGCAAAGGTTATCGAGAACGCGTTTGGCGTCGCTCGAGAGAACAGGGCAGGTGTCCTTGTCCACACTCTTGATGCTATTAGCCGTGACGTCAGTCACAACGACATGCCTCAGAGACGTTCGTGACTGAGAGCGCGTGTGCTGCGATCGCTCGCTGTGAACAGTCGTGTTCTGAGTCGTGTTCTGGGTAGTTGATTGCCTCTGCTCTCGAGACTTGACCTCCTTACGGGTCTTCGGGATGACACTCAGTTGAGTAGAGAAGTCCTGGGTGGTGTTGTCAACAGACTGAAGACCGGTCGTCTCATCATTGTCCTCCAAGGTATCCATGTCATAGGTTGCAATGCCCTTCATAGCGTTTCGCTGGTTAGCCTCGGACACTGTTCGGCGCTTGCTACCGTGGTTGGCCACATTGGAGCTGGCCTTCTGCGAGGGCTTGGCTGGGATCGAGAAGGCAACCTTTTGAGGCTGGTTGGTCTTGGAAGTCTTGCTCTTGCTTCGCGATTTCTTCGACTCGCTCTGTGTAGTAACGTCACGCTTGGTAGTGTTACGTGTCTCTTCCTCCGTCACATCGGGAATCGTGGGGAGCTTAGCACTGTCCTCAGTGGGCTCAGGAAGCTCCTTGGTCTCGGTGTTCTCAGCGTTGTCGTCAGCGTCGACCTCATTAGTGTTGGTGTTGATCGTGATGTCGGGAATGAAGAAGGCCGAAGTCATGTTCTCCTCAGTCTCATCATCAAGACGAGCAGAGAAGTCCTCCTTAGGGGCAGGGCGGCAGTGATCGAGCTGCTGCTTCAAGAACTCAACCTCATCCTTGAGCTTGAGGTTCTCATCATGAAGGTCATGGATGCTTCGCTCAAAGCCCGAGTTCTCGCGTCGAAGCATCTTGTTCTCGCCAAAGTACTTCTCGTTGTGTCGCACGAGGCTCTCGTTGTCCTCACGGAGAGTCGACTTTTCCTGCAACATGGCCTGAAGTTCTTGCTGAATCGCCTCGACTTCCTCCTTGGCGGCGTCAAGCTCATGCTGGAGGCCATCGAGATTCTCCCGAAGGTCTTCATTCTCGTCCATCAAGGCCTTGTTATTTGTCCGCAGCGAGCGGTTCTCGCTGATCAAGGACTCGTGTTCCCGGCGAACACCGCTGCTGTCCGAACGCAGCGACTCAGCCTCCTCCTTCAGGCTAGCGTTCTCCTTTCGCAGCGTCTCGTTAGCAGACACAAGAGACTTGTTTTCAAGGTCCATCGAGTCACGGCCATGCTTCAAAGACATCAGATCCCGTCGCAGAGTGTCGTTCTCGCTGCGGATCTGCTCAGTCGATTCCAGCTGCTTGTGGGTGGTCTCTAGCTCCTTCTGCTTCGTGCTCAACTTGCGTGTGAGCTTGTTGATGTCCTCGCATGCCTCCTGCAATTTTCTCACGGCGCGATCTCTCTCCTGGGCCATCGCATCGTTCTCAATCTCGGCAAGGCTAATCTTTCGAGAGGTTTGCTCCAGACGCGACTGAAGGGTTGATACCTCCACTTCCAATCCTATTCGCAAGTTAGTAGGATACTTATTACTCAAGGGGTGAGAATCTCACGGTTCTTCTGAGCCAGTAGCTGCTCATTGACCTGGGCAGAAGCCAGCTCCTGGTCGAAGGATTTCCGCGACTTGAGCTGGGCCTCTAGCTGCTCAACTTGTTGCTGGAGGTTCTCGGCGTATTCTTGCACCTTGTCATAGTGCTCCTGGAGAGAAATGATCTCTTCGCGGATCATATCCATAGACACAAAGATCTTCTCTTCATCTTCAGGCACCTCAAGCTCATCAACCTCGGCGTGGCTAGCTAGAGAGGGCTTCTCAAATCGGTCGTGGACTCTGCCATGCTTGACAAAGATGGGGACTCCATTTCTCATGGCGCCGCTGAATTGAAGGGTGCCATCAACAAAGTCACCCAGGTGGGAGACTTCTGGCAGGAAAAAGGAGCGCGCGTTGCTCTCGTTATGGGCAGGGCTACCCATAGAATGGGGCGAAGAAGGTACAGCTGTTAGGCTAGATTTTGCTGAAGACATCTGTGGTGATGACCGCTCGCGTTGCTCCTGGTCTCGTTGGTTAACTCTGGGGCTTTGTGACGCGCTGCGAAGGCGGTTGAGGGCGTTGGTGAGCGACTCTCGACGTTGTTGCTTCTCCTCGGCCAAGGACTCTGATGCTACCCGCGTGTGGACCTTAGACAGCGGACTAGGGTGGTGTGTGTTCTTGCCCCAAGAGGGGTTGGAAAGGGCTCGGGCAGGTGACTTGGCCATCAGTGAGGACAGGTCGGACTCGTTGTCGACGCGAGGCTGCATCTCAGCGCGGGTTCTGTTGGAGCCCATCCAGGTGGGATTTGTCGTGTCGTCGGCAAACTTGTCTTGGAACTTTGTGGCGGAGGCAGGAGGCTTGTTCTCCTTGGACTCGGCGCTCAGCGGCCGTGTGTCGGTGTTGTCCTCGAAGACGGGCACCTCGCGCGTCTTGGGCATGCCGAAAAACTCGGGCCACTTGCGGTGAGCAGCCTCCCAGTTGACGGGCAGGTTCTTGGGAGCAGTGACACGAGCAATGTCCTCGTTGAGTCTACGCGTAGACTCGCCGTCCGGGTCGGAAAAGACAGAGGACAGTGTAACGGTGCCGTGGGAGCCAGTGGATTCGGGCGGTGAGTTGAATGGGTTGTCGCGGTTGGCCTTCATTTCTCTAAGGATGCGAGAGCGGTATCTGCTAGCGGCGTCCACCTCCATGGCTCTTTCTCACGCGTGTGGGCGCGTGCGAAGAATGCGGGAGCTTGGAAGTTGAACAATGATGGAAGGTGAGCTGAGGATGCAAAAGCACCCGTGGCGCGTGTTTGGGAAGGGTATGTCGTGATTCGGGATGTTGAAAGGGATCAATTCTAAATGGATTGAGGTGTGCGGTGCATCTAGAAAGTAGAACACGTCTTAAGAGACATGAGAAAAGAAGCGAGGCACGACTTGATGGAGTAAGAAAGTGACGGTGTTTTTGGCTGAGAGAAAGAGAGACCCAAGTGATTTAGTTGTGTTTGGGTCGAGCCAGGGTTGAGTCTGTTTTGGGACGAAAGTAAACAAAGCATTGCCGTCGGCCCCACTTCGGCAGCCACTAAAAACGCGCTGGCTAATGGCCTGGAGCGCTAAAGAGCCCCTGAAGCTCGAAGCGATTGGGCAGGGTCAGCCCTTCACTCCACATCTTCAGAAGCGCGGCGCGGGGCTGTTGTGTCGGGTCTGATCCACGCTGCAAAACACCGCCTTTTCTCGCGTTGAGTGTACATGGTATGAAAAGTAACATCGCGTTAATGTAGGTACGGTGCGTTCAGACACGTCATTTATGTCCATGATAGGTTCATACCTGGGAGTTACCCTATGCTAAATGCATATCCGTGTTAATTCCTCTCAGCTTATGTACTTCGCAGTAGTTATCTTATCGCTGACTTGAAATGGCAGCATCGCGTCTAATTCCATGATCTTGCATCATGAACCAACACACACAGTCAATCATCCATGCTCAAAACATGCGAACACGGCTAACAACTAACAAGACTTGATCTCACACACATGACCATCTCCTCATCGCTTCCTTTGACCCCTTACTCACTCACCGTCTCTTTCAATCCTAAAAATCCGTTCTAGAATCCCATCTAGTCATGTCTTCGCAGTAGTTCTTGTGACCTGCTCGTTTTGGTGGTGGGGCAGATCGTCGCACCTTGTCTCGACTTCAGGGTCCTGACCGATAGATAATCTCGACATTTCTCCCTCATCTTTCTTGTCTTGTTCCTCTTTTTTTCTGCATTTTCGTATACACTTTGCTGTGGCTTTTCTTCCTTGAGTTTCACTAGCGGCTTCATCCGTCTCCTTCTCTCCTTGGGTGCTGGCTCATCTCACTCCTATCAACCTCCGAAACCGCATCGCCACATTTCGGTATGGATCGCCTTATCTCGTAAAAACCGCGCGTCAGGACCAGCAAGCTTTCAACTTCACTTACAATAGAATTCCTTGTTAGCCTTGGGTCAGGACTCTCTGCTTTCTCCCATGGCTCGGCGAATAGTCACTGCTGGCCTCGCCAGCTTGGTTGCGTTTCAACTGACGTCAGCCGCTCCGAGTCGTGAACATACTCGCCAACATTACTGTCCTGTCCTCTATACTGAACCACCAACAAATTGTCGCCCAATTCCGGAGACTTTTCTCACTTTCTCATCCAAGATTCCAAGGTCTGCTCCTGCCGAGTCACATATCCTTGAGGATGCTGTCAGTGCCCTCTCCGTCTTGCAGGATCGCTTCTTCGAACCCGATTATGCGACATGGCCGTCTGCCATAGACTGGACAGCTGCCTTTGCAGGAACTGCCGTTGCTGGAATGTTGACGACTTTATCCAAGTCCATCGACTCTGTGGACCTGGACGGCATCAACGACTGGAGGGTCAAGGAGAATGTGATATCAACATTCTATGCACAGTTGGTCGGGTCTTACTTTGGACAAGATGTCCTGTCCATCCGTGGCCAGGTAACTATATCGACACATATTACATGTTTGGCCCATGGACTAATGTTGTGACCAGGCGTACGACGACATCCTTTGGGTGGCACTTGGCTGGATCGAGGCCATCAAGTTCGTGAGAACCCATGGAGATCTGCATTATTCAACAACCAATTCTGAGGAGATCAGAGACAGCGGTCTCAGGAAAATCATTGAATCTATGCCTTGGCAGGGCTACAACTGGTTCTCGTCATTTGCCCATCGCTCCCGCATCTTCTGGAACCTTGGCTCTCATGGATGGGAAACCAGATTCTGCCACGGAGGCATGGTCTGGAATCCTCGTCTCAACCCGTACAAGAACGCCATCACCAACGAACTCTGGGTATCGGCCTCGATTTCCATGTATGAGCACTTTCCCGGCGACAACTTTACCGCTCCCTGGTTGGCAAACGCCGCGTTCCCGGATAACGACCCTGCGCATCTCGAGGCTGCTATGGAGGGGTACAACTGGCTCATGAATGTCAACATGACCAATTCGCGTGGCCTATTTGTTGATGGGTACCATATCGACCGGAGTAAGCCTGGCAACACAAAGTGCGATATACGAGATGAGATGGTGTACACGTATAACCAAGGCGTCTTATTGACGGGCCAGCGAGGACTCTGGGCGGTGACTGGAGGCGCATCATACTTGGAGGATGGACATATCTTGATTCAGTCAGTCATTGAAGCCACTGGATGGAGTTTGAAAAACAATAAGCCTGTGGATGACCCGAAACAAGTGCGTCCCGGTCAGTTGCCTCCCTGGAGAGGTCTCGGCCGAGGAGGTATCATGGAAGAGCAATGCGATGCGAGCGGTACTTGTTCACAGGACGGACAGACCTTTAAGAGCATCTTCTTCCATCACTTTACCACTTTCTGCGTCCCTCTTGACCCTCTTCGAGTTGATGAAGGGATGACAGCAGATATGCGAGGCTATCGACGAGTAAAGGCAGCGCATGCGACAGCCTGCAGATCATACCTGGGCTGGGTCAGGCACAATGCTCTGGCAGCTCTCGAGACTCGCAATGAAGCAGGTCTCTTCGGTATGTGGTGGGGTGCAGGTCTATTTGATGCCATCGTTACTTTGGATAACGACGGTATCGACCACAACGCCGAGAACACAACCGATTATCGCAACCAAGGAACACCAGATGATGAGACGTGGGGAGGACGTCACAGGTGGTTTCCAGGTACAGGACGTTGGACTGCATCTGAATCGGAGTCAGATGAGCCCGTCCTGGGAAGAGTTGCTGGAGCCCAAACACCGATGAATAAAAGAGATTCATCTAGGGAATTCAAACCAAAGAGACAAGACCCCAACGATCGAGGGAGGGGAAGAACGGTAGAGACACAAGTTGGAGGGCTCACGCTACTTAGAGCATTTTGGGAACTGTCCCAGTCATATTGATGATTACACGGAGTTATGTTTACGGTGGATATTATCATGATGCATTTATTAGACTTGTCACTTATCTGGATAAAGACAGAACATGTTTACGCTTACAATGAGGATTGACATTTTTCTTTACACGTTAAACAAGGCGTTTCGCATTCGCACCGGAGCAATTGACTTTTCCGCGTTTACCAGAATACTACCTCACAAGGATTCAGCCCTACGAACAGAAAACTCCTCCTCGGCACTCATACCCGTGTTGCGCCTCTCAACTTGCGACGCATTGCGGCCTCCCACGCACACGGAAGCGAGTGCGAAGGCCGAGTTAGTGGGTCTGATTGGCCCGGTGCCGGAAGAGTGGGGCTCGAATCGGCTTCTCCACGTCGGCGCCAAACCTTTTCGGGGATGCGATTCGAGATGGGGAGTTGCGTCAGCGTGGCTGCGCATTCGCATGATGATCAATTCGAATGGAGGGCTTGTTTTGGAATGATAACGAGGTTGAGAATGAAAGGGTTCGTGTATAAGAGGTAGGATAGATCGCGATGGGAGAAGAAATTGTCTCTACATCCTCACACAACTGAAGAACAGTCTTCCAGTCCTACAGCAAATACCCTACAGCTCAACCAAGGACCATCACTTATACCAACACCAACACCATCTTCATCTCTTACTTGATACCATTTTATAACATCAACATGGGTATCATCGGCCTTATCGCTAGCCATGTCCTCCCTCCCTCGGAGAACTCTCGTCCCTACAACACCAATTCCGCCAACAGCTGCTATAACCATCGCATCCAGCCAGCCTACCTAGTCCAGCCCCAGCAACAACCCATGGCCCCAAACATGGACTACGCATACATGACAACAGGACGCCCTTCGTGTCACCAGCGCAAGATGGAACGTCGCTACCAAAGAAAGATGCAACGTGTTGAGCGGGACATGCTCCGCGTCGAACAGAGAGCGGAGCGAGATCTGCAGCGGGCCGAGAGACGGGAGGCCGGAGCCATGCTTGTTAAGTCGGGCATGCAAAAGATTGGCATCACCAAGGGACCTTCGGAAAATGTCAATGTACACGAGACGAGGGTGGCTGGGGGATCCTTTGAGATGAGGGATATGTCTTCTGGAGTGAGGGATACACGTCACGACAACGTCTTTGAGCTGGATGCCGTGAACCAGCGGCACACTGAGCGGGACGCACCACCCGCGTACCAGGAAGTTGAAAGGAAGTGAAGGTATGGAGAGGCGAGTTGTGTTTATTAGACATGGGAGTTTCGGAGTTTGACTATAAATGATGAGTATTAATGAGAATGATCTATACAACCAGCCCAGCTCTTGGTGTTTCATTCAATCATGACCAATCACACCCTCTGTGAAATGCATTGGCTCTGGTTGGATCCGTGCCTCTTTGACCTCCGATATCGAACCCCGCCAGCTCGGCCGTAGTAACCCCGCCACCGCGAAGAGAGACGGACTCTTCTCACGTGGCAGCTAAGAGCCTCTTGAGAGGTACCTCCCTAATCTCTATTCGTAATCCCTGAAGCATCTGTGGATTGAAGCTCACGAATATCACCTCATGAATGGGGCCCTTTCTGCAAGGGAAATCTCGGGGCTGGTTGAGACGAGCATCAATGCATATTCATGAGACGATAACCGGCCTGGAATCGGCCTCTGACGGGGTTCGGACAGGCCGCGTCGAGCACATCCGCACCCGGGGGGGAGACTTTGGAATTTGCAGCACGGTCCTCCATCTGCCAAGTGCCCGCTACGTGCGAATTGACTCACCCGTGGTGCTCATCTCCAGAGCTAACAAAAATTCAGGTCCGATCTTTCGGCGGTGACTGACTAGAGTGCTTTGTTGCTCTGCTTTACAACGCAGCACTTTCCTGACCTGACTCTTTCTCTTCCTTCCATCATCATACCTACATATTCCCGCCCACGATGCCTTCAGTACATGAGCCCCCTGTGGTCCCCGTCGTCGCCAATGGCGTCGTCAATGGAACCAACGGCGACACTCGGCCGCATACTCCCACTACCGGCATGGCTTTGACTGAGTACAGCGCCAACCCTTCGACGCCGTCCGAGGAGAAGCGCGCTCAGATCAAGGAGATAGTACCAGAGGAGTATCTTCTTCCCACAGGCTATCCCGACGTGAGTTGCGACCCTTGACCAATGTGCGAATCGTGAAAGCTCACCAGTACAGTACCTTCGCCTTATCGCCAGCGCCACGTCCCGAGTCTACGAGGCCTGCAAGGTCACCCCCCTCACCCACGCCGTCAACCTGAGCAACCGACTCGAGTGCAAGGTTCTCCTCAAGCGCGAGGATGAACAGCCCGTCTTCAGCTTCAAGCTGCGCGGCGCCTACAACAAGATGGCCCACCTGGACCCGGCCAAGAGCTGGAAGGGTGTCGTCTGCTGTTCTGCCGGCAACCACGCCCAGGGTGTTGCCTATTCGGCTCGCAAGCTCAAGATCCCCGCGACCATTGTCATGCCCGAGGCGACCCCTAGCATCAAGCACTTGAACGTCGCCCGGCTCGGTGGTCATGTCGTGTTGCACGGCGCGGACTTTGATGCTGCCAAGGAAGAGTGCGCCAGGCGGTCGAAGCAGGATGGGCTCATCAACATCCCGCCATTTGACGATCCGTACGTCATTGCTGGTCAGGGAACCATTGGAAACGAGCTCTTTGGTCAGGTCAACATGGCCAAGGTAGAGGCCATCTTCTGCGGTGTTGGAGGTGGTGGTCTCATTGCCGGAATCGGCATCTATGTCAAGCGCATGGCTCCCCATGTCAAGATCATTGGTGTCGAGGCCGGCGATGCCAATGCCATGGCAGAGTCCTTGAAAAAGGGAGAGCGAGTCCTGCTCAAGGAAGTTGGTTTGTTCGCCGATGGTGCCGCCGTCAAGATCCCTGGAGAGGAGACGTTCCGTATCGCCAAGGAGGTTGTCGACGATGTTATCGAGGTCTCAACCGACGAGATCTGCGCCGCCATCAAGGACATGTACGACGACACGCGCTCAGGCCTGGAGCCAGCTGGTGCCCTGTCCATCGCCGGTCTGAAGAAATACGTTTCCCAGAACCCCTCGAGAGACTCGAAGCGCACGCTCATCGCCGTGACGTCGGGCGCCAATATGAACTTTGATCGTCTGAGATTTGTTGCCGAGCGTGCCAGCATGGGTGAGGGCAAGGAGGCTCTGCTCGCTGTTCAGATCCCTGAGCGCCCTGGTTCCTTTGCCGAGCTCATCAACACCATCATGCCCCATGCTGTTACCGAGTTTTCATACCGATACGCGAGCGATGAGGTGGCCAACATCCTCATCGGTCTCTCACTTACGGCACCTGCTGCGCAACGATCCGAGGAGCTTCGCATGCTTATCGAGCGCATCAAGTCCGGCAATATGAACGTGTCGGACCTGTCGCAGGATGAGCTCGCCAAGAGCCATATCCGATATCTTGTCGGTGGTCGATCCGGTGTTCCTCACGAGCGGCTATACATGTTCACCTTCCCAGAGCGCCCAGGTGCTCTGGAGAAGTTCTTGGTGACATTGCGGCCCAAGTTCAATATCAGCCTGTTCCAGTACCGTAACTATGGTGGAGACGTGGGCAAGATCGTCACAGGCATCGTGTGCCCTGACGACGAGGTTCCCGAGCTGGAGAACTTTTTGCGCAAGATCGGATATCCTTACGAGGACTGCACTGACTCGGAGGTCTTCAAGACATTCCTGAGAACCTAAGAGGACGGGAGAGACAGCATGAGCATTCGGGTTTTGCTTGGGGGCGTTGGGTATCAAAAGAGACCATGATTTTAATTTTCAAAAAAGGAGAAGTAATTGTTTTGGCCGTCGACTTTAGCGTCATGTGTTGGATTGTAGATAGACTAGATTGGTTTGCATGCCTAGGTAGTAAACTGGAAAAGTAAAGACGAAGTAGATACAGTTCCAAGTTCCATATTCACGAGAGGGAATTATCGTGGTTGTGCTTGTGCCGAAGGCGGCGTTGGTAACCGTCACTATCCGCCGCAAGATCTTCCTGGTCCCGTTCCGACTTTCCCTCACGTCTAGGGGAGGTGTATTTCGGTGACTGCCGACCTAGATAAAGCCGTGGAAGAGCATTCGTATAGTGAGTTTACTTGACAATAGGTAGATCAAGAGGGCGTTTTTCTATAACCGCCCGTCTTAAGCGCCTGCTCTAAGCGCCGTGAGGACCTACTCTTGGACCCAGCAACCTTTTTTCACATGAACGCTGGACGCCAAAGGGAAGAGAGCCTACTAGGTCATGAGGCCTTGTGTGTAGAGGTTCTAGGTTCCAAGGGGATGATGTTTTGGCACGGTCTTGGAAGCATACCTGTTCGCTAAAGGGTTGATTGAAACACGCACTTTGTGAGTAGAGTCAATGTAATATCTATAAACTGTTGCATTATGGAGCTTCGTCTCCGGGTATCGCGGTTACCTGCTAGGCCAGCTCGTCCAATAACTTCCATATACGAAACCCTGAGGGTTGGCGTGGTGTTCAGCTGCCGGCCCCTTCGATGGCAACGCTCTTTACCTCGAGTTCCTCACTGACTGATCTCATGGTGGCATGGGGTTATCTCAACATGCGCTGGGCTAATTTCGTATAGACATGGATAAAACGCATCCAACTCTATTCAAACCTGAATATGTCAAGTCGTGATGGCTGGTTGCCGAACCAGAATTCGACATGTCCTTCCATGCCCAAACACACCCAGCCCTCCTCCTTGTGATGGTGGTCGCCCCCACGAGTGCATTGCACCTCGTTTGCCTCAAGCTGCACACCTACCCCGTGTAATGAATGCAGCATGCGCCGGAAGCATATCCGAGATGGCTTTACGCAGGTTGGGGATATACGTTGAATATAGTATACAGAACCTTGTTAACAACATAACGATTTTGTTGAATTGGACTTGCTATCGAAATGTGGCTGAAAACAACGCTTTTCTACAATACCTGCCTGAACAATGAAAGGCCTAATAGAGACATGTCTATGCCGGCGGATCAAGAAACGAAATCTGGAACACCCTGTAGCTGAACCACACCTCCACACTCCCTCTTCGAGATAGGGGACGGCATATCCAGCCCTCAGGGTGATGATTATGGGGTTCTTCTTGGTTTGTGGCCTCTACCCTGGCTGTTGGATAATCGATATCCCGGCCTGTGAGGGTCGTGGAAAGGACACAAGTGTGTGTGGGCTCTGAACATGTGGTGACAAGGTGGACGCCAAGATGACATGACCCTAGTGCCCGCTGAGCACCGTCCCGGTACTCCATGAGAAGACCGACACAAAAACCCGGGATTCGGGCCTGGAAAATGCGGACGCGGTCCAAGCCTTCGAGAGGAGCGACAGAGTGTAGAGTTTCTTCAGCTGCCTGGGATGGCGGTGAGGTCTGTAGCCGAGGGGCTGGCACTTCAATGAAGTTATCGGAACTCGAATCGTTTCGAACCACAACGCCGAAACCATTCACATGTCTAACGGGAATCTGGTTGAAGACAAAGGCGAGGGGTGGCGAGTCAAGAAGTGCATAATGAGGTGGTTGTGGATCAAGAGTATACCCCACAAAGATATCACCGCTCAGTCTTTTTCGAATCTACAACATGAGAAGTGAGAGAAAGTTCGGACACCGAGAAGGAATTACTTACCATGATAACCCTACGGCGACCGCCACGAACTCCTATCGCTACAATATCGTCATTAGGGGGCAGAGGAACATATACCCACGATAGTCTTGGCCGGATTGGGTATGGAAACCGCTCAAGGAATTCCGCAGCAGAAGGCATTTTGGCAGTGTGGCTATGGACCCCATAGAATCTGCCTGACTTGAAGAAGAACGTAAGGCCCGTCGTCTGGTCGAGTGAGGTGTTGTAATAGCGCCAAGAGGTCCCGTCTCGCATATAGGGGAACACGTGCAGCCTGTGGCCGTTGGAACAATGCGGTGTTGAACCTGTCTCATAGGCTCTCTCGTAGGAGTTTCCAAAAAGCTGTAGCAATGGATGAGTCGTCGGCGGACCCAAGGGCATTGTGTCAGTTGTACGGTAGACCATAGTAGTGTAATTCCCGTCTTGTGAGGATATCGAAACGTTCCGTATCGCCGGAGAGGGAGTATTCCATACCCAAGGCCCATGCAAAAGAGGTTGGAAGTACAATCGAGCACGGCCGAACTGGAGCTTGTGAGCTTGGTGCCATGGTATGAATCAAGGGGGTGCTACTTGAAAGTGGAAAACCGCATTACTTATCTTGGCTGCTTCCGTGCGGTCAAACATCTGGAGCTGATCATTTAATTCGACTTGTTGGTCGACGAACCGCTCATCGATGAATGCAAAAGCTGTTGAGCCGCAATCGACCTGATCACTCATGGTGTCCGAGTAGCTTGGTAGCCTCTCGACCTCCTTTATCCCATAAGCATCCAGTGTAAGACGGATGATGGGATCCTGTGGTGAGTTATTGGCCAATATGGGCTCTTTCCCACGCTCCCATGATGATACTTCGCCAATGCGAAATGTTTTGAGGTCTTGAGGGCTGCCATTCCCATTCGATGCTTGTTTGGCAACGCTCAAGGTGGTATATAAATGCCACAGGATACTGTCGAATGAGTACGACTGGATGATCAGGACGATCTCGGTTGGCAGCAGACCCAGCCTGGGAATGCCCAGGGCCTGCATATCTTCGAGACTGGGTTTTATGATATGCCTTGGCTCGATATACAGAGGGTCGCATTTCCACAGATTTTGCCAGGCTGCTAGAATCTATAAGCAGCCCCAAGCTTTGTCGCCCTTATACTCACGCATGAATAATTGAAGGCAATCCGCATGGATCACCACGCCCTCGGGCAAGGGGTGAGCTATTTCGCATGGTTGCTGAACGCAGTTGCATCGCTTATTGAGAACGCACCCTTCCTTAGGGAATGTTGATACTGGCATGCGATGGTGCAGAGCGCTGGAGTCATCGTTCCCAATTACTGGAACAGAAAGTGAGCAAGGAGTTAGACAAGCACAGAGGGATTGGAGGTACCTGTTATGAAACGCTCGGCAGCTTGTATTCCTAGGCCGCAAATGCCACAGCGCGGGCGAAAGAAACACTGTATCCTGGTATGGGGCGGGCCTGGGTCCGTCAAAGGCGACAGCGTAAAAGTTGGACGGGGTGGTTGTGAGAGCTCGGAAGGCTCATAAGGCCTAGAAGGTACAGAGGGCTCAGGAAGCCTGGAAAGCTCAAGAGGTTCTGTAGGCCGAGAAGTGGTTTGGAGGCGCAAGTGGGACAACGGAACGCTGCAACATGAACCCATGTTCTATAATTTCCCTGTTAAGCAGCCCTAAATGTTTGTTGGTCGATGCTGAGCTGGGAACGGTCCGTCAGAAGAAAAACAGTATCGATCCGACAGAAGCAATTTAACGTGCGTGTTCTAGCGAGCTTCTACTGCCAGGGCTAGATGGTCATGGCGTTGTGGCCCTTGCTGCGGCGTGTCTTTCTAGAAATGTTGCATGCGTCGCGGCTGAAAGAGTGATGGTCTGAGCACTGGGAAAGCAAATGAAGTGAAGTAATGAATGCGAGATGGATGATTGCAGATGCAGAGATTCCTACGATGCTGCAGTAGATGTTGTGATCCTAGACGCTGGCGCAAGGCGTTCCTTCCATCCATGTGAAGCTGCCGTCAAGCTGCCCAGGTACCTAGTTGGCCTATCTCAGGCAAGCACTCGGTCATCGATCCGAGGAGGAAAGTGCAGCCCGCACTCGCTGATGAAACAGGCAAGGACGAAACGTTTCACAAAAGGACTCTGCGGAGCCTTCTCCTGTTTGGCCAGGATCATCCTCCCTTGGCATCAGCATTGACATCCATTGACAATGCAGCAACTTGTTCCATGCGTGTGCACCGTCTCCGTCTCCGGTAGACGGGACTGAATACTATTCTTGGACACAAGCTAGTTGCTGTTGAGACGAGACGGCGTTGCCTGCCCAGAAACTCCCAAATAGCGATCCTGCAGCTCCCTTTACTCAAACAGTCAAGCCATTGTCGCAGCTGTCCTTTTGCATGCCTCGGTAAGCTACAGTACATATGCAATCGGAAGGAGGAGACACGAGGTCTTCTGACCAACAGCCCCCTTTCCCAGCAGGCTGGCGCGGATCCGAAGATCAGGATCGACGCGGTGGATGGGGAAAATGATGACGGCAGAAGGCGGCCACTGCCAAAACGGCCACCACTCACCGTCGAGCCAAGAGCAGAACCAACCCAGTCGACAACCCTGTTCCCAGGTGCGATGGACAGCATCCATGGTAATGGAATCGTTGGTGGCTCGCCAGGAGCACCGCTGAAGCTATCGGGTCGCTTCCGTCCAGCAAGCGAGGCCATCTTTCCACTCGGCTCTCCCGCTCAACACCACTTCCGTCTGCTGGGACAGGCCAGGCCGTTGTTCCCATGAAGCTCAACGTCAGGACCCCGTAAGCGCCCTGTGCGCGCTCGGTCATCTGCGCTTGGTGCCGTCCGCTAGGGGCAAGGGGCGCGACGGCCAGGGTCCTTGGGAGAGGGTCGAGAGGTGGGCATGCTAGCATGGTGAGGATGGCTCCACGGCGGGCAGCTCATCCATCCACTGAAGCTTCATCGAAGCATCCACCGAAGCGCCAAAGCGCCCACGCAAGCACGCACTGACCCAGGAGCTCAACCTCTGCCATTGCTGCCCTGCGTGGCAACGCCACTATTAGCACCACGCGCGGGCTAAGGTACAGAAGCACACCACGAGAGCTGCCGTCTCCCTGGGTGGTACCAGCTGCGGGGGGTTCCATGGACGGGGCGGGCGTCCTGCCCAGGTCGGGATGGACTTGTCCTGTATCGCCAATTTGCATTCTACTGAACTGGTCTTCTCCCGCTGCATTGCTTGCATTGCCGACGCTTGCTTGCCTTGGTTTGCTTTGTCTCTGCTCCACTCGTCGCTTGCGGCGTGTGCCCCAAACCTGGGCCCCTTGCTCTCCTGCCCGCGCTCGACACGCTCTTCACTGTGTGTGACGGCACTGCCCGCCCAGCTAGAAGCGTTACCCCACACCAAGCTGGACCTTGTGAGTGTGAGTGGGCGGTGGGCGTGTGAGAGATGCTGAGGGGCCTCTGAGTTGTGGGTGGGCGTCGTGTGTGTGGCGGCCGGCCTGCGCTCCGCCGCGACTGGAATCTTTTCCATGCGGATCCAGTTTACCTTCACGGATCTTGACTTTCCCTCAACTACCTCTGAGTAGCTGTGTGCCAGATAGCTGTTCTCGCAATAGCTTCCTCGCCGCTCCGCGACTGCTCCCCGCTCGGATTGTCACTGGTGCGTCCTCTCGGCCGAGTATCAGAGATCGTCCTCCTTGGCTTCCACCCAAGCTTTGGTAAGCCGCCTACACCGGTCCCATCCTTTGTCTCCGTTGCCGTCATCGCTCACTTCTTTCAAAGTCTACTGTGGCACCTCCACGCGATCGCCCTTGGACGACCAACTCCCACGCCTGCATCGACACAGCAGCTCTCCCGACAACTCGTCCCCTGCCTCTGTGTCACGACGAGGTTTCAAACCGCCACCTTGGACCCTGTACAACTCGCGAGCTCGATATCTGGCCTGTGACGACAGGCTTTGCATCTTTCACCTCATCGCGGGGCCTACGGACCGCTACCAGGCCATCGCCCGGGCCTTTGCTGCATCAACGGTCGATACCACTCTAGTATCAGATTCAAGACGACCTTGCCCTATTCACGTGCGCAATCCTCGATCTGTTGGACCGGAGCATGACCGTATCCTATCTCATCTTGACTGCCTCTGTCAGCGTTATCGCCCCCTAGTTCCCATTGACAAGGCCAAGCGATCAAACGGAAGCGTCACCCCCAGCTGCTGCTGCAGCAGCCTGAGAGCTGGCTGGAGGGGAGGCCGCACCGCCCTCGTTTCCGCGATTTCATCACCGCTGAGCTACGTCGTCCGTTGTCAAAACTATCACCATGAGGCGAGGCCGCTCTCCAAACTCGCCCTCGCCCTATAGGGCGCTGGCCCATCACCAGCAGGCCTCAAATTCTGGAGCTTCGTCCGACTCTGTCTCGTTGATCAGATCCTTCAATGTTGAGACAAACCCGACCCGGCCCGTCCGACCTTCGCCGCTTACAACATCTCTCATTCGAGATATGCCACTGGATTTGGTTGACCGTATCAGATCGTTCCCCCTTTTCATGTCCGCACCAGAGGAATTCCTCGTTGCCATCGGAAACCATCTGAAACCGCAGATTCAAAGCCCCAATGATCACATCGTGACTGAGGGCGACGATGCAAAAGCAATGTACTGGCTAGTTCGCGGTGTAGTTGCCGTGACGTCACGGGATGGCGAGGCTGTGTACGCGGAGCTTAAGGCGGGAGCCTTTTTTGGTGAGATTGGCGTCCTTATGCAGATGCCGCGCACAGCAACCATTATTGCCCGAACGAAATGTCTCCTGCTGGTGCTGAAGAAGGAAGACTTGTATACTGTTATGCCAAAATTCCCCGAGATGGAGAAGGCTATCCGGGAGGAGGCACAAGAACGCCTGAATCTCCTCAAAAAGAGAAGACAAGAGGGTGGCAAGTTGCTCAAGTCTCCCAAAGGGGATTTCAGTGCCAGAGAGGCTGCCCCTGGCGAAGTATCTACAGGGGAGAGGGGTGCTATTAGGGACGGTGCCGTGGTCAATTCCAAGAAGAGAAAGTCACCAAGCCCAGGGATTATCGAGGACCCTGCTGCTGGAAGCGCAATTGGCAGTGGCCAAATCAACATTCGGACGACGCTTAAGGAGCTGCCGCTCTTCTCAACTCTTCCAGCCGACATTCTGCACTTTCTTGGACTCAGTGCTCAGCCAAAAACGTATGCGCCTTTCACAGATATTGTCCGTCAGGGGCTTCCAGGCAATGAGATCTTCTTCATCGTTCGTGGTGAAGCTGAAGTAATCCACGACGAACCAATTGTCAACGAGGGATTTCAAGGCAATACTCGATTTCCCCAGAAGAGACCGCGGCTAAAAGCAGGGCAATACTTTGGAGAAGTTGCGAGTTTGGGCCTCTCTCGCGGTAGGACAGCCACCGTCCGAGCCATCACGACTGTTGAGTGCATCATGATCACCGGTGATGTGCTTGATGAATTCTGGAGACGATGTCCTCCAGATATCAAGACGCAGGTTGAAGAGACAGCGCGCCTTCGATATCAGAAACAAAGCGACGATGTTGATATGGTTGACGCCGACGTCAGGGAAAAGGCCAACAAGTCTGATCCTCCGACTCCTACCACGCCTACGCGAGCTACGTTGCCGGGTTTGACCTTCACTACGCCGTCCAAGCCAACTTCCCCGGCGAAGGACGATTCTGGCACTATAGAACCCAAGGACCCTGATCCGTTCTTGAGTGTCAACATGGAGAACATAAGGAATCGCCGTCGTCACTCGTTGGCGCCTCCAATTCCACCAACTGACGGTTCTGGGCCCACCACTAATGGAGTGAGAGCTGGTTCTCGTCTTTCAGAGGTGACACCCATCAAGTTTGCGTTTACCGACATGATGGATAGCGACGATGTTCCAGCCAAGAGAGTTAGGACGACTTTACCTCGACGACCCCTTACGATGAGCAAGCCTGTGCTTTCAGATGAGATCTTGATCTACATTTTCAAGCATGTCGATATTGGAGAACTATTCCGACTACGACTCGTCAGCACTCATTGGCGCAAGCTGCTGACAACCTCGCCCAAAGTTTGTCAGAATGTCGATCTCTCGGTTTACAACCGCAAGGTTACCGATGAACTCATTATAAAAGTTCTTGCTCCCTTCATCGGCACACGGGCTGTGTCCATTGACCTCAATAATTGCTTCCATATAACTGATGAGGGCTTTGGAGCTCTGTGGCGAAATTGCGGCAAGAACGTCAAACGATGGAAGATGAAGTCGGTTTGGGATGTTTCAGCAAACCAGATTTTGGAGATGAGTGAGAATGCAAAGGGATTGGAAGAGGTGGATTGGAGCAACTGCCGCAAGGTTGGTGACAACCTCCTAGGCCGCGTTGTAGGCTGGGTGGTACCTGATCCGCCACCTTCTGCGAAGCCGCCTCCATCGAAGCAAGTTGTCATCTCAAGCTCAACGGCTCGTTCGAGGAGCAAGGCACAGCAACAGCAACAGAAGCAGGCCGCGCCTACGGTACTTCCACCGGGCACTGTGGTTGGCTGCCCGAAGTTGAAACGGCTCAACCTCTCGTACTGCAAACATATCACGGATCGGTCTATGGCTCATCTCGCTGCCCACGCATCGAATCGCATCGAGTCCCTATCTCTCACTCGGTGTACCTCGATCACTGACGCAGGGTTCCAATCTTGGGCACCTTTCCGGTTTGAAAAGCTGTCTCGGCTCTGCTTGGCAGATTGCACATATCTGTCGGACAATGCGATTGTTGCCCTTGTCAACTCGGCTAAGAACCTCACTCATCTGGATCTGTCGTTTTGTTGCGCCCTCTCTGATACAGCAACTGAGGTGGTGGCTCTTCGCCTGCCTAAGTTGCGGGAACTACGGCTAGCATTTTGTGGAAGCGCAGTCAGCGATGGAAGCTTGGAGAGCGTGGCACTTCATCTGAACGACCTTGAAGCTTTGAGTGTACGTGGTTGTGTGCGTGTTACAGGACGGGGAGTTGAGAATGTCCTTAATGGCTGCGGACGACTCAACTTGATGGACGTCAGCCAATGTCGAAACTTGGAGTCTTGGCTGAGGGCTGGCAGCGTTGCAAACTGGGGCTATGATGATCGAGCTGGTCAGCGGCCAAGAGCGAGCGTCTCGAGCGAGAGCGGTGAGGGCGAGGAGGAATTGCCTGCACCAAAGGCCATGAGCGTCGCGATGCTCACGTCGCAAAACTTTATGCCGCGGTCGGCGTTCGGTTACAGGGCAAAGAGGGCTCGGCGACCTGTTCGGTTCGTCATCGAGAAAGGAACTGGTGGCTTGCGATGATGCAACGGAGTCTTGGGGAAACTACTGCACTTTGGGAGGCACGGGGTCTTGTTGGGTTGCGGTTGCGGTTGCATGAGGGATATGACCATACAGCATCGGCGTCAAAAGTCAAGGAGCATTTGCGTTTATGAGCCTGGGTAGTTGATGGGGTTTGGACAGGTAGCGAGGGATGGACATGGATGGACATGGATATGGGTGGACATGTGTTGGATAAGCCAGTACTGCATCAAGGGAGCGGAAGGGATACATGAAAGATACCCTGACGGAGCTGAAAGGGAAGGCACTTGACGTCTTGGCCCCCATAATAATTCTGAAGCAAATTTCAACATGATGTAATTGAGGAAATTCGGCCATCGTAAGTCCGAGTCCGAGATGCGACGCGATGCACGGGGCATGGAGTCTGGAGTTTACTGTAGCAGGAGCCGGGGCTGCTGACCAACTGAGCCACCAAGAGGCGCCGGAAAATTCCACCGAGTTCCAACACGTGACGTCGGATATCAACGTCATGCTTTCTTTCCGTCCATTTACCGGAACCTCGATGCATATTATAACCCTGGTCTTCCCTCGGACCCCCGCTTGAATTCTTCCCTTTCCTTTGTCAACGACCCAATCCCTCAACAACCGACACTTGCATCGCCAGAAAGACGATGTCGTTTACGCTCACAGTCCGACAGGGCCCTGCGCGCATTGCGCAGCGGCTTCCTGCACTCTCCAAGTCTGCCGCCGGCTCGATTCGAAGCTTCCACGTCCCGGCCAAGCCGACCCCCAACTTCTTCACCTCCCGCATCACATCAGCGACCACGCGCAACGCCTTTCAGCGCGGCGGTCGCGCCGGAGGTCGATCATACTACCAGGAGTCTGCGCGAACTGCCGCTGCTCCCCAGACCACGACCCGAAGGCTTCTCGTCGGCGGTGCCATCTTTGGTGGTACACTCGTCGCTGTGAATGCCGTCTTCAACCGGGAGACTCGTGAGGATGGCGGCATGCCCGTCTACGAGCGCGAGTACCTGAACAACACCTTCCTGCACACCGGACTCGGAATTGGTATCATCGGCTTGACGGCCCGACAGATGGTTCAGACCGGCTTTGTGTACCGGATCATGGTGACAAACCCTTGGGTTGTTGGTCTTGGTGGTCTTGCGCTCAGCTTTGCGACCATGATTGGTACCCGATCCATCAGCCCTGACAAGTAAGTCTTGAGATGCAATTTTGGTGATGAAACGAGTCTAACAAGTTTGCAGCTATATCCCCAAGTACGCTCTCTGGACCGCCTTCAACGCCACCCAGGCTGCCTTTGTCGCCCCTCTTCTCGCCTTCGTTCCCGGTGCCCTCATCGCTCGTGCTGGTCTCTACACTGTTGCCATGATGGGCGGTATCTCGATTGTCGGTGCCACTGCTAAGCAGGAGAAGTACCTCTACATTGGTGGTCCTCTTCTGGCTGGTGCTGCCATCGTTGCTGCCTCTGGTCTCGCTCCTCTGATCATCCCTGCCACCGCCGTCCGAACCCTCGCCTTCACTGAGAGCCTGTGGCTGTACGGTGGTCTCGCCGTCTTCGGTGGCTTCACCCTCTACGACGTCCAGAAGGTTCTGTACCACGCCCGTCTCGCCCAGGCTGGTGTCATGCGCCGGGATCCCGTCAACGAGAGCATCTCCCTCGAGCTCGACTTCCTCAACATCTTTATCCGGATGGTCCAGATCCTGATGATGCAGCAGAACCGACGAAAGTAAGAGGTGATAATGGCTTGAGCTTGGACTTTGCCTAGATGGTGATGACCGTGTATTATTTTTTGGCAAAAGGATGGACTGCTTGGCAAGAGGCTAATGAACTCCTCTCTTGATTTGGCCAGAATGGCCAGTTGATGGAAATTCCCATTTATAGCTTAGGAACAGGATTATTGAATCAAGAAATTAGAACAATTGCTGTTCTGTGTGCTTGCTTGAATTGTGACTTGATTGATTATTTGAAAAAATTGATGCTACCGTCTACATGCTAACCCGAGAGAAACCTTTTCCACCCATGCCCTACAAAGCTCACTTCAGAGGAGGGAACGGCCTAAGGTAGTGACTGGGGCACTCATAACCACTGGGGTTGTTCTTGAGGTACAGCTGGTGATACTCCTCAGCGGACCACCATTTGCCGGCGGGCGCGATCTCGGTGACGATGCCTCCCTTCCACCACTGGGCATTGGCCTTTGCCGTGATGTCGCGCGCAATCTTCTCCTGCTCGGCGTCGTGGAAGTAGATGGCGGAGCGGTACTGGGGGCCAGTGTCGGGGCCCTGGGCGTTGAGGGTCGTGGGGTCGTGCATGGAGTAGAAGAACTCGAGGAGCTGTGCGTACGAGACCTTGGAGGGGTCAAAGATGATCTGAGCGGCCTCAGCGTCTACAGACAGTCAGCCATTATCCTTGCGAAAGAGAGAGGAGACGTACGGCCAGTCTTGCCGCCGCAGACGGCTCGGTAGCTCGGGTTTTCGAGGTCTCCACCAATGTATCCGACCTTGGCGTCGATGAGACCCTTGCCGGCAAAGTGCCTGCGGTACAGGTGCTCTGTTCCCCAGAAGCAGCCGGCGGCGACGGTGCAGAGCTGGGCGCCGTCGGGGATGGGGCCAGCGGAGGACTCTGGGGCGACCGAGAGGAGGGCGGATTGGGTGAAGGGACGGGCGAGGCGCGCCAGGAAGGGGGGGAGGTGTGTGAAGGGCATTGCGGGTGGTCGGCGATGGTTTACGGTTACAGATGGATAGAGAGAAGCGGATGTCAATGTCTGTGGTAGAATGCAACGGCTGATGGAGGGAGGATGAAGCTATATAGAAATTTATGCACTCACCGAGCACCGGCCGGCCGGTCGGTGATGCATGACGGGGGTTGACAAATACTACCGAAGGGGACCTTGTCCTTAGAACCCCGCCCCCCGCCGTTCAGAGGAAGAAAAAAAAGCTGCGTCACCGAAGGCGCCGATGACGATTGGATTGCTAGAGCTCTATTTCCTATTCGGGAAAGCGCCTCCGCGGGGTTCCTGGCCCAGGGGTCCCCTTGCGCCCCGCGCTGAATGCTGGTTTGCCTGCGCCTCTTTGGAATCAGATGCGGCTGTGTTTTGAATACGCCGGATATTTGGTTTCAGTACTGCGTGAGCGTATTTGGAATTGAGAAGGTGAGATTTACATGCCCGAGATTACATGTTATGGAATTAATGGCTGTGCAAGGCATTCTGCGCTGCTTGCCTGTAATCCATGTCCTGTAGGCCTGTGGCTTGGCTTGAAAGGCAAGCAAAAGAATACGCAGGGGTTTGGGTTTCCCATATCGCTGTCCGTGCGAGACGAAAAATGCTCCGAAGGTTAGGATTGAATCCCGGCCCTCACGGAGTGGCTTGCCGCATCCGTCCCCCGGGTCCGGCTCCCGTTGATCGGTGCGGCGCGGCCCGGGGTTCGGCAGATTCAAGCCCTGGCCGCTCCGTATAGATCGGATCGGAAATGACAGACCGCAAAAATGAGCAGTCATAGCAGACGTATGCATGTATAATAAAGACAGTTGATTCAAGAGGAAATAAAAATAAGGGAAAAAAAAATTGTACAAGAGTTCACACCACTCAACCCAGCTGAACCCCCAGTCACAGAACCAAGCCGGCGAGCACTCAAGAAGGAGGCCAAATACCCTTCTCGCACATAACCTGCGCAGTACCCGTAGGTCCCCTCGACGCATCCCCATCCCACCAAGAAAGAGCATAGTCCTGATGGACCTTTTCGTCCTCGGAAACTCCCAGCTTCAGGTACAGCTCGTCCTGCTTGCAAAAGGCGAGCCGCTCTCTAGTTGCGCAGTCGTACGTGACAAAGATGGGCACTCCGGCCGGCATGCCGTCAGAGTGGCGGAGGTAGTCGGTGAGGCATTCTTCCTTTTCGACTCGGTTCTTGCACTTTTCTCCTGTGAAGGCGTTTTGGGTGTGTTCGCCCTTGGCTGTGATACCGCAGGAACTGGAAAGCTTTAGTAAGGGATGCGTATGGTAGTTCAGGAGTAAACTTACGTGACCATGTACGGTACAAAAGTCCAGTATCCGCACTCATCAATTAGATCATCTGGCTTATCGCGGACGACACCGCTGAGCGTCTGCTTCTCCTGGCTGTAAGTGAAACTGACACCGGCGGTAAAGGCGCCGTGACCGATTTGAAGACCCCAGCTGATGGCCTCGCCAAAGGTTACGGCCATACGATCTTCGAGGGTGCACTTGCCGCGGCGGCACTCGGCGTTGGCAAACTTGACCTCCTTACCGTAGCTCCATTTGAGGCTCTTTTCACAAAAGGTCTCACACTGGACGGTGTCAGCACTGTATTCAAGGTTAAGTGTAGTGGTACTTACGGGGTCGTCGCTGTGAGGGCTGATGGAACAATGGCCTTCGTCATTAAGCTTGTTGGTGGGCTCGCAGCCGGTCTATTCCTAACAAGAATGTCAGTGCTGAAGCGCTGGGATTAAAAGCCAAAACTCAGCGTACCTCGTTTTCACCAATAGCTCCAGTAGAGAAGCAACTGTCCTTCCCAAAGTCAAGGCGAGGGTTTCCGGGCTGATCGACACCACGGGGCATCACCTTGTCGAGCTGCTCTGAGGTGATGCCTTTGGGCACGACGAGGCCCATTGTGGCGGGGGCTAGGAGAGCTAGATGGGCGAGTCTGTTGAGGGACATTGTGGATAGAGTTTGAAGTGTAAGAATGAGTGTGGTGAAGCAGAATGATGAACAGTCTTGTGGTAGGATATCAAGCTGGGCTTTATAGCATTGTCGAGCTCATGGCAAAGATGATCAAACAATATCCAAGAAATGCTGGTCGATTCAAACTCGCCCAGCTTATCATCCCTAATAGAATCCTTCTGATCCATCACACTCAAAGGGTTACTCAATATGGAAGGCCGTCACAAGATTCTCACCCAACTGTTCATCTCAACCAAGGCACAGAGCAATCCATGCTCTCAGCCGCCTACCTACAACAGCGTATCCCCCACAGGGCAGAAACGACAAGGTTTAATCCGGCTGCCTGGAGTTTCAACTCTTAACCAAGGTCGGCAGGACCCGAGGGGAACCGTCGAGGAGAATTCGTGATTGGTCAAGACCCGATCTTGTATGGTGACATGGTGTCAGATCGTCAGTATGAGGGCCGTGTTTGAAACATGGCATGTTCATGTCGTTACTCGGTAGTCCCCTGCGCCAAGCTTTTCGAGAATCCTTCTCCAGGATCTCGGGGATCCTTCTCTGGGGCCATTAATGGACTATCCTGGTATATAGTCTCGTGACCACATGTTTTCCAAGGTGGTAGTGAATATTACTACGGGGTCGTTTTCATGTGTTTTGTTGATCATTCTGGCGTGAGTTGGGGGGACTTTTCGAGGTGTAGCCCACTCTCTCCTTTTTGGTTTGTATGATGATCGCTCATGAACCTCGCACTTTGTCCACAATGAGAATCCTTCTTATTGATTTTGGGGATTAGGGACGGTTGAGAAGGGGATAATGGCTTGATCTGGGTGGAAAGCAAAGTCCCATATCGACAATGCTATTTCCATCGCCGTACATGGGCCACTAAGAGCATGTGCTCCAGTTGATGCCTCGATCTGCCAATGAATCTGAGAATAAGAGTCTCTATAAATTCAGTCACGTCGGACCGAATATTGGAAGCGATGCTCTTTTAGGCAGGAAGAGAGGTCCGTAAGACTCAAAGTTGAAATGTCCAGAAGTCGAGACTCATTGATAGAGAAGAGCTTGCAGCGCTTGGCCTTTGTTGGTTAAAGAGCATATAGGACTGTAAGCCCTCAATAGCTCAAGTAACATCTTGAGTGATGCACTAGCTGTCGAGTGTGCTCGATAATAGTGAATTCCGGATGTCTGCTACGTTGACTCTTGTTTACTACATGTTAACCCAACAGCAACCGGGACCTGTTAAACTGTCTCGTTAGCTATAATTCCCAGGCCAGTCCACTTTGGATTGCTTCTCAAACAACTTTTACAATGACTGCTTATCTGATTTTGAGGCTCCTTTTCACAATACGTGGGGTAAGTGATCGGGTGTTTGTCAAATATGTTACTACAACTGATTGTTCTTACCACACAGTCATTGTGTGAGACCTTATTTGACAAGATACGATGCAACATGATGTGATACCCTTTAACCCCGGCTTTTCTCGATAAGCATATCAGACGTGTTACCAGCTTGGGAGAAAATTCACCGTTGGTCGTTGCCAACCGAGACGCCTCAATCGATAGCGCCAACGACTATTCATCTACAACCCCTGCAGAGTCGATTTGACAATCGACCATCCCGCCAATGGCTTTGGGGATCATTTCACAGCTGGTCGCGCTACTGCAAGGATGAATACGATGCACCTAAAGATTCAGGAACAATTCCGCTCGCCAAGACTCATCTTTACTGAGATCGTCGTGTAGCTGTTGGGCATATAGAAGGGGGAGGTTCTGAGATGAGTTGTTTTCTTGTAGTTTTGTCGCAGTACGCTCGTTTATTCAGTTCGTGATGGTTTCAAACAAATTGATGGCCGTTGCCTTTGCGGCGCTGGCCTCTTTGGCGGTTGTTGATGCTGGTGTCTGTATACCACACGGCACCACCATCTCGTCGGCTTCAGCCACGGAGACTAGCAGCACGGCGACTGCAACTTCATCCTCTGTGGCTATCGAGACTGGCTCTACAACTACCTTTGGAACTGTCTCGGCCGAGACAAGCTCGACCACGGCTGAAACTCCATCTGGAACTACTTCAGCTTCTTCAGTAGAGACAACTTCTACAGTCGCCGAGTCCTCTTCGACCTTGACGACGTTGACCACTATTGCGACCACTTCAACCACAGTCGAGACTAGCTCTGGGACCACCTCAGCCCAGACAACATCCACAACAGCCGAAGTCATTCCTACCAACCTCGTCACCAACCCCGAGTTCGACGACGGCCTCCAGCCCTGGCAGGCAATCCCCTACCCTGACCAGGACCTCTCCCTCACCGACGACTCATACAAGACCGAAAAGGCCGCCCGCCTCCACTTCGAGTCCAAGTCCGGCAGCCCCTTCACAAACTACCTCTACCACCGCATCGACAAGTCCCTCCTCAAGGCAGGCTCCTACGCCCTCGAAGGTTTCGTCAAGGTCGATTCCCCCGGCGATGAGGGAGAAGGCTGCAGCAGGGCCGTCGCCGCTTGTCTCGTTGGCCCCATCGGCCTCACAGAGGCTATACTTAATGTTGGTGTGCTGCCGGCGACGTCTGCAGAGAGCCGGTGGGCAAAGATCTCGACAATTTGCGATGTCACGGAGGAGAAACTGGAGGAGATTGATGATTTTGGTGTCGCTATTGGGTTTGAGTGCTTCAACACGAACGCCTACCTTGATAGCGTCTCGTTCAAGGCGGTTGAGATTATGATTGAGTAAGGGTCTAGAGTTGACGGACCATCCGGAGTGCCACTGTTACATATACACCTTAAATATTCTCTGTATATATTTACTGTCTAATACAATGTGTCGAGTATGCCCTCCATCTAATCAGTTGTAGTTCACGCCTCGGCATATCGGCCAACTTCCGAGCCCGTCTCTCGCCTCACTAAACCAAAGCTTCACGATATGTCGTTTGTCATGAGTAATTAGTGGCGAGGAAATGTCAATTGAAGCATGCAGTGGACTCTTTGCCTTCTTTCAACTCTTTCAACTTCCTCTCCGACTTGGATTTTGCAATTGCAGGCTTATCCCGGCTTACACGCATGCACCTAGAGAATGCCGTGTCGAAGCCTCGGATGCGCCGCCTCAGCGAGGGCTACTGCATCCTCTGCTGCAGCCTTTAACCCAGCACAGCCCAGGCATTTCACTCGCACAAATATCTTTACCTACAAATCAACACCAGCAGATCATGGCTCCTTGAAAAGACGACGTCCTCTTGGCTCCCGTCGGCCTCCCTCCTTCCTCTCCCGGGACTCGCCGTCCCGCGCTCGGAGCTTGACCCTCTTTCCCCGCCAGAACCCGCCGCCTCCGACTTCGCCGCCGTGCCCCGACGATCTAAACACCAACAACTCCATCGCGAACCGCATCCAGAGCCTTATCTTTGGCCATGCGACTGCTGCCGCCGCCGCCACCATGACGACTCCCCCACGCCCCCTCGCCGAGCGCATCCCCCCTGGCGCATGGGACTCGCACATGCACGTCCTCGACGTCGAAAACTACGCCCTCTCCCCCGCCGCCATGTACCGCCCCAATTCGCACTCCCTCGAAGACGCCCTCTCCTTTGAAGCTCAAGTCGGCATACGCAACATCGTCCTCGTTCAGCCCTCCATCTACGGCCTCGACAACACCTGCCTCATCGACACCCTGCGCGACCTGGGCCCCGAGCGGGGGAGGGGCGTCGTCGCCTTCGATCCGCCCGCCATGACCCCCGACACCCTGCGCGAGTGGCATGACCTGGGCGTCAGGGCTGTGAGGTTGAACGTGCAGTCTAACGAGCTCACCGTTGACGCGCAGGAGCTGGCCGATCAGCTGCACGAGTACGCCGATGTTGTGCGACCGTTTGGATGGGCTGTTCAGGTCTATGTTCCCATGCACATGATTACTCTTCTGGAGCCCATTATCCCCTCCCTCAACATCCGTTTTTGTATAGACCATATTGGTTACCCATCTTTGAGAGGCCATAATAGCGCCGACCCATACGACCTGCCTGGATTCGCATCTCTAGCCCGTCTTCTCAAGAATGGCCACACATACGTCAAGCTATCAGCTCCTTATCGCATGAGCTTGCGACCAGACCACAGCGACATTGAGCCCATCGCAAAGGAGGTCATTCGCCTAGGGGGCACCACTCGTGTAGTCTTTGCAACCGATTGGCCTCATACAAGGTACGAGGGGCTGGATATCAAGCCGTGGATGGAGACAGTCCTCAACTGGTGCGGCGACGACGAGTACCTCATCCAGAGGCTATTTACCGGAAATGCAGAGGACTTGTGGGATGTTCCAAAACCATCATGACCATACTTATGACGGAAAAGTGCTTTCTTTGCATAGCGTTTGGTCTGGGCGGAGTACACGTTATGGTGTCTTCTCGGTAGAGTCAAGGGTCGGCGCGGTACAATAGGATAGGAATGGCAACCGGTATTGATTCATTGTCATCTTGGGGCTTCATGCGCGAGGACAACGGTGCACATTTCTCCTCTGCCAATTTGATTTTTTCATTTTACTATTTTGCGTAGATCATGTCAGTATTTCCAATCATTCAGAGATCATCATGTGCATCTCCATTCTCGGCTTATAAAGGTCAGATACGTCTCGACCTTGCCGTCTCCTGCACTTTCGCAGGACATCTTTCTCTTGAATCATGATGGTAACAAATCATCATGATCTTTTAGGGGCCCCTCATGTGCCAGCATGAGTTCAACCTGTGAGGCTACGGCCTCATGACCCATAGCCAACTCCAGTGATAGCCTGAAACGCACCTACGGCCGAGTGCAAACAGTCACATGGGACCTCGGGAGAAAGGCGCGGCGCTTTACCTTGGCCATTTGAAGCCGTCGGATCATCCAGTTGATCGCCAAGTGGGAGTGGACGAAGCTCCCAAGGCGTAGCAAATCTCCAGGCGCTAAAGTCCGCACACCTTGGCCGATCAGCCATGAGTTGAGGTGATAGCCGGAACTGGCTGTATCGTTGACTCCTGTACTGAACCCTCTGAAAGGCCCGAACTTTTGTTGTAGAGTTTCAAGAACCACCCGTAGTGCGGAGGCTTGTTCTCTCCCAGGCGCGGTCGACAAGCCTTGTCTGATCAATTACGGCTTTGGTCGAACCGGCCCAAGGCAACCTCCTTCACTCAAACGTCTGTGGATTATTATCCGACTCGTGAATAGCACCCACCCGTACGCTCAAGGGCTCAAAAGTCGATAGCGCCTCAAAGACGCCACGGTCCACGGCCATAGAGTTCGGGCTCAGGTTGTCGGCCCATGGAGTTTGGAAGAGTTGCTCCGGCTCATAGGGGGACTGTTGAGGGGGCATTTCGAACGGGGGTTGATACATGGATTCGGAAATCGGGACATCTGGTGTCATTGGCGGCATCTCTGCTGCCTGCTGAGGCTGTGGCTGTGGTTGCGGTGGTTGTTGTGGATTCAATCCCAGGCCCAGGCCCAGGGTAGCTACCTCTCTTGTAATGAGAGCAAGGGCACTTGAGATGACTGTAGATGATTAGAGTTGAACACGGCGCGTACTCTGTTCCACTTACCTGGATTCACAAACTTAATCTGGTGCAGGGCGTGGATGCAAAAGTTGAGTTTGCGAACTGCTTGTTGATCTTCAGGGGTTGCCTGCACCTGCAGGAGGAAGATCGTCGCTGCGATGTAGACACTGTAGGACAGCGACAGCACGCAGTGGTTGATGGTAAAGGTTCGACAGAAAAGGTCGAATATGGCAATGATTGCCGTTGCCGACGTGACGCATTCGATGAGATGGTTCTGCATCGGATGCGGGCCGTCATCTCCTGGGTGCACCTGCCAAGACAGCATAGGTCTGAATAGGAGGATTCTGAACGTATGGTAGAGGGCACTTGAGAATGGTCAGTCAGTGTTTAATAGATAGCTCAGAAAGGATATACTCACTTCATGGTGACGATGTGTGACGGGGGCGCGAGAGCTGGCAAGGCCAGGGGGTCAATCTTGAGATGAGGCGGCAGCTGATCCCACCACATCTTCATGGCAGGATCTTGGCTTTGTAGACACTCTTGCATCTCCTGCTCCGTGTTCTGGCAGAGCGGATCATACATGTGGATGAGAATCTCGTTGAAGATGACGGATAGTCGACAAGCACTCATAAAGCATGATGTTGAATGAGCCGTGGCAGGCGGGTACTTCCAGTCTCCCCCGTGCGGTGAATCGAAAGGAACCCAGAGCTCGTTCTCGGCGGAATCATCCACTAGATATTGTCAGCACGATGAAATGTCTGAAAGGACTGAGCCAACTCACTGATGATTTGAGGGGGGGATACAAGTGAGTGTTGCATGGATGGCGAACGCCCAAGGTAGAGGCTAATGATCTTATCCCAGAAATAGCAACTCCAGAAAAGTCGGTGCCGAATCTCAACCTCCTCGTCAGATAAGTGAACTGAGCCTGGGTATCTTTGCCCATCAACGCAAATGCCCAGGTGGTCGATGAGTCGGAAAGCAATGCCGCTGTAGATCCAGGCCTGAGTGGTGTTGCCATGACCGCACTCTTGCGCACTAAGGAGAAGCAGTGTTTGAACTGTCGGAATTGTGCAGACGCCTCTGCTCAACTCGTCGAACAACATGCTTCGAGCATGCTTTGCGAAGACAGCACCCCCATCGTAAGACTGATCCAGCAGCCGTTTGGTCGAGGGATCACTCTTCCCCCATCGAATCGAATGCGACAGTATGGCATTTAGAAGTGTGTGCGAATAGTAAGGCCCCATCGATTGCATGTCACCTGTCAAGGGTTAGATCACGGCATGGGGTCATGAATGGTCAAAGCATACGAGTGAAAGCAGGCCTGTAGATGAAGTTGAATAGGGGCTGAATCCAACACCAGTGCACATTCAAGAGATATTGGAAGGGTTCCTAGATATGTAAGCGACGAAACGAATAGATGAACTCGAAATGCATACGGGAATGTCGGAGAGGTTTTCCATTGCGCGCTGGTGCCATGCATTATTAACAAGACGCTCTCTCCTATGGGCATCCGAATCAATTGAAGAGAGTGAGTCGGCCTTGTGCTTGTGCGGATCACTGGGAAGATTGAAAAGACTGGTAGCGCCATGATAAGTAATGCCGCCCTTGTCGTCAATCTTGAGGCCCATGAAGCTCCTAGTCATATGCTCGTCACCATAGCGGCTTGAGTCGTGGCCGTTGAACATGCCCGGGCTAGAGTGATTAGACGCGGCAACGGAAGGAGGAGACTTGACGGCAGCCAGCTGATCCTCGAGCTCCTTGATACGCTCCTCGAGACGCTGAGTGTAAGACAGAGTCGGGTTTCTATTAAGGTGTGAGTGAAGGGTAAGAGAGCACGCGACCAAGGGCAGTCCCACAGTTTGTAGATACAGTCATCGTTCCTAGCAGCACAGCGATTGCAGATGGGCTGCTCGCCACCGCACTTGACCTAAGAGAGGGTCAGCAGGGGCAGTTCGAAGCAACAGGGGGCATATCGACCTTGCGTCTACGGCAGGGCTCGCAAGAGAAGGCGCTCTTCTTGGTTGCCTTTACCGACGACATGATGGGCCACCGCGTCTGGCGAGAGGAATCGAAAGTGTGCTAAGAAGTAGTGAATTCCGCAACAAGAGTCGTGAGAGGGAAGCCTTAGGTAATTCCCGTCCCCGCGTTAAACATCGAGGGCCCCACTCGGAGGAAAGCGGCCAGGCCAGGCGTCGCTCGGCTCCGTCAGGTTTTGGCCAAGATCGAGTCGCGGGTTATTGCATATGCGGACCCGAGAAGCAAGCGCTCACTGTTGTAGGAGCGAGAATCGAGAGTGAATGGGGCGAAATGCCGACTGAACGAGAATTGCCCGTCCTGTGACCGGCCAAGAACCTTGGGAGGCGACACTGCAGTGCGTTGGGCCGGCTCAAGACGAGGACCGGGCTCGGCGAAGTGGGGTGTTTTTTCCAGGCTTCGGTGTAAGATGAGAGGGCTTGCTTGACCTTGGACTGGGAGCGAGCGTCGATTATCGCAATTATCGATTATCTCGAGGTGGGAACCGGCAGGACTGATCAAAAGAGGTTCAAGGATCGTCTGCCGTCATCAGCTGGCGCAGGAACAGTTATTGGGACTGGACTCTCAATGCCGTTAATGGTCACGTGCATCAGCCCGGGTGCCTCTTGGCTTGGTGCTTGGTGTCCCAGCGTGGAAGGCGCGACAGCCCGAGTTCCAGGATGCATCCCGTCCGGCGCCAGGCATTCCCTGCCGGCTGTCAAGCGCCTCTACTTATCCTTAAAGATCGCGGTGATGATGCTGGCAATTTTCCCTCTATTAATGCCTGATGACGACGTTGGGTCTAGACTCTTTCTCTTCCCGGCTCCTCACGGAAATAAGCGAGGTCAAAACGGCATCTTGTTCACCATCATGACATGATTTCGTTGCCCTAACGGTACTTGGTCCGCCGAAAGCGCAGCTTGGATCTCGAATCAAACGCCACTGCAAGGATCTAGGAATATTAACAGCAGCCATTTTTACATGTGCCAAGCTGCGTGTGCGAGAGCGAAGCCGGACCTCTGGCTGCCAGTTTATTCCCGTACCGAGGGACTGGACAGAAGCCGCAACTTGGCGCAACGACAGCATCTGATAAGCGGCTCGTCTCTGTTTCTGAGGGCAGCCATCTTGATGCTTTTACCACGATCACAGGCTTATGAAGGCTTGAAGCTAGTCTCATGAATCGTGCTCGATCAATCTCATCTTCCTCTCCCTTCAGTGCGAGCAAGTTGATCTTCGGGCGAACGGATCATACCCACTTTCCACGGCTCAGAGAGGATCTCGTCCCCATCACCCGGCGCGGTGGATGCCGTAACTGCATGCGACTACTAAGAATTCATTTTCGTAAAAATTATCGATGCAGGTCAGTGCCTGCCAAGAGTTCCCCATGACGGGGGGACACCACACTTGGGATCTTGATCATGACCTCGACCTGAGATGAGACCTGTTGCGCTGACCTGGTCATGATGATGTCTGTACCTTGCCTTGGTCGCCCAACTCTTGCAGTTACTGGCCTTTGCTTTTTGTATCTGCTCACTGACCCCGCGAACTGTTCAGCCTGGTACTATGGCGTGCATATGCCGGAGTCATACCGTTTCTCTACACCATCATACCACGTTTGTCAGGCAACATCTGGGGGAAACGGTCACTTGACGCTCATGAAACGATACAAAGTCTCTCAGGCACCGCTCTTCTACAGGGCAAAACTCCATTCCCTGACGAATCGCGCTCTTTTGATTGGTGGTGAATGCAATCATGGTACGTCGAAGCTCAGGTGTCCTGTTCCACCTGTAGAGCCCTGGGACGACCAGCCCTGTCTCATGACTGATACCTGCTGTGTCATGACTAGCAGCTGAGAGGACTCTGCCACTGCATTGATCTGGCACCTTTGGTTTACCGGGCGATTGGTAACACCCCCTTGACCGACTTTTCGGTTTTGATCTTGACATCTGACTTGTCCTGTCGCGGGACGTCACCCCAGCTGTCAAGATGGCCTTTGTTTCTAGCTGTTTCTTGAACGTGATTGATCGGTGCAAGGTCTACTGCAACAATTGACCTAGTACTGTTTGATTAGAAAGTCGATGTGAAAGCTGCCGTGCTTGTGGATTGTTCTCCTCGTGCCCTCGGGCGACAATTGCTATTTCTGGCCCTCGCGATCCTGGCTTATAGATCCATGCTACCTCGATCGCGGTATCATGTTTCAAAGACAAACTCGAAACATTGGTGACCGTTGGACAAGAATAAGGCGAGACTATTCGGATGCTCCCGTCTGATCGGCCCATTTCAGTATTTGACTATTCTTATTATTTTTACTATGATTTTTCGAGTGCGTTTTGTCTCTATCGTTGCACATTTGCTTGAGCTTATGATCATCTCGGAGCGCACATTTACTCCAATTTGCATTTCTATGCATTTCTATGAACCAAACGTAAAATCGATGGTACATTTAATAGCACTTTTGCATCTCGACCGTTGGAGGATCTGAAACTGCGAGACCCTGCTATTCTTGGCAGAAATCTCAAAGTCGGGCAGGGATATTCCATGTGGAGAGGCAGATCCAACGTTGGGCTTTGATCGTCGCATGTTTCACCTTTTCAACGTCGAGTTTACATCATATTACCCAGTAAACCGGTTTTTCTAATAGGAACGTACTTTCTTTTTCTAAATAGGATAGAGTGCTCCCCCGCTTTGGACGACATCTGACAACTAAACTTACATCGCACAACATGGCGACGACAACGTTGACAACGAGAGTGCGCCTCTTTCGGGCTTGCACCTTTGGCTTGTGGGCGGTTCAGTTTGGGTTTTTGCTTGGCTCGATCGCTTATTGGGCCTTTTCTGATCCAGCTAGCAAGGACCCTAAAGCAGTACCGTTGGCTTGCTTGATCATCATTTTACCCGGCCTCACCTTAGAAGCCGTTCTCATTCTCAAGACGGCTTCTTACACGCCCTATCTATCTTCACATGTGCAATGGTTCGATACCCTCTTCAGCGAATCGACCCTGGCGCTAGAGATTCTCCACCTGATCTGGCTCACTGTCACCATCGTCGTCTCTCGTGCAGTCTACCTGGACGTGGTTGTCCAGGGAGGCCCCATCCGAGACATCATCAGCTTCCTACGTCAACACCCTCCCTTGACAGACGCAGCACTCGCCCGTATCTGTCTTGTTTATTTTCTTTTGTCCTACGCGAGCTTGATAATCTGGGTCTGGTGGACCGGCTTCGCTGCCATGGTGCGGCGTAGCATCCGTTCGGTCCAGGTACGCGAGAAAGAGGCTTCGGGGGCTTTGATGAGCTCCCCGGACAACAAGGACAATCACGGAAACTAAGGTATCATTGGCATTTTCGTCGCAAAAGCAAATGCTTTATTTTTTTTTCGCAAAGAAAAAAAAATAATTCCTGTATCCCTCCTCTCCTTTTGACCGAATAATTAATTGATTTCATTTCAATCATTGACCCATACCCTTCCTCGTGTGCTCCGGAACCTCCGATGCCATCCAATATTTTCCTCCACTCTGGTCTTCTCCGATTCCCCGAGATGTTGTTGTCGTGTCACAGACACTGACGAATGCAAGTGCAAATGCAGTTTGGCGGTGGTCATTGGTTCAACAAATTGATCCAGCCTTTGAGTTGTACCAGTTCAACCGTTACGCGGGTTCCATAATCTCTCTCTCGTGCATCCTCGCCATCTCTTGCACGGTTGCATGAGATGCTGAGCATGTGATCCAAGCAGCTATCAGCACCTAGGGAGCGACGGGGCTCATCTGGCCGTCAATCATGCTGTCGTTCCTTTGGGGAGGGCTCGCATCCTTGGGCTGGATGGTGTCGAGCTGGGACTGGGGCATGGCGGCCTTCTCATGGGCGTGGCCGTGGAGGCCGAGACGGTGGTGACGAGCCTTCTCGAGGTCATCGTCGTCCTGGCCTGGGTTGGCAGTCTGGTACTCGAGCCACTTGAAGGTCTTGTAGCATCCAAAGGCCAGGAAAGAACCCATGAAGGGTCCGAGCCAGTAGATCCAGTGGTAGCCGACAAACTTGGTGACGACGGCAGGACCAAACGAACGGGCAGGGTTGATCGAGGTGCCGGTCCAGTTGGTGGCGCAGATGTGTGAGATGAAGACAGAGATACCAATACCAATTGGGGCCAGGTAGGTGCTGCGGTGCTTCTCAACAGCGAGGAAGTACACAGTCAGCACCAGCTGAGCAGTGAGGAACATCTCCATAAAGACACCCTGGGCCTTGCTGGTGCCATTTCCGAGTGCGTTGGCAACGAGAAGCGGGCCTGGGGTCAGGCCATCCGTAACGGCCGCAGCTGCAATAGCGGCGACGAGCTGTGTGGGGATGATCAGGAGGCCATTGAGTGGCTTAACAGCACCGACGAGCAGCAAACCGACAGTCACCTTAAAAAGTCAAAGTTTAGCATGTAAGTCCTCGGATCCGCACAATTGCTTCTTTTCTGGCCTGACTTACAGCAGGGTTAAACATTCCACCGCTGACACGGTAAAAGATCCAGACGTTGATGGCGAGTGCCGTTCCAAAGGATGCGGCAATGTACATGAGACTGAAGGGCTCCAGAGGTGCCTTGGGGTCTGAAGGGTTGTTGGTGACGATGGCAGTCTGCGCTCCAATGAAGGAGAGGAGAAGAAACATGAATGTTCCGCAAAACTCTCCTAGGACGATGACGACCGAGTTCCTGGTGGTGGAAGGGATAAGGTGGCCCTGCTCGCCTGGTTGAACTGGGCCATCATGCTCCGTGGAGTAGTTGGACTGGAAAGATGTAAGTCGGGCCATTGCGGCTGATGAAGGGGGGGTTGTTGAGCTGTGTAGAGGCTATTGGGAGTAAAGTGATGGGTGAGGAAGTGCTGCTTGATGAGCCTGTCGAGGGAGGTGGTCATGATGGCGTCCTCGAGGTTATTATATATCTCGAGGAAAAGAAAAGGGTAGCCACACAATCTCAGCTCATGGGGCCCATCATTCCTCCATCAGGACAACCTTGGACCTACCTGTCAGCCAAGAGGCCCTTAGTCCCTGATACACCGTCGAGGGGTGGGCAGTGACACGGCCACGGCCACGATGGGTCCCCAGCCTGACTCCCTCCCACAGTGGTGTCACGACTGAGCTGCAAGTCCAATCCTTCCCTCTCTGTCTTTCTTGCAGGACCGCATCTGACAAGGTTCCTGGGTGTTCTCAAGAGACTCCATTGCTGTGCTCTGCCGGAGTCTGCGTGCCCGACTGAGCTGAAGGTGCTCCGAGAAGACCCCGCGATGCTTTATCCAAGGCCGGTTAAGCGAGGCCCATACTCAGCTCGGGGATGCCTCTCGACACTGTTTGGGAATACGGGACCCTGATTGACCTTTTTCCTCTTGCTGCTAAAAGAGGCGTTCTCCGACACGCCCTCGGGAGAGGGACACTATGCCCTCTTGGCTCTTCAGCCCGTGACGAAGCATATTCATCCAAGACTGTGGTCCCCCATGTGGCAAAGCGCCAGCCCATGACATGGATGGATTGCTTTTTGAAAGAGAGAGACAGACAATGTGTGGAGAGAGGGACCTGTTGTGACCCCCGGTCTCTGCATATGAACTTGATGAATCGAGACCACGCCATGGTCTCTGGCAAAAGAATGCATGCAGTTGCGTTGCGTTGCTCCTCGTTCAACCCCCTGCGGACCCCGACGGTTGGAATGTCTCGGAGCCGGGGGGTGTGCGCGTTAGCACAACGGAAGGTTTTTTTTACTCGGTTCGAACGATCGACGGTCCCCGCATGTGCATGAGAAAAGTGATAGCACATATCAAATGGGCGAACCGGGCTTGCATGAGATGAATGGCTTACCTGCCGCCCATTCGTGCTATTGCCGGAAGCTAGTCTTGTCTCAGTCCAAGAGTGTCAACGGGGGACCCGGATGCACCACTCCCAGAGCTACCCTACTTGCCCACCATCATCTCGTCTCCTTGTGGCAGTTTGCTTCTGTTAGCTGGTTTGCTCATCATTGAGAGTGTTTACGCAGATGGGTGTCATGGAGAGTTGCGGGACCTTTCCCACCAAGTCAGCTGATGACGCCAAAGGCTTTCAAGCTGTTTGACTCGCGGATTCGGGCAGATACTGCGTCATTGTCGACGAGCTCGTGTTATCTCAGCTCCCATGGTTACTGCACTTACAAAACGGAGTACCCGGAGGGAAGAAAACACACAAAGAGGGAACCCGAAGGAAACCCTAGAAAAGCCCGCTTCCGAAAATGGGATCCATGTCCGGCAACAATGTGGACTCGACACAAAGATCCAAGTTTCTTTTCACAATCTGTCCATCAAAAAGACAACTTTTTTGCCCTCGGGGTTGGGATGTGAGCGCGCGCGTGTCTGGTAGGTTTGAGTTGCGCCAAACGCCGTGATACCACCCCTTGACCCTTGCCTGGTGCAAGATCGTTGATGAGGAGACTACCACTGGGAGTGGAGGGTAGGGGGAGGGGGTGTGGTGTGGTGTGTCTGTCTTTGTTGATGGGAAAAAAGGGACGAGGGCGGGGATACGGGCTGTTGTTGCGAACAAGCGCCCTCCAAAACGCAGATCCGGCACATACGTAGCAGAGCGTCTAACCCCTTCCCCTGTCAGTCACGATTTCTCTTGAGCTATCCCGAGGACTCTCGCGTGAGTGAAGCAGGGATCCCCCATCTTTGCGAGCGCGGGAGCGGGGAGAAAAGATTCGGTGTCGTGCAGTAAAAAAAGGGAGGAGAAGCGACCTGGTCCCCGGTGAACATCTGCGACTACAAGGATAGCATCACCAACATATCCGTGGTATTTGCGTAAGCGAGCCTGGTTTTTGTTGCGCTGTCTCTATTGAAGAATTTTTTATGTCTTCGTCATGGATTGTGCTGTTTGTCAATTGACGTGCCCGACTTACACGCGCGCACACGGCACAGTAAAGTTGTGCCGCGGTACAGATTGCCTTTCGTCTCCTCGTGGATATCAACGACACGGCATAAAAGAATAAAAAAGTAAATTTTGTGGCTTTGTCTGGTGTCACATACCCGAAATATCGAATTTGGTATGTCTCAGTGCTGTCAACTCAGATGGGATTCTACTCCGGACCCCGAGGCGGGCTGAAGTGAAGGGTGATGATGACCTGGCCTCAATAGTTCTCTCCTCATCAGCAATAGTCTCTATGCTGGCATATGCAGTCAGTCACCGGCACGCCCGATTATTGAGGCGAGACCGTTTTGTATCTTACTGCGGGGAATCAAGTGATAGTTGTAATCAAGATGGCGCAGAAACGGGCATAGACTGAGGGTTGGATCGCAGCTGTCCTGGAACATGGCGCTTCTGGGTCCATCCAATTCGCTGGCCTCACAGGTGACCAAGTCAGCAGAGACCAATTTTTTCTATTCGACAACAGAAAAACAAGGCTTTGAGATAGAAAAGCCATTTTCTTCCACTCAGCCTGGGCGTATCGTCCCAAGCAAATCTCGCATACGGGGCTGGCGTGGTTGTGGCCAACGAGGAATCTAGGTCGGCGCCTGAAACGCGGCTTTGCTTGCGTGGACGGCATGCAGCATCAACATGTTGAGAGGGCACAGCGTTCTGCGAGTAGTCGAAAGTAGAAGATACGCATTCCAGCCTGATGAGTGAGGGGCGGTCCCCCCTTCTGTCGAGGATGTGTCGAGTTGATAGAAGCTGAGGAAATTCCTTTGGGGGATATGATCGACAGTCATGGGGATATATACAGCGTGATGGGCCATCTGCCGGCATCGGGGCCAAGGATTCACTCTGAGGATATCGGGCCACAAAACTCTCACAAAAACCGGGCAAAGGAACAAAGCTTGGGCCGGTCTGAGGTCGAAGGGCACAGAGCGGGTAGGCCCGTCCTCAGCCTGCATCTCGGGTGTGGAGATCTACAATGCGGGAGCGTGGCATCGAGGGATTCTTGTTTCGACTATGGAGCCTATCACGACAGCCTTCTAGGTCATGGATTAGACGCGGCTCTGCCCAGTTTCTTTGCTGTTGGTTCAGGTTTCTTCTGCCTCCCTACCTTAAATCGTTCGGATGAAACCTGGCCCTTCTGTGCATACGCTTTCTTTTTCTTCGAGAAGAAGAACCCCGGATCCTAGCCTTTCCCTTCTGCTGTCCGACAACTTATGCCAACTCGTTCTGCAAGGACTCTTTGGCGGCCCACCGCTCAATGTTCTCAACTTGCTGCTCATACCAAGACCCCAACGTCCCCTCCTCTACGTATCCCATGTGAGGTGTCAGAAGCACCTGGCTCGATCCGTCACGGCCCCAGGTCTTGCTCCGCCACTCGCTATCGGCCGGGAGAGGCTCGGGGTCGAAGACGTCAAGCGCGGCGCCTCGGATTCTCCCTGCCTTGAGGTGGTCGAGAAGATCTCGTTCCACGACGAGGGGACCCCGCGATGTGTTGACGAAAAATGACGATATCTTCATCTTGGCCAAGTCCTGCGAGGTTATCATGCCCCGTGACCTGTCAGAGAGCACGACATGAAGTGAGATCACGTCTGCGCTGCTAAACAGCTCGTCCCGACTGACTGCCTTGAAGGTCTTGACGCCGTCCCGGTCTTCCACAGCAAGTCCGGCCTCCCTGGCCTTCTCATCTGCCGCGTCCTGGGTGAGGTTGGTGCTCCACGCAATAACCTTCATGCCGAACGCGACGGTCATGATCCTCGCGACGTTGGCCCCCAATCGGCCGAGTCCGACGACGCCCAACGTCTTTCCCGAGAGCCCAGTTGCGAAACCCGTCTGCCAGGCTCCGTCCTTGACGGCGGCGTCATCCCGGGCGACACCTCGGGCGAGGGCAAGGATCAGGGTGACGCAGTGCTGCGTGGTGCTGTCGGTCCCAACCGTCTTGGTGTCTGCTCGGAGTTTATCCACCGTGCCAGCAACTGGGATCCCACGTTCTTTGAACGCCGCCAGGTCCAGGGATCGGTTGCGCAGGCCCGTTGAGAGCAGGAGCTTGAGTGCTGGCAGGCGGGCGATCAGCTCGGCGGGGAAGGGCGTGCGCTCTCGCATGCAGCCTACAGTATCTTGTTCAGCCACCTGTTCTTGGACGCGCGCACGGAAGATGAAGACGGCCGCATACAGATCACGTCGAATGGCTGGAGCCTCTCAACCAGCGCATCCTTGCCAGGCTGCGGATTGTCCGGGTGGTTGTAGGGCAGCAGCGTGTCCTTGATGGAGACGACGTCGTACTTTGCCGAGTCCAACTTTTCAAAGTAGGGGTCTGCAAGACCTTGGTAGTCATCCAGGATGGCCACTTTAATCGGAGCCATTGTGAGTGAGTGAAATATCTTGTTGGTGATGATGATGGGGTTGCTCCGATGCAGGAGGTGTCCGGGATAAAGAGTTATCCAGGCACAGTGGTTAGTCGGCAAGCACTGTGTAGAGAGTCACTCAGCGACGGGATACTATCTTGGGAACAAAGATGGAGTCTTCCGTTTGTACAAAATTCAACAAACATCTCATTCTTTTGTATCGAGGTCTTCAGGTTGATTACCAATCTCATGAGGGGACAATTCGTCGAGTCACTAGCCGAGGTGGATAGCCGACTTGAGGCCGGATAGTATTTCGGCACCACACAAGACTCAACTTGGAACTGTTTGATACAATATTCCCCTCACTCATAAACTTCGAACAATTGTAAGAGACTCAATGGTTTCGTCTTTTTATCCAAGAGACAGAGACACACACTTTCACATCTTGCTCGGCATCCTCATGGCACCATCCAACCGTATCACGACGCCATTCAACATGACGTTCTCAATAGCCTGCCGCGCCAGCTGCGCAAACTCGGCCGGTTGACCCGCCCTCCTGGGGAACTCCATTGCACCCTCCAAACTCTTCCTCACCTTCTCGGGCATCACGCTGGTCATACGGCTCTCGAAAAGACTCGGCGCGATGGTGACGACCCGGACTCCGTAGCGGGCCAGGTCCCGAGCCATTGGCAGCGTCATGGCAGTTACGGCGCCCTTGCTCGCAGAGTAAGAAACTTGGCCCTTCTGGCCGTCAAACGCCGCCGAGGATGCGACCATGATGACGACGCCGCGCTCTTCGTCGGATCCTTCAGGCTCCACCTTTGCGATATGCTCCAGAGTCTGGCGCACCAGGTCGATTGTTCCTCGAAGGTTCACGTTGAGCACAAAGTCGAAGTCGTCGAGGCTAAAGGCATTGCCCTTGCGGTCGAGAATCTGGCCGACGATCAGTCTAATCAGCCACGTTCACAGTTCCTGAAAAAAGAAGATCTTTACCGTGGCAGGAGTTGAAACACCAGCTGCAGGAATCACGCCCCCCAGAGGCTTCCCCATCTCCTTGGCCCACTTGACGGCGCCTTGCACGGCGCTTGCGATGCTCTCTGTTTCGAGCACGTTACACACAAAGAACTTTGCCGAAGAGGAGAGCCTCTTCTCCAATTCCTCTCCGCTCTCCTCGTTCATGTCGAAAATGGCCGCATTGCCGCCATTCTTGCAGATTTCCTCCACACAAGCCTGGCCGAGGCCGGATGCTCTACAAGCGGGTCAGCGACATGTGAAAAGACTGATGTGAGTACTTACCCTCCAGAGACGATGAATGTGCGGCCTTGGATCTTCATGGTAAGTGATTTCAGTATTTGCAACTATGAGAGAGTGAAAGTAAGAACGGTTGTTTGTTGATGATGATCGAGGGATGTAATGCTGGTTTGACAAGTCCGGGCGCAACGTGGGGAATCCGGGGGTGGCTGGCCGAGCGTGCCTCGGCATCTGGAGCCATCCCTGCAAGCGGCTTTTCAGAAGCAACGACATTTGATCGCACTAAGAATGATAAGATCAATACCAAATAGCATTTCTATGATATTAGATGCTCTTATGTTTAGTTTCCATTTCTTCTGGGATGTAGAAGATGTGCAAAATCCCATATCTCGATGGTTTGTGGTGACGTCACGGCCATTCGCCATTAGCAAGTTCATGCTCTGAAACCGCTCTCGTCTGGTGTAAGTCACCAGTGACAAATCCCAAGGGGATTCGCACCCACATCAATGTTTTATCATCATAGGCAATAACCGCCCTAGAAGATGCTGAAAGAAGAATAATATAGAACCCATATCTTATCTCAGGTAATTGATGGCCTCTGCAAGATGGCAATGACCTCTTCCTTGCAAACAGGTACTTACCCTTGAGCGCTCTGTTGAAGAAGAGAAGGTAAAAGTGAAAGGGCCAACCATGAGCTATAAGTCAGATCCAATAGCGTATGACACTAGAGATATTTCATTATTGAACAAACATGATTTGACAAGTTTGCTTCTATCTGCAGCATCATTTGTTTTTGCACTGCTGGGTTCATTATGCTGTGTGCAGGCCGTATGGAGAAGAGAGCAGCGTCATCCCTGAGCAAGGTTGGAGAACGACCGAAATCCCAGCACGCCTCTAGGCTTCAATTTTTAGATAGGCAATTGACCGATATTTCGAATTCGCCATAATGGTGTATCGGAAATTGCGGCGAGCAGGCCTGCACCGTATTCACCAAGGAGTTCACAACTTACCCACCACTGTAGCCCACCAAGAATGACAATCATGTAATTGTACGCGAAGGGGGCTCTGCAAGCAGGATGACGAGCTGGGAGTGTAATAGAAAGAAAGTGAATTGCTTGACTCTGGGCCTCTAAGCTGTCTTCTCAACGTGTACCTCTCGCTGGTGCCCGTTGACAACATCGGCCAGAGTTAGGCAGCGTCTTGTGTCTAGAACCCAGGCTTCTGCTGCAATATAAACCAAACTTGTTGCCTGAGATCGGATCTTAATTCTTCTCAACGTGTTTATGTCCATTTGGTATGCTCGTCTTGTCTTCCGTATTCATTCGCCAACGCTCCCGTCTTCTTGCCTTCCGATCACCCACTGTAAGTGAAAAGCGCTGGGTTGTTGCCTGGTGCACTTGAGAGGATATTACAAAAATAACGCCTCAGATCTATCGACAGCTGTCGGCCGTAATCAGGCCTCGAGAGACTCTTGATACCGTTGGCAGGTAGCCTGATCTTTCATCATTGACGAAAAGGTAAGCAGCCCAGTAGGGGCCAGCAACACTCCACCGGAGTGTCCAGTGAAGATGTTGCCAATCCTCTGAACATCCTCTCTTGCTTCTTAAGGCCCCCCATCCATGGGGGATGCAGTGCCGACAAGTGTCACCAGCTGAGGAAATGATGTGCAGAGAGACGGGATAATGAACTTTATAGGAACGGCAAGACTTTCTATGAATTCGGGCCAAGTAGAGTCAAGCTTTTCATCAACAAGCTTCAACAAAAGCCAATTTGTCAATCCGGTTCCTGCATGACAACTCCCAAAGTTTCTCTAACTACGCCTCAGAAATGCATTTTGAGTTTTGTCCAGGTGATGATAGCAGTTGGTTCGCCTTCTCGGTGAAGCTCAAGATATTCGGAGCTCGGTAATGACGATACGCGTATTGTGGTGTTATCTCGAATCTCCCCACTCCAGCGTCACCTGCGCTGAAGCGAGCAATGACGCTATCTACAGGGGCTTGCTGTAGGCGACCCACCCCCTGTTCACCGGGCAGGCCGCCAACGACGGTAAACATCCATGGATTTTCCAGGGTTCGCATTGTCGTCGGGTCTTTGGATTCGACAACCACACACCAAAAAAAGACGAGGCCGCCTGTCCCCTTCTTTGCCTCCTACATCTAACCGCTAAACCGATCACCTATTAATCCTTAATCGACTCTGCTTCACCGCGACGAACTCGTTCCTCTCCCCGCGACCGGACCGAGACTACATGCGACATCGTTCGACCGCCTGAAACCTATCCGCCATTGAAATCCGCCATCTCGTCATCCGCCCAGCGCAGCGCCGCCGCAATGACCAGGCCTCGCCGGCACTCCGGCGCGAGCGAGGAAAGCTCGGGGACCGCCCGGGAGCAGGTAGGCGAGCCGGAGAGCACACAAAGTATGCGGCACGGCTGACCGTGATTAAAGGAGCTGGGGAGCATGTATGATTATTTGGCCAAGATCATATTGCTTGGGCCCAGTGGAACGGGAAAGTGCGTCATCCTCAAAGATAACCGGTGAACGAAGCAGCCATCGCAGATATGGTGACGGACGGCATGCCGTGTGTGCGAAACTTTGGCTGATCAGTTGCGCGGATTTACAGATCATGTTTATTACATCGCTTCGTCAAGAATGAGTGGAGGGTCCTATCGTCGCAAACTATCGGTGTCGAGTTTGCGACCAAGATCATCAAAGTCGGTACTGGATCGCGGCGAAAACGAATCAAGCTCCAGGTGCGCTCACCGCAACCACGATTACACAACTCGACACAAAAGACTGACTGGATCATAGCTCTGGGATACTGCCGGCACCGAACGATTCCGATCCGTTTCTCGCTCATACTATCGAGGCGCCGCGGGCGCTATCCTCGTCTACGACTTGACCTCGCATGCTTCGTTCCGCGGCCTACAACCCTTTATCAACGATGCCCGAGCCCTCGCATCCCCGAACCTCAGCGTTCTGCTTGTGGGAAACAAGCTCGATCTCACCGATCCGCTTATCGATACTAGTCTCCCGCCACCTACACCGACAAGTTTCACCTCGAACTCGACCATAACCCCCGGCGCTGGTGGGAGCTCCTACACGAGCACAGCTACGGGTAGAGATCGTGGTGCATCCATCAGTGCCGGCACTCAGCAAAGAGCTACTGTTGCCCCCGAGGGCAGGGAGGTTACGCGGGCTGAGGCTAGCCGATGGGCCAGCACGGCAGGGATATCAGTGGTGACGGAAGCGAGCGCCTTCAACGGCGAGGGCGTCGACGAGATCTTTGGCAGATTGGCGAGGATGATCCTGACAAAGATCGAACTTGGAGAGATCGACCCCGACGACCCAGCCAGCGGGATCCAATACGGCGACAGCGGCGGCTGGAATACTGCCAGCGACGGAGGCAGCATTAAGAGCTCTATGACGGGAGCCACAGTGGACGATGGTCTTAGTGGGCTCAGGAGGAGACGCAAGGGTAAGGGCCGGACGCAGAACTGGGGCCTGAGGGAGTGGGAGGAGGTGTTTACGCTGAGCAACCGGCGTAGAGGCGGCGGCTGCTGTTGATGAATGGTTTTTTCTTCTTCTTTTCCTGTTCGGAGCTCATGGGTTCATGGATACGTCACTTTTGAAACGGGGCTGCATGATTAGGCCGGCAGTGTTTGGGAATATTGTTTTTTTCTTGTCAAAGCATTCATTCGTTTGGCGTCGGGCATAGACCGAGCAAGCAGCTTTTCTGCAGAGGGTGTTTAAGTTCAAGGTTGATCTGAGGCTTCATCGGCCTGGTTGTCGACGAGGTATTCGGAGGGTCTAATTCGGTACATAGGTAGCTACGATAATCATGTTGAAATCATGGAGCTTCTGCGGCTGGTTTGTGAGGTATCCTGATGCAAGGCAAGTCTGGTGCTTGCGTGGGTTCCAGGCACGGCGAGGTCAAACTTCTCTGTCGAACCCTGTTGTGCTTCCTTGAAGACATGCCGTTGACTCATTTCTATTCTGCATGTCTGGCCGAATTTATGGCACAGCCTCTGTTGAAAAACTTAAACACTGACGAGCATATAACGGTCAATATCTGGCGACCGAGATGCCCCCATTTCTCTCTCACCAAACAACACTTCAAAAGGAAGCTCATCAGTTAACCCAGACCACTTCAACAAATTCCTGAACAAACACTTCACCTACGGTTAATTCTTTCAACTCTTACCATCTCCAGCAATGAACACAACAGAAGTGACTATAATGACAATTACTACAACAACAACGACTCAACCAGTCCCCCCAAGCCCAGAGGAACAGAGGGGATATTACTACGGCCTGCTTTCTCGGCCAAGGCTCGTAGCCCGGTCCAGCACAACTCCTTGGGTGCGCAAACGCGGTAGAGAATCAACTCTTGGCAAGTCACTTGGGCTCGTCGGAAGAAATCGCCCAATGATTGATTTATGGATCGACTATACCAGCACTCTCCGGCAGAACATCAGCGCAATACTCAGAGGCATCGACTGGACAGCCCTCGAGTTGCTCCGTATTCGATACGACAGAACATACTGGACAAGAGAGGAGTTTGAGCAGCCTGTTACGCTCATGATCACGGTCAGAAAGGATTCGACGTCTTGGGCGCATGCATATGCAGTTGTCATAGCGTGTCGCGCTGTTATTGTGGAGTGTGGTATACACGATGTCCATGTCGAGGTAAAGCAGCCTTGGGATGCTGAGCTTTGTCTGGTCGGATTGTCAAAGCTATGGATGGACTGCTCCAAGTAGGCATACAGTTTACAAAGATCTCTAGATGCCCACCCTGGAAGATTGAAGCTGCTTGGTTGGTATGGTACCAAGTAGCAATATGTACAACTAAACACAACCAATAAATTTTGAAGGGCTTTTCAAGTTCAAAATTGGCTTGTTTCTACTAAATTATCAATGATCTGAGAAATATGGTTTGGTTGTTTGGCGGGTACCTATCCATTTCGTCTCTTGAGAGTTCAGGCGGCGCAACCGAAACGGCTCGTAATGTGAATGAATACCAGTTGCGGTTTGAACTGGAGTACATAATACATATTTCAACTCTATTTAGCCGCTCGATTGCATACGCCCAGGCACAGGCCAAGTGGAATCACTAACCGCAGTGGGCAGAGTTTATGGAGCTTCCTGGGCTTGACGGGACGTCGGATACACGGCGCGGCGATGCGGGAGAGCTCCATATATGCATCATCGAGGGCAAGGATTCCAGTTGTAGCAAGCAATTGAGATGGAGGAATGTCGGCCAGCCAAGAGGCCCATTGACAGGTTGTACCAGCCACCGAGGGGATTTATTGGATGTCTTTTTAGTTGATGTCTTACGAGGATTGTCCGTCACGGCTCGTCTCCAGCAACAACCCCTCATCCTTCCTTCCTTCCTTCGTCGCACATGCCGGCTAAAACGCAGGAGGCATCAATCATCGGATCACAAGTTGGATCATCACATTCTAGCTTGGACCTTTAATAGCTCACCTCGACTCTTCATCCGTTCACCTTTATTTCTTCTTCTCGCCTCCTACGTATTCCATCATCCTTCGTGATACAATTGCTCCTCCATCATGGGTCCCCGCACAGTTGCCCCAATTGACCAGAACTGGCAGTTCAAGCAGGCGAAAGACGACGATGCCTCTTATTTATCCGTCGCCCAGTTCCCGACAAACGTTCATCTAGACCTCCTGCACCACGGCAAGATTCCTGACCCTTTTATCGGCAAGAATGAGAACGAGGTCCAATGGATTGGCGAGACCGACTGGGTCTACAGGACCACCTTTGCCAGCCCCAAAGTCGCCGATGGCGCAAAGGCAGTTCTGGCCTTTGACGGTCTCGACACTTTTGCTACCGTGAAGCTGAACGGCGCCAAGATCCTGGAGACGGACAATATGTTTACTTCGGATCGTGTAGATGTCACTGAGACCCTCAAGACTGATGGCGAGAACGAGCTTGTTATCACGTTTGACAGCGCCTACCTAAAAGGCTGGGACTTGGTGGATGAACATCCGGAGCACAAGTACCGGTGCTGGAATGGCGACTTTTCGAGACTGCCTGTTCGAAAAGCGCAATACCACTGGGTAAGTTGTAAAAAACTCACCATGCTTCGTATTTCCTAACATAATATACTAGGGCTGGGATTGGGGCCCTGCCTTGCTCACCTGTGGTCCATGGAAGCCCATTAACCTGGAAGTTTACGAATCACGCATCTACGACCTGCACGCCCAGGTCGAAGTTGAGGAATCACTCAAGACCGCCACAGTTGTTGTCCACGCAGACGTTGAGGGGAAAGCATCACAGGCTCAATTGGTTGTCACCCTCGATGGAAAGGAGGTTGCATCAACAACCACCGATGTTAAGGACACGAAGGTGTCGACAATCTTCCACATTCAAGATCCCGCCCTCTGGTATCCTATCAGATACGGAAAGCAGCCCCTCTACACTATCCAGGCTACGCTGCTTGAAAACGAGACCGAGGTTGACACTACTAGCAAGAAAATCGGTCTTCGCAAGGTTGAGCTCGTCCAACACGAACTTGAAGGGCAGCCTGGCACGAGCTTCTTCTTCCGAGTCAACAACATTCCTGTCTTTTGCGGCGGAAGCAACTGGATCCCCGCTGACAACTTCCTTCCTCGCATTTCCAAGAAGAGATACTATGACTGGGTCGACCTTGTGGCAGAGAGCAACCAGTTCATGATCCGCGTCTGGGGCGGAGGCATCTTCGAGTCGGACTTCTTCTATGATGCCTGCGACGAAGCCGGCATTCTCGTCTGGCAGGACTTTCTGTTTGGGTGCGGAAACTATCCCTGCTGGTCTGAGCTGCGCAAGTCGATTGACCGTGAAGCCCGAGAGAACATCAAGCGGCTGCGCCACCACCCTTCCATTGTCATCTGGGCTGGCAACAATGAGGATTATCAAATTGCAGAGTCAGAGAAGCTCACATACAACCCCGAAGACAAGGACCCCGAGAGCTGGCTGAAGACCGACTTCCCGGCTCGTTATATCTACGAAAAGATTCTTCCAGAGGCATGCAGCGAGGTTAACCCTGGTTCCATCTATCACTTTGGTAGCCCTTACGGTGGACATGACACTACTGATCCTACCGTTGGAGATATTCACCAATGGAATATCTGGCACGGCGCTCAGAGACGATATCAGGATTTCGACAAGCTCGTCGGTCGATTTGTGTCCGAGTTTGGCATGGAAGCTTTCCCAAACATCAAGACTATCGACTCATACCTGTCCAAGGGCAAAGACGACCCCGAGAGATTCTACAGCTCGTCCACTATTGACTTTCACAACAAGGCCGACGGCCAAATTCGCCGCCTAGTCATTTACCTGGCTGAGAACTTCCGCTATACCCAGGAGCCGCTTGAATACTACGTCTACTGCACTCAGCTGATGCAAGCAGAGTGTCTCGCATCGGCATATCGACTCTGGAAGCGTCAGTGGCAGGGTCCCAAAAAAGAGTATTGCAGTGGCGCCCTGGTCTGGCAAATCAATGACTGCTGGCCTGTTACATCCTGGAGTATTTGCGACTATTACCTGCGACCGAAGCACGCGTATTACACCATCAAGCGCGAGATGGCCCCAGTGACGATCGGCATGACGCGTACTGAGCATCAACACCCCAGGAGCAAGCACACACGGGTAGATATTGATACCAAGATCCAAGTTGAGATCTGGGGCAGCAACCTTGAGCTTGAAGATGTGACGGCAGACTGCGTCGTCAAGGCCTGGGATATCGAGACTGGAAAGGAGACTTACTCCAAGACGGTATCTCCATCCTTTATCCTCCCGAGCAACCGCTCAACCGAGATTGCAACACTGGAGGTGCCAGTTGAAACGCCTAACGCTGGCCTCGAAGCCCGCACCGTTGTCGCTTCGTACCTCTACCAGAATGGGAAGCAAATCGCACGCTATGTGAACTGGCCAGAGCCACACAAGTATTCGCCTCTTCAGAAGCCCCAGAACCTCCGGGTTGAGCTCGTCGATAGAGCCAGCGCCGTAGAGGTAAGTGCCGAGGTGCCAGTCAAGGGACTTGCATTGGAGTGTGAGGATGATGGAGTTCGGTTTGCCGACAACTTGGTGGATCTTGTTCCGGGCGAGATTGTGCGCATCGGCGTAAAGGGGGCAGTAGAGGCGACTGTCATCACAACGCAGTATTTGGGACTGCACTACTAATGCTTGATCTAATGCGATGGCTACCTGTTCGATGGGATCATGAAATTGACTGCGATTGAGTTAAACATGACGTGTCGAAGAATATGCCTGATCTAATTGTGCTCCCCTGCGTAATGGTGTTGCACTTGGTTGGAGACTAGATTCAGGAGAACTGGTCTATACACGACTGTTTCATTCAAGAAAGAGTACGCCACTCTCAGACTAGCCAACCAAGTAAAACTGTAACTTCCAGAGGACAACAAAAATGGACGAAAAATGGTTAGTAACTGGCTCGGGGCGGAAAGGTTTCAAAGTTGTCGAGTTTCGAGATAGGGGTGCGCGATGCAATCTTGGTAAAACCTAGCGACAAGAAGAACCAACCAAGAGGCCTCAAGTTTATGATTCATTCACATCACCATGAGGTGATTGGCAAAATATGAACTCAAAACTGGTACTATTCGGTGGTGGTCTCACTATCAAGTCCAAACACTCATGACACCAACATGTCCCGCTCGCTGTTCACGAACACTACAACGCTACAAATCCCCTTAAGCCTCTGGAAGCTCATCACGGGTAATAACCCAGAGTTTCTTGGAAAACGGCCCCTTTGAAGTCCAAGTGATGTGCATCCCAGAAGTCAACCCAATAGCATCTCCAGCCTTGAAGCTGTGCTTGGCACCGGTCGCCGTCTCGACAACATCCACCTCTCCCTCGAGGAGCAAGATGGTCTCATCACCTAGAACACCAGTGTATGGGGTCCTGAGTGTGCCGTCCTCGCCAACGTCGGACCCCGCGATGCCCTTGCCCGAGCGCCAGACACCACTCAGCATAGTGCCAGTGGAACCGCCGCTCTTGACAAAGTACAACTCTCCGGCCACGAGGTCTCCCTCCTTGGGCTCTTTGAAGTGGTAGTCTGTCCACTCGGTGGGGTTATCGCTGACGTGGTTGATCTGGAGGGAAGTAGGCGGGTTGGGGGTAGTTTTGGTGCCGTTCCAGATGCACCAGTACTTCTTGAAGAAGGGGGCGTCAATCTCCCACTGAACCTCAAGCCCCTTAGGAGAGCTGACAATGGTGCCGGGTCCGATGTGATGCTTCTCACCCGTGGAAACGACGGTAAGAGTAGCAGAGCCGTCAATAACACAGGCCAACTCATCTCCCAGGGGTGACGAGTAGGTGAGCTTGTGGGAACCGTCAGAGCTCGCCCCTGGAGAGGTAGGACCGGTTCTCCAGAAGCCAGACGACAAGTTTCCAGAGGTGCCAAAGGCTCGGGCGATTGTAACTTCGCCGTGGACTTGTTTGCCTAGCTTGGGCTCTTCCCACTCAAAGGGGGTCCATTTGCTGGCGGGAGGGACTTGCTTGCCGCCGTGGACGATGTGAGTAGTGGGTTGGGCCATGATGTCGAGGTTGTGGTATTTGGTAAAGAGTTGAAGTCTCGAGTTTTATTTAACGAGGAATTAGAGTTCAAGTGTTATTGAGTGATGTTTGATGATGATCCATTCGCAATCGATCAAGAGGTTTCTTGATATTATATACTTCATTCCCAACACCGTCGTGAGCTTGTCACCACCCGCTTAGACCTCTCCCTTTCCCGACGACGACGTTCGTCGCAAAATGAAGCCTCATGGAGATGATATCCCAAAGTCTTCTTAATAAATAGGAAACCCCTATTGGTCAGATTCCCGACGAGCCTCACGTCGGAAAGAATGGCTGTTGAGTTCGACCCCGCTTCCCCGGATTTTTGGAGCAGGCCAATGATGAGGGGGGGTTTGTCGATTACTTGCCTATCACGACGGCAATAATTGCCTGGTTGGTGTTTATTCACAAGAGGAACTGTAACAGGAGTACGCGGTAGAGTCTTGATAAGGGATATAGTAGACGTATATAAGAGAGGCAGATGTTGTAGTTGGGTGTCTCTTCAACCCTCATCTTACCTCTGAATCAACACTCAACTATCCTCTCTACTCGAACAACTTCAACACTTTCAAAATGCCTATCTACCTCAGCATGCAGCGCGTCCGCTTCTCAAGCCCAGACGCCTATGAAAAGTTCAAAGTCCTCTTCGCAGACACACGCCGCCACCTCATGACGCTTCCCGGATTCCTACACCTCACCTGGTGGGAGCACCCGGACGACAGGAGCTGGTACAATGAATGCAGCTTCTGGACGAGCCGCGGAGCCCTGTACGACTGGCACAAGAACACGTACCACAAGTACTGCAAGACGTGGGCTGCTAACGGCGCCATCATGGAGGATATCATTACAAACTTTGAGCTCGTCGGAACTCGGCTCTTGCGCGTCTGCCCTGTCTGCAACCATACGCAAGATAAGAAATACAACCTTGCGGAGGAGCAGGCTGTTCTTCATGAGCAGTGCCCCGAATGCGGGTTCCACTTCCCCGTCCTCGAGGAGACGCCCTCAAGCTTTGCTGTCTTTAAGGACGTGCCGGGGTTAACGGGGACTGAGAAGTCTAGTGGGGTCAAGATTGAAGGAAAAGAGGGGGAGGAGCACAAGCAATAGCGGTGATGCTGTGATGTATGTGGAGTTGGTGAGATGCAAGTCAGGGGCGTTGTGGAGCTGTAGATACATGAATGAGAACAACTACATTTGAACAAACCATTGCATATATGAAGTGACTCTTAAAGAATGTCCCTCAGTGTATTGAACCAAAAGATTATCGCGATCGATCTGAGTTTGCGACTTGAGCCAAGTCTTGCGTCTCGTACCTCTGCGAATAGCTGCCGTGATGTTGTGTAAGACTGCACCCCTGTGCCTGAGACTCTCGGGATGAAACAAAACCCCGGAATCAGCAACACCGATCATCTCAGCTCACTTACAAATGCCAGCGTGTGCTTCATCCTACTAACGTTGACGTAGAAAAGACAGTAGTATCATTTAAGGAGGTAACCCGGCTGTCGGAAACCTCGCTTGCCGGAAAACTGACCAATAGCGTGACGAGGGGTATTGGGATAATTGATATCCGGAGTGATAGCTCACAGGCAACGTTAGTAGATCTCCCACGCAGATAGGCAGAAATTACCCATATTGGGATATTTAAATTATCCAAAAGGGGTTGGTTTTGGGAATCACTTGGATCGTCCCTCGGTGTAATTGTCGCAATGATAAGATAGGGCGATCCTTCAATGCTTGTCTTTGACAACGTCCTCAATCAACCACAGGAGGCTGATAATAGGCTTCAACCTCAACTACCGCTCTACGTAGTGGCAGAGTTACACCAAGCTGGCCAGCACCTCACAAGGCTGATCCGGGAGCCCGGAACCCTTGAGGGGCGTCTTCCGTTGCAGTAGCATTCAACGGACTCGAGAGCTGTGATGAATCAGTTATCAGCACCCAGAGCTAGACCATGATCGCCTTGACGAAGCCTCGATCACCCTTGGAATGGCGTGATGTTGCGTATTGCGGGGTGATTAGAGTTCATTAGCCCCAGAACATGGCGATAACCAAGGCGAATCATGATTCATCCCTCGCCGCAACCTGGATGAGAAGGGAAAAGCCTCGCCGCTGGCAGTTGCTCGGCAGTTTGTTATCTTCACCGAGGCCATGTTGACCATTCAGATCTGTCCCCTGAACCCCAGATTCTTGACCTCACCTCACCGTAGATCCCACGCATCGTGGCGCCCGTTGTTCTGGACCCCTGCCTCTCCAATCTCCCCGCTGTCCATGTAAGCTGGAATAGACACATGCATGGAGCTTCCCGTCCCTCTTCGCTTAAGCTCATGGCTTCTCTGGTAACCCTTGTGGTGAGGTTGCGTGGCCAGCATCGTTGCTCAACAGCACCCTGCATCCGCAATTCTTCACTTTCCGCATCTTGACGTTCATACCTCCTTGAAGCACCCCATCATGCCCGATCGCAGTACCCCAAAGGCAACTCCTCCTCCGCGGCGAGGACGAGGGGCTGCCAGATCACGACTGGGCTGTGTCACCTGCAAAGGACGCCATGTTCGATGCGATGAGGCATATCCTGTATGCAGTCACTGCTCTCGACTTCAGCTTGAATGCCGTTATCTACGGCGGCCACGAGGGAATCACAATGTAGGAAGGACAACGACTGTGGACTTACAGCCAAGACCACAAAGGAAGCTTCTGCCGTTACCAAGCTCCTCAGTTCCTCCCCCCATGCCAATGGATAGCCCCTCTCCGATGACCTCTTCGAATACCAACAACGAGGATCAAGGCCCGTTCACCCTCACCGAAGACCACATGGCACAATTCATGTCTTTGCCTTGGTTGGATGACTCGATGGCCGTGTTTGGACACGGAGTTCGTGAAGTTCCTGATCTTGGCACGACCTGGACTGGAGAATTTGGAGGTTTCTTGGAACCTACAACTTCAGCGTCTCTCGACGGTGAAAGTCAGGAAAGGCTGAGCTCGTTGCCTTGTATCGAGTTGGAACGTGGTCCTGGAAACCTCCCGACACCAATCCCGTCAACTATCAGAACCTTGCCTCACTCCCATTCTGATGCCGAACCAACGACGAATCCCCCTGTGCTGTCGAAAGAGGTCCTTACGAGAACCGATCAAAAACACTATGGCAACTCTCGGCAGAGTACAAAGAATGTCTCTCAGGACTATCTTTCAACCCAAAGCTCGGATGACCTGGCCATGTTCGGGAACATCATGCAACCCCCGGCTGCTATGTTGATGGGCGGCATCAGGCGATGGCGATACCTCCAGAGATATCTTCTTGGCCTGGGCTCAAAGAATAATGCTGTCATGAATGCTCTCCTGTGCCTTGAAGAGGTTTTGGCTCGTGATGACTCCGACGCCTGCGACCAAGCTTCAGATTCAGACGACAGCGCCAACAGAATCGCTGAGCGCTATGAGGCAGCTAAGAGACAGGTTATCAATCAAGCCTCAGGGAAGCATCATCTTGGGGAACAAGAAATGAACGAACTCCTCGCAGCCGTCTTCCTGTTGGCTTGGATTCAGGTCATACGTGACCGGGGCACCGAGCGAAGCGACTCCACGTTTCCTTGTGACCAAGCCGACGTCATCATCAGTAGCGGCTGCAACTGGAACTGGTACTCTCGACAGTTGCTCTCTTGGTTCAATTCGCTTGATAGCAAGGCCACGCATCTTGGGGGGTCCCCGCTCCTTTCGTCCAAGGCTCTCAACATCGTCTCCCGCTATCCGATCCAGATCGTCAGCTGCAACTATGAGGAGTCCAAAGAAAGGCAAAATTCCCTTGGAGGCCAAGAGGATTTCCAAACCATGTCGGCCGGGTCTGTGACAGACGTCTCGGAGCACGGAGATAGCGCAACAGTGGTCCCCGCTTTGACAACGGTTGATGTCAAGGAGATTGTGCTCCGTGCCATTCTCCAGCCAGCCGCAGAGTGGTACCTACAGACACAGGCCTACTTCCGGCACATAGGATCTCTTGATAAGCATCATCGTTCAAGGTTTACACCAGACGACGAGCTTGAAGTTGCGCTGGTGGGCAAGCAGCTCCAGGCCGAACTATGGGATCTCTGGGCCCAACGGCCATCCGCCATATCGCTTACTGCTGACGATCTCTCAAAGACTGTGGCGCCAGACATGGCAACTCGCCTTGAAGAGATCTTCAGCGTGTACCTCGCCAGTTTTTGGATCCTCTTTGTCTATCTTCATCGCGTAAGCTGGTGGCATCTGGCTCATACCTCAACAGTGGAGGGAGCATTGAACGAGACGTGGGAGTTCATGCAACGGTCATACGGTGAGCGAGATGATTGTGGCCAGTACAAGACTGTTCACCCTGCCCTCATGTGGCCCGTCTTTGTATTTGGTGCTGAATGTCCAGACGAATCAAGAAGACAATGGGCGATTGCGCAGCTCAGAGGCCTGGCAAAGCCCAGGCCAGTGTTGGAGGTAGAAAATGGGGAGCTCGATACGCTTCCGGCATTCCGGATGAGCCGCGGGGCGACAAAGAATGCGAAGAGGGTGGCGCTGCTGCTCGAGTCTCTAATTGAGAAGCAAGGGGAGATCCGTGGCCGAGTTGATGATAGGGATCTTGCTATGGAGATGTTTGGGTGCCATTTCTCGATAGTATAGTTACCCATAGCTGAGATACGTGGCAATTCGAGTAGCTTCCATGTCATGTACAGTCTCAAGGCTGCGTCCAGAGCCTATACTGCAAGGAAACGAGTCATGATCTGTCTATCCATGCGGTATTCAGTGGCGTGATGCTGTTTGAGCCTGATTCATTGTGTAATCGAGGGAAGTGGTGTCGTGTCTTTTGTGGGCATGCCTAGTCCGGACTTCCGACCCGGATTTGTGCTGTCAATCCGCTGGTCGCTGCAGGAAGTTCCCTTGATGCTCATCAAAGGAGAATGAAAGATGACAGACAGTGGTTTGTCATTTCCGAACAGAATCAACGACCGTTGATGGTTGCTGTAGGGAAGCGAGGAGTGGAGAGGAGACAGGCAGGAGGATGAGCTGCATTCCCTTAGTGTACGGAGACCATGCCCAAAGATGGCTGGAGAAGACACCCATCAACTGATGTGCGTCGTCTAGAAGGCTTCGAAACATCATCTTCTTGCGCAACAAGCCTGCACACTTGTTGATGCTGGTAGCACATCGGCAAGGGCCGTACCCCTCCGATTTTTTGTGAGCCGAGGCATGCATCCCAATACCCCTACTGTTCCTGAAGCCATGGAACCTTTGTCTGTTTCGCGTCAATTTCGAGGATGGCGTAGGTTACAATGGCGGTTTTTCGGCATTGACAAAGAGAGCGACCTTATCGCGACATCGCTATCATGCTCGAATCCGGTGCCAGTATAGGAAGGAGCTAGGAATTCCCAATGTCGCAAGGACTTTTGCAGCCGGGATTCTAGGCTTGACTCTCTTGCAATGGCGATTGAAGCTAGTGGCTGGTCTGAGGGTGGTCGTTGACGAGAAAGAAGGCAAGGGTCCTCGGAGCATCGCGAGCTAGGCCGTCTCATTGTTGATCATGCCCGTTTCAAGATATGTCTTGATTCCCTGGTCATGAACCAGGCTGTCACCTCCCTGGCTGCATCTAGGGTGAGTTCATCTCCCCACAGTCAAAGCTCGTCGAGTTGACAGTTGCAGATCGTCCAACTGACAATCAATCCTTGCAGTAGATTGCATCAGCCACCTATCCACAGAGCTGGGGATGACTTCATTGTCCGAGTCATCCAAGGTCAGCCAGATGAACAATCAACTACAGCCCATGACACTGTCAAGGCTCTCTCAGATGAAACAGGCAGCGATCCCGCTACGGAGATCCTTAGGATTCGAGCGGGCCGAGGCAACTTTGCGGCGTAGTTTCGGGAGACTGCCGGGCCAAGCGACGGTCGAAGGATGGAGAGAGCGGAAGCAAGGGGTGGAGGATGACAACCAATGACGGACTTGAGCACAATATGGTGGATGGCCAAGACAAAAGGATGGCCCAACCGTTGAGATCTCCTGACCAAGACAACGCAAAAGGTCTCTCTGATGGATGGTTGTGTGTTGTCGTGGGGGCTGCCTATTCTTCCGAGGATGGCTTCAAAGGCGGGGGTGGAGCCTTGTTTAATGTCGATACAAGCAAGGCCTGGGCCCTGGCCCGATAAGCCAAGGCGACGGTGCAAAGGAAAATGTCAAACGACAAGCAATCCCCTGTGAACTTTTGTAACATCTGGAAGGAGGTTGTTGATAGCGATTGCATGAACCATCCTTGCAAAAGACGTGGCGTGTTGAAAGAAACAGGGATGGAGCAGCAAAGTTGGCCGCTACGGATCGGTGAAGAGTGAGAAGGAGGGGACGGGAGACGGAAAGCGGAAGGAAACCACGGCCCACTGAAAGCTTAGGGGAGTCTGCCCTTGATTTTAGTGGACGTCCGCTATAATTTGCTTGATTATCGGGAGGCGTCAGCCCTAAGGCTGCTGAGTCTTGTCTTGAACGGCCCGCTGAATCGTGGCTTTCATTGAAGACAGGACCTGCCCGAGGTCTGGGCGTGAGTGAGGATCGATCCTGCCTCATCTTGGCATCTTGGCGGGCGATCTCCTCCACTTCTTTCCGTCCCATCTCCAGCTCTCATCTCCACTTTTACCTTCTACCAACATCTTCATCTCAACACCACGACCACGATCGCAACAGGCTCAAGGAGCCAGGATGTCAAGTCCTAGACGCCAGGTGCGTGAAGGATGTACGTGCTGTAGGATCAGGAACCTGTGGTAGCGCCGAAATTAGCTGCGATTGGCTAAAGGCTATCCTCGGCCAACATCTCCTCTTGATATCACGCCGCCCTCGACACCTGGCAAGGCTTCTTGGCCAAGATCAACTCCCATCAGCTTAGCCTCATCCGCAAGCCAAGACGGATATCCAAATATCTCCGTCCTTGGCAACACCCGAGGAGGCCTGCCGTGGTATTGATGCGCACCAACACGGCTCAAATACCCTAAACAGGAAGTTGACTTGGCCATCGACCTTGGTTATGTGGCCCGGGGCTAAGGTGTGTAGTCCTTCTCGGCCGGCTCTTGGCCCTGGTAGGGCTAATCAATCCAGGGGTTTCCCGTACCGGTCTTGAAGGTGCTCAACTTGCAGAGAGAGAAACTACCCGGTTCGGCAGACCTTTGGGCGCTTGGCTCTAAGCCTCCTAGTGACAACCGCAACAACAACCTTCGGTTTATGCATCATTTACGGACCGATCCTTGACTCCGAGTGGCCATGTTCCTGTTCACACCTCCCAATCAACGGCTCTAAGACATCCGCCTTCCCTTCCGAGCCATGTCTAGCAACTAGTTCTCTACACCAAGTCACTGCCGTGACGGGAACTTCACAACTGGAACAACACCAGTCATGTGGCTATTCTAGCCTCTACTTGCTCACTTATGTCGATCTTGAACAGGTCAGGGGAGTTTTCGATATGACTAGGCTACTAGGGCATATCACCTTCGCCGGGTCCGCCAACAGTGCTTCATCCTGTCTCCCTCACTTTACGGCTTGCCGATGTCTCTCAATTCATTCCATCAATCGGTCGATTCACACCCCTCCAGGGTGTTATATCCAGCCCCAGTTTTGAGATCCTGGCCACATTATCAGGGTATCGTCATGGTAGAGGCCAATACATCCTCTCGAGCCTCTGACGTTTGGCCGCAGGCCTGATGTTTGCATTTCAAGAACTTTTGAGCTCCTGCCATCGCGAAGGACCTCTGGTGCTTCACTTCGTCACATCTCTCCTTCCTCTTTGCGATTGGTACTGTCGACTACAGTGCGATGACAGCGTCAAAGACATCTCCTCTTCTCCGGAAGAGGAAGTTGACGACAATCTTCCCCTCTATCATGCAGCTGAGGAAGCTCCATGTCTGAGAATGATTGCAGGATGACCATGGGTCTACTCTTTGAAAGCGTGGGTAGAAGAACCATGATACCATAGATGGACATGGGAGCATCATTTCAACGACTATATAAGATGGCATGCCTCCTCTCCAACAGACGTGTCTTCTCATCCTCACACACTTCAGCATCAGCAACCCCTTCTCTGCCCCTTTCTCTCAAACATCTTTGCAATGGTCAACTTCAAGAACCTCGCTATCGCTGCGACTACCCTCTTCGGGTTCGCCCTGGGTGCTCCCGTGGCACAGGGTGAGAGCGGCAAGGTCGTTCCAGGCAGCTACATCGTCACTCTCAAGCCTGATGCTAAGGCTTCAGAGCTCACTAGCCACCTCAAGTGGGTCGATGATGTTCACAAGCGCAGCCTCACCAAGCGTGATACCGACAACGGCGTCGAGAGGACCTACGATGGCAAGTATGGCTTCAAGGGCTATGCTGGCACCTTCGATAAGGAGACCATCCAGGAAATCAAGGACAACCCCCTTGTGAGAATGCCCCATCTTTACTGCTTTGACCAAATGACACTAATGCAACTGACAGGTTGAACTTGTTGAACAAGATCGTGTCTGGACCCTCGACTGGATCAAGGAAGAGCAGGAGGAGGCTCATGTGCAGAAGAGGGCCTTGACCACCCAGTCGAGCGCCACCTGGGGCCTTGGAACTGTCTCGCACCGCTCTCGAGGTTCTACCAGCTACATCTACGACACCAATGCTGGTCAGGGCACTTATGCCTATATTATTGACACGGGCATTCGAGCTACCCACAACGAGTTTGAGGGTCGTGCTACTGCTGCTTGGACTGCCTTCAGCGGCGACAACGCTGACACCATTGGACACGGCACCCATGTTGCCGGCACGATCGCCGGAAAGACATACGGCGTTGCCAAGAAGGCCAACATTATTGCTGCCAAGGTCTTCCAGGGGGATTCGTCGACCACTGCGATTATCCTGTCTGGATTTAACTGGGCTGTCAATGATATCATCAGCAAGGGGCGCACCACCAAGTCAGTCATCAACATGTCCCTGGGTGGTGGGTACTCGGCTTCTTTCAACAACGCTGTCGAGTCTGCCTCCAGCTCTGGTGTCCTCTCCGTCATCGCTGCCGGAAACGAGGCGCAGAATGCCGCTAACACCTCCCCTGCCTCGGCTCCTAGCGCTGTGACCGTCGGTGCCATCGACAGCAACTGGGCCATCGCCAGCTACTCCAACTACGGCACCGTCCTCGACATCTTTGGCCCCGGCAGCAGCGTCCTCTCTGCGTGGTACACGAGCGACTCGGCCACCAACACCATCAGCGGAACCTCGATGGCTACTCCCCACATCGTCGGCCTTGCTCTGTATGGCATCTCGGTTCAAGGTGTGTCTGGAGTCAGTGGCGTCACCAACTGGCTCAAGACGACGGCCACCTCTGGCAAGATCACGGGCAGCCTCCGCAGCTCCCCCAACCTCATCGGCAACAACGGCAATTCGCTTCAGTAAATTCCCGCACAACAACACGTGAGGGATGAGGGCCAACTCATAAGCGATATGCGGGGGGAAGGGGGATGAGAGACGGAGGAAGAGAAGAGACAGATGAGTAAGAAGGACGCCAGGATGAATAAGGAGGACACTCTTTTGTTGGATCTGTCTATACCGAGTATCGGATATACAGACGTGGATTTCCTAGTGGAAGTTGTCGAGGTGGATGTCAGCTCTATGTTGGATCGTGGATCAGTATATAACATTGTCAGGAGGATCTGTACATATCATTGAATAGCTGCAGTACCATACACGCTCAATCCAAGACAATGGATGACATAACTCTTGTGCTTCTGTAGCCGCCTGTTGAGTGGCAAGCATATCCTAAGTTGAAGCCCCTGCTTTGTGCCATGCAGACGCCACAGTCGCGTTCAGCTGAGTTGTTTTTGACGAGATACACCAGCCTTATGCGAACGGGCTAGGCATGGGAACGGCTGTGGCGTCCTCTTCATTTCGGCTTCTAGAACCTGATGCCGCGCACCACGTGGTGCTCACGATCTCAACTTATTCCCGGCGATCTCAAACCCGAATAGGCACTCTGAAGCGCTGCAGCCTTTTCGGTCCGGATAGCAACTCAACCCATCCATCTCGCTTTCGCCCCCCGCAAGATCTCTCTCCCTCTTTTTTGAAGTTGGGGGAGGAATATCCGGGGATGACAAGCTTATCTATCAACATTGGGGTACAGCTGTTTAAAATGGACGACTTGGAAGTGATCGTCGACGATTTTGAAGGCATCGCCGAACTAGGCATTTCTAAACTCCCAAGCGGATCCGATCTTCTGAGCCGCAAGAAACAGCCCAGTTTCTTGGCTAGTGACTACCGTCACTCTTTGGTCCGGGTCTGCGGCTGAAGGGTGATTGACAAGGTGAAGGCACAGTGAACCAACAGCACAAACCCATCGACGCCTGACGATGGGCTTTGTCAAATCCCTCGGGAACAAAGCCGGATCCATGTTTGGTCCTCCAATACTCGGCTCAGAAATGCTTCTGCCTGGCCGTTCGACAGCGTATCCTGGCAAATCCTTGTCCAAGGTCACGGAGTACGATGCCAAGTTGAGAGCCTCACGGACAGAAGCCGCGGCCACAGATCAAACACCTCTTTTCCTTTTATCAATCTTTACGAAAAAGGCTCCACGGGAGTCGGGTGTGATCGGATGTCAAGCAAAGACTAGATGGAGAGAATCGGCCCAGGTGGAGTTGCAGTGTGGAAAACATGAGCCTTGGCCTCCTCTTGCGAGAACATTTGACTCCATTCCCACAAATCTCTTGATCTTTTAATCCCCACTCTCTTATTACCCCCGTCCCGCAAAACTGCGGGTTGGGTTTGGGGGTGTTTTTTTGGGGTCTCCTGATGCTGGGGGTGGTTAACCATGTAACGATGATCCCCATACCCTCCCCTTTGGTGGAGAAGAACAGGCTTCAGCACGTCGTAGCAAGGCCCGTTTTGACCAACTGCCGTGCTAGTCTGATGGAGCTGAGAGTGAGTGAGAAAAAAACAATAGAGACGGCGCGTGATGGTGTCAGTGCTTTTGTCAAGTTTTGTTAGTGCGTTTTTTGTAAGAGATTTCAAGCGTGTAAGTCGAGGATTATCGAACATGGCCTTTTTCGAGAACATGGAACTCGGGTAACGAGATGAACTATTAGTCAGTTAAACGCGTATCCATATAATTCATGACTACAAACTGAGCCATTGAGGATCCCTCCCTCACCGGCTCGTTACATTGACGTTACATCCATGACACTCGGATACGCCCGTCCAAACGTGAGATCAGTTGACGGGCCGCCTTTTCACTGCACATCTCAGTGGCTCTGGCAAGGTAAGACAGACGTCAACATGGCCTTCAGATACTCAGAAAGGCAGTCCCAAGCCTCTTGATGTCCAAGTATACAGGGACCGAGTAGCATCCATACGACCGGGCCTAGTGGTAGGCATTGCCTATTCTAGCGCTGATCTCCGAATCGGGGCATTCCACCCACCGAGCCGCCGGAGTCTCACCGAGGTGGCCCGGCCGCCGCCCCGGGGGTGGACGAGAATTCTTCCCGACCCCTGGGGATCCTCGCCTCTTTCCGGGTCTGGGGTCCCCGGATTGGCAAATAGCCTCCCTTCCCGCTGTGAGAGTAAGGCCCAAATGTCTCCAGGCTGGGGGGCATCAGATGCGGTCCTGCGGGGAGTCATGCGAACTGAGAGCAGCAGTAAGCTGTCACCGCGGAGGTGGATGATCGGATGGCAAGCCGTGGAGTCAGGTTGATAATCCCATATAAGAGAGAGCCTCATCCCCCTCTGAGGCTAACTCTTGGTCTAGGTCATCGAGACGGGGCTAGTGACTGGGCCTATATACCTCCATCTTTTAATCTATTCTTTTTTTCTACACTGCCTTTTGCACTGCTTCAGCGTCAGTAATCCTTCCATCATGGAGTCGACAGTCGAGGCGCGAACCAAGCTCGCCTACAAGAATCGGTGGAGGACTCTCTACAACAACCCCAAGCTCATCGTCATCGCCCTCTTTGCCTCGTCCGTCTCCCCGGATACCTCTCTCTGCTCAAAAGTTAACACTCTATAGATTTGGTGGTTTCGAATATGGCTACCAGCAAGGTGTCCTCGGCCAGTCCCTGGTCATGACTCGGTTCAAGGACAACTTCCCTTCCGTCGTCGAGTCATCCAGCGCCACCGGTTGGCTCACCTCCATTCTGCAGCTTGGTGGTATCTTGGGCTCGCTGTCCGCCGGTGTCCTCGGTGAGGTCATCTCTAGAAAGTACACCATGTTCTCAGCTTGCTGCTGGGTCATCCTGGGCAGCTACCTCTATGTTGGCGCCACATACCACAATCCTTCCATGCTCTACGCTGGTAGATTCTTTACTGGTATCGGTGTCGGAACTTTCTCTGGCGTTGGGTGAGTATTAGTTATGTTATGCGCGAGTGTTTGACTAACAGTCATCAAAAGCCCCCTATACAACGCCGAGCTCTCCTCCCCCGAACTCAGAGGTTTCCTCGTCTCCTTCTATCAATTCTGCACCATTCTCGGTATCATGCTTTCGTTCTGGATTGGATACGGTAGCAACTACATCGGCGGCCACGGCGATGGCCAGAGCAACCTCGCATGGATGCTCCCCTCTATCATTCAAGGAATCCCTGCCGTCCTCCTCGCCCTGGGTATCTGGTGGCTCCCCTTCTCTCCCCGATGGCTTGTCAAGAAGGGCCGTGATGAGGAGGCCATCAAGACCCTCTCATACCTCCGCAACCTTCCTGTCGAGCACGAACTTATTCAGGTCGAATACAAGGAGATCAAGGCCGAGTCTTTGTTTGAGCAGCGAGCCTTTGCCAAGCAGTTTCCCAACCTGGCTGCCAAGGAGCAGGGCAACATGTGGGTGCGAGAGTTTGCCCAGTACTACAATATCGTGCGAACCTGGGACAACTTCAAGCGCGTTGCTACGGCTTGGCTGGTCATGTTCTGGCAGCAGTGGAGGTAAGAACCAGTTTCTGCAAGGGAAGGAGCCAACTTACTAATGGGAAAACAGCGGTATCGACGCTATCATCTACTACGCCAGCCAAGTGTTTGAGAGACTCGGCCTTACCGGCGGAACCCAGGCCCTGCTTGCCACCGGTGTTACTGGTGTCGTTTTCTTTGTGTCGACCCTTCCTGCCATGGCTATTATCGATAAGGTGGGCCGCAAGCCCATGTTGTACGCCGGATCGGTCGTGATGTGGATTTCCATGGTGATCGCCGGAATCATCGTCGCCAAGTTTCAACACGACTGGGAATCTCACGCGGCAGCTGGCTGGGTAGCAGTTGCCTTCATCTGGGTCTATGTTGGAGCATTCGGAGCCACATGGGGGCCAGTTTCGTGGACTTTGGTTGCTGAAATCTTTCCTCTATCTATCCGATCGAAGGGTTCGTCGATCGGTGCGTCGAGCAACTGGGTATGTTTTCACACCTTCCAGATTGGGAAACAGCGATGACTAACCTAAAATTAAGCTTAACAACTTCGCGGTTGCCTTCTACGTTCCCCCGATGTTCGAGACCCTCGAATGGGGCACATACATTTTCTTCGCCGGTTTCCTCGCGTGCAGCATCGTCTGGCTGTACTTCTGCCTGCCCGAGACCAAGGGTGCAACTCTCGAGGATATGGACCGTATCTTTGGAAGCCGAACTGGTGAGGAGGATGCCAAGATGCTGGACGAGGCCCGCCATGACGTTGGTCTGGGACCCGAGTTTGAGATTGATGCTCTTAAGGCGGAGAAGATGCTTATGGAGGGCGAGGAAGCTGAGGCCAGACCTACTTCTCACCATGAGAATGCTTAGATAAAATGATTGTATAGCAGTATATCTTGAACTGGTTTTTGAACGAGTGTTACTCGTGGAACCTAGAGGAATACGAGATTTGGTTTATCCAAGACGGTACCAACTAGCCGGATGAGTCGATATGACTGCCATGAAGAACTTCAATCTATGAAATTTCAATTACGGCCTTAATTCGTGCCCAAATCCATAGAACCTACCTAGGAAGCAGATTTTCGATATCCCGAGTTGAGACGTAAAGTCCATTCCTAACACGCTTGTGGGGGCAAAACAATGTTTAGAAGAGACTTGACCGTTTTGTCATCCTAAGAGTGCTATCTTTAGGAGCTTCCGGTTTTTAATATAACCGTTAGACCTCCTTAAGGTTACTTATTTAAAGACAACCATAAATACTTACAAGAAGCATCTAGGGAAGAGCTCCCTGGTTGCCAAACCGTTGCTGGCCCGCCAACGGTCGGCTAGTGGGGCCACCTTAGCCTTATCCTTATCACCACCAAAAATCTGCCGCAGAGAATTTTCCTTGAACCAACATCACCATGGATGCAAACCACAGCAGCAACAAGCATGCTCCCACGAGTCTCGACGACCCGGTCGCGGCATAATCATTCTTGTTTGCTTCCAAAAGCGTAGGTACATCTTTTCTTTCTCTCTCCTCTCCGCAGCGTTCTCCCTCACAGCCACTCCCCCCTCCTCACGAGTCTTCCTCGCGAAGGTCTTCTACGGACGGCACGTTTTGTGTTATCCGCCTGAAGTAGGCTGAAGGGTGATTTAACAGCGAAAAGGGAAACCCTCCTTCGGGGGATGTTTCCTTTACTGCTGTAGCTGCCAGAAGAAAAAGGGCCATCATAGTCCGCGTCTGTTGGGTCGTCCATTTCGGTGGGATTGGCTTTATTCTACACAGGCGAGGCTCCAAGCGCTCCGACATTTCCGTGTTTTGTTGGTTGTGACCGTGTCACGCTTTGACACGTGCTTTGTAGTTTGGTGTTTATCATTGGAGGAAGAGGTTCTTCAATCAAGGTTGTGTCAAGTGGAAACTGTATTTCTATGCTCGACTACGTCATTGAGCTTCACTGCAGGCTTATCCTCAGATCATTTGTTCAATCAATCCAATTCATGCACAGTAACCACCTTCCATGCCTGAGACCGCCTCTTGATATGCCCACCGTTGTCACATTCGATCTTGCAGCACAACCACCTTCTGTAAAGCAACGCGCCCAAAATCACACCCTCCAACATGGTTGAAGAGTCCAAGTTCGGAAATCTTCCCCTCAGCACCAAGGGTTCTATCAACTGTGCTCTCACCGGTGCATCCCTCCTCAACACTCCCTATCTCAACAAGGGCTCTGCGTTTCCGGTGGAGGAGCGCCGCAAATTCAATCTCACCGGGTTGCTGCCTCAGGGCGTTCAGACGCTTGAGCAGCAGTGCAAGCGCGCGTACGACCAGTACTCGACCCGGCCAAACGACCTAGCCAAGAACACTTTTCTCACCTCACTAAAGGACCAAAATGAGGTGCTCTATTACAAGGTGGGAAACGCATCTTGGGAGGCGTGAGGAACTGTACTGATTGTCACAAGTTGATCCAACTCCATTTGGATGAGATGATGAGCGTTGTCTACACTCCAACCGAAGGCGACGCTATCCAGAACTACTCTCGTCTGTTTCGACGCCCAGAAGGCTGTTATCTCAACATTCATGAACAGGATCAAGTCCACGACAACCTGGCCCAGTGGGGAAATGCAGAGGATATCGACTACATCGTAGTGACTGGTCAGTTACACTCAACCATAAGGAAATATTCACTCACAAGTTATCACAGACGGCGAGGAGATCCTCGGCATCGGTGACCAAGGCGTTGGAGGCATCCTCATCTCTGTTGCCAAACTGGTCCTTACGACTCTCTGTGGAGGCGTTCACCCAAACCGTACCCTCCCTGTCGTCCTCGACTGTGGGACGGATAATGAGGAGCTCCTCAACGACGAACTGTACCTGGGCCTCAGAGAGAAGCGTGTCCGCGGCGAAGAGTACGGCAAGTTTGTTGACACCTTTGTCCAGTCGGCGAGGAAGCTGTATCCAAAGGCATACATCCACTTTGAGGACTTTGGTCTCAGCAACGGTCAGTTCATTCACCACGGCAAGCTCAATACATCCTAACGTGCATGCAGCGAGACGCCTTCTGGACCGCTATCGCCCAGACTTTGCCTGCTTCAACGACGATGTCCAGGGCACTGGCTGCGTGACCCTTGCCGCCATCATGGCAGGCCTCCACGTCAGCAAGCAAAAGTTCAAGGACCTCCGCATGGTTGTATTTGGAGCCGGAAGCGCCGGTCTCGGTATCGCGGATCAGGTGCGAGATGCCATCGCAACCGAGGGGGACATCAGCCACGAGGAGGCGTCGAAGCAGATCTGGTATGTTTACTATGAACTTTGACAATACTTAGCTCACACTCTGAAGGTTGATTGACAAGCCTGGTCTCCTCACGAGCGAGATAGAGGTTTCAGACGCACAAAAGAGCTTTGTCAAGGCCGCATCAGACTGGAAAGACAAAGACACCGATCTCCTCTCTGTCATCAAAGCTGTCCATCCCAACGTTCTCGTCGGCACGTCCACCGTCCCCGGGGCTTTCACCGAGGATGTCATCAAGGCTATGGCCGAGCATCACGAGCGCCCCATAGTCCTCCCTCTCTCCAACCCAACAAGACTCCACGAGGCTAAGCCCGAGGATATCCTCAACTGGACCAACGGCAAGGCCCTTGTGGCCACTGGCTCTCCTTTCCCGCCCGTCAAGGGTCCCTGGGGAGAGTCCGGCTCCGAAGTCACCATCGACATCGCAGAGTGTAACAATTCGGTCGTCTTCCCGGGTATCGGCCTGGCCTGCGTGCTCTCTCGTGCGGAGCACCTGACAGACCGTATGCTCGTCGCCGCAGTAGAGGCCGCGGCCTCACTAAGCCCTGCACTCAAGGATCCTACAGCCCCTCTGCTGCCAGATGTCAACTCGGTGCGAGATGTCAGCGTTCGCATCGCTCGACATGTGATCCAGGTGGCTCTCAACGATGACGAGGCAACACAGGAGGGCATCCCTGAGGAGGACAAGGAGCTGGAGGAGTGGATCAGAGAACAGATGTGGAATCCAGCGTACCGGCCGTTGAAGTTTGTCGAGATGGAGACAGCAACCAGAGAAGCAAGGGGAGAGCTAAAGCGGGCGGGAACAGTTCATCGCACCGGCCATTTGTAAGGGGCACAGCGGAATGTAGATGAGATGTGCATATAGACGTGAGATAGAATAGTCAACCGGTTTATTTAGAGACTCGAGATACTATTAATGCCATCCCAGCAAAACTTGACTCCAACACTGCCAAACAGGAAACACCAATATTCAATCAGTCTCCCAGGCTAATCAGGAAGCTCTGGGAATAGTTACACTTGAGAGTCGCCAACCCCAACGCCCGACCTACCTTGCGATACAGCGCTTCTAGCGTCTATGACACTGGCAGGGGCAATCAGATAACACCAGCCCGAGCTGCCTCACCGGCATTGTCCTGAACCAGGTCTTCCATCCTCCTCTTGCCCTTGCCCAGGCCACCCTCACCAACACCCATGCGACGAGCAACGTATCTCTGGGCGACAATGCCAACCGAGAGATTCAGAAGCTCCTCAAGCCACTCAGCAACCCATTCTCGAGGATCGACACCACCGCTCTCAATGATATCTCTAATCTCCTCGGGAACGTTGATTTCCGATACATCACCCTCCTCACCGGAGCGAGGGGTGAGGGGACCGGCAGAATCAAGCCACTGAACCCATCGAGCGGGGACAGTCTGGCTGACCGTGTAAAACTCAATGTCGTGGACAGGATCCAGGATGAAGACGGCGAAGCAAATGAGCTCCTCGTTCTCCTCCTGGTTCTCGACTGCGGAGGAGTCCTTCTCCTTCTCAGCGGAGGCAGTGCGAGCAAACAAGGTCTTGTCGTCATCCACAGTGATGGCCTGAACGGCCAAGAACAAGTCCGAAGTTCGGACAGGGTTGCTCTCGCTCACATCTTCAGTGGCCTTGTGCTTGGCTTCCTCCAGTCCGCCGTTGGCAGCAAAGTATTCGTTGGCATACGATTCGGCGTTGGCGCGGCACAGCTTGGTTCCCTCGGCCAGACCTTTAATCAAGCCAAGCTCACGGGGAGAATCAGCCTGCCTCCACCAAGGACCATCGTGCCACCCAGCAGCGTTGTCGGTGCTGCGTCGCGAGTGGCTCTCCTGACCACGCTGGACGACGAGAAGATCGCCGCCTTCGACCTGCGACATGACATGGCCAAAGACATTGTGGATGAGAGGGTCAAGAGAGGGGTAGCCGACAAGATCGTGGGTGATGTGGATGAGGAGTCGCTCGTGGGAGCTGATAGGGGGCGCGAGGGTGTGGAGGATGTTGGTAAAGGTGGGAAGAGCTCGATGTCGCAGCTCATCACCTAGGTCCTCGATCAGCGTCGTCATAAGGGCGGATGTCTGGGATTGTACATACCATAAGTTCGGAGGGTGGTGACATCAAGTCCCCTGATGCCCTTAACCTGGTCCGCCCACTTCTTGGCCTCCTCGTTCTGCTGGATTTGCGTGACGGCAGCCTCTGCCTGCTTCATGGCAGTGCTGGCGGTGGAAAGAATGCTACCCCACCATCCTCCGCCAGATTGCTGAGGAGCGGGCTGCGCAGGCTCAGGTGCGGGCTTCTTCTCGGCTTCATGGAGCTCAGAGCTGGTGGCACTTGGGGTGAAGCTGGCCCTCAAGCTGCGTGCGCTGTCGGTCGACTTACGAGGGTCACCAGCGGGAGGTGTCGCAGTAGATCGGCGGGCGGCATCCTTGAGCCGGGGTGTATGAGGTCGCGACGGCTGTTCAGCGGCCAGTTCGGACTCGAGGTCAGCAAGAATGTCCTGGTCGGCAATGGCCTTGGAGGCGGCAGATGTAGGCTTGGCCTTTGTGGTCTTTGTGGGCTTGGTGTCAATGCCTGAGAAGAGGTCGTCGAGGTTGTCGTCGTCGGCGGCCTTTGTCTTCTTGGGCGCCATGGTGAAGGGTGATGGCTAGTTGAGACGACGCTAGAAAGGAACGCGGTGCCGTAGAGGGCGCTTGCTGGTTAGATGGAGGTTGAAGTTGCGATGGTTGGAAGATGGAGGCGGGGGGGTTGATATGTATGTGTATGTGTACTCGTAAGAAGGTTGTTTGGCGCGGAAACGGAAACGGCAAGGGATGGTTGGAGCTTGGGAAGGTACGAGGCAGCAAGGGTCCAATGGGCCTGGGACTGAGAGGAGACGATAGAAGAGAGCACAACAGGGGATGCTACAACGTTGAATAATTTTTGGTAGATAGTAAGAACCTAGTATTTGAGTACCGTTTCAGTTCGAATTAATACATGATTTTAATTTCGGAGCAATTCTACAAGTTGTCAACCTCAAGAGTCGAGGTGTATTTATGTCGAGTGTATACCTGATGGTTACAAAAAAAACAGATCTAGCCGCAGTGCGTCTAAGCGGGAATCAGGAACTTAGCCCAGGTACTCCCCGCGTACTGGGGCGACTTACAGCAGCAGACCAGCCACTAACACGCAGCGATTTGCAGCAGGCGACACAGTCACGCTCTCGTCTACACCAGTCCCGGGCGGTACTAGCGCGGCTGGCCTTGAAGATGCGGCCCCTGATTCGCCTGATGCGTCCCGAGCGGAGGAACCCCGGGGGAGGTACCTTCATGGCCGGGGGGTCTCTGGCTCTGAGCCTTGTCCAGTGTTAGAGCGAGGCTTCACTGGCCGGGTTGGCACTAACAGCGGGCGGGTCCTTGGTTCAGCACCAGCCAAGGTTGTTGGCTTATTCGGACGGACCACGACACCTCGAGAAAATCAACCTACGGAATCAAAGCCTGGCCAAAAGGAGACGAGACCGTCTTCATCACCCGCGTCTCTTGACGTATATTGCAATCACTCGCCGACGCCGCCTGGTACGGCTTGTTCTTGCCGGCTCCTGTATGCCCCTTGTTGCCTTTGTCTTGTCCTTGTTGCTTCGCTACGCTCTACTCTTTTTTTGCAAGTCAAGTCGCCGCCAGTTCCCTGTACTTCAAAATTCTTTCTCTGCCCTGGCTCGCTCTTCTTACTCCAACACGCTCATCCCCGGGTCTCATTCTACCTATTTCATATCCCGCCCACTCAGCCTCGTCCCGTCTGGGCCCCCTTCTCTAATCCCCTGCGTGTCTGTCCATCTTGCGAGTAGGCCGTCTTTATTTACACGGCGCGCCCGCTACGCTCCGTGTTCTCGCATGACGCCTCTCGCGGGCCCGGCTGGCCGCTACACGTCCTTGCTGTAACATCCCAGCCTCATCCCCGTCCAGCCTGTCCTGGCTGACCATGGACCGCTCGCGACGGACAACTCATCGCCGTCGTCCCCTGGGAGCTTCAGCTTCTCCCACTTCAGCTTCGGAGGCTTCCTTTGACTTCAATTCATCCACGAGCCCCGTTGTTGCCCACACTAATACCACCCCTCAGAGTGCCAGTGCTGGCGCTCGCCGCTCAAGCAAGCCGCTGCAGCACGCATTCACCTTCTCCCCCCCAAGCAGTAGCCGCGGCCTCAACCCGAGGAAGCGTTCTACCACCATGGACAACTATCCCATGGCCGACGAGGACGACCACGGCCCTAGGAAGGGCGGTCACAGTCTTCGTAAGCGTGCCCGCGTGGATTACACGTTTGAGCACATCGACGACGATGTCATCGTCCCCAACTCAACCTCGTCCGCCCGCGGTAGGAAACGCAGGTCCGAGGTGACTTACGAGACGGATGACTTCTACGGCGCCGACTCCAAGAGGCGAGGCGCCTCGATGGGTGCCGATACGCCGTCGACTCGCCGGAGGAACCCGTCACGCAAGTCGAGTGAGATGAAGGCCTATCATGAGGCCGCCCTTGAAGACGACGACAATGACGTGCAAGACACGATAGAAGTCGGCGCCTACTACTCAGACGCCGATGAATCAGAGTTCCGCGAGCCTAGTGGTTCAAATCACTCATCGCCTCAAGCCAACAAGATGTCGCCAAAAACTGACCTGCCGGCACTGCCAGCCGGTGATGTCCCTTCAAGTAACCCCAAAACAGAACACGCAATACCCGCTCCTCCTGTAGAGCAGAAGCCCTCAGGAGTGCCTCCTGCGGTGAAACCTATGGATGAAATATTACCTCAATCGGCAGAGCCTCAACCAGATCAACTTCCCAAAGTGGAACCTGAACCGAAGGCTTCAGATGCACCACAAACGCCCGCGCCGGTTGACCCTGTTGACACTGCAGCCGTTGACACTGTCGACGCTGCACCTGTCGATAACCCACCTGTTGATGCTGCATTGTCTTTACCATTGACAGTGCCAGCTAACCAAGATCGGCAAATTTCGCCTGCTCATTCACCGGCGCCCAAAGAAGCAGCAAACGGTGTACTTGAGGCACCTGTCAATGAGATTGTTCCTGATCCTATTGTTCCTCAAGATGTTCCCACATCCCTCTCCTCCTACAACACAGACACCGACCCAGCCTCCTCTTCCAGCATCATCAAGGAAGAAACAACTCATCAACCACTCTATCAAGTTCCCCAATCCCCAGACCAGAAACCGCCATCACCAATGCCTCAAGAGGACAAGATGGATATCGACCCGGTCGAGAAGCCTTCTTCCCCTCCCCCTCAAGACGTTGAGATGGCCGAATCCGCTCCTCTCGTTCAAGAGCCCGCACTCGCAGCATCGCCAGCGCCTATCGAAGAAGAGCCTGAGACTGTTGCCGAGCCTGTCAAGACTGACACTGACATCGCTGCCCCCGCACCCGTCCAGGTGAATGGCGATTCGACTGATGCCGAACCCAAGGCTGAGTCACCAAAAGAGGAACTTCCAACGGAGCTTCCAGAGGAGCTTCCAGAGGGACTTCCGGAGGAGCTTGCGGAGGAGCCTCCAAAGGAAGAGCCTCAAGTCGAGGAACCTCAAATTGAAGAACCTCAAAAGGATGAGCCAGCAGATCTAGCTGCCACTGCCACTGCTACCGCTACCACCAACGACACTCCAATCTCAGATTCACCTCAGATTCCTCCCGCCAAGGATGAGCCCGTTACTGCTCCAAGTCCCGCCGAAATCAAGGCCCCAACTCCCCCTCCCCCAGCCGAAAGCGTTGAGACGCCGGCTTCTTCGGCGCCTTCAGAAACAAAACCCAGCCCTCAGAAGCCTGTAGCGACTCGACCCGCGATGGTGTTTAAGCCACAGCCAGCGCCTGTCGGACGATGGGCCCACCTCACGCCTTACATCGATGGCGAGTACGTCTTGTACCCTGAGAAAAAGGGTCGTTCCGAAGAGGATGGCGCAACCGATGAGCCAACGCCTGAAGGCAAAGACACCGATCGAGAAGGCATTGATATGGAGCCCATGGTGGAAGACAACGACGACAATGCAGATGCCGCGGCTCCTGAAGCACCTACGCCTGCGCTCAACACTCCCACCCGCGGTTCACCTGTGCCTGATTCGATGGATCCCACAGCCTTCAACTCGCCTGCTCCCGGTGGAGACGACGGTGATGATGTGGACGTCGGCGATTCTCAAGAACCAAACGAACGCCGCTACTACAAGTATCGCAAGCTCAGAGACCCTGCCGAGTATCTAAGTGCGATTGAGGATCACGAAAACATGACGACCGAGGAACTGTTCGAAGTTCTCACTGCCATCAACGTCTCCATGGTTCAATGGCAGCAGGAATGGACAAGCCTGGGCAAGGTCGTCGACGATTACGAAAACTCTCTTCGCCGACGAGCGGCCGATGCCAAGTACGAAGCTCGCACTCGCAACCTTCACCAACACGGTGTCAACTATGAGGAGCCTGACTTTGCCGTCAAGGGCTACAAGGCCCGCGAGAAGGAGAGCATGAATGAAACTCGCTATCTCCAGGGCCAGGATCGTATTATGGCTGCTTCCTACGGCTTCGAGTACGACCCTCATCCTTCCAAGATTGGCAAGCAGAACCCCGAGACTCAGCAAGTCGGAATAATGACCCGCGGCCGATCTCTTCGAAACCAACCTCGACAGACTGCCAAGGCCACCGAGACTGAAGAAGTCACTGGCAAGCGACAGCGCAAGCCAGTTCAGCTCTTTGACCCCGCCACACAGGACATCAGCCGAAGCTCCACGCCTGTGCCGACCCGCGGTGGTCGCCGTCGCAAGAACGCCAATGGCGATGAGGAGACTCAGACCAACCTTTCCGTCAGCTTCACCAACGAAGTGCCCTCGGACGCTGAGGCCGCTCCCAAGACGAGACGCAAGCGTGGCCCTCGTGGCAAGGGTGCCGTGCCAAACATTGTCGAAGACCTTGCGCCTACACCTGACGCTGAGGAGACTACACCGCAGCAATCGCCTGCCAAGCCTACTCGTCGCGGCCGTGGCAAGCCTGCTGTCAAGTACGAGGAAGCAGACCCCAACGAGTTTGTTGATGAGGAGCCTCAGGAGGAGAAGCCACCCGTCCGCCGACATCTCCTCACCCTCAAGATTCCCAAGGGAGGCAGCAAGCACTTCAGCGAGCCCGCTTCAGCCATCACCGACAATGGCGAGTCCCGTCCGACCACAGCCTCATCGGAGGAGTCCTCGCACACTGCCGAATCGTCCTACTCGTTCCGGCCTAAGCGACAGAAGCGTTTCCGCGACGACCCCGATGAGACTGAGGGGTCTTCTCAGGCACCTCCCAAGAAGCGAGGCAAGCGAGCCAGCGCCGCCGCTATCACCAGCGAAGTTCCTTCTGCCGCCCCTACGCCTCTGCCTCCCGCCGAGTCGGCACAGACCCCCAACAGCCGCAAGGTTCAGAAGATCAAGGTTGTTCGGTCTGGCCTGGAGGCCAAGAATGGAGCGCCCGCCCCTACTCCTACCCCTGCCGAGGAGGGTGAGGAACCTCAGAAGGACTACAAGTCGATGACCAAGTCGGAGAAGATGTCGGCATCTATGAAGAGTGAGTCGCTTGGGTGGATTATGTATGCTCACCTCAAACTAACACATCACAGACCGTTGGGCCAATGGCAACATGGCTGGCGCTGTCGAGAAGCGCAAGGCTACTCTAGCCGCCAAGAAGGCCGCTCAAGCTGCCGCCGAGCAGAGACTGGGAGTCGTCGCCCCCAAGCCCAAGGGTAAGGCCGCGGCCAAGCGAGAGGCTGCTATGAAGTTGCAAATGCAACATCAGATGCAGGAGCAGCAGCAACAGGCACAGCAGCAGATGATGCAGCCGCAGCCGCAGCCACAAATGCATCCTCATCAGCACCAGCATCCGCATGGACATCCCCAGCACCCGCTCCATCTTCAGCAGCAGCCTCAGCTTCACCAGCCGCATCCTCAGCATGCTCCTCCTCCCCCTCCCCCTCCACCCCATCAGGCTGGGAACCAGCCCTATATGCACGGTCACGCCCACAGCCACAGTCACAGCCATGGCCACAGCATGCCCGGCATGGGATACCCTTACCAGCAGATGTGAGGAGGCACAAATTCATGACGCACTCCAGTCTCTAAGCATGTCCTCAACATAAACCTTAGTCACAGCATCATGCATCAAAAGCAAACAAAACAAAAACAAAAAGCCACGAAAAAAAATTCATCCCTCGAGCACCCGAGGATCATTCATCCAATCGCTCGATGTAACATGTTCACAAAGCATCACGGGACTTTGTATCAAGGTCCCTTCCCAAGGTACATACAGCCAACCACTCTGTATACTATGAAAGGACTCTCGGAGGGGGATTTTTTGGATGCTCTCGTTTTTTTTTCCTCATCACTTCTAGTTCCTGTACACTAGACTCATACTTGTCTCGTTTTCCGTTTTCCTTTGCTCTTTTTCTTTTCTTTTCCAGTCTATCTGTTCTCTCAAGCTGCATGGTATTGGCTTTGCATAATGATTCGGCAACAACACGCGAAGGGGAGAGAGAGGAGGGCCGAACATGAGAAATGGAGGGTGGATGTTATAAATGTGATAGCAAGCGCGACACGAAAAATTTCAATGTCGACTTCTCGACAAATTCTAGTCTCTTGCTTCGTGAATTGACCTTTGATGCAGTCCGTGATATGGAACCAAAGAAATGTGTGATCTAGCGCACCAACTGACTGACATGTGTAAATAAATATGAATAGATACCGACGAGAATAGCCCCGACATCATGAGAATATTAGAGCAGAGAAATTTAATCCAAGTCAAAGGATACCTCTAATAAAGGGATCTGAATTACCATTATTTATCCAATCCTCATCCTATGATGTGTGAAAAGATAACCCAAGATGGGGATTTTACATATGAACCTCAAGGTTGGGTGATTGAGATCAAACAACCTAAAAAAGTTGATGACTCTCTAGGGCCTAGCGACGGCGTTGCTCCAAACAGCGATAACATTTGGCGGTTCAGTAGATGATGCAGTAACTGGTTCCATGTCTTTTTGTCGCTATAGTACCGTATAGGGGTGATGCCCTTGATTCCACTGTGATGCCGTAGGGTAGTATGGACATAAGGGAAGAAAATGTTTGACGCACCAACTTAGCCACCTACCTACCTACCTCTTTAACACCCATTCATCCTCATATCTCATCATAAGGATTAAATAAATAAAGTAAACCCTCATCAATTCTTATGAAAAGAGCTAAATGAGTACCTACCTATATAGATACTAATAAGGACTTGCCATGGAGAATGGCTCCAACTGGATGCCAAGTAGGTACCCAGGCGCTGGTGTGCCCAACATTAGATCCCTTCTCTCAGTTTTGCGCGAAACGGACTCCTCTTTTAACCTTCCCTGCAACTGAACATGCAGAATCGTCCAATGGGCTCATACCAAATGCGATACCTTGCAAAGAACAGTAGCAACTGTCATGATGCCTGATACCCCATCACCACGTCTACAGCGAGCAAACATCTTCACGAGCACACAGTCACAGCATCGGGTCTCGTCCAAAGGAAATGCAAAACCCAAAAGCGAAAAAAACACGCCGCCAGGAAAACCAGTTTTTGAAGTGACTTTTGTTTTGTCCCTGATGTGATGCCTGGTAATGTGAATCATTCCTTACACGCCGCAACCGAAATGCAAGAGCCTGCCAATCCAGCGATCTTGACCTTCTTCCCCATGTCTCTCCCCCAGCCTTTTCCACCGGTGATGTATTATTCACGGGGAGATAAAAGAGGGGGGGCGAACTTTCTAATTCGCGCTCTAGCTTGATCGCATTTCAGGACAGAACCACGCCTTTTGTCTTTCCTTGACCCCCAAGCAAGCACCTTACATGACAACACCAGAGTTGCTGGCAATACGCTGAGATGGAGTTAGCGTTTGGAACTTCGAGCGATAAGAGAGATAACTTACGGGCCACAGCTCAGCAGCCTCCTTACCGACGGGGCCGGTGATGGCAGAGCCCTTCATCTCACCCTTGGGGTTGACGATCTGCAAATTTTCGTTAACCAACCACATTCCCATTTTTTGTAGCACATGAACCAAAACATACCACACCAGCGTTGTCCTCGAAGTACAGGAAGACACCGTCGAATCGCTTCCAGGGCTTGGACTGTCGGACGATGACGGCGGGGTGGACCTTCTTTCGGAGCTCGGGCTTTCCCTTCTTGACGGTGGCCATGACCATGTCACCGACACCACCGGCGGGCAATCGGTTCAGGCGGGCGCCGATACCCTTGACGGCGATGATGTAGAGGTTTCGGGCACCGGAGTTGTCGGCGCAGTTCATGACGGCACCGCTGTTGGGCTGGTTAGTGCTTCGTTCGTCGATAACTTGCTTCGTGGGCGGACATACACAGGGAGACCCAGGGTCATCTTGAGCTTGCCACCAGGGGCACCACGCCTGTAGAGAGCATCGTCAGTCTGGTGTCTTGGAGTTCATTGTTGCGTCTCGCTTCGGTTTTCTCTGCCAAATTTCTGCCACGGCGCCCTCGAGTTGGAGATCGTCATTGTCGTCGAATGGTCGAGGTGTGATTTTTCAGACAGCAGGTGTGCTCGTGAACGGTACAATCGCCGTCAAGTGGTCGAGTCAACGATGCCGTGCAGAGCTCGAATATTTCGTCGTTTTCGTGTGCGCGGCGCACCGATCATGTCGATTCCCTCCCACCCCGCCATGAAATTTATCCAGCTTCCCTCTCGCGCGCTCCTCTCAAGTTCCGGCGGCAGAAAATTGGCAGAGAAAATGTCGACGATGAGCCCGCAAAGAAGAACACTTACGAGATCTTGGCCATTGTGTCTGAGGGGGGTTAGTGTGGCGTTACTTCGTAAAGAGTCGTGCCGGGTCTCGAGATGCCGTCGTGAACAAGAGCTTTTCAGGCGAAATTTTCCCAAACAATGAGATAGATGTGTGGGGTGAGAAACCCTATGGGAAGCGAATGGGTCTTGTGCACGTGACTGAGAGGTGGTCTTGAGAGAAGGCTCCAGGTGGCCAATGAGGATCCACCTTGAAGAACCACGGCGTCTCCCTTGGTGAAGAGGGTTGCTCAACACTGTCAGCCATGACGATGATGAACTTGGTTTGTTGGAGAGGGGTTGATGTATTTGAATTTTCCTTCTCATTTCACCTCTTATTCTCTCCTTTTCACTCTTTTCTACCAAGCTCTTTGCACAATCTTACACCACAGTCAAACACTCAAGTACATCAACACGGCGCTCCTCACACCTCGACTCCACCCAAACCGCAGGCCCCATCGAACCACCTATCCACCACACACCCACGCATCCAACCAGAACCCATCTCTCCAAGCCCTGATTCCACAAATCCTCCCGTTGATAAATCGGTTTTCGAGACGCCGACCTCAACGTCAAACGGGCCAGATGCCCGGGCGAAGCACGCCCGGTTAGCTCAATCGGTAGAGCGTGAGACTCTTATGAGTTCACCATCTCAAGGTTGCGGGTTCGACCCCCGCATCGGGCTGTTCCTATAACACTATAATCATGATTGAGAAGTGCTTTCTTTTTTGGCCGTTTTTACCATTTTTTGGTGGGGGTACTTGGACATTTGTGTGTGGCGGAGTGATGACTTTTTGCCAGAGGGGCATATCATTGCAAAATTGACAAGTACATATAAATGTAGAAACCAATACGAGCAATGTGATGTCATTGATACCCGAATCTCGTGTAGCTCTCAAGAAACAACCCTGTCAGAAGCTGAACGGAGGCCAGCCAACTCCCTACCCTAAAACACACCAACGTTGTGGAATTTCCGGTTCATAAGGGAGACGGGAGCTAGTTTCTATTATTCCCTTGGCTTCTACATGCGTTTGTAGTTTCGTTGCTTTCTCTTGAAGATATTCTGGGGCATCCTGTGTGTACTCTGAACTTCAGAGAAGGCTTTGGGTACCAGACATTGATATGCCGAAGAAGGCTATTAGGAAAAGTGCGTTAGGGTGATTTCTTGGACCCAAAGTCAGTAACTTCATTATTAATAAAAGTCGCATTCTGCAATAAAAAAAAAGCTCATTCATCAACCACAAGAACACCCAATTCTCTTTAAACGCACAATTTTGATAAAATCACAGCTCACTTACCACCGGCCGAACCGGCCCCGTCCCCGCCGCTTATTCTCGGCCGCAGCCCCCGCCTCCACCGATCTTTCGGAGCCGATGAACCGCCATCAGAAGCGGACCTCGGCACGACGTCACCCCCCTAGCCCGCGCTTCAAGTCCTCACATGCTCTCCCCTCAACCCTCACAACCCAACAATCACCCATGCCTCCTCCGCTCAATTCCATTGGGCGCCCGCTCTCACAGCTGCTTCTCCGCAGCGGCTCTAGATGTAGCTTTGTTGTTCCCCGGCATGCGCAGCGTCTTGTTCCTTCGATACTCATAATGGCTTCCAAGACTCAGAAACGACCGTCTTCTTCCGCGGGCAAGCGTCCGCTGTCTGAACCGCGACCTAGCTCTTCAGTACTTCTTGTCTCTCCCGTCAACGACGTGTTGCTGCTGCACCGCGTTCACACTTCAACATCTTTTGCCTCGGCGCATGTCTTTCCCGGCGGAAACCTGGACCCTTACCACGACGGTGTGATTCCCGCCGTGGATTCGCCAGAGAGGCACCAAGATGGGCTGGCGTATAGGATCGGCGCCATTAGAGAGACGTTCGAGGAGACGGGCATCTTGCTGGCCAAGAAGAACGGCGGCTTGATAAATCTGAGCATCGAGGAGCGGGACACAGCGAGGAAGCAGATTCACGGCAACCAGGTCAAGTTTCTCGAGTGGTTGAAATCTGTAGGCGCTGAGCCAGACCTGGGTTCGTGTGTGGAGTTGCATTGACTGAAAATGAGAGAGCTGATGGTTATGATAGATGGCCTTATCCCCTTTACACGATGGATCACTCCCACCATAAACGCAAAGCGTTTCACAACACAGATGTATCTCTACATGCTTCCTCTAACACGCGGCAACATGCCGTCTGAGATGCTCATTCCAACTCCTGATGATGGCATTGAGCATACCGCTGCGCTCTTTGCCCCAGCCAAGACCTTCCTCTCCCGTGCTGCTGACAACACCATCATCCTGTTCCCTCCCCAGGCCTATCTCCTCACCCTCGTCTCTGACATATTCACCAGTCGGTCTGGATCGCTGGAAGAAGGGCCCCTACAACTTGCCGCCCAGCGCAAGAAGCTTCTCTCCTTTCTCAAGAGGACACCGACAGCAGAGACAGAAAAGGGCAAGGAGCACAAGACGGCAACCATCCCGTGGGGCGACAAGGTCATGAGCCCTCACAACCTCTTTATCAGAAAAGAGGACAAGAGAGTCGTTTTAGGACTAGACAAGCCTGGACCAGAGCTCAAGGACTCGGAGAGGGGAGGAGACTGGGAGCGTGTGGTGCTCGTCAACTTTGGCAAAGGCGGGCCGACCAACGTTGAGGTCCGGAGGAGAGAAGACGTCTTGGAAGAGGAGAAGAAGAGCCAAGCGAGTAGCGAGAAGTTATAGATGCTAGAAGCTATATATGCTCCATGTTCAAACAACCAATTTGGTTGTATTCGGAGTGGAAGTTTGTCTAAATCCATGTTGATTGCACCATCTAAACTCCACCGGGTATCATACAGGCGCAGTCAAATCCAACACAACCCTTTTTGCCATCCAATGTTACAATGCCATTTTGAATCACCATCCCTTCTGCCCCTGCGTGTTCTCCATCTCCAAGCCACGAATACTTTGACTCCAATCCTGCCAGTTAAAGTCGTCACCCAACATGTCGACATCATCGCCTCCTGTGTTGTCAAAGTTCTCGTCCATGGCCGGATATGGATCAGGCCAGAGATATGGGGGTGGGTTGTCGTCCTTGGGCAGTTGTAGTGGCTGCTGAGAAAATGGCTGACCCAGTCCCCCAACCTGTGTTTGCTGCTGCTGGGGTAGTTGAGCAGCTGTTATGCCTGGTGTACTCATTGAACCTGTTGATGTAGCGGCTCTCATCTCGGCCGATCCGATCTCGTTCAATGGATAGAATGTCGTCATGGGGAAATTCGCAGTTTGTGACATTAGTTCGTTCATGAGTCCCATAGCGGTTTCCGAGAGGTTGATGTTTGATGGAACCTCGTTTGCTGCGGGCGTTCGAGGTCGTGATTGTGATGTTGGCGGTCCTGGCTGAAGCATTGCTGGAGGCGCCATAGGGCTCAGCTCAGCTGGTGTAGATATGGGCACGTTGCTTCCATCTGATCGCACCAGGGTCCTCCACCTCCCCCTCATCTGATCCATCTTGTCCTCACCAGCCGGTATCATTTCAAATGACGTTTGAGCTGAGTTCATCCGCTCCTCAAACTCCACACGACGTGCCTCTTCGGGGTTGCTGCGAAGACGGGCAATCTCTGTGGCTCGGTGCTTGCCAGCTCTAAAGTATAGTTTTCGTATGGGTAGGATGACAGACGTATAATCGGCAGAGCGGACGTATTCGGCTGGGTGTCCCTCATAGCCGTTGAGCGCCTGCCACCCGCGCTCCACAAGAGGAGTCCACGGACGGCGACAGCTCTCGATGAGGAAATACGCCATGGCGTGCCAGTTTGTGTATGTCTTGAACAGCCATCTGTACTGCTTGCATCTCGAATCCGTGTTGAGAATGTGGTTGTACTCGATAATTTCGATCGCTGCCACGTAGACACGCTGTCTGGCTTCGGCCGAAAGCTCACCATCAGAGCCGGGGAATAGCATGGGCTGATAAATAACGAGACACATCTTGGCCATGATGATGCGGGCAATCATGCCTGCCATCCAGTACAAGGGGTCCGTATCATCCATCACATGCTTAAAGAATCTGCCCTCGACTCTTTGATATACTTCGATTAGCATTTGCTCTCGTTCTGCGAGCCCGAGATTAGCGAGCGGTGCCCCCTTGGGGCAGAACGAAGCTGATGCTGATGCAGCTCGGAGAAGGCGTCTTGAGAGACTGCAAATTTCATAGCGAACTAGAGCCACCGCACAGTCAGAACGGCCCTCCCTCGGCTCGGGGAATTCTGTCGTCTCCGGGTTGATGTCGGCGTCGTTAATGTTACTGGGCATCTGAGTGTCGTAGAATAGATCCCCAATGATGAGATCAGTGCCCAGTTCGTCTGCAGACCGTAGATCGAGCACGAGCAATGCCCACCAGAGACGTCTCCTCATTTCCGTCTCAAAGGGACTCAGTCCGAAGTGTGATCCGTCTCGATGAAGACCCATGCCCTGAGCGAGGTGAACCACCAACCCGGTTAAGGACCAACAAAAGCGGCTTTCATCTTGACGCCTGACCACGACGAGGAATATGACAAAGGCTTGGATTATCGAAGTGTCGGATGAGTTGAGGAAATTGGCCTTTGCGAGGGCTTGTTCGACAGCGAAACGATATTGCGTAAGGACGTCTTCCTTGTTGACGCCAAGATTGGCTCGAACCTGCATTATCTAGTTAGTTTTGCTCCAATATTTTCGCACAAGGCTGAACTTGCCTCCTCGGGCTCGAGTGAAGTGATAGCAGCGTAATAGATCGCCCACACCAGAGCTTCGTTTCCAGGTGAGAGCTGCTCATGGTTCTTCCTCGCGTCACGGAATATCGGCTCCATTGACGGAATATGTAGCACCTTGATAAGTGGCTCTACGTTCTCCTGGTAGACAGACCACAAGAACGGAATGTGAGAGGGTAGAGGGCGGCATTTCTCGAGGTTGACATCTGCAGAGCGGTATCCGAAGATGAAGGAGTGGTGATCTGCCGGGACCACCAATGAGGGGGAACTATCTGGAGTCTCCTCATAATCCGAGTCGTCGAAGTCTTCGTCGGTAAGTTTTTGCGTCTCTTCTCGAATAGAGTCGAGCTAGGGACAGTTAGCCATCTTCAACAAGCCATACTACAATATGAAAGACCAACCTCGTCGTTAAGCTTTGCCCAGAAGCCGTTGCTGACATATCTTCGGCTCCCACTTTGGTCGTTCAACACCAGTCGCCCAAACTTCTGGTGTAGTTGCTTCCGGGTCGCCTCGCTCTGATCGCTCGCGGCATCGCTACCTCTCGGGCTCCCACTCGATGGACCCAGGACGCCAGGGTGAGAAGATGCGCTGGATGAATGCCTCTGGGGAAAGGTTGCTGATCGGTCAAGGTTTGAGGCCTGCGCTCCATGCGCAGCTTCAGGCGAATTGGCCGACGAGGGACCCTTGCCCCCGGACTCGACCTCGATCTGGCCGCTCAGCTCCTCGACGATGCCCTCGAGCTTCCTCAGGCGCTTCATCAGCTCGATCTCGCGCTGGCTCGAGTTCTTTGGGGGCGCATTAGGGTCTCTTGGGCGCGGCTGCCGCGGTGCCCGACCGGGGGCGGGGAAGACGCATGGGATCTGAGCTCGGCGGCAATTGGAGCAGGGCATCTGCTTGTCGCAACGGACTTTGCGACGGCGGCAGGTGACGCATGATCGCGGGTTCAGGGCCGGAGTGCTGCTCCCGGGTGCCTGGATCGGGCTGGTGTGGGCGTCGGGGCCCGTGGTCTGATAGACGGTGACGCTGCCTTGCGATGACGGTCGATGCTGGCTGCTGCGATGCGACGTCTGATGGGGATTGTTGGACGGCGGGGATGCCGTGGACTGCTGTGCGGCGTCGGGAAGTCCCTCGGATACATTGTTGTTGAAGCTGTATCCGAGGGTTAAGCCGTCTAGGTAGGACATGTTGGTCTGGTGTTACGTCGGTCAAGGGACGGCAAAATCTGCTAGTTGAATGGTGGATGGACGTGGGGTCGATCGTGTCGTGTCGTGTCGGGCAGAGATGGACTGTCCGCGGACTTGGAATGGACGCTAGGGTCTGGTTGAGGCCATCAACGAGCTGCGATGCGGTGAGGCGGTTCTGCAAGTTGATGCCCAAGGTCTTGCATGCGAAAAGCTGTCGTGAAGCCAGCGAGAGCCAAGAGGCTGAAGAGGCTGCTGTCGAGGTGGAACATGGAATGAAAAGAGAGGTTGCGATGATTCTTGTGAGTGGGGGTTTGCTGGCGATCTGTTGGAGCCTGCTCCTCTTGGCACCACTCGGCGAACGGAGACAGGCGATGTTTTACAGCGCCGGGGCCGCCTAAGACGCCCTAACACTCCGGGGATAAGTACGTGTAGTAGGGCTAGCCAGCTGCTGAGGACGGGGAATTAGCCACCCTGGAACTAAACAAAAGCTGGGCATCAAGATTGGATTCTTTCGACGTTTGAGCTGCTTCAAGAGCATTTCTTTCTTTCGCTTATGTTTCGAGTCAGCGCTAACCCCATATTCACCATCGACACGATCCAACGAGCTGTCGACCTTTTTGTCTCTGTCGTCATCACTCAATCACGTTTGGCCCTAACGTCGGAGAGCGGCATGATTTGACCACCGCTCTCTCTCCTCTTTTGCCTCTCGATTGACATCCCTGGATGGATCCATCCAATCCCACCTTTCCAGAGACTGACAAAGGTTACACATAACCATAAACAGCCATGCCGCCGGTTAGTTCATGTCACCAGATCAAACAATACCACGCCTAGGCTCTATTGAACCTGTCTGCCAGTCTGTTCTGTCGGACTTCCGAGCCCTGCGAAGGCCGACCGGTAATTTGTCATCCTTCGTCGGCGCACTTTCACGCCGGCCGTCCGGACTCCGGAGGGTCGGAGCTTTCGTTCTTGGCCGGGATTTGGAATTCAGAACTTGATGACTCAGGGGCGCAATTGAGTCATTCAGACAAAATAAAACAAAGAATAATCAAATAAAATGCTATAGAAGCGGAGTCCGACCTCATGTCCGAGGCGTCGCTGAACTCAGCCTGGAGATTCCTTTGTTCTTCAATGCCGCCAACCTTCACATGTCAAGAACTCGCCTCCAGCCGGCTGTGACGCTGATAGTTTGCACTTTGGCAAACCAGAACCCTTCATGCTTTAGCCAAGCTTTCTCCCCACGAACTAACGGTTCGTCTCGATGCCTCGTCTCAACCGATAACGGTGTCACGCGCCTCAGCCCAGCTCAGCTCGTTGCACATTGCACATCGGTTCCCACGCGGGTCAAAGAGAAAACAACGGGAGACAACGATGGGAGACAAGAAGATAACATCCATCAGCCTTAGCTTACCCTCCCCTACGGGGAGTTAATAACGTAAGACAATAATGAAGTAAGATAGATCTAGAGTGATCCGTTATTATGATATCTCTTTTATCATTTTAGGATAGTTCATGTCAAGTTACTTATGATGACTTCAGAGAGGAGTTAGGCCTTTGTTGGTCGAGCGTCGTCTCGCGTGGTTCCCTAGAATCCTTCTCGAACGCCATCTCCAAGGTGCATGAGGCCGTTTCCGATGAATCACAAGGCCAACACCTCCAACTCCCCCATGTGCAGCTGCCAGCCCCGGACGCCGTCTTCCGATAACCCAGGCCTGCAGCCTCAACGTCATGGCTTCGGAACCGAGAGTCGCGGCGACCAAGTAGCCGGAATCACTTGACGCTTTCACTTTACGCTGCCAGATACTAGCACAGCGGGTTGCAACGTCAATTCAGAACTGTAATTGGCAGCAGGGAAAGGCCAAGAATATGCGCAGAGCCCTCAGGTCCGTTTCTTGAGAACACCAGGCACGATCGCACAGTTTGTGCTTGTACGCGTCTTTTTATCAACGTCAGCGCACATCGGATGCAGTTGGTTTGGACGAGTCTATGATCATCCTAAAAACGCACCCCGCCATCCATTCTATACCTCGAATTGAGGCCTGGTTCAATGTGCATCTCCAAGAGCCATGTCGGAGCCCGCCGGGATTTGCGGCATCTGCTGCCGATATCCCGCCGGCGCGGCCCCACTTCCGCTCCGGGCTAAAGGGCATCCCACACAAGGCTCTTATCACAGCCGAGCCATCCATCACCAATAACAAAGAACCTGTTGAAACCAGTCAACTTTACGGAGAACGTGGCTACCGTTATGCTTTGAACTCTCCTGCTGGCGCCGCCATATTGGCCCGTCCCATGGTCGCCGTCAGGCCGCTTTAGCCCTCCAGGCTAACGCGGCTAGGGAATCGTGGCCGGCTCAAGGCACGGCTCCGAGCTTCGATACCCCTCAGGCTTGGCTTCTGTAATCTTGCTTTTGAATCAAGCACTCAGCAAGATAGCTCAATGCGACAGGGAAGAGCTCGCAAAGCTACCCCGACTTAACCCGGCCAGTGAGGGGTCGACAAGTATGAGCTGTATGGTGCGCGTATCGCGAGCGGCGGCTGGGTATACGGTATTCGGCCCATGAGGCCTTTGACCAGCCTTGGGGGGAGAATCGCTCTTATAAAGCAGAGCCTCATCTTCAAGTAGTGGCAAGACAATCGCTCACCGGGAGACCGATGTGCGCGGCCTTGTCTCTGAGATGGCACCAGATGATTGGGCGGCCATTGTTCGGCTTGGGTGAGGGAAAACGTCAGTTGGCCGGAGGATGCATGAAAGTCGGGGACTCCTCAAGCCCTTTGCAGCTTGCATATGGGATGGGGGGGGATCGGACCATTGGGCGGGGGTGGTCGATGTGACGAGACAAGTGCTGCCCACATGTCTTGATGAACATGAAGGCCTGACCCCGGCTGCATTGCAGGAGCATGACTGAATATTCCCAAGGTGATAGACATCCCTCTAGGCCATGCATTTGAGACCATCTCTAGCAAATAGGAGCCGTATCGCGTAGCATGGTCTCACTGGCTCAAGCAGCTCCCTCCCAGACCCCAGACAGCAAATATCTCCGGATGCAGTATTGATGAGCTGTCGTGATCTGCTCGAAGTCGTGAATTAAAGGTCTCAGCTGACCATGTAGGATGGCTGGCAACCACAGGCCAGTGTGAGGGTCACGAGAAGGTAGCCATCGAACCCAACACACGCCCTCCTCCCCGACACCCCTGTTCCATAGTCCAGCAATACAGGGCATCGACACGTGTGTCTGAGACTGGCCGCTTGACGGCGCGAGAGTCTCTGGGGCCGTCACTGGCGCGTCATCTACCCTGTCCCAGACGAGCTGGGGAAGGGGTTCCATTGCATCGCGATAGTCAAGACGGAATGCAACAACGCTCCGAAGGTGGTGTGCTCCGAGCAGCTACGGCACGCGACGGTCAGTGATTCGTCGAGCAGAGCCGCATCGCAAAAATGTGGTGTCATATCATTGGAGAATGGCTTTCGATGGAGTTGTCGTTGATAGATCCCAGGAGATAATGTTTCGCAGCGCGCTAGGGACATCTCGCTTGATCGGAAGGCTATGAGGCATGGTCGAAGTATAAAGCAGCCAACATCCGCGCCTTGGACTAAGAGGCATCTCAACTGTGCACTGCAACCTCGATGGTTCTGTTCGTCTCCTCTGGCAAGGACTCTGCAAACATTAAACCTTCACACAAAGACCAAGAACCGAAGACTCACATTCAAATCATGGCCGACAACAGTGGTCCTTCGTACGTGTTCCAGCACTCTTTTCTGCGCTGCAGACTCTAACATGCAAAGTCCCCTCGAGATCTTCGTTAATGCACCTAACGAAATCAGTGGCATCATCGGCGTCGGCGGTGGAACACCGAATGCCAAAGCCGGCTAATATCAAGCATGGCGACTGGGACGAGGAGAGAGGGACATGATACCCGCGCAGGCGCACTGAGGAACCAGAATGCACATGGGTGCCGTGATGCTGTTTGTCAACCAGGTCGTTACTCGAGCATTTCCTATTAATGTCAACAACGCAAAGAATGAACTTTAGTCTTGATCAGCCCCGTGAATGTTTCACCTAAGCTCTAGGAGAGGTCTGCAAAAGTGATCGGGGTTTACCGCGTCGACAATGGGTCGTTGCGAGTATGGGTGGAGGCAATTGTGTGCAAGACGAAAATGTATCATTGAGCCTGTGGATTGTCATGCTAGTATAGAAGGCTCCACATATGTCGAAGCCGAAATGTAGACCAATGCTTGTAATAACGCCGATGTAGTCCAGGAATGCTGTGATGGAAACGACTCCGTCAAACGCCGCGCTCGCCAATGTATGATTAAAACCTCTTCCGTTCTTTGCCACGTAGATTTACTCGCCATAAACAGCATATGCTCTGAGACTCGCACCATTTCTTGACGTCGTTGGGGTTGACCTCTCCGTCGTAACCCACGCGGCTGAGCTCGCCGGTATTGAGCCATGCTGCGAGGTCCTCGAGGACGATTGGATCGTAAAGTAGGATTTTCTCATGCCATGAGGGTTCCATCGGATCAGTAGTGCGAGGAGCCGACCGGATAGCTTTGGCGATGTACTCGAACAAGACGACTTCTTGGTCATTTTGAGTTCCTGTGAGGGAGAGCTCGGTATCGTCACCAGTTGAGAGGGACAAGTCCAGTGGAGGCGGCGAGAACATTTCGTCCATGGAAGAGTCTGGCGATGAATCGAGATCACTTCCAAAGTCTGAATTGGAGTCAGGAATCTCAATCACAGGATTGGCAGCTCCCTTCCTGCGCTTTGGGGACTTGGGGGCTGCGGCCGGCTTCTTGGGTGCTGGGGCAGTTTTTGCTTTCGTCGGAGAGGCTGTGCCTACTGATGAAGCGAGACTGTTCTTCCTTGGTCGACCACGAAGTCTCTTGGGAGTTTCTGGTGGTTGAGCAGAAGGGGGTGGTTCCTGGGGTTCCGAAGCACTTGGACTGTTTTTCCGTGGCCGGCCTCGAGGCCTCTTAGCATCGGTTTTGGCAGAAACAGGGCCTTTAGTCTTTGTAGTCTTTGGGGTCGAAGAGGTTCGCTTGGTGATTGTGTGGACACCTGCCTGACCCATACGCGTCTTGCTCTGCCAACATTGGTCAAGAAGGGCAATCATGGCACTTCTTCTTTTGATGGGCTTGAAGCCAAAGGTCCTGATTTCTTTAGCAAGCTGAACATCTGTGTAACCTTCAAAATTGGGACGAGGCGGCTGTTCGCGGACATCTGCTTCTCCGTTAAGAGGATTTGCCGCTGGAGCAAAGGTTTCTTGGCGGAGTTGTGTCTGCGCAGAGGCGGGCCGCTGCAGTTCAATGCTAGCAGAAAGATCACTGTCGGAGAAGAATGGTGATCCTTCGTCATCCTCTTGTCTGTGACTTCTGGTGGGTGAAGGCATAAGGTCCGATAAGTTGGCGAAGGAAACATGATCATCAGAGATAGGATTCTCAGCCACACTATCCGGAGCACTGGCCCGATTGCCACCCCTGAAATACCCAAATGGGTTTGCATCATGCGTCTCTTCTAGTAAGCGTGGTGAGTCTTCTGTGAGATTAATCACCTCGACATCAAACAGGTCACCCTCGGTGTCTCGAGCGGCTGCGTCCCAGAGGCTGGTTCGTTGTTCAGGTGGATCAATAGCGTCGCTGTTGATGTGCGTAGCGAAATCTACATCATCGACCTGGTTTGACTGCATCAAAGCGGACTGAAGGTCCCTTAGGACAGTCGGAGACTCTTCTCTGGCTAGCTGGCTCGAGGTACCGAACACGAAATCTTGGTTTGCGACTTGGGCGAGAGCTGCACCTGGAGACAGTAAGACAGGTTTTGGCGGTGCCGCTTTCTTTTTTGAAACCTTCGAGACTCTCTTGCGTGGGTTTGATTTGCCTTTGGCCTTCTTTGTTTGCTCAGTAGCTGACGTGTTGGCATTGCCGGCGGCCTGAAAATGATCCAATATGGAGGCAGTTGGTGGTTCAGGATCAGGTTGAGTAGGCACTTTGTATGCAGCCGTAGCAAGCTCTGTGATTGTCCGAGCCTTCTTCTTCGGTGCCTTTTTCTTGGGTGACTTTTCAGGAATAGCCGCCGATGGGTTGGCCTCCTTCGTGTTTACAAGCTCGATGAGTTTCCGCTTTTTCAGGAAACTCGAATCTTCATCTGATGCAAATGTTAGTGCTTGGGGTGCTGCTTCAAGACAAGCGTAGCCCTCAACGAGATTCTTGAAAGCTGGCATTGGCTGGCCAGTTTCGGAAGAGGCAAGTTGTTTGAATGCGGACGAATCCGAATCGATGTTTATGACAGTCTTTTGAGCTGGCGGTGTCCAGTCTAGCCTTCGGGCGGGTGCTTGTTCAAGATGAAGAGGCTCATGAGCGTCACTCTTCTTTGATTTTGCAGGCAGATCGGGCTCAGCAACTGGTGGAAAGTGGTTACTCATAGTACCCGTCTGTTTCTTCCTCGGCTTTGTTGCCTTGGGCTTCGTCGTCACACCTTCGTCCTCTTTCTTGTTGGCCCTTGAGGCCTTTTTGCCCTTCCCGCCATTTTGAGATTCAGTATCCGCGGCATTTTGTGTTGGCTCCTCTTTCTTTTTTGTAGTTGTCTTTGGAGCTCTTGGCTTTCGCGGCTTCCTGGACGACTTTCCAGAGATTTGCACAATGACAATATCGTCATCCTGTGCTGGCACAGAAGCATGGGTATCGTTTGCAATGAAACCTGCCCCGCTGGACTCTGCAGACGCTCGATTCGCCGCGGTCGAAGACGCAGAAACTGCGTCATGAGTTGCTTCCGTCGATGTCAAAAGATGACGGGCCGAGATGAAACTTGATGGAGCATGGTCTGGGATGGGGACGGCTTTGCTGCCACTTCGGATCGGGGGACGGCTTGGTTTCTGCGAGAGGAGATCTTGGAGTGGCGGGAGGGCGGGGGACGAGGATTCGATTTGGGCTCGTTCGCGTCGTGCTTCTCGAAGTGGTGATGATTGAAACACGTCAGGGGATGCCATTACGGTCAGGGCAGCAATCTGAGTGCGCAAAGCGCATCTCAGGCCCTTTGTGCGCAGCAAAATGGTGCCCAAGTTCAGGTCAGGCGAGAAGGCGGGAAAGGCGGAATCATCGCCTCAAAATGCCACCTTGTCTGCCTTGTATCGACAAGTGGTTCGCCATCAAGGCAGACTGGAGGGGCAGGGGGGAGCTTCGCGAGTCAGTCGCGTGATCACGTGATTGATCACATGACCCACAGCAAGGGCTCATGCCCCACGAGGCGAGGGGAAATTTGGCAACCACGCCAAAAATTGACGGGAGCTTTTTTCACTAAGTGTTTGCGACGACCTCATCCCACGCCGAAACAATCACCCAAACCACCCCGAACAACCCCCTCCTCAAACCGCAAAAATGGAGAACGACCGTGGCGAGATCGTGGACCTGTAAGAGCCCAACTCAAGACGCCGTCCGCGGACGGCCGCATCGGCGAACAATCCCATACTGATGTCGCATCACCAGTTACGTCCCCCGCAAGTGCAGCGCCACCAACCGCATCATCAAGGCCAAGGACCACGGCTCCGTCCAGATCTCTATTGCTAAGGTCGATGAGAACGGCCGTGCCGTCCAGGGCGAGAACCACGTCTACGCCCTCTGCGGTTTCGTCCGAGCGATGGGCGAGAGCGACGACTCCCTCAACCGATTGGCCCAGCGAGACGGCCTCCTCAAGAACGTCTGGAGCGCTCAGCGATAAAGCAAGAAAACTCGGAAAAGGTACTTGGCAATCTGGTCCTGGGCTCCCTCGGAATGGGATTCTGACATGAATTGGCCTCAGGGTTATGGTTCGGGCAAAGAAGGCATGGGTGAAAGAAACTAGGGTTGGCTGCATCTAGCAAATCCAATTCGAGGCGTTCGGCTCGATTTTGAGACAACACTACGATATCCCGACTCTATGCTCGACGATGTGACAAAGTGGTGATCGTGCACCCAACCCCCCCGGCTAGCAAAGTCTCCTCGGACAGACCTCACGGTTCACCTCACTCCGGGGATTCTGGGGCTACCTCGATAGCCTCCGTGCCGCAGATTGAACAGGCTCTGAAAAAGCCGTGGCGTTCAAGTCGTTTGCTATGGTACAGATACGGGTCTAACATGCGTTATTGAGTTTCTTGTGATAATCCTCGCCCTTTGTCTATTGATGTGATCGGTGTCGACCTGAGCTCCTGGGAATGAACTTCCAGAGTCGCCACGCTTGCATGACCCAATGTTTAATGCTATGTTCTGCACTGGCCTCCAAGGCTGGTAGTTTTCGCCGCGTAGACTGGAGCTTTTGATCGTCTTTATTCTTGCAATCGACCTACACTGTCGTTTCAACTTGATTCTTCAATAAATGTTTGCCTGCCCTATTAGCACATCTCATCGCACTGGCAGCTGTGATACTGGAGGCGCCAAGTGCTCTCACGCTTTGCTTCACTTTTATAAAAACACAACACTTATGATCTACTTTATTTATTATATTGATCATTCTTTAATGATTCATTAGCCATCTTTCGTGGAGTCTTAGGTCATGCCTTTAACCTCTTCTTTTCGCAGTCTGTGTACGTACCTACCTGAGAAGGCAGGTACGGCACTCATTCGTACCTTCCATCGCCTTTCCCATTCTCGCCTCAGCCATTGACTTTCATTTCCTGGCCTTACTTTCACTCGTCCTTGACCCCTAGTAGGAACTAACTTGCTGGCCTCTCACATTTGCGAAGGTATTCGAAGAACGAGAAGGCGTAATACGATGAAGGGTAAGTCCCTCGTGCTGGATGCGTTTCCGTCAACTGACACTCACTTGCTTGGAGATAGGTCTTTGCACCTGCCACCTGATATCGGATCTCAGAGAGTGTAGTGATCTCGACTACGAGCTCGACGACGATAGTGATTTCGATTATTATTTCGATGACTACAGCCTGAACGATACATCCCAGGACGATGATGGCGATTTCTATAGCCATACTATCGTCGAGAAGAAGAACTACAACGTTCCAAAACCGTGTTTTCGGATGAATCAGCATTGTCTCTTTCCTTCAAGGCAGAATGTCTGTCCCTACCCCTCGGCAACACAAGCTGCGCCTGCGTCTTCCTACGACTTGGACGATGTCAGTCGGCCTACTGCAGATACAGTTGAATAGCGTTCAATCAAAGGTTCGTACACCCCTTGGTCATTGAATAAAGACCTGCATTGCTAATGGCATGCAGTTTCAAAAGTACCAACGGCTTGTGGCCCTGGACCCCTCCGTCTCATCCCCAATTCGACTTGTATCGGTATTTGGGGAGGATCTTGACAAATTGATGGTATTCGTCAGAGTGCTCCAGCATAGGGTTTACTCCGAGGAGAGGCTTGAACGTTTCGTTGCTGATCATGAGATGTGACCTCCAAACGGCAATTAATTGCCCACTGCTGCCGCAGTTCAGGGCCTTGCGCGGCCAGAATGCCAGTCTTTTCACCTCCATTGCCCCAAAAGAGACCATTATCTCAATGCCACCGATACTTGCTCTTCTTGTTCCACAGAGGTATTTGTCTCGGCCATTACAGACTGTGAGCTTTCCCAACTCTCAGCCAGGCTGCATTTGCTAATTTGAATCAACTCAGATCTTGGCACGCTTGACATTGGATGTCTGGCTCTGCAGTTTCGAAAGGAGGGTAGAAGAGAAGCAACAGATACTCGCTGCTCAGGCCTCAACGACCAGGGGCGTCCAGTTTCCGGTCTAGCAGCAATCGGGGAACTATGTTGCGCAGAAAGTCTCTGGTATTAAGACCATAGCCATAGTCGCAATTTCAAACAACTCTTGCCAAGTATTACAGCTCATCGAGGTGTGAGACGGAAGCATCTCTCTCAGGGAGGTCCAGAAAGTGCGCTGGCATCCTCGCGCGAGTGGGACATGGATCTTCCGGTGCGGACCATCAACCCTGGGTCAAAGAAATGGTTGCCAAAGACTACGCGCCCGTCGTCTATGCTGTTCTGCGCTCATTCAAATACTCGATCCCTGAGCACCATCTAGAGGACTTCTGAGACGCTATCTCCTATTCCTGCATTACATCGCCACTCCCGTTGTTAGCCTCAGTGTTTATCACTGTGCCGGATTTCATGGTTATGCTACAATATTGTCAAGAGTTGATTTGGTGAGCGTCACTGGGGAGGGTGAGCTCCAACAATGCTTGGGTCGGCTGCGCCAGAATCAAGCACAGATCGTACTTTGGGAAGATTCAAGACCATCGCTATTGTGTGGCAATACAGATCATCAGACTGTTTTAGGTGGAGGATGCTGAAGTTGGCTGGATTCCCCCAGGTTGATTTGAATGGCTTCTGCCATGCTAAGTGTTAATATAAGTGAGACGCCAACTAGTATGGAGAGAACTGGGTTAAGTACCCCTGATCTCCTGTTGGGCATGGTGACCACAAACACGCGGAGCCTAATAAGAGATGAACCAAAAGCCTCATTTCTGTTCCGAGCAAATATTTAGCAAATATTCTATTAACTGGATTCCAAGCTTGACCTCTGTACAATAATTTAGTCCCATTTCCTGCTTCCCCATTCTTGGGCCCATTTTGGCTTCAACCCAAAACCTCTCGTGTCCTTCCCGTCCAAATCATCATGCGTCCCCCTTCTTCAACATGCCAAATCGCGATTTGGGTTTGAAGACGGTCTCTGAATGGTCAGAGCTAGATATCTGCAGCTGCCAAGAGGCTCTCGACATCGTTAGACAGCTCCTTTTGCGCTGCCAAAGACCGAGTCAAGGTCTTCTCCGCCGCGGAAGAAGGCGCATACTCAGGCGGGAGTTGGGCGGTCTCTAGAATCTCATTTCTGAGATCGAACAAATTGTTGTAGCTTTTGGTAATGTCGATGATGTGCTCGACCATGTCCCGGCAAGTCTTTCCTGGCAGCAGATTGTTGTCCAGTATGGCAAAGGTGTCGGGCGTGCTACACAGCGCAAGGAGCGGCTTGCGGACTGTTTCCTTCATCTCATTCGTCAGTATCTCCATGCAGTTATTGTTGAGCATCTTTGCGGCGCTCAACAGTTCCATGAATAGTCCCGCGGTTTGCTTGTGCACCTCGTTGATGCGCTGCAAGAGGTCTTCTGGCGCAACCTCTGGTTGGCCATTGAGAAGGTTCGTCAATGGGAGGAGAAACTGATATCCATCACAGTTGAAATCTTCTTTTGCCATGATCTTCCTCGCCTTGGTGGCCAGCTCGTTGTCCTTGCGCCAACCTTCGAAACCACCCAGGTACTCTCGGAACCGCTCCGAGATTGCAAGTTTCTTGGTCCCAAATTCAGTGAGACCAATGGTACCGTTCGGTCCAACGCCGAAGTGCTCAAGATTGAGAAGGCCTCCCATTGAGGCAGCGCGGAGAACTTCGTGGTTGACGTTGCCAATGAGCTCACATGCCTCATCAGCGTTGAAACCCTTCAAGTCCAGGTGTGTATCCTTTGCTACCTTCATCTTCTTTGCAGCCCGAGTCCCATCGTGATATAAACCCTCCAGCGCCTTTCGCTTCATTGCGGCGTGGGTGAACTTGATTGGCTCGATGTTGGGATCGTCCTCCTCCATGCATTCGAGGCGATGAATCTCACTTTGGAGACCGACGTTTTCCGCTTGAGCTGCCGCAAGTTTGATCGCCAGCTCTTGCTGGTCTTCGCTCTGCTGGTAGGTTAATTCCAGCTGCTGTTTGTAATAGAGGGCCTCAAGGTTGGTCCCGACAGCATCCTCCAGCTTTGTGAGTGAGTCCTTGGCCGTGGACAGTTCCTGGACCTGCTGTTCCAGAGCGTTGGTGCGATCCCGAAGCTGGTCTTTTTCGGCGAGGATGGCGTTGTAGCGAATCTCAAGTTGCTGAATGTTGGTTTCCTGACCGTCTTTGACTGCTTGCAGCTGTGCGAGGCTCTCCTTCAAGGCCTTGTTCTCCGATTCGAGCTTGGATATGGTCGAAAGCGACTCCTCTGTGTGGGAGGACCCAGAGGGCCTGCAATGGACCCGAACTTGCGAGCCATCAACCTCAATGAGGCCAATGGACTCACCAAACAGGGATTGGACTGAAGTGAGAATCTCGGTGATGGAAGGGTGCTCCTCCGTTGTAGGATCCGGTGATCAGGAGCCTAACATCGGTCAGTTTAAATGCCACAAAGACGACTGGGCCCAAAACGGGGGCATACCAGTTGAGGTGAGTTGAGATGAGCTGCCACCAAAGAGAGAACAAGGAGTGAGAGACGGCGGGCTGAAGCGAGTTGAAGGCGGGATGATGGCGGGTTTCTGCGGGCGACGTCGGGCGCAGGCGGGCGCAGGCGGGCTAGGAAGAGAGAAAAGAAGTAAGGATGAGAAGGGAAGAAAGATGAGTTCAGCAGGGGGGAGGGGATTATATACCCGTAAGGGGAGGACTGGCTGTGATTCACTGACGATAGATCAGAGATCATCTTGGTTTGTCCTTGATGCCTCACGTTGAACCAGGAGATTAGTACTTGGGATTATGAGTGGCATTCGCTAAAGACAGGTGAACTCCCCTCCCTTCTTTTCCCGTCACCCAACATTCAGCTACTTCCGTTCCTCTAGATAACTTGCTTATCGTTCTGGTTTCTGCTCTAGTCTCTTTGCATTGAGCTTGTCCCGTTCCTCTGCTGACTGCTTGTGAACCCGCTCTCGCTCTTTAGCACTCTGCTTCTTTCGCTACTCTTCCATCATCTTCCTCTTCTCTCTGGCCTTGGGATTTTGGTTGAACTCTTGGCTATCTATCATCATTCTGTCTCTCATCTCGACTACCAACTCCCAGAAAATTCCACCATGAGATGCATTTCATTTCTCAATTCTTCCCCTCCTTTCTTTCTGCGGCTCCTTGCATTGAACCCCTTCCGCTCCTCTCAAGATAACTCGTTGTGCCGTTCTTGTTTCTTCTCTAGTGCTCTTAAACAGCATCTCTCTTTCTCCTCCGGTCACATTTTCTTTCCCCGTTCCAACTTCCGTTCTTTCTGTCTTTCCTTGCGCCTCGTCTTTTCCTCTGGTGTCAGGTTTTGGGTCCTCTCTCAGTGCTTTGCTACCTTTCGGCGCAGTTATCCCATCAAGGGCCGGGCTTCAACTATATGAAAAAAACACAATACTCGCTGCCTTGCATTGTGCCTTGCTCATTCTTCCGGGGACATGATCTTGAGCCGTTCACGTTCTTCAGCGTTGCGCCTTTCCTGCCAGCGTGGAGACATCTCCCTTTGTCATCGTCTGGCTCTGTGCTTCTGTCGTTGCTCTAGAGTATGGTGAGGCTATTTAGCTCGCACAACAAAGACAAGGTGTGGCTTTGGGCTCTTTTGATTCTCAAGAAGTTCATGTTCTAATACTCTGGGCTAGAGGAGGGTCCCTACTGAGGCATCATGTAACTTGCCATTGCCATCAGCCTTCTCAAACACAGGCGATCTCCTCAACACCCCAATGTATTTTCCGGTGCTAGACATGCTAGAGGTGGCTTGAGAAGGGAAGTAAGGACAGGGGGGCATGGGCCGTTACTACTGGCCTGGGAGGCAGTGTTTTGCTTGCGTTTGATGGGTATGGAGACCGCCTGCCTAGGGACTCGATGTCTGGATGGGGTGGGCTTGAGAATGGACTTGCCATTGCTCTTGCGCTTCTTCTGACCGTGGGCACAATGGGATCAATGACATCTCACATACAACGGAAACACGCGAAAGTTGACAAGGTATGGACGAAAAGTCTTATTTCTGTCCTAAGCAAATCTTGAGTCGAGAGCTACGTCCATCACCCCTTATTGGTTCCAGTCCAAAAGCTCTCGTCTTCGCAGCCATTTTGTCCTTTTCAACCTAGTCTGCCTCCCATCCTACAAGGACCATCATCCATGGATGAAAGTAAACCCCCAAGTCCACTGGTATCCCTCAGAACTCCACGCTTCTTGCGTCCCAATCCCAAGCCTGTATCAATCCATACCATCTCTGCTCAGGAAAGTCGGCTCTTCTTGTTGTCGCCGAAGAGGTCGGTAAAGTCAGCGCTCGCAGATCCGGCATCGGAGGGTTCGAGAGCTTCAACCCTCTACTGCGCAGAGGGAGCCTGGGAAGCGGCGTTGACGATAACAGTGTCGTTGTTTCTGGCCGTGGCCGAGTCGTTGCCGAGTCTCTTGCCGTTAATGGACAGCATCCATCCCTGGCCCATCTCTCTAAGCCACATGGCTACACGCTCCATGTCTCCAGCCATCTCACCGTAGGGATCGATAAAGCGGGGAAGCAACACTTCCTCATGATTAGGGAGGAGTTCGGTCTAGTGCTTTCCCTTTGCGTCGTAACCGCCGGCGTTGAATGCGTTGTGGGCATTCTTGACTTTGTTGACGAGGCCCTGGATCGTAGCGTACAGGTGAGACCGGGGGTGGTCAGCTCCGATAGAAGTGTTGTCGTCGTCGTGAGACTCGCCATTTCCAGACTTCTTATCGCCGGCTCCGTCACCACTCCCATCAGCGAAAATATCATCGCCCAGGAATGGCGTGGTATATCTTCTCACACTGACAGCCCCCATTTTACAGCCGCTTACCACATTGGCATCAAACTCGGAACGCCAACAGGAAAGATGCATCCCGGCTGGACCACGCATCCTCCTGGCCAAGATGGCCTCCTCTGCAAGAGATATGGATGCCATGGCCTCACTAAAACCTAATTTGGGCCTACAGTGGTTGGGCCAGAGTTGCAGGGTACTATATCCAGGAATTCCAATCACTCTCATCTACAGAATCTTTCGCCAACCCAGTCTCTCACCTCAACCCAGCCACAAGTGCGATTCGGCAGCCCCATCAACTTCGTTGAAGTTGATCCGACAGATGTGGTCTATTGGAGTCCAGCAAATATCCAGCCTGATTTTTTTGAGGCCCGCATTGTCCCAGGTATACCAGCTGAAATTCCAGGTCCATCAGAGTCCCGGCAATGCTCTTAACTCCTTCACACCACATTGAAGCGGAGGGCAACTGATGAGCTGTATCATCCTGGAACTCCCAAAAAGATGAAGACGGCCGCCGAAGCCCACCTCAACTTGGAGGGACTCGATGCCGACGACACGTGCAGGCTCATGGGCCATGCGCACGAGGAAGTTCTCGGTGTTGCCGCAATGGCAGAACTTTTCAACCCCACGCACTTTGAAGTTGGGCCCAGCGGCACTATCGGTCTCACGGAATCCGGGCTCATGGCAGTTGCAGACTCAAAGGTTGCCAGAGGCGACAACCCCGAAGCCCTTCAGAACTGGACAAGGAGAAAGTGCGCCCTGGTGAGATCTTTTAGAGACTGCAAAGATTCTCAAGAGTCAGCGGTATGAGCCCAGGACAGAGGAGATGAAAACAGCGGTTATGAGGGCCCTTTATGCACTCTACAGCCAGCATGAGAGTGGGAGACCCTCCCCTGCTACCCGTTTGAGAGTGGCCAACACCCTCCCAGGGAGACCCCGGTTGGAAATAGCGCAGTATCTTGTTGGCATTGCCGAATACTACCTCAAAATGGTTGTCTTCAGCGATGGGATCCTGAAGGACGCCAGGCCTCGCCCTGTCGAGGATGCACTGCAGTTAGCTCAATCTTTGGTGCAGCAGAGGCTGCTTTCCATCGACATTCAGAGGCTGCTGGGTGCTCATGACGACGAGTTGTGATTCTTCTCAGGAAGAAGGGGGCTTGGAATGGAAACAGGGGGTTTAGGCTGGAGCCCAAAAATGGGCCCGATTTAATGCGAAATGGGAAATGGAGAAGCGTGCATACTTTTGGACTGGGCAAAGATGGAGTGAGCACGTATTTGGTAGAAATGGCCCATCACGATGGGAAGAAGGGCTTGACATGGGATCAGGTGAAGATTGGAGCTTGATCCCCAAGAAGGGGCGCCAGGGATAGACGAGGAACAAGAGTTCAGCCCAGATGCCAATGCCAGGGTGGATTTAGTAGTATAAAATAGTCATCCCTTGCTTTGCCTAGGACGAAATAAAAAGTTTCATGATTTTAATAATTGCGTGGTTGTTCATCCAGTGCCATGTTCCCCTGCTAGAGTAACACACCAGATGTCAAAGACAAGCTGTGGACAGGTAGCCGAATCTGAAGCCGTAAACGACAGAGACCACTGGAAGACAATGGAACCGTCCTATAAATGTCACACAGAGAAAGAAGCAGCCATTTCGATGGTTATTGGTTCATTAAACATAGTTAATCATCGAGGCTGACGTTGAATGCCTATTCAGCTACACTTGAGAATCAAAACATTACATGTCTCCAACGTGAATCCCCTCCTTGTATGCCTCCAACGCCCGCTCTCGGCAGTCCTTGTGCTCAACAATGGCCTTTGGGTATCCATTCTTCTTGGCCTTGGGACCGGCACCCCGGTTGTAGGGGTCGTGAACCTCCTTTTTGTTGCAATCCTTGAGCTCGGGTACCCATTTGCGGATGTAGTCACCATCGGGGTCAAACTTTTCACTCTGTAGCAGAGGGTTGAAGATCCTGAAGTATGGCTGAGGATCTACTCCAACGCTCGCCGAGAACCCCTGTTTTGAAAGCTAGTCAGTATCTTATCCTCGAGCCAAGTTTAGGTCCACATACCCAGCCACCGTTGTTGCTGGCAAAGTCGCCGTCAATCAAGCTTTCCATAAAGAAACGTTCTCCTTTCCGCCAATCAATCAAGAGATCCTTGGCAAGGAAACAGGCCACAATCATGCGGCATCGGTTGTGCATGTAGCCCAGGTGTTTCATCTGTCGCATGGCTGCGTCGACAATCGGGAAGCCTGTTCTGCCTTCGCACCAGGCCGCAAAGTGTTCTTCATCGTAGGACCAAGAAATGTTGGAGTATTCGGGCTTGAAAGGCTTGTTCATGCTAGTCATGGTTAGATGGGCAGTTAACTTGGGAGACACAATCACTTACCAAACATATGGCCAGTTTACAAGGACATGCTTGTAAAAGTCTCGCCAAGCAACTTCACTGATCCAGGTTTGAATACCCTCACTGCCCGCGTTGAGCTTCTTAGTCTTGTTCCTGTCGCGAGCAGTCCGCACACATGTCCTGGCACTGATTGTTCCAGAGGCCAGGTGAACCGACAGACATGACGTTCCCAAATCTGAGGGAATGTTTCGCTTCTTGTGGTAGTTGCCAATCATCTCCTCGCAAAACTTGTCCAGACGCTTCTTCGCTTCATGCTCTCCACATGGCCAAAGCGAGCGCAATCGCTTCTTTTCCTGGTTGTCCAGCTGCTTGTTCTTGGGAGTATCTGGAATCTGAGCATCAAAGAGCTTCTTGAAATTTTTGCGAGCGCTGGCCGGGTTCTTCTCTGGCGGATCGTATAGCTCAAGGAGGTCGGGGTCCTCGTGGATATGGGCAACCCATGCGCGATACCACGGCGTGTAGACGGCGTACTGCTTCCCGGCACCAGTTTGTAACTGCCCCGGAGGAACGACACAAGTGTCGTGGACAACTTCGAAAGCCTTGCCGTTTTCCGCAAAATCCCGGACCATGGCAGCTTCCCGTCGAAGCTCATCGACCTCATACTCCATGTTGGCGTACATATGACTTGCGTCCCATTCGTCCATAAGCTCGAGGATACGGTCCGGGATACTTCTTCGTTTTTCGACTGTCTCCACGTAGAGAGGGATGTCTAGCTTAGCTAGATCTTCTTTGAGTACGGCAAGGGTTCGCAGCATGAAATCGACTCGGACAGGCGCCCTCAAATGCGCCTCGTAATCCTGGGGACTGACGATAAACATGGCAATCAGAGGAACTCCAGCCTGCTTTGCCTTGTCGCTAGCAAGTGCCAGCGCCTTGTTGTCTGAAATGCGCAAGTCCATCTTGAACCAGTGAACAACGGCATCCTTTACATCAACTCGGTGTCGCTCATTCGCCGTGTCCTCAAGGGCGCCGATAAGTATCTCGATCGGTCGCGGAATCTCATTGTTGTTGTAGGCGCGGGCTCGCGCATTGCTCATCTCAGGGGGATAAAACTTGCGAATCACGATGTTGTTCTCTTCGGCCTCCTGGGCCTTGTAATGGGGCTGGCGCAGGCCATCGGAGCTGGAGCCGTTGGTGTTGGCAGTCTTTGCCTTTTTTGCAGAAGTTCCGTTTTGCACCGCCGAAGCTTTGCGCTTGGATTGCTTCGGAGGCATTGTCGTGAAAGTCGAGGAAATGAAAGGACTTTTTGATGATGGTAGAAAAGTCGAGCGGAAAAAGGATGGGGAGAGTCTGGATGGGATCACTCTTCTACAAGCCCTGAGAAGGAGCATGTGAATGTTTGCTCCAGATCAAATCGTCCTTTGTTTGATGCAGGAAATAGAAATGAAATTCATCTGCACGAATCCCTATTTCTTTTTTGGCTGCCATGGTGATGGCATGGCTTGCGCTGGCTTCTAACAGGAGCTCCGATGTCAAGTACGTCATGAGTTCCTGGCGATCACGCTTGCGCTAGAGATCTGAGATCTCCACGAGGTCAGTGGGCGTCGAGATCGCAGCCCGTCCTGGGGCGTTTTTAGTGGCTTGAGACCTGAGGGTTCAGAAATTTGGTAATTACAGACCCGACCCCCCGTTCGTGTTCCAGTTGATAGAAAATTCTCTCTACTATCAACCTAGATTGAATTGACACATTATTATTTGCTTCTGTCGCTCGTTGCAACTATTGGATGTCTGGGGTTCCTTCACCTCGACAAGCTTCAAGCTCTGTAATTGGCTAGACCCTTCCAGGCATCTCACGCCTAACAGGGACCTCAGGCACGCGTCACGCGTCAACCTCAGGCGTCATCTCACATCCTCAAGTTGTTCTCTCTCGCTTCGAGAATAATCCGATTCCTTGCCTCGATATATGCAGTGAAGCCTTCCACAAGTTCATTTACCGGCGCTTCCATACAGTGATCGATTCACCCTTGGCAAGAATCCGTTGGCAGATTTGCTCTCCCAAGTTCGGTTGAGCTGCTGTTATCAACACCCCCAAAGGGACCTTCCTCGACATCACATCCACGCTCCACATGGCTTGCACCACTTGTTATTCCCCAGATAATTTCGTTTGTGTCACTGTTCTCGCAAATCGAGCTGTCTGAAACGAAGCTGCTACCCCAGTCGGTATTCATTCTTGACTTGGATATTCTCCGAGTCCGTTTGGGCCAGTCAAGCGTCGAGCCTCAGGTGATCAACCACCTTCTGTTGTGTCTCGTTCCCCTGGCTTCACCTCGACAAAATTCACACCCATTGCACCTTCCTCCCTGAGGAACCGTTCGGCGCTATACGACCTATTACCTACTCAGACACAAATCGGATTCATCTCACTCACCTTTCCTTTCCCCGTGTTCCATCATCTCCCCGGAAGGCAACGTTGCTGCCCGAGTCGTCGACTCTCCGCGAACTACTCTTTTGGTGTCCGGGATTTCTTCCCACCCCCAAGGCGCGGATATGTCCTCAACCAAGTCTTGGCGGCCGTTGCCGCTCCCCTCGTCATCTGATTTGCCTCCCCTCCTGGTTTCACTGGATATTGCCACATCGGCGTACACAGTTCACATCACCGACATGGCCAACGTCTGGACCGAGAGCCTCGACAGGAAGTCCATCTGCATCAGAGGCTGGAGCGAGAACACCACCATTGACCCCAGTGATACCCCGGACAACATGGCCAAGTTCCTAGACAGCCTCAATACTGCGCTCGACTCGACACAGCCAGGCCATGATCAGACTCATCTCCGCCTTGAACCAGCGTCTAAATCTAACGCTAGCGATGGCGGTCTCACATTGCAGATTACATGTGAACTTCCTAGGCTACAGCCGCTCAAATGGCCTATGCACCTGAAGAAGTTACCGTCGTCTGCCATCGCTACAGATCTTGTGCTTCCCCTAATCCAAGCCCATCTCACCAGAAACCGCGAGGTTGAATCGTTAATTCGGACGCTGGGCCATAAAGACATTGTCATTACGAAACTTCTGGACAAGCTGGAAGCTGTAGGCACGGGCCTAGAGCATGTATTCAACGCGTTTTCCGGAAAGAAGCGAATCTCGAGAGCTGCCGCTGCAGACAAAATCCCAGGCCTAGCCCCATTTGACCGTCGCCGCTGGAAGGCTGACCTTGCATACACGGACGATGGCCCAAGCAACGCAGAGTCGTTGATAGATGATGTCCTTGGGGGAGGAGGATTGCAGTTTGAGCCTACAATGGAGGTTGCCGAATCACCTCTGTTAGATGACTGGTGGCATCAGTTCAGTGGCGCCTCCTCCGCGACGCGCCCATCGCAGGCAAAGGCCGTCCCTGCAAAGGATAAGACACCTCCGCCCAAAGAGCCAGAAACTGGTGATGATGGCGACGACGATTTTCAAGTCCAGTCAACACCACCACATCTTGCTGCCGCAAGGAAGTCCATGGCATCCAGGGGCAGGGGCAAGCCTGCCCTTGACGACGCATCCACCGAGGGTGATCCTGAGTCTCCCGCTTCGGCCAAAGATGTCCCCGTTCCTCCCGAGACACGGAAGGAGACCAGGCCGACTCGACGGCTAGGGGCACTCGGCCGAAAGAAGCAGTCAACTCCGCCCCGATCCCCCAGTCCCAAAATACTTCCGCCAGCGAAGAAAGCGCCGAGCCCAAAGGTCGATGACTCCGAGACAGCATCGGAGGCAGAAGACGACGGTGCAACAGCCTCGCTTCCAGACGATGATCCAGCCCCAGCACCTTCTCCCTCGCCTCCACCTAAACCTGTTGCGAAGAAGAGTGGCCTTGGGCGCATCGGAGGAGCCAAGTCTAATCAGCCCGTCAAAGAGACATCACCGCCCACAGAACCTGAAGTGACTGAAATTGCCAGGCCGGCCACCCAGAACCCCCCTAAACGGTTGGGTGTGATTGGGAAGAAGGGGGATGCAACGGAGCCATCATCGACTGCAGATGAGGGCAGAGGCCGGGCCCGGTTAACGAAAGAGGATACACCAAAACCAAGAGAGACTTCACAAGAGAGGGCTGACCGCAGACGAGAGGAACTCAAGAGGGAGCTGGCGAAGAAGGCGGCAGCTGGTCCGGCCAAGAAGAAGCGGAAATTCTAGTGTCGTCACTCTTTGATATTGTCACATCGCTACCTGTGTCCCCTCTAACCCTACACCAGGAGTATCGTCTCGTCATGAGGCAGCAAAGTATAGGAGCGGCTGACCTTCTCTGGGACACATCTTGAAACTCCTGGCTGCTTGGTTCGGCGTTGATCGGTTCCAGTGTAACAGTTCTCCGGACCACTGGAATAAGGTCATTTATTCACCTCATCAACATTGTCGGAGGTGAGGCCTCCGGATCCATTTCTAGGCCAACCTCAGTCTTCGTTGTGGTCGAGCTTCGTTTCCGCCCAACCCGAGATATCAACTTCAATCTACACCTGTCGTTCCTGTCTTATCTCTGTCTTCTGTCGCCTTTACTTTGAAGAAGCGGATTTTGGTCCGCTGAAGATCTGTGTCGGGCAGCTTTTCCGGGTCAGACACGCGAAAGATGAAACTCCGCTGCAGCTATCCGACGATAGGCTCTCATTCTGCACTCAAGGTTATTACCTGCAGTTTCGTGTGTTCATGCTGTGCGCGCCGAGCAAGGCCAGATTTGTGACACCATCTCGGCCTGACACTTTCGCGCATGTCATCTGTATATGTCCTCCCGCGTTCTCGCTGGCAATGGCCTCGGTCGGACTCGTGGGCGTGTGTACCGAGGTTCGACTCACCAGGCACACCCGCAATTACCGCGACTGGATTACGAGATGGTCTTCACTATCAAGTACACGTTATCATGAGTCGTATCCTCAACTGGGCCCATGTGCTGGAGCAGGCACAAGTGCACCGCGCTCTTCCTCACCATCCATGATGGGTTCGCTCATGCACCTTCATCAGTTGATTATCCATGTATCCTCTTTCCAAACACTTGTTGGTCTTCATAGGTGTCTCATCACTCTCGATCAGACAACCTTTCCATTGAATAGCTTTGCATCGCCTTCTCATGCTAAAGATATTCGGAGCAACACGGGATGCACTAGATGATCTAGAGTACCTACCATTGCGTCTATCGGCAGCGACGCCTAATAAGCCGGGATCTCCCTCAATGAGGGCTGTCACCTTTTGGCATGCTGCAAGAGACGACGAATCAGCTGTGGCGGATTTCCCCAGAGCAAGGGGAAACCCTGCTATCGAGGGCTTTTTTGTCTACCACGGGCAGGCTCTTGAGAGCAGGCAGGCTACAGTTGGACGCATCACAGAGCGAAGCATCCTCTTCAAACGGAGCAAGCATGAAATTGAGAGATAGGCCTGCGGTTGGTCGCAGGATACCGTCCACGACGACCAGGCTGGCAACATCGTACGATTAGGGCTACAGGGCGTTTTGATGGCGTCTCGATGGCAGCGTTGCCGAAGACACCCCTCTCACTCCCCCGACGCACTGCGTTCTGGAGGACTGCCCGACTCGGTCATGCCCCGACGCTGATTCGCTCTCGGGAGAACGCCGTGTTGCAGTCAAAGGGTGCCACCTTGCATGCTCTGCCTCTGGGGGATGAACTGGCACTTAACTTCAAGACCCCTGCTAGCTGGTCGCTATACATGGCGGTACAACAGGCGAGAGAGGGAGGTCACCGCAGGTACCCTGGGGCATGATGTACTCGAAGACGGACTCATCTAACACCGGATGACTAGTGCGGCTGCCAAGGAACGCGTCGAGGAGTGTCTAAGGCGGGAACCAACGTGGGTACACAGGTATGTCAGTGTGTGCCATTGCGAAATCTCCTGCAGCAAGTGTCTCTTTATTACAAGGGTAAAAGGTGTGTACACCCTTCCAACAGGCTACGGATCAAACGCTTTCGCGATGAAGGTGGCTGCCGAGAAAGGGGAGAACGGGAAGAGAAGATGCTCTTCTTATGCTGGCTTCGCTCAAGATGGAAATTACACCAGGGCGAGGGTTGTAGTCGGCGTCAGATCGTCGCCATGCAAACTCGACTGCAGAGGGACCGGGACCAGGACCATGGCAGCCTGCCAATGCTGCTGGTTGTTGGGAACACGGTTGACGGTCGTGATATGGAGCTGGTCGTCTCATTTCGACCTGCTCCAAGTGCAGCGGCGCTTAAAATACCGGGGCTTGGCATTCGTGCTACCTTGAGCCAGCAACGGATTCAAGGGGATCGACAACGGTGCTGGATGCGGAAACGACACTATCGTGACGGTCCACTTGATGCGGCATGGTTGCGGATCACTCATCCACCCTGAGCATCTATTTGAGAAGGTGGCGCATCTCCCCTCAGCCAATAGATGGCACATGTGGTCAAATGAGATATGGTGCAGGTTGGCTGATCTCCATCAGCATTTCCAGAAACCCGGTTGTCGTCGCGATCTAGTCAAATCTGTTTAGATCGCGATATATCTCGATCGTGGATTGGGTGGCTGCCGATGCCTGTTGGATCGCACCAAGTACCGGGCTACGGATAATGGAAGCCGGCCTCCCATGCTCGCCCTCCCTCGACAAGACTGGACGATAGTCTCCGGATTGGGGTATAGGGCAGGGATAGAGGATTCTCAGAGGGCTGGCTAAGCTGGTTGAGATGATGGTGTGGGCCGTGCTGCACGTTGCCTGTCTCTTTAAGACCAGGTTCCCCGGTTACGCCAGGACAGCAAGCTACAAGCGTTTGATGCGACCTTGGGAACTCCTGCGGGTCTCGTTCGTCCGCCGCAAGTCGTCATTTTCACTGCTGCCGTAGGTGGTCGAGAGACAGTGCAATCCACGGCACGTCGTTCGCACATCGCAGCTCTAAACGACCAGGGAGGTGAGAACACACCGAAGGCAGGGCACAAGTCGTCCGAATTGGAAGCCGTGCAGGTCGAGCTGCTCTGGGCTCGAGCGGTTGCCATGTACGTTGTTGGTGATGCTAGGGCTGCTGAGGCTGGCAGGCCCAATGGGGACCCCAGAAGAAGGCGATCACCACCCTGTCCCTGGCCACGAGACTCCAGGCCCGTTGGCGGAGGCATGGGCCAGACGGGGTCTGGATGACTCTGCATCCCCCTCGCGTTTGGATCAAGATCGAGGTTGAAATCAAGATCCAGGAGATCGGGGGCTCATGGCTGCCCCCCAAGGTTACATCTGCGACGCTGGGGCTGCCTCTGCCTTTCTGCTCTGGACAGGGGTGAGGTCTGTTTGGTCATTTTCTTTGTCGACCCGCTTCCCGATCGCATATGCGCAGGCACACTCAGTCGATGCTGTGTTGTGCTGTGGATCGAGCAATGCGAACTCGATGGCCTGATGCTTGATCCTCGGACCTGGTGGCCGGGAGGAGAAGGGGAAGCAAGATCCAGGACCCAGCAGGAGCCAACGCGGCGTTTGGCTACACAGCGTTGCTCCCGCTCCGGGAACTGAAAGAGCATGATGCAATCAATGCCGTTCTGCAGACATTGATGGAGCCAGGTGGATGAGCACAGAAGGCCCGTGGCGGATGATGGCAAGGAGGGAAACGGCCAGACGTCAAACGTCAAAAGTCAAACGTCAAACGGCCAGCACACACACACGCACACAGATACCCACTGGCAGCAAATAGGCTTCTACAGTATGCTCGCTCTGGATGTCAATCACAGTTCCGATGACAGCATGCTGGGGTAGCGATTGGGGGCGACTGGCTCTCGGCCTCAGCCTCCACTGGACGGCAAAGGGCAATATCATCTCGTGCTGCACGTTTCCTCGGCTTCTCATCCCATCCCCTTGATCTGCAGGGAGCGCCCAAGGAAGGGCGGATCGATGGACGTCGGTTGTAGGGCCAAGGGTTCGCCGTCAGCCACGGTTGGTGCAGAACACCTTGCCTTGTTCACATTGTCCAGTGGCAGCACCAACCGTGTAAACGGTGCAGCATATCGTCAAAGTCTCACACACACCACCAGAACACGCCCCGCATGCAGGGGCGTTTTGCTTTTCCTTGCCTCTTTGAGCCTCCTGCCATTCGGGGCTGAGCTGTGTAAGAAGCGCCAAGGCCAGAGCGCTGCAAGCTGCTGCTGTGTGAAAGCCCGCAAGTCTACAGCGTCCGTCGGTCGCGCAGGTTGTCGCTGTCTAGTCTCTGCCACGAAGAGCAACGAACATGACCGGGCCGTCCCTCGCTGGGGGCAGTTATCCGTCAAAGTCCCAAAGGCGACCAGTTATGAAGGCGACAGCTGAGTCGGCCGACCTGCTGTGTCATGCTGTGCCGCGCTGTGCTATGCTTTATGTGAGCACAGCGAGACGTCGTCCATCCAATAACCGACACCCGGTGTGTACGCTGCGCGCCGATTCGCCATTCTGGCACCCCTGCCACTCGCTGCCACTGCCATCTCTTTTCTCCGCATCAAGGCCTTCCTTTCCTGTTCCTCCCCCCATGTGGATGTGGATGCTATCCAATGCTCGCAAGTTACGTCGACCCTTTGTCATTGGGCCGGCAGTGACCGAGTGCCCGGGGCCGTTGGCTGTCCACTACTTGCGCCTGAGAGATGAGCCCGCGACCAACACAACCCAGGATGCAGTCAATGAATAGGCTCCACACCACCCATAGCCATAGGGAATGGTGAATGGTCTGGGGATGAGTGTGTGACCTGTATTGCTCGTCCGTTTGCGACAGCCGAACGAGAGAGAAGACGGCGAGAATTCCAGGCATGACGGAATGCAACGAGGCTGAAGAAAAAGAAAGTTGAAGAAGCCGGAGCCATGTGGGACAGAAGCTTGACGAGGAAGCCCACGGAACCTTTCTTGTCTCAGCAAACGCCCAGCGGCATTTCAGCCAGCCCACGTTGCGAGAGCACATCTACCTATCTCTTGGATGTACGTGTGGCTGCAATGTCGTGAGGCCAACAACGGGTTCTAATAATACACACATTCACAACGTAGGGCGTTTGACAGTCGACGGCGGCCGCCGTCTACAGTCTGCAGATCTGCCTGCATCTTATTCTACAGTGTCGTCTCGTCTCATCTCGTCTGATCACTCGGTGTGCCTGGACATGGCAAGCCCAAACAACGGGCCGCGCTCAAAGGGATGAGGAGTCATGTTTGGAAAGCTTTGTCCACGGCCCGTCCGGCGCCAGGCTGAGGCTGAGATGCTCGGGAACCATGGGTATCTCCCGTCTCATCTTGATAGGCTTCCCTGTCGAGTCTAATAGCTAATTGCCCGGCCTTGAAGTCTTTCGCCGTGGAGAGTGGAGAAAGACTAACAGGATCTAAGGAGAACCCCTCCGAGGCTATCTCTCTCGGCTTTGCCCCTTTTGGAAATAAGCCTCCGGGACATTTTTTGCTCCATGCACCGATCTCGACCTGGGTCTCTCTGTGTGCGTGTAGGGCGACGACACCAGCAGCTTCTCTTTTTCTCCTTGATCTATCTCCTCCCTCAACGAGGATAGCGCGATGAGGCGTACCAGGCACGAGGCAGGCGTCAGAAGGAGCGATTACACAGTAAGGTAAGAGACAAAGCAGAGGATAAGAGGGAGGGATGGCCACCGGATGACTTCCTGTTGGTTCCAGGCTCTGACCCGAGGGAAAGGAACCCAATTATGCTAGAGAGTAACCGAACAATGGCCTCATGAACCCTGTCCTGGCCTGTCCTAAGCCCTCTCGTATTTACGAAGTCAGAGCACACAAGAGAAGGAAGGATGCGAGAGAAAAAGCAAGGCTTGATTGGCAACAGAGTCTGGACGAATCCATCTCGATGGGCAGTTGTCAAAGCTTCGAGGCTAGTGTCAGCGACAATAGAAAGATAATAACCTCAACAATTACACGGGCAAGATGATCGTCGAGCACTAATTTTGGGAGGCGTAAGGTGAGTTTTGTTTTAATTCTTCTCTCGTAAGAAGGTCTACCGATGATGCTATGTACGAGGTGCCGGTGCTCTCTCGCTGCTCTCTTTCTCTCTTTTTGCTCTCTCCTCCATTATAGACCAACCCTCTGCCAAGCTTCCATCTCTCTCGCACGCTGAGTGCCCAGGAAGCGATCACAGAAGGGATGATAGAAATGCCGACGATGGCATGTTGACAAGTACCCAGTATTTGATGCTGCAAAGTAGAAAAAGAGGATGGAATATGGCAGTAAAAACGAGGTAAATCGGTTCTGTCGATACCATATGCAGTGATGTGGACAAGGTGTTTTCATAGAGGTCTTGTTGCGCGTGGGGGGTAAAAAGACAGACAATAAAATAGAAAAGAATTAACACACATACACACCAAAAGGGCAAAGTTAAAAGGGAATAGAAGGAAATAGGGAAGAGAAAAGAAAAGAAGTAGAAGCACAAAACAGACTTAAAACACGCTTTGAGGGAGACCAATGTCGATGTCGCTCAAACGGATAAACAGACAAAATGATGACTCTCGTCGTCCTCGGGGAGCGAAGGAAGAAAAAAAGACGGAGCGCATCGTCTAGACAGATACTGTAGATAGATATCCAGGCCTCCCAAATCCGGAAGAGAGAAAAAAAAAATAATCAACAAGAGGAGAGAAAGAAAAAGATGATGTCCCGTCCCAAGCCGTCTCTAGCTAACCTCTTTTTCCGGTGAACGCCACTTGTATGGCCTTGAACCAACAACAAATAAGATTCAAGAGAAAAAAAAGAAAGAGAGAGAGAGGTCATGATTGACAGACAGACATCTTATGCCTGGCTGACAAGACACCCAGATGATCTTCCCCTGCTATCCCCCCCTTTTCCTGCGCCGTCGCAGACCCAAGAGGAGAGATTGTTGGTGGTGGTGATGAATGTTCGTTGTCGTTTCGTCTGGTCGTGATCCTTCCCTACTGCACCCAACTCTGTGGGACAGTCTTGTACCACAGTAATAGGCCAACTTGCTTTTCCAAAGAAGGCTTTGTCCTCTCTTCCCGCAGTCGCCTCTCGCGCCCTCCTCACATTTTTTTTTTTTTTTTTCGCTCTGCGGTTTGGTGATTTTTTCCTTCTTTTTTTTGCTTTTGATATCGTCAATTCTGAGAGAAAGCCACCAGAGACAACAGACGCAGAGACAGAGGTGGTACGCTCTCTCTTCCTAGTCCGTCATCCCCTCCGGATCGGCCGCCAGCGGCGTGCCCGATGTGACCTTGTGGCTGCCGACCTAAGCTCCGCAAGGCGGCACATCTCAGATTCCGTTGTTGTGCCAGTTGTAAACTAGGTTGTGGCCCATCCCCAAGAGGCGCTCGTTGAATCCGCCGCCGCCGCCGCCAACATCGTGGTGGTGGCTGCCTGTGGGCTGATAGACACCTGTGACGTCGCCCATGCCTAGAGGGAACCCGCCCGTTGACGAAGGTCCGACGTACATGCTTCCTTGGCCCGCCCCGGCCCCGGACAGAGAGTAGCCAGCGGTGCCATGGTGGTTGTTGCTGGCGCTGGAGGGAACGATAGCCTGCGAGGGCATCAGGCTCGGCTCCGGGACCATCAGGCCGAATGGGTTGGGTGCAGTCGCCTCGGGGGTCGGTGTCATAGGGCTGTAGTTCTGCCCCTGCTTGATTGGCATCTGCTGCTGCGATCTCTGGACTCGCGGCACCATCAGGTCGTCGTAGACATAGGCTGGCTGGTGATACATGGCCGGGAAGGTGGAGCGGCGCATGGTATGGGCATGAGGATTAGCATGGGGATGGGCATGAGGATGCGGATGCGGCATGATACGGTGGGCATGCGATGTTGGTGGCATGGTGGCCGCCTCATGCGTGTAATGGCGGCCACGCAATTTCGACTTGCTCGTTGCGCAACCTCCTCTCCTTCCAGACATGGCTTTTGTGGAAATTGGGTTACCGTGCTGTTGGAATCCGTGACTGTGGCCATGGTGGTTGTAGGGATGATGCTGCACCTTGGACCCCATTGCTCGGCGTGCCGAGTTGCCAGGGCGGTATCTCGTTGTGCTCTGCACCCCGTCGCGGATGGCCCAGTCTACCAGCCTCCACTCTGTCGATCTCTTGGGGTCTCCGCCTGTCGTCGATTCTGTCATGCTAGGGCCGGACCCGGGCTCCTTCTTGGGCGGATCTTTCGTAAAAGCCTGTCAAGATGTAACTGTCAGCTCAGCTCAGCCTTGGACACATCCAAACGCCTTCCCCGATACATCCTCGATCTCATCCATATCCATCATCATCCCCGGCTACGTTAGCCCGTGTGCAGCACGATACACCCCGGTAGCTACAGCTGAACAGGACAGGGAAGCACAGGGCAGGGCTCCAGGCAGGGCAGAGCAGGGGGTGTGGTGGGTGGGTGGTGTTTAATCCAAACTACCTTTATGAAACAGGAAAGAAAATCTGGAGAACACCAATCGCTCCTCCAAGCCAACTAAACTCACTTCTCACGTACCTTGTTCATGCTCAGGTTGTGGCGGATGCTGTTCTGCCATCCTTCAGCATTCTTACCGCTCTTCTTTCCCGTGTTTTCGTTCTTGGACTCTTTGTCCGTGTTGTCGCGGAACCACTGATAGATCTCTTGCAGAGTCATGGCGTGCCCCGGTGCGCCCATCAGGGCCCGGTAGATGAGTTGGGCATAGGGTTCCTCAGGCTTAGCGCCAACAGCGGACGAGCCTTGCGATTCCCTAGTCTCCGGCTGCTTCTCTGGGCTCGCACGGTTCTCTGGTTCGCCCGCCGGCGACTTTTCCTTCTTGGTCGTCATGTAGGTAGGAGCATCCAGCAACCCTTCGCGGGGGGAGTTGGTGCCTGAGAGCACTCCGGCTGACGATGTCGGAATCGTTGCGGGCGACTGGCTTCTTGGAAGACCGTCCACTTCACACTCAAGGCCCTGACTCATGCTCGCCGTGAAGGGCGTCAGCACCTGAGGGCCCCGAACGGGAAAGCCTTCTGTCGAAGTTGGGGTACAGATCCGAAGGTTCTTGAAAGACTCTTGCTGGTTCTGATGGAGTGTTTCCGAAGCTTGTTGCAGAGGGTAGTCTGGGGAGGACCACGTCCTCGGTGAGACTGGTGAAGGGTTGTAGGAAGTGGTTGGGGCGCTCCCGCAGGTCGGCGAACTGTGGTAGGAGTAGTTATCCAAGTCATCGGGGCCTGGGGGAGGCGAGGGCCAAGCTTGGTGATGGCTTCGAGGCGGGTAGTGAAGACCTGATTGTATGGAGGTGAAGGGAGTCGGAGTATGAGTCGCATAAGAGCGTTGCTGGTGTTGTTGCTGTTGCTGCGGTTGTTGTGACAGGGTCGATGATGTGGGCAGAGAACCGGCCTCTGAGAGATGTGGTGACTGATCCTCAGGACCCGATGAAAGGGCATAGTATGACCCCATATCGGTAAGCTCTGACACGCAGGATGATTGTTGCTCGTGACCGGCAAGAAGGGGATTCGTGTAGCTAGAGGCTTGCCCGCCGTGAGGGAACGGTGGATCCATGGCGGTATGGAAAGAAGTCAAGGGGAGGAAACACAATCGGTTCTCGTGGTGATTTGTCAATAGTGTTCTCGGGACGCGGAGATATCAAGACTCTTGTGCGGAGCAAAGAAGATGAGAACGAGGGAAGAGAGTTGGGAGAAGTATAAGATCAACAACGAAAGTAGACGACGGGAGATGGCAGCGTTACAATAGACACAATGGGACAAGGTCGGGGGGTGGAGGAGAAGGAAGAGGATATGAGAGGAAACGGCGATATTTGATAGCGATGGAAGCAAAGAAGGACGCTTGTGCCTCTTCCCGGTTGGTTTGGGGTAGCAAGACCAGCAGCAACAAGGCTGGCTGTTGGAGAAGGGCCTGCTTTAGACGGCGATCCGTTGATAGACAGCTGCCCGTTGGCGGATCCAGAAATCTTAGCTCTAGATCACTCCTTGACAATAGTCGAAGCTGCAGCTATGGGAAGACCCCAAGATCCAAGTAGAGCGGCCCCGGGGGTGTGAGCCAAGTCAAGAAAACGGCCAAGCCAAGCCTCAAGGAGCCATCAAGCTAAGGCCAATGGCCCGTGGCATACAGGAAAACGGCCAGGGTCGTCCTCCACAGGCACCCCTCCGGGTGCCAACGACAACGGCAAGCATCCTGGCATGCTTTGTGTGTGTGTGCCTGTGCTTGTGTGCTATGGTGCGGCCTTCGGCCATCAGCCATCAGGTACAAGTCTGATGGCCCCCCAGGGCGCGCAAACGGACTCTCAGACATCTCTGGTGGCTTCGCTGCGCTTCAAGAGCATCGTGATGGGCTCGATAGGCACTGTTCCGGCCTGGCACGCCATCATGTACGGGCACCCCCGTACCCCGGTCTCAAACTGCCGCCAGATACTTCCAGTACTTGTGGAGTAACAAGGCCAGGGTTACTACTGATGGGAGTTACGCCTCAGGATGGGGAAGAGGCCCCAAGCAAGGCACCTTGGGTACGTTCATTCTTTCGTTCGTATGTTCGTTCGCTCATCCGTTCGTTGCTCACGGGTGGAAGCACAACCTTGCAGCAGAAGACTCCAAGAAGAAATGTGCCGACACTGGTTGGACCAGTCCGCCAGGCCTTGTGTCGCATTCCCCCTTGACCCGTCGCCAAATCTTCCCTCTCCCCTCTGCCGGAGCGTCTCGGGCTCATCTGGCATGGATGTGTGGTATCGCGGCCGAGATGCATCACACCGACCCATGGTACGTGTTGCCAAACCGGCCTCAAGTCACTTGACGGTAGCTCAGCCGGTTTGTGCTCTCGCCAACGGGGCTATCGCGGGACCCAGACGTCTCGAACGGCACCTTGCATCCCCACGATACCAATCGGGATGCCAATCTGCACGCCAATCAACTCATCAGCTGGTCGCCGTCCTGTTTGACCTCCCGTCTTCCCGCTGCTACTGCTTCTCCTGTTGTGAGTCAATATGGAACTCCGGAGCATTTGCCAGAAGCTTGTTGAAGCATAAAATCACCACTGCATGGCGGCCCAATGCTCAAGGCCAAGGCATGGAACAATCTGTCGAAACTTCACTGTCAGGTGCCCGACTGAGAACTGAGGCTTGAGGCATCTTGCTTCGAGCATCTGCTGCTGCTGTTGCTGCTGGTGCTGATGCGCCAATCCTCTTTTTGATTGCTGATGGCTCGCGTAGGATCCTCCCCCTTAACAAATAAACGCAAAGACGGGCGCGGTTCTGCACTGCCCGTCCCATATCCGGCCCGTCATCGCATATGAACGAGGTCCTTCCAGAAGCTTTCACCTGCAGGACGCTTGGCCGCCCAAGTTTGACTCCCCTGGGCCAGTCCAAGGTGCTTGCGAAGAGTCCCATCCACTCCCGATGTGTGCTTGGACCTTCTCCGCGAGCGACGATGTCATCATAACGCAGGACCGGCAGGTGTGATTTCATACCTGCTTTGATTCCACTGAGGTAGAGGGCCTCAGCAAGGTGATACAAGAGCGAATCAACAGACATGATTAGCCGAAAGGGAAACATATGGGGAGAGCTATGAACAACCACAATGTTGCCGTGGCGGAGCCGATGGGATCGCCCTCCCGTTTCAAAAAACCCCTATTTCTGTCTTTCCCGGAATGCAAGAGCCCCAAGTTCATGGGATGGTTACGGTCGAATATCCTCCACCCTTCGCTCGTCAATGATCTAAGGTTACTTCAACTAAGCGAGAAGCCGAGTGAGCTGGTGGCCAGGCGCAGAGGCCCCAGAAGGCCAGATCCACAGGTTTACTTCCTGTAGTAGATCTAAAAATGACACGTTAGTTTCATCCATCTGTTTGGCCAAGGCCGGCGTTTTCAGAGCCATACCTTCTTGAACTGGAAGTGCAGCTGCAAGATGCCCTGTGATGTGTACAAATTAGCTACTGTGGGTTCCTGGCACGTAATGGGAGTGAGCTCAGACGCATGCGTCTGAACGTTGCCATCAACGTGGCGGGCTTGATCAAGGTTGCATAAAGCAATCCAACGGGCCCTGCCACAGTATGGAGACAGCCCAGTGCGGAGATGCAGAAGCTTTGGGTTGCCACGTGAAGAGTGGTGCAGGAGTCAAGTGGACATACCTTATCAAAGGAGCTTTTGAAGCCTCGATCCCTTTTGGCGCTGTAATCCCACTCTCGGTCGACAATGCGAAACGCGATGTCCTCGTATGGAGGGCCTGCAATGAACCGGATGAGGCACGTGTCCTCCTCCCCTGCAGCAGCAAACGACTCTCCTCGTCTTCGGCCGTGTTCTCGAATAATCTTGAACGTCGGTGCCTTTGTCTTGTCGATGAGCTCCGGGTAAAAAATGTTGAACTTGTAGCCCTGGACTACTTTGGGTGGTGGGTTGTCGTGGTCATAGTGTGTTTGGTTATACTTGTTCCAATCGTATCCCATTTGCACCCGGTTGAAGTAACGAGGCTTTCGAGGCCTGTACTTGTCCGCCCACTGCGGCTTGGTGGTGGTGACAACCTCCTCGCTGGTAAAGATCTCCTCGTTCTCATCCACACCTCGAGCAACCTCGCGATCATACAAGGCTTTGGTAGCCTGAGAAAAGTCCTCGTTATCAGCCTGCGAGAAGCGTTCGGTGCCTGGAGGAACGGATCTGTCTGCGTGGCTGGAGGATGAAACAGCTGTTGGCTTTGACGTCTCGTCCTTGGAAATTGAGGCTGCAGGTCGTTGCGAGACATTGGTGGCTGACGTCGACTGGCCAACTGCATTCGCCTTGGCTGGATCGCGGTCCTTCAACTGGTCAAGCCGGTTCTTCTTGATTGTCTCATATACCTGGTCCAATTTGGCACGGGCTTTCCAAACCCGGAGGCTTCGCAACAACTGTTCCCAGTAATCCGTGTCGATGTCCTCATCGGACTGTAGCTTTGCCTTGATCTGCTTCTCGAGAGCCTCCAACTGGTCGTGTGTCTTCGGGGCGAGAATCTTGTCAATGTCGTCCGAGACACTGCTGACAACTCTCTGATCATGGCCGTGCGGGTTCAGCTTGGCCTTGCGGTCCGCACAGAGCATCTGCAGCGACTTCCAGTATTCGCGGTTCGTTGCATTGGTTTCGAGCACGTGGTAAGATGCAATGTCGGAGTCCAGCTCGGCAATCTGCTCTGCATCAAGTGACGTGATGACATCTGCAGGCGCAGGAACATCGATATCGATATCGGCATCGTCGTCATCGAACAGGTCGCGGTCGGAATCGATGTATCTCAGGTTGAACGCCAGGTAATCAATGGGCTTTGCACGGCCCTCTCGAACTCGAATATCGGCCTTCTTCTTTGACTGCTTCAACACAAACTTGTCCTCGTCGGCCACGAACTGTCGTGACTGCTCGTCTTGGGTCAAGTACCTTGGATTGATCTTGGAAGCGGCTGGTTTGGTGGATTTGGTGATGCGATTGCTCGGATCATGTCTGGGCGAGGTAACATCTCGTCGAGTGGGGGACTTTCGTCCCGAGATCATTGCTCTGCGACCCGGATCCATGGTTGTTGATGTTTGAAATGCTATAATGAGAGGAACAAGTCAGGTTGGAGAGGCGGTCATGAAGGCATCAAGATGGATCCTAGAAGGAAGGAGCTTATCGGTGAAAAAATAGTGGGGCGTTGGAGGAAAATCCTTATCAGGCAACCGCGACCTCGGAGCAGCGCACGTGACCACTCAGTCACTTACACCGACCAGACCTCTGTTGGAGGTCCATGAATGGTGGTGCTTATTTATCCCATGGGGAATGAAATCAATTTTTATGCAACCTAAATTCCAATATTTGTACAGTTCATCACGTGTGGTATCCCATCCGTGGTACTGAAGCTCCCGCATCACTTGACTCCAGTCCCGAAGGGCCATTTTTTGAGCAGGCAGTCGATTTCTTAGTCAGCTTGCAATTAAGCTTGAAAATAAGTGTGTTTCTGACGTTCCTCCAAGCCTAGTTCGGTGAAAATGGAAGCGAGGTATCAATGGGTGCCGAGGTGGACATCGCTTGAGTTCGTTGCAGCACAAGGACCTTGGAGAGGAGGGATGAGAAGGGTCTCGATGGAGACCGAGGCCGGGCCAGATGCAGCAATGAGTCCGGACATGCATTGTTTTTCGCAAGTTGTAAGAGGCAATCTGTGGGTTTACTCATCAATCAACAGGCATGAAATGATCATGGAAGCAGCACCAATCTCCATAGATGGCTGGACATTTCTTTCCAAGCATGTCTCTCTCTCAAAGGGTAATAGTAGCCTTGGCTATTTTCCCCCAACTTTTGCTAGATATTATAGGTAGACTATTTCATTTCAAGTGCCCTTGAGCTGAGGGTTTGGTTAATATTATGTCTGATCCATATCCAGATTCGACATCCGGGGATACTTACTTGAGAACATTCAACACAAAGTAACCGGTTGAACCAAACCACGAGCAGGTGGTCAGCGTAGCTTATAGAAAATAAGAATCACTTAATTCATCTCAACTGAAGGACTGTGTATGGATGTTAATGAACAGGTGAAGAAGGTGAAGAAGGAGATGTCACAATGCACCCGTCTACCCTGGATTATCCAAACTCGCAACAAGATTCTCATCTGTCGCCATTCACACTACTCACCTCGACTAAGCTAAGTGCCAAGAAATAGATAAGATCCGTTTCGGCACAAAATACCAGAAGGAACGGTCAAGTCTCCAAGCAGGGATCAGTGCGGCCATTTGAGCAAGTTTATATCATCTCAAACTCGCTCGGGCTGGGACCCACCCTCGCATTGGCACCCGTCTGGAATGTTTGGTAGAGTGGGTGAGAGTCTCCAGAAATGTTGGACAACAGAACGGTACAGAGTAAAGGTAAGGAAAAAGAGAAATTAAGTGATATCAATTAACATTATAAGGCTTCTAGAATGTGTGAATACGTGCTTTAAGATGCAGAAAGTTGAGCTTGTCCCCGCCTCGGCATATGAACCTCAAGCTGGGCCGGCCACCCGTTAGCCTAAATTCACACCCGCCCCCGAACCTCCGGACGAGGCACCGGACCGCCTCTGCCATCTGGCCCGCAGTGACACGGCAGAAAGTAGCAACGCCAGAGCTCCTTTGGCCTTGTTAAATTGACTCACGCTAGGTCGTTAACAGCCTGGTTCTCAGAAGCTACTGGCGAGTTAATTGACTAGGGAGGAGCTCAGCTCTTGAGAGCTCGGTTGCATTCTACAACGGTCAATGGGTGGTGGCTGTTTATCTCATCTATAAAGCCGACTGACGCACCTGCTCTGGGACAAGATCTACTGCTGCATCCTCATCTTCTCTCCACATCTTGCAGGACCCCTCTGGTCGACTTTGTCATCTTTACCTTTGTTCAAGACCAATTGCGAACCAGCGTCTTCAAAATGATGGCCTTCAAGTCCCTCCTCGCCTTGGCTACCGTCCAGGCTGTCTCTGCTCACTTCGGTCTTGTCTTCCCCGCCTGGCGAGCTGATACTCTCTCCGAAGAGAACGAGGAGCGCTACAGCCAATGGACCTACCCCTGTAAGTCTTAGCCTCTGCCCTGCTCCAGCAACAAGGATCGCTACTGACACGCCCAAGGCGCCGGCGTCGACTACAATGAGAAGAACGTCACCGATTGGCCTCTCGAGGGCGGCGCCCTGAAGCTCGAGCTACACCACCCCTGGAGCTATGTCTTTGTCAACCTCGGCCTCGGCGAGAACTCGACCAACTTCAACGTCTCCCTGACTCCCCAGTTCCTCAACGTCACCAGCCCTGGCCAGCTCTGTATCGAGGAGCTTAAGCTGCCCTCGGATGTCAAGGTATCTGACGGCGACTTCGCCAGCATCCAGGTCGTCACCGTTGGCGACTCAGGCAGCGCCCTGTACAACTGTGCCGACATTCGCTTCAAGAAGGATGCCAAGGGCCCTAGCAACTGCACCTCCGAGAGCGAGTACTTTACTGTCAAGGACCAGACTGGCGACGACGAGGAGCAAAGCAACCAGGGAAACTCTTCCAACACTGATTCCAAGGAGAGCGGTAACGACAACGCCGCCGGTATCCTGGGCGCCAACATGGTGGCCTTGACCTCAGTCGCGGGTCTTGCTGCTGCTTTTGTCATGGGAATTGGCCTATAATTGGGACTGAGGGTGTAAAAGATGATGTGATGATATAATGAAGGCATAATAAACCATCATGCGTTGAAAAGAAACCTTCTATGGTTCTATATAATACATGCTCAACAAGTGCTCCGCTATGCGTATGTTATAAACTGCCTATATGGTGCAGTTCCTGTAATCATTGACTGGGTATCTTCTTCCGTCTGTCTTTCATTAGCAGTTGTCCCCTGTCATGGCGAGGACGACGACTTACCCTTCCGGCCTCGTTAATCCCGCCCACCACACTGGCCGGCCCATGAGAAAAGTAATGTACTCCGACTTTAATAACAAGAAAAGAAGCGGTCATCCAAAACATACAAAGTGCATACAATCCATAGTTCAAACAATTATCCGACTCATCCCTCACTTCACTTGACAGGGGCGACAACCTGTTCGGTTGCCAGCTCTTGCAACACCTTCGCCATGGTGATACGCTGGCTGGGGTTTGGATAGAGCATCTCCATGACTAGGCGCTCAAGCCGATCCTTGGAGTTGAGGTTCTCCCTGGCCTCGAAAATCTCGGTAAGCCAGTCCCGCATCTGGGAGATGGCGGGCTGGCCATTGCCGTAGTTCTTGTGCGGCACGGCAGGGTTGTTGACGCCGGCGATCTGCCAGTACAGAGGTCGCGGGTGCTGTCGACGAGCGCGAGAGTCGGGGAATGCGATCTTGCGCAACACGTAGAGCATGGTGACACCCAGGGCCCAGACATCAGAGGCCGTTCCGCGTTGCTTGCGCCCGATGAACTCCGGAGGGACGTAGTACGGTGTTCCGCCCGTCGTCGGTGAATTAGCGGCCAGGGTCGACAGGCCAAAGTCGCAGAGGACAGCGCCTCGCTCTGGCGAGTAGAGGATGTTGGCAGGCTTGATGTCGTTGTGCACCAGCTTGCGACCGTGGATATAGCTGAGGGCGCTGGCGATATCCCCTAGGATCCTGACAGCGTCATTCCTGTCACCCAAGAACTCGTCGTTGGCCTTGTTCCTCCACCGTGGTGCCGCCGTGAGATCCTTGGCGTCTACATGCTCCATGTAGAGGGACAAGAAACGCGCATCTCCACCGTAGTAACGTACAATGGACTCGTGCTGCAAGTCCTCCTGACTCTTGCACTCACGGAGCCACATGTCGGCCTGGCGGATGACGTTCCGCTCGTGAACTAATGGCTTGTCGTTGGGGTTTGCGACACGCGTCTTGAGCACCTTGACTGTGACAATGTTATCAGGCACGTGGGAATGAGTCGCAGTGTAGACAGCCGACAGAGACGTCGATGCGATAGGCTCCCGCTTGGTGAGCTGGTACTCGTCCAGTTCGCAAACACCCGGGACTGCAATCGTGTCGCCCTTTTCGGCGTCTAGCAAAGCGTGGCCATTCACAGTCGAGAGCTCCTTGCTCTCACGGCCGTTGGGAAGGGGAAAGACGAGATGATCCCCGGCGGGCCTGAGGAACATGATGACGCCGTCGTCACCGGGTGTCTCCGGATCAGAGACGCGGCGTTTCACCCTCTTCTCGTCATACTCGGGAGTCAAAGCTCGCTTGCCGCTCGAGTTGATATGGCCAGAGCTGGTCGTCGACGACACGTCCTCGGGGGCCTTTGGCGGCTGAGGTTGGTAGAGCGTCACTGGGCGCTTTTCCAGCACTCGAAAGTCGAGAACGTCAATGTCTCGGACAGTGATGCGCCAGGTTCCAGGCTTCAGAGCCTTGGCCAACCCCGGATTGATGATGTGAGCGGCACTGAGGGGAGGACTCGAAAGTGGCGTCGGAGACACGCTGGAGAGAGAAATTGGCACGTCCGACTTGTTCAGGAAGATGACCTTGTCACTGGCGGGATCGTAATACAGCTCGCACCACAGAGGGGGTCTTGGAGAGTCATCCTGTGTCTCGCCGGGGATACGGACGGAGAACTTGATATCCTTGGATGTCTGAGTCACTGCCAGGACTTTATGCTCTGGCTGCTCCGAGGAGGCAACCTCGGCGCGGAGAGCGAGCCACTGGCAACTGTCACTACCAGGGCTCACAGACCGCGCATTGGGGAACTTGGCCAGAGGGCGGAAGAGGATGCGGATGCCCTGCTTGTGGTGGTGATCCTCAACCTGGAGATCGTCCAGCGGGACGGCCACAGCGTCGGTCGCGGGGACCGGCTCCTCGACGCGAATGCCCCTGAATCGGGCGTCAATCTCGGACTGTGAAAATGGCTCGGTGCGTTCCTCTGAGATGGCCTCAGAGAGCCCGAACCTGGGTTCGGCCATAAGGTTGGTGGTGCCTGTTCGCCATGCGGCGGTGGTGGTAAGCAAGCAGGGCGGTGGGATGACGAGAGGCGACGGGAGACGCCCAGGACGAGAGAAAAGTGAGTGAGTACCTTTGGTACCAGCCAACCAAACTAAGATGATCCAAAAGAAGGTTACGATTGAGTGTGAATGTATGTCTTGCTGTGAGCGAGCGGTTTAGCCGCGCGGCGCTGCGTAATTTGATGCGGTGGTGATCCAGGCTGAAAAGTGTCGTTGGTAGTGGTGGTGAGTTGGGGATGAGTAAGAAGGGCTGAGACGGGGGATTCGATACGAAGTCGTCCCTCGGCGAGGCGATGCTAGTAAGGCACACGAGGCGGCGGAGCAGTAGGTAGCACGGCTAGGCTCAGGAGAGGTGAGGCAGTGGGCCAGCCAAGTAGCTGGAGGGGAGATGAAGGGGTTTAATAGACAGGAGCTGAAAGGGAAACGGGGCGAAGCGTCGAAAGCGATGCGGCAGCCCATCAAAGGAAAGGAAAAAGGTGATTAAATGCAGGAACCAGAAAACACCTGGGATGAGATGGACGGCTTCGACTTTTACGGGGCGAGTTATGGGGAACCAACAGGGCACATCAGAAGGACAGGACACGCTGGGGTCTCCTCTTGGGGGGGTTGAAAGGACGACTTCAGGACAGGCCTGCTGATGGCGACTGGTCTCGTCTCAGTCTTCACGAGGAGAGGATGAAAAGTGACCAGGAGAAGGAAGAGTCATCAACAGACAGATCGGGACACCTGTCGCATGGGTTTGCCGAGCCGAGTTGGATCGGGTCTAATAATAAGATGCGGGTGCAGAGAAGAGCAGGAAGCGAAGACAAAGACAGCGTTGACGAAACGGCAGCGGGAGAACGGCGCGAAGCGAGGCCAGTGGGTGCCTGGGAGCGGTCCGAGTTGGGGTTCTGGATGGGGATTGAGGGTGCGCTCCGGCTGGTATTGGTCAGCTCTGTTGGTAGGGCTGATCGCAAGGCCCTGCCTCAGTCTCGTGGCTGTGTTGTTTGGCGAGAGGTATCCCGGCTGTCTGAATCTGCGGTCCATGTACTTGGTGATTTGAACCTTGAAGAATCTCATGGATATCTGCGCCACAAGCGATAGGATGCAAATGGGGCTGATGAGCCCTTTCACTGCGTCATGTCAAGGGAAAGGCGGGAATGATCTGGCATCCGCACAAAGATAGCTGGCGGCCTGACAAACGTCCCGCTTACTGGTGCTCAGGCGGGTTCGACCATGACGAAATTGACGCTGCTGGTGAGGGCCTCCATCTCAGCATGACCAGATAGTCAAAGGACGATAGAGAGCGGCGAATTGTGTAAAATAAAAGAGCGAACGTGAGGCTGTCACGACCTCCATACACAAAGACACTGCCCTTTTTGGTCAGCCGTGGTCTCACCGTGAGATTCTCTTCCAGAACGCAATGGAATTTGCCTCGTGACTTTGGGTCGGCAGAGAGAACAGCTCACCGACAACGGAGTCGTGTTGGGTCCCGATCGTCTTTAGGCACTGTAGGCTGCACGGTCTGGAGGTCAGCACGCGGCTTCCCTGGTCCCGAAATTGTACGCCACCGTGTTTCCAATTGGTTGCACAATTTGATACGGGTCTTACGATCAGGGCTGATTGGATAGCTTATTTTTCGCCTCGGCCATGATTGGCTCACGGAGTGGCGGAGTTATGCAGGCGCAGGCTCGCGTGCCCGATGATAGGCCCGTGCATCCAATCAGAGCTGGATTTGGCAGCCACGTTTATGGCCTCAGGCATTCATGCCTGCATGGTTGGGGGCCACGCACAAAGGGGAAACATGTTGCTATCGACGGCACCCCCAAGACTGGTGCATCCTGTTTTCGTCACCACGCCCGCCTCCATATTCCCAAGATCCAACCGCCCACAACTCCCAGACTCCGCCCAAAAGCCCACGAACGAACGCTCTCACTGCTTGCTTCAGCGCCCTCTGTGACTGCTGAACACTCCCTGAACGATCCTCGCCATGGCCATGATATAGATCCAAAAGCTCACACGAGCTTTGACGCGACACCCCCCTGGGCCCTCTCTCTCTGGACACTCTTCAACCCCCCGATCCTCCACCCACGATATTCTACCAAATCCCATCGACTGTGACCTCGACATGGACGATCCAGGCTGGTCATGGCCGGCCTGGAAATTCGGCATGAAGAGGGATGACCTCTTTACCAAACTCCACGATCAGTACAACACCTTCACCTTCAACCTACAAGACCCCGAAGCTTTTCACCACGACGTCTACGAAATCTCTCGCGATGCTGATACCACCGACGAGTTCCATCGCTTGATGGCCGACCGGCAGCGCCAGCGGATTCGTGAGCTACATGAATCTCTCGAGTCCCTTGCTGTCGAGATTATCGCCAACCCCAAGCTGATGGACTCTGAGCACTGGCAGTACGCACTCCAGCTCTTCCGGACCAAGTCGTTTGACTCCATCGTCCGCTACTTTGCAAGTTACCTCCCCGACAACTACCTCGACCGTCATGATCATCAAGATCATGACACTATTTCTATCGCATCCTCATCCTCCTTCTCCGAAACCAACAGTATCAAAACCGAGGGCACCACGGCCAGCAGTGTCGATGATGCTCTCCCTAGTTTCTTTGATGGCGAGTCCATTATGACAAAGGAACCTCTATCTATTCATACCAATATTCGGCCCATGACTGTTGAGGGCCCCCTCTCGCCTCCTCATTCTGAGGCAGAGCACTCCGAGTCTTCAGCCTCATCACCGGCTTGCTGCTCGGAGTCGCACGAATACTCCTCCAACCCTCCCTCACGCTCCATGTCGTTTTCTGGGTCAGAGTCGGGGCCGTTTGGCCCTGGCCTAACCCTGACACACGTTCACGACGATGATGAGACCTCGCAATCTGACGATGGTGACACAGCTGTCACCTCAGACTCGGATTGTGCAGAGAGCCCGCCGTCGATGGACATGATAGACGATGGAGAGCAATCTCACGATACCCTTGACGAGGATCTGGAGGAGGACGAATTTCCTACCGCTCAATTTCCTGAAGATGCTAGCGACGCTTTCGATTTCTGTAACGATACCCCAGATTCCGACGACACTCCTACCCCCCGACAGGAGGCCATCGCGTCCTGCTACATTGAGTACAAGTCCGTTGCGTCGTGGAGGATTCCCTCTCACCGTCGCTCACCTTCACCCTCACCGAAGTACTCACCCTACCGCCGAGAAGGCTCTGCACTGAAGGACATCCGCCGGAGCCCTGAGGAAGCGCTCAGCAAGATCCAGAAACCCATGCTAGATCCCGTAAAGAGACGGCCTGTGGGAAGAAGAAGGCTGGACTAGCCTTTGGGGAGGCAGGGTGCCATGTATATATCTGACGCAAGCTGTAAATACCTGTACCTGATGACTTTTAATCTCTTTCTTAAGCACCTCTACTGCTGATCGCGACAAGGTCACTCTTCCACTCAGCCTTGATAATGCGGCTCCTGTGGTCATTTTCAAGCGAAAGTGCCCTGCTTTTAGAACGACGAGTGAGTACTAACTCTCGCCTGATTTACCTGTAGTTTTGACGTGACCTTTGTTCCTGGGTGGGATGCATCACGACACGTGGGTCACCTGGTTGTGGTGTTGACATGCGGCAGCCGGGCATCACGAGGCCAAATCTGTTGCTCGTAAATAACAGGGCGCCCTGATCAAGACGAGCACCACGTGGATAATGACGTCGATTAAGTTGCTTTTGAATCGAATTCTTGCTGATTGTTCATCGGCGATGACATTTGTGGGAGCGTACCTTGCATGGTGTTCCTGGTGTTGGCGGGCTGTCAACAAGCCACGGCCAAAGTATGCTGCAACGACATTGTAGATCTTCTTGTATCATGATAAAGGTGGTATGAGTAGATGGCGATATATATGTTGGGTAAAGGCTGGAAGTTATGGCGTACCACACATGAATCCCCTTACCACTTGAGGGTCAACCAACAGATGTTTCCTTAACCAGGCGAGTTTTTTGGGACCAAAAGGCTTTGTGTCTCTGACCTTTTTGTATTTTATCCTTGACTTTATCTTTTTGAGAGCCCTAATCATATTTGAGAGAATAGAGTATTTATTCATCTATTATTTGACTTGCGAACGACTCCGCGATATGTATCTTGTGCAAGTCTTCGTTCTTCTGCCTCAGGAGTCTTGTGGTCACCGAAGCGGCCTCTCCGAGTACGTGTTGTATGATTCGGGCCTCAAACTCACGCCTACCTGCAAGGCTGTGCCCTGTGTCCAAGGCTGTTAGGATGAACTAGTGACACAGAAAAAGGGTGGAATGTATGCATGAAAAAGTGTATGAACGATCTGTACGGGCCTGGGTTTAGCAATTGTGTAGTCAAGGATGCCACCGCCACGGAGGCGGATCAGGAAACAAAGACTACCCTGACTGCCACGGTCTTTGGGCCGAGAACTTCTGGGATGTATGGATCTGAAACTAATGGGTCTGGGACGAGTGATGCCTCTGGATTGGAAGTTTTTGTTCCGACTTGGGTTGTGTCCTTGAGCTGGGTTACTACTGCTGGGCGTAAGGGATCTTTTTGTGAACCGTAGCTTGTGACATGTCGTGAAAAAAATTGGACAGCTTCCATATAGGCGATTATTTGTGATTTTTAACCGTATGGAATGAAATACAAGCTTTATCAGGCTGTCTTCAAGGCTCGCAATAGCAGTGGATGTCCTCAGGCCCGAGATCTGCTGTGTGCGGCATGGCTCAACTTGTACAGTGAGGAGCAGGCTACAGTAGCATGGACACCCTTGAAGGTTTCCAGCCCCGGGAATACCTCTGACTTCATTTCCATCCAGTCCATCCGACTGGAGAAGTACGACGCGGCCAAGATCCAGCAGGGTGAGCCCTTTGCTCGAGGCGCGTAGAGAACCCTAGCTACCTTGATGAGTGATGGGAAGGAAGCAAGTGGGGTTCATGGGAAAGGGAAGAGAAAAAGACAGCCATGTTCACACACGGGATTCTAGCTTAGCATAAAAGTCAAGACCGTGAATTGTATCTTATTGGGAACCTTAATTGCTTGGCATGCAAGAATTGTGAAAACCCAACGCATGTGCACGCAAGTCTACTCCTATGATGTAGACGGGAAGATGTGCCAATGCAACCCACAGAGCAACACTCACTGCATGGGTTACTGAATGTACCTATGAGGAGTAGATTGCGTAGGTGTAACAAATCATGGATGTCAAGCAACTTGAGTGGGCTTTTACTGCAATGCTGCCCAAGGAAAGTACCATGCTCAGTTCCTGCAGCTTAACTGATTGTGTTCCTTCAAGAAGATGCGCCCCGCACTTGATGACCAAACTTGACTTCACCACCAACATCTGTTGCAATGGCGTCAAAGACCACTGCTCCCTATGGGGAATGGAAATCGCCCATCTCGATTGACTCTGTTGCTTCAAAGACCCGAAGCCTTTCCGCCCCCAGAGCTAGTGTGAGTTTTCTCCTGTGTGAGCTGAACGGCCGCTGAGATCGGGTCGGCGATAGCCCAAGTCCGGCAGGGCCTTTTACACCGAGAGTAGAGAAGATGGAAGCACAGCCATTGTCGAGATCACAAAGGATGGATTGAATGAGGTCCTTCCCACCGAGTACAGCGCCAAAAACACCGTCTACGAATACGGAGGCTCACCCTACGCCATCCTGTCTGATGACCGCATCATATTCTCCAACAAGGGAAACGCGGTTCATATCCTCAACCCAGACACCAAGGAAGTCACCCATCTGACCTCATCCCCCAACTTAAGATACTCAAACTTTGATGCCAATCCCACTTCTCCTTGGGTACTGGCTAACCAGGAAGACCACGAGCATGACACCCCAGACCAAATCCGCAACTATATTGTGGCGATCAACACCGAAACAGCTGAAGTCAGGCGGATCTGTGACAATGCCGATTTCTACTACACACCTTCCTTCAGCTTTGACGGGACAAAGGTCGCCTGGCTGGAGTGGAACCACCCAGATCTTCCTTTTGACGCGGCAAAGCTATACTCTGCCACTTGGAATCCGGACGGCTCAGTTTCAGACGTTCGCATTATCGCCGGAGAGCACCGTGAAGGTGTTGCTGAACCTCGATGGGGCCCTGACGGCAGTCTCTTCTTTGGGAAAGAAGAAGGGGCATTCCGAAAGCTATTCCGATTCGCCCCTGGTGCAGATGTGCCAACTGAGATCAAGCTCGAAGGCCTGGATAACGCGGAATTTGGAGACCTGCGTTGGTTTCAAGGAAGGTGAGATATGGGTCACACTCATTGACTGGCGATATCTTGCTAAGCTTGTCAGTCACACATACGCGCCATTATCGTCCCGCTTCTTGGTTGCCGCTCCCGTCACCCTTGGGGTATCAAAGGTGATTATTGTTGATCTTGAGACGGGTTCATGGAAGGAAGTTGGAGATCCATCAATTCTATCCGAGGTTATTCTGGACTCAGTGGCTCGTCTGGATGATACTTCGTTCCTCATCACGGGAGCTGGAACGACGTCTGCCCTAGCGCTCTACCGAGTTAACATTGCTGACTCTGTTCAAGTTACAAAGTTGCGTAACTCGACAGAGGAGGTTTTCCCGGATTCTATATACTCTCAGCCTGAGTCGCTCACCATCTCCTCCAAAGGACAGCCGCATCGCAAAATCCATGGATTCCTCTGGATGCCACATAATCCCGACTTCGTGGCACCAGAAGGGGATCTGCCGCCTCTCATCATGCTGAGCCATGGAGGTCCCACCTCGTTCACAGGACTGGGTCTCAAACTCAGGATCCAGTACTTCACATCGAGGGGATACGCATATCTTGCCCTCAACTACAATGGATCTAGCGCCCATGGCCGCGCGTACCGAGAAGCTCTCTTTGGAAACTTTGGTTTGGTGGACTCGGATGATGCTGCAGAGTTTGCCATCCACCTCGCCGAGGCGGGAAAGACGAGGATTGGAGCAGCAGGCATCACTGGTGTCAGCGCAGGAGGATACAACACCCTTCGAACCTTGACTCGTCACCCCTTGGCCTTCGCCGGTGGTGTTTGCCTTTCTGGTATCAGCGACGTCAAGCGCCTCGACGAATCCACCCACAAGCTGGAGTCGGACTACGTGGAACATCTAGTTCTAGGACCGGGAGTAGGCAAGGGCGAAATGGACCGGATTTGCCGCGAGCGAAGCCCATTGTTTGACGCCCACAAAACCAAGGCACCACTGCTGCTGTTGCACGGAAAGAAGGACATGGTTTGTCCTCTGGACCAGGCAGAACAAATGGCCGATGCAATCAAGGAGGCAGGAGGAGATGTCAAGCTGATTGTTGCCCCAGATGAGGGGCATGGTTTCTATCAGCCCGGGAACGTGAAGATGTGGTTGGAAGAAGAAGAGAAGTGGTGGCGAAAGACGCTACTCTAAGTACCTATATTGACAAGCCTATCAGTCATGGAACTGGGAAGAGACAAACAGGAAAAGTCTTGATTGTATCGAGATCAATCTCTTTGCCTTGTCGCTCATGAACAGTTGTAATACCAAAATGCGTTATAGTGTTGAATGGTATGCCAGCTTAGGTGTCAGACTAGCCCCTGAGCACACGGGACTCAACATTTGAGCATAGATACAGTCTGGAAATTGGTGATTCTCAAATACCACTTGATGACTTTCAAGATCTAGCCTCGATTTCTTCTTGTTCTATAAGCTTCGAGGCTGTCAAGATCTATTTCGTCATCCTGAGGTATATCAATACCGCAATCCTCCAATTGCGCTCCCAACTGAACCGACAGCATGCGGGCAACGGCGTGGATTTCGCCGGCAGTTCGCAAAATGCCAAACAAGAACATGGCATCACACTTGCTCTGCTCGCTCTTCCCCACGCTGAAGTCTTGCAGAAAAACAAGAGCAGCGATGTGGGCTGTGTAGTCTTGGATTGGGTTCTGGAGCGCCATGACGAGATCCCGTGTGTGCTGAAACACGTCGAGGACTTTGACTGCGGCGGCAAACATCCTGTTGTGGCTCTCGCGTGCCAAGATCTCTGCTTCAGGCCCTTGGAGACATTTTGCCTTTTGAGCTGCTGTCTTGTGGAGGCACATGGTGGCGGTATGAATTAGGACATTGACGAAGACGGCATGCTGGTATGCTGAGCTCTGTGGCAGCTGGAGGTCGGCAGGGAGCATGTCTGCCAGAGCCGATAAGCCGTGGTCGATGCCTTGCAGCCGCTGACAGTACTCTCCGTCGTCTAGATTGTCCGAGTTCGGCTGGGGTGCTGTCTTGGAGGCTTGGTAGAATAACGACGCCGCCATGACCCGAGCTCCATAAGTCGAAGGAGTTGTGTCGATTATCCGCAATGCGTCACGCAGTGTGGTCGTGGGCTCGGGAGAGCCATTCTGAAAGGCCGCCTCAGACGCGGGCAGTAACGTGAAGACCTTGAAAAAAGCTGTCAATATCATCCACCTTCTGGTTGTGTCTCGGGGGCAAAACTTGCGTCCTGGTCATCGATAAGTGCAGGTAAACCCGACGTTGCAAAGAGCAGTCGATCTGAGACGTAAGCAACCCACCACGTTCGACGCCGTTCTTCTAGCTCACACCAATCCTGAGGCGGTTGCATTATAGTAGGAAATATGGAAGGGGGGCTACTGTTGCTGTCCCGGTCAAGTTGATGTAGGTTGAGCAGCTGTGCCATCCGGATGGCTCGACCCAGGCTGACACACGCTCTTGAAAAGTTTGCATTTCGAGCCTCAAAGTTGGCAATCAGAAGCCAGCATTGAACGTGGGCGACACAAACTGGATGGTCTTGCTGGTCCTGCGGGAGGTGGTTAATAGCTAGACAGTGGACATGATGATGGACTGACCCTCATCTCGTCCTCCTCGGCGAGTGCTCTTCCCCGTTTGTATAGAGAATTGGCCAATGGAGTATGCATCGGAATGACACTTGCACCTGTTGCCATTATCATTTGCTGTAGACATGCTGGGGGCTGTGAGCTGGGAGAAAGGCGGAGAGAAGACAAGTAGCGAGAACGGTGTATCATTGGCGACGCATGGTGAAGCTTGTCGAAATAGAGCGCCGTTCTTCTCTACAGGTTAGCAGCAGCATTCATGCGGAGGGAGTGGCTTACAGCTCCTCCAGTAGCTCGGTTGATACAACATCAGTTGGAGAATGTTCATCATGGTGTTCCTCATCAGCCACCTCTTGGGAGAATGGCTGACCCTCATCTTGTGGCTCAGCAACCCCGACACCTACACTGCTATCATCCAAGGCACCGGTACTAGGAGATGTGTCTGGCTCCTCGGGGCGTGTCGCATCCCCGGCGCTGAGAGTCTGTATCCGACTTTCAAGCTGGACTGAAACATGTATGCAACCTGAATGAGTATTTCTAACCTCCAATTTCTATCATGGTCTTGTACTCACCCAGCTTCTCTTCAAGATCGCGGACTTGCTTCCGCTTTCCCTTGTTCACCTTTCTTTTGGTAGGAAAGCTGCACTCTTCTTCCCCTGCCCTAGCGCAGCGACCGCATTGAGGTAGGATGCGGTCACATCTGAGTTTCTTCTGTCTGCATGACGTGCATGAGAGCCTGGAAATGGAGCCTGTTATAGGATGTGCCGTGCCAGACGCACTCATTGTATGCTTCGGCGTCCGATAAAGAGCGGTTGATGATGCATCATAAGCACAGCACATTCGGGGATTTTACAGTAGGTACTGTACTGTAAGCTCCCTGGCGGCGCCACTTTATCGGACAATGCCAAGATTACCGAGATACAGTACCCCCAGGCAACTCCGACACGAATCAGGCCCTTGCGTTTCTCGAACGAATATCTATTCTTACTACATAGAGTCCCAAAGGTTAGAGCTTTGTACTTAGAGTGGACGACATTCCGTGTGAGCAGTTCATCTCGACCTTGACTTTTGGACTTGACTTTTTGGAAACATCTATGCTCTGTTCTATCATTCTGACTGTTCTCGGCTCCAACTGAAAGATTCGCAAACTCAGAGAATGCCAAACTCGACTGCGGCGGCCCTGAGTACCTCCTCAATATCCTCTTCCGTCATCGACTTGAGCCCCAACCGATCATTCCACGATAGTTCCTTGAAATCTGTACCGCCATAGCCTTTTCCATACATCATCTGGTAATAATAGTTAAACATTCCAGACATATCTCCCTTGCTTCTCTTCTCATCAGAGTCGCGGACGAGCTCGTCGACGTCGAGGTCAGCGATCCTTCCGTCTTCCACAGTGCCAAAGTCAATGCCCGTGACCTTGGATGCCAATTCGGTGAGGAGACGTTCGCTGACTGCAGCGGAATAAATGTACACCGGCTGGTTGGCGGTCTCGGCAAAGTGTGCAGAGTCAAGGACCTTGGCAACGGCAGTAGCGATATCTGGCAGAGTTGTTGTGCCAATCATGTTGTTGCCTCCATTATGAAAGGTGGCCTTCTTCTCCCGGAGGTTCGGGCCCAAGACCCCAAATCTGAGGCACATCTCGAAAAACGGACCGTTGTTGATCGAAGTCCACGTCGTGGTTGAGTCGGTGGATGAAATAACGCTGGTCAAGTACTCGCGGATCTTTGCCTTTTCCGTGACAATGGGCAACTTCCGCGACAAAGGTGATTCGAGATTGGTGCTGTATTCCGATGGGATGATGCGCTTCACCGAGGCCTCAATGGCTGCGTCGATCATGATCTTCTCTGTCAAGAAAGCAGGATTCGGCACAGCGCTACAAGGCGTCAGCTCAATACCGGCTGGGGTATCTGTCTTCATACCTTACGACTGCATCTTGTCCCCTGAAAGCCGACACAAGGTCGTCCTTGTTGCCTAGGTCCACCTTGACTGACTTGATACCTTGGGGGACAGCGTTTGTAGACTCCTTGCGTTGGACAGCAGTGACAGAGAATCCTGCTCCTTTCAGAGCTGTGAGAATGTGAGAGCCTAGCGTCCCTGTAGCCTACAAGTTGGTCAGAACATGCTGGGCATGGTCAACAGAGGGTGCCATACGCCTAGGAGAGCAACGTTTCTCGCGATTTGGGCCATGTTGCTTGTGGGGAGTATGAAAGAAATCAAGTCCTTTTTGGTCTCCTGAGTTGATATTATTGCGTAGTAAACCGTCCCGTGGACTTCGGGGGTTTATATAGAGCTGAGGGAAACGTGCAAGGCCGCCTCATGCGATCAACAACCCCCGACCCTCTGTGCCCCTTCTCGTCCCACTGCGCCAGACTCATCGACATTTACTGAAGCGCCTACAACTCGAGAACGATATTCCAATCAGTGTTGCAGGGCAAATGACAAACTCGGCCTTCTGAAGTTCCGATTGGGTGGGCTGACAAATAAGCCGTGTGATACTTGTCTTCGGTGTCCGATATAGTGCGAGAGTCTGTCCGGTCCAAGTACGGGGAGATACTACATGGACAAACTTGATTTACGGACTCTCTCAACACGTGGGGACATGGATTAATGTGAAAAGATGTGAGAAACAAAGGTTACCTGGAAGATCACGAAACCTAGTCTCCTGGTATTTGGACAAATCACCCTCTTTATCACTAATTGCAGAGTGTTTTCGCAAAACCGAACCCGTTCTGGCCCTCAGTTCTTTGATAAAACTGACAAAGTACCCTGCAGGATGAATAGTGATTCTAGCTTTACGGTTTACAAATTTTCGGGCAAACTTTGCAGATGAAGTCTATCTGGTGGACATTCTCGGTATTTCACGATGCCCCGAGCTAGTCTAACTCGTGAGGATTACGGAAGCATTTCGCACTCATCTTGACCTACGCGTATACTTGGCGGTGTATAGGTCTCGAATGCAAGTCTCATAGTGAGTTTCCAAGATAGATCGCCGCTGGTATAAAGCCATCCGTCTCGGAACATTTCCAACAAGTGTCTTGGCCATCCATCTGTCTTCTATCATCCCGACCACACACCGTTGCACGTCCACGACAAATTCCGTCTTTGTTCTTATTTTGTATAAATCATCTCATCATCACAATGTCCAAGCTCTTGACTGTCTTTGGTGCCACTGGCGCTCAGGGTGGTTCTGTCATCCGGGCCGTTCTGGCCGACGACGTCCTTTCGAAGGAGTACAAGATTCGAGGCATCACCCGTGATGTTTCCAAGCCTGCAGCACAAGCCTTAACCGAAAAGGGCGTCGAAGTCGTTGCGGTAAGTTCCCTCACTAGCTTACCCCCATCCCATCCATGTAACCTCCACTCATGGCATATCCTGAGACTCACACACATTGCAGGCCGACATGAGCTCCAAGGAGACGCTTGCTGATGCCCTGAAGGGTTCCCACACTGTTTTCCTTGTCACGACCCCTGACTTTATGTCCGCCGGTGGAGGCCAGGAGCTGCCCCATGGCAAAAACGTTGCCGACGTTGCCTCTGACCTTGGTGTCAAGCACCTGATCTATTCATCTCTTCTTCATGTCACCGAGACCACTGGAGGACGCCTCAAGCACGTTGTTCACTTTGACGACAAGGCTGAGGTGGAGCGGTACATCCGCTCCAAGGGCATCCCGAGTACCTTTGTGCTCCCGGGCTATTTCATGAGCAACTTTACCGCACTGCAGATGATCAAGAAGGGCGACGATGGTGTTTACTCTCTCGCGTACCCGGTTGGCGACAAGGCCAAGTTCCCGCTTATAGACACTCCATCAGATCTCGGTAAGTCATAGCGCCCAGTCATCGACGGTCTAACAATGTCACTAACTCGGGGTGTTCCCTAGGCAAATACGTCGTTGCTGCAATCCGAAATGAACCCGAGGTTCTTGGCAAGCAGATCCTCGCTGCTGCCGGCTACTACACGCCCACGCAGATCGTCTCGGAGTTTGAGGAAGTGGTTGGGAAGCCGGCCCGTTTCGTGCCCATTGATGCCGCGACATACAAGAGCTTTCTCCCCGAGCCGCTGGCTGACGAGATGCTTGAGAACCATCTTTTTATTGAAGAGCCGGGTTACTACAATGGTCAGGACCTCAAGGAAAGCCTGGACCTGTTGAGCAGCGTTGGACTTCAGCCCACGACCTGGAAGGAGTTTCTTGAGGCCCATAAGGCGGAGTTCTAAGGGTCTTGACATTGCCATGCCTCGAGACTCTGTTTTAGCTAGATGTAAAGTCCTGTGAATTCAATAGAAGTTGCTGTACAGTTTACATACTAAGTTTGGATCTCTCTCCAAGTCTTTCGCGATTTCGGGCCCATCCGCCTCGATTTCATGACTTTTACTTGATTACTAAAGTATCTAAATGGAGAAGTCTAGCACATTATACGATTCGAATATTGACAGTAGCCGTTAGCTATCCTTGCGCATGTGAAATTGTTCAACTTGAAAAAAGGTTCTTCATATTGTTTCCCAACGATGTCATTTGGGTCTAGGTTAAGTGTCGGCGTGAGGGCATGGATGTCAATTCATATCAACACCTACATATTAGTTCCTTGTACACCTCTTGGATTCGATATACAGGAGTAATCTTCTGAGAAATATAGCTGAGTAAATGGCTCCCCATTCTTGGTTCAGAAACTCTCAGAGAATGGCCTGATATCCATCTCCTGCGTGAATGCAGATCGCGGCTGTGTGTGTAAGTGCCAATACGTCTCGGCAATCTAGCGGTTCAGTTTCGTAATAAAGAAAATTCTCAGGGGAAAGTTAACTCACCGCATCTGGTGGTATCTTGCTATCCGGTACACCAGTCTCGCCCCAGGCCTTGGAGGCTGGGGTGTCGATGAGTCCATCAATGACGACGTGTGCAACATGAACTCCCTGAGGACCAAATTCGCGGGCCAGAGACTGATTCAGCGCACGCATGGCAAACCTGCCAGCGGCAAAGGCGGCAAAACTAGCCGAGGCTTTGACGGATGCCGTGGCGCCCGTGGTGATCAAGGTTGGTGGGTGAGGCGAATCCTTGACGGCCTCACGCAGCAGAGGCAGTGTCTTTTGTGCAAAGTTAAAGAATGCGTCCCTTTGCAAGATGAGAATCAATTTACGCCAGATTAAGGAAAAGTAACCGCTTACCCTGTTTTGCCAAAGCTGTTTTGGAACTCGTCTAGTTGCAGTTCCAGGAAAGGCTTCATCATGAAACCGCTGTTGACGTTGTAGACTGCCACCGCAAGTTTCAAGTTCGGCAGCGTTTCCCCCACGGTGTCAAAGGCCTGGCTCAGTGATTCAGCGTCTGTCACATCGGCCACTATGCCAAGCGCCTGGCCACCAGCCTGCTGAATATCCCGCACGGTACCCTCGTAGCTCTCTGGTCGGCGAGCCAACATGACTACGGGATACGTCTTCGAAAACCGGAGAGCAGCGGCTCGGCCTTGAGAAGTCAGTACAAGGGCATGTTTTCTGGAGGACTCGTACCTGTGCCGGGGCCGACTCCAGCGATAATGGTGTAGAATGAGCTTGTCGCCATTGTATCAGTGCTGCTGGACATGGAGCAAATTTGACTAAAAGAGCTCATGAGTGATGATGAAACTGTCAAGGAGCAAAAGGAAGGAGATGATGGTTGACTGCCAACCCATATCAAGGGGACATGGAGAGTTGACGACACGATATATCTGGTTCTGGTTTAGAGCCGGTAATCATCGGACACCGAAAGGTATTGGAATAGTCATCACGAACAAGGCCGATCGAGGTAATTGCCATCGAATCAGAGTTACGGAAATTAAAGGGCTTCCATTCCTTAGCAAAGGGAGAATTACGTAAAGAACCTATTCTAGAAGCAAGATGCATGCTACAGTTTTCATCATGACATTAAAAGACCATTCATCAACCTCTAGAAACCCGACTTGAGCTCTCCCTTTGACTGCCACACCTCGTACTCAAAATCAGGCTGGAACTCGGTGTATAGAGATTCCTAAGAGACAGGGTTAACGAACAATTCTTTAAGGAGTTGTGATAAGAGAAAACTCACTGGATCGGCGTTGTACTTGTATGTATACTGCGCTTCCTCGTCGCCGATGATCTGCTTGGGAAGACCACTGCTCTCAACGAGCAGCTGGACTTCGCACGTCCTCTCCATGAGCGAAAAGAGATACGCCGCCTCATCAACAGTGCCACCAGCCGTGAGAAGACCATGGTTCTGCAAGATGACAGCACGGTTCTTGGGCCCCAGCGCCTCAGCGATGCGAGCACCCTCCTGGTCCTCAAATACGACGCCGCCAAAGTTGGAGTAGACGCTCTGGTTGTTCCAGAAGATGCAGGCGTCCTGGTTGATGATGTCAAGGGGCTTGCCAAACGTCGACCACGCCTTGCCGAACTTGGAGTGCGCGTGGCAGGCCGCGTCGACGTCGGGGCGAGCCTTGTGGATGGCTGAATGGATCATAAAGCCTGCGGCGTTGACGGCGACGCGGTTGCCGCCGATGACTTGGCCGTCTTCGTTGATGTGCACCATGTCACTGGCCTTGAGCATACCAAAGTGAACGCCCATGCTGGTCCGTGTTAGTGTCATGAAGTTCTCAGGGGAAATCGATGGGTCATGGCCCGTCAACTTACGGGTTGATCCAGAAGGTAGTGGGATCAACAGGATCGCGAACACTGATGTGTCCCGCAGCACCCTCAGTGAAGCCCATCCGAGAAAACACACGGAACGCACCAGCCATGTGCTCCAGCTGCCATTGTCGCTTCTGGTACGGGTCCTCGATCTTGGGGATGCCGGGGTAGGGGATGCCTCCCGTGGCGACGGCGGCAAAGTTCGTGTTCGCTTCGGCCTCGGGGGCGGGAGCCGTGGCCTCGGCGCTGGTGGCGAAAGACGCTGAACGCGGGATGGTGAGCTTTGAGGGAACCTTTTGAGGGGCGGTGATGAGGCGTGGTTTGGGAGTGGTGGTGAGGGAGCGTGTGGTATGCTTGGTGATGAGCCGCCGCAAAGGCGCGGTTCGGAGAGTTGCTGAGGAGAGCATTTTGAGTGTGCGAGTGTCGACTATGGGTTACGAGTTGAGCCTTGGACTAGAGTGTAGAGTAATAATACTGAGTCGAGTCACTGAATCACTAGCAAAAGACGAATCTATCTCCCTTGAACGCGGCCTCGCTCAGCCTTTGTATCAACTCCATGACCGGACCGGCCGCGCCGGCCCGGAGGTCAGATATCGAGCCGATCACGCCCTTCTGGAGATAGAGACAGAGTTAGGGTTGTCCGTTAGCTGCGAACTACTCCTCCAACCGCGTTGCGGCAGGTCGGTGGATCTCGTTCGAATGCGGGGTGCAGAGTCATGACAAATCTGGGCGCGACCATTTGGCCAAGCGAGGGGCTTAGTTGGCGAGTCAGGTTAAGAGTTGTGACTAAACGGATAGATAGGCATATTGGAGCGTGGGGTGGACTTGGCTTGGAGTTGACCTCATCAAGTTGTTACATACACGAGGCAAAGTCTTGGTTTTGGAGTTGAGGCTGAATATCTCTATCATGCCATATTTCTACCCAAGTTGTGATCCCAAAATGCCCTGTCCCGATAACTTGAAATTACAGTGGACGATTCGCTCGCTCTATCAATTATGGTATATGTCCTCGCTCTTTAGATCTAGTCAGTGTAACGCGCGTCACCAGGCCTTCCACTGTTACCGTCGAGACCGACGCTTTGCTCGTCCAGCCAGCCCTTGGGTCTCCGACTGAGCTTCCACCTGATGGCCATGCACAGGGCACTAAAACACCTTATGCCGAAAGCCACCCACAACAGGACTTCGGAGGCGATCCGTCTCCTGGGGCGCATGCTGATGCCCTCGGGCAGTCGCTCCTCAAAGTATCCTAGGAACTTGACAAAAAACACCGACGTGACGCAGGCGTGGGCCGCGGCAGTGCCAAAGTAGGCGGCCGAGAGAGTCCAGTAGGACAACCGCACCTTGTCCCACACAAAGTCATCGTGGTTCTCAATCTCTTCCTTGGTTCCCTTGGGGCAGGGGCACCATCGCTTGCCGATGATGCACCGGCACCTCATCCAGTGCGGCCTCTTCTGAATCATCCACTCCTGCACCATAGTCCAAGATCCAAGGACGAGGGCCGACGTCACCATGACCCAGAGGAGCCAGCTGGAGATGGGCAAGCCGTTGTGGACCATGTAGGTGCGCCATGCCTCAAAGAAGATGTTGCCGCAAGGATCCTCGTATGCTCCGAACTTGGGGCAGTCCCATGTGTCCTGTGGAAGATTGAGGTCCCTGGCGATCTGGTGGAGGTCGTTGACGATGTTGGAAGACCATCGTAGACCTGACGATGTGATGCCAGCCTTGGGGAGGTTCTTGGGGGCATTGGGATACTCCCAGCCGAATGAGCTGGCGTACCAGTTTAGTTGCACCAAGAACTTGGATGTGTCATTGTTGGGAACGAGTCCATCAAACTAGAGGGTGGTTAGTTTCGGCAAGGTTGAGATGGAGATGTGAGAGTTTGGGTATGCGATGAGTATGGAATGAGTGTGGAAGTGAGTATGAGTGAGTGTGTGTGGTAAGGGAGTGAATGAATGAATGAGTGAGTGAGCCAACAAAAAAGAAAGACGGCACGCACAGTCACCAGAGCCAACGGCTTCCAGAACAAATGATCGGGGTTATCACCACTGCCAGGGATGATTGTAGTGCCAGCGATAAAGACGATAAATGCCAAGATGACAGAGATGACACCGCCAATCATGGCCAGAATGAGGAGGCCATCGCTGATGCCCTTCCTCGTGGGCCTAGCAAGAGAGCTGAGCATCATCGGGAGCGAGATGTGAGCCGATGCCCGATGAATGTTGACACCGAAGCCGACGATGGAGATGAAGGATCCTGGACGAGGAGACGAAATTGTCTCCGAGATGAATGCTTTAGAGGATCAAGGCATGTACGTACGAGAATGAAAGGGATGGAAATCGAGGGGACAAAGAACAATCAGGCTTTGCCTCCTATTCAGCGATGGACGTACGTCGCGCGCGTTTTTGTTGTGGCTGATGGCGACTCAATACGAGTTGACAACAATGGACGCGGGTGCCATGACTGAGGCGGCGACCCAATCCGGCCTAGTCAGGGCTCGCTGGCTGTCTGAAGGCGGCAGCCGCCGGGCTATTAGGGGACTATTTACAGCACGTGAGCAGCACAGCCGCTTGCAATTTCAGCGGTCGGCCGCCTGTAGCCTCCCCCGCAGGCTGGGCCGTAGAGGTGCCGACACGGGCTCGTATGGGAAAAGGTGCTGTCACGGGATCACTCACTCTCAACACATTCCATTTCTTTTCATATCCATCTTGAATACGACAGCGCCATTCCCCTTCTCCGGACTATCCGACTTCTGGACAGGGCAGGTTACATCTAAATGATCTACTACTCTCGTTTACGACTCGGCAGATGAACAAGCGCTAGCCCAGCCGACGGGACGTTTGCGGAGTCCGCAGAGGTTGAGATTCTTGGCAACCCTCCAGACTTTTGTCTCCCTTTCAAGGACCCTTTCATCTTTATACCCGCTCCCGAATACTCGGTCCAGAGCCGGAAACCTACATAATTGGCCCGTCTTGAACGCCGTTCGAGAATCTTCCCATGTTGATGCAGGATCGAGCCGAAACCTCTCGAAACAAGGGGCCCTGAAACCCCTGGTCAAGGCTGGCCCCCCTTGAGGCTACCCGAGAAAGGGGTAAAACGCCCCATCGGTATCGGTTTCTATCCGCAAAACAGCTGAGCAGAAACAGATGAAGCGAGGCTATTGTCAATCAATGTTTGGTTCTGATCTGCAAAGTCGAGAGGCTATAATGCAGAGTGTATAGAGATTCAACTGACCATTACATCTAGTGCCACTAACACCAACACCACGACCAACACCTTGCTGACAACCAACAGCAGACCAGCACATCCTGGAAAACTCTCTTTAATGCGGCCATCTAGTGAACCAATGCTCCTGCTTCCATCTCGTTTACCAAGAAAGAGCGCCATTCGAAACCGCCCCTCTTGAGTTGTCCCCAAAGACAAACTCAGGCCTCACGTTAGGCCCAGTTGGGACAGATGACCGCTGGCGATCCACTCACAGTGAGCCCACCAGCCTCGAATTGCCAAGCCAGGGCCTGCAAGATGCACAAGAGTCAAAGACGAGTGTATCTGCCGGAGTTGGGTGAGCTGAGGACCAAGAATTGCTGACACAAGCATGACAGGGACTTGAAACAGCACAACCATGCTGGATCGTGACCCCTCACCCGTTATCTGTCTGATGTAAAATGAATGGCTGCTAGACCGGTCTCGAGGTCCAAATCTCCGCGGATACGGGGCGCCGTGAATTTTTCCACCGCTCGCCGGCCGGTCTGGAGATGCTTGGCAGAGGCCGAAACTGCCGGGGCCTCAATATGTCAGCTCTGGCTTCAAGCTCTGTAAAAGAGATGATATCGCCCGAGTCGAGAAAGAAAGAGAAGAGAATAGCTTCAACCAGTGCTGGCTTTGGATGATTGACCTGGGGTCTAGTCCCGATTACCTTCTTTTGTTTCTTTTCGACGATCTTTACTAGTCCAACTGACTACATACACTCCCTTTTCGTCTTAACTCACTCCTGTCGTTCACTTATACAAGTCGTTCATCACCATGTCTCGTCTTCTCACCCTCGCTGCCGGCCTGGCGCTGGCGGCTGCTCAGCTCTCCTCCACCTCGCTCGAGAACCACGTCGATGCCCTGACTCTGGGTAGCTCTTTCAACCCCGTCCAGGAGGCTTACTGGACCGGTTTCCCTCACCATCGCCGAACTCCCTTCGCCGTCTCTCCCGATGGCAAGACCGCTTACCTGGCTTACCTCGATGCCAGCGGTACCGGTGTTCACGTCCAGGGTGTTGACCCCAAGACCTTTACCACTGTTGGCACTCCCGTCACCGTCAAGGCTGGTGAGGAGGCCGGTGGTCTTGTTGCCCACAATGACGGCTTTGCCCTCCTGACCAACGAGGTCGTCTCTGGAGAGTCCAAGGACCCCCTCCCCGTCCTCTACAAGTACACCAACGGCAAGCAGACCTTCCGCACCCTCCTCGGTGGCTCCGGCCTTGGCGGAGACTCTCTTGCCTCTCCCGATATCAACGGTGACCTCGTCTTCTCCGAGAAGGCCGGCTACTACGCCGCTTACATCGTCGTCACTTCCTACTCTGGCTCCGCCTCGGGCCACTTTGGTGATGCCATCCGGTATATCACCACCGACGGTAAGATCGAGGAGATTGCCGGTGCTTCCTCCTCTTGGGGCTGCTCCCACAACACCGGTATTGCCTTTGAGGAGGCCGACGAGCCCCCCTTCGCCTCCCTCTGCGCTGAGGACCAGGGTGCCATCTGGCTCAACACTGAAACCCAGGGCATGGGCAACAACGGTGTCAAGGTCTCCAACGAGATGACCATCAACGGTGGCAGCAACGAGCCCATGGGTGGAATGGGCGGCTCCTACAGCTCCCTCGCTCGCTTCATTGGCTCCGACTCTTACATCTTCTCCTGGGTTTCCCGTGGTGCTATTGACCTGACCCTCAACGACTGGATGGGCCAGGGCTACACCAAGGCCCAGAACCGTACCAACAACCGCAACGTCGCCATCGCCCTCTTTTCGGACAAGAAGACCCTCGTCGGTGAGCAGGCTACTTCTCAGGTCGGTGCCGCCGACGGTGACAGCCAGGTCAACTGGGTGACTGATGGTGCCAACGACTGCTCCAACGCTCACGCCGCTGCTTTCGATGCTTCCAACGCCCTTGTCACCTGGGAGGAGATCTCCAACCCCGTCTGCCCCTTCGAGGCCATGGGCTGCAAGGGCAAGTTTGCCGGTACCAAGTTCCAGCTCGTCGACTCCAAGGGCAAGAAGGTTGGCGAGCCCATCTCTTCTGACGACACCTACGTTGCTGGTGACATGGTCACCATGGCTGACGGCCGCATCTGCTGGCCCTACGTCAACATGGCCTGGTCTCTCGATGGTCCTACCCAGGGCTCCGACGTCACCAAGATCTCTTTCGCCTGCATGTCCAACGGTGCCGGCTCTGGCTCTGGCTCTGGCTCTACTCCTGCTTCCAGCGCTGCTGCCTCTCAGCCCGCTGCCACCAAGTCTGCCGCTGCCAGCTCTGTCAAGCCCAGCGCTGTCAAGTCCACCCCTGCTGCTGTAGAGCCCACCTCTGTCCAGGCCGTTGAGGAGTCCACCCAGGAGTCTGCCACCGTCCCCGAGGGTGCTCCCCGCCCTTCCTTCGCCCCTGTCTCCCAGGATGTCACCAACATCCTACCCGCGCCCACCAACGGCGCTGCCTCCTCTGCCGCTGCTGAGGAGCCCACCTCCGTCGCCGTCGAAGAGCCTTCTTCCGTCGTGATCAAGCCCTCTGACATTGCTGTTGAGAACCCTTCCTCTGTGGTGATCAAGCCCTCTCAGCCTGCTGCCACCACTGCCCCTGACGCCGAGGCCCCCGTTGCTACTGAGTCTGCTGCCCCTGAGACGGGCGATGATGAGGACTGCGACGAGGAGCCCTCCTCTGTGGTCATCACGCCCTCTCAGCCTGCTGCCACTGACGCCGAGTCCCCCGTTGCTACTGAGTCTGCTGCCCCTGAGGCTGGTGATGATGAGGACTGCGATGAGGAGCCCGTCTCTGAGGCCGTCGGAGCTACCACCGAGGCTGCCCAGGCCCCCTCTGCCACCCAGGTTCCCACTGGCACCCGCACCCGCAAGACCCGTCCTACCCGCCGTCCCCGCCCCTCCGGCTACCCCTGGGGATCCGGCAACCAGGTCAAGAGCCAGTGCAGCACCAAGACTGTCACCCATACCGTCTACGTGACTGCCACCGCTGCTCCCTCCTTCTAAATACGAGCAGCAAAGAGTTGAGCTGCTGAGAAGGCAGCTGGAGAGCAAAAAATAAGGAGACGAACAGGCTTGAGGTTTTCAACTTTCTTGGATTTATATAACTTCTTGTGTATAGTAAATTTATTGGCCGGCTCCATGTCTGATGTCTGAACGAGATTACGTGGGTCCGGAGACTTCTTGTTATCTCAACCAATGTTTCTGAATGATGGCTTGTGATGTGTGAGTTTGCTTTGGTTGTCCACGGCCGAGTTGCGATGTACAGACCATGTTGACATGAAGACGAGATGTGCAACAACTCACCCGTAGGTCCTATCGTAACGATATCCTTGGACACCATCGAGTTGCAGGGCATATGTAGTAGCAGGGGTTCTCTTACACACCGATCGGTCTGAAGGTTCCGGCACCGGTAAGATGACCGAGGAGCAAGGGTGCGACATAGGCGAGGTCGTAGCCGATAGACCTTGTCAACTCTGTACGGACAAGAACCCCACAGGATTGATATTGTATCGTTGGTTGGGCATCATCTCACTGTTCTAGACCATTCTATAACATGGACGTGTTGAAAACGAAGGAGTAGCGGTGTCATTAGCACGGGGATGAATCGGAATCTCGAAGGAACCCAGCCCAAGAAAGGGTTTCATACATCTTCTAACCTTGGTCATGGTTAACGACTACAGTCCTAGATATTTCCCTCTGGTCGGATCTTGTCCTGTGTAGTTGGCCTCGGCTGGGCCAACAACATCAAGGTATCTTGACAACAGCAGCGTATCAACCTGGGCGTGGTCTATCGCTGTGGAAAGTGACAGTTTCAACTCCTTAGCGGTATCGGGACAGGAAAAATTCACATTGGGCACAGACACAAAGGTCACAACCGGAGATAGAGTTCCAGTCCAATTTTGTAATACGGCCTCCTTGTTCCAACATCGTTTTTATGGGACTGAACCACCAGGGTTCCCCCAAGTACCGCTCGTGAGACATGTCTTGAGCATGTGAATCCGGCAGTCAAGCACGAATTTCCCATCTGCTCTTCACGTGGAAAAATACAGAGGGTCTAGTTTTGAGGCCATACACAATCATGGAACTAACGAAGCAAAACCTCGAGTCATGCCCTTGCATTCTTACAACTCACAAAAAATGCCCAGACCAGCTTATCATGAACGGAATGCTACGCATCGGTTAGCTCTAGCGCCGTCGTAACCATTCCTATCTTTGCCACGGAACATGGCCTTTGACCGAGGAAAGTGGGTATACACTAAGCTTGGCGAGGAACTGTCGTCATCGGAACAAAAGTTTACCTTGGGCCTTTTCCTTTAAACGTCGCTTACGGCCCAACTTGGAGTCGTTGAAGGAATCTGGTCTCGTGCCTGTTCAGAGGTGCAGAGCAAGTTTATACTGCTACTTTGTTTCCGCGACTGAGTAAGCCGAGACCAGAAGGGAATCAGTCTTTGTCTTCGCCATGCACCGCACAACGGCTAACGGCGTCGGAAGGACGGATGAGGAGACGCCGCTACTGGGAGGGTTTTCTTCGAAACGGCAAAGGACCGGCTTGAGAAGTCATCTGGTAGACGACCTCCATTTCTCGTGGACAGATGCAATTCTCCTCGCCTGCTATGTCGTGACCGGACTCCTCGACAGCGCCTCGATACAGGTCTGGGGCACGTTTGTGTCTATGCAGACAGGTTAGTCTTGCTTCAACTCACCGAAACACAAGGCTGACAAGTCCTCAATAGGAAACACGGTGTATGTCGGTCTCGGTCTCGCAAGCCTTGCAACAACAACACCAGGCCCCAGGCTCATCAAGTCGGCCGTATCCATCGCCGCCTTTTGCCTCGGCTCCTTTGTCTTTGGTCGCTTCCACCATCACTTCTCTCCGCGACGCCGCTGGGTCCTCGCCGCCTCCTTCACGATACAGGCCCTCCTCACGGCAGCGGCAGCCATCATCGTCGGCGCGGATCCCCCGGGCGGCGACGACCTCGCGTGGAACGTGCTCGTGCCCATCTCGCTCATGGCGTTCCAGAGCTGTGGACAAGCAGTGACGAGCCGGGTGCTCCGGCGGGACGCCCTCATCAGCGTGGTCCTGACGAGCGCGTATTGCGATCTGTTTTCCGACAGCAACCTGTTCAAGTTTGACAACGTGCCGAGGAACCAGAGGGCTCTGGCGCCGCTACTACTGCTGCTAGGCGTCGTCGTGGGAGGACTCTTTGCTCAGAGCTCGGTCGGGATCGCAGGTGCGCTGTGGGCTGGCGCTGGGTTAAAGATGTGCATGGTCATGGCATGGTTAGTCTGGCCTTCGGAGGATTAATGTGGATGATCTTCTGCGCATAGATAGACGGACGTCATTGTACGGCAGTTCAGTTAGTCAACTGATGTGACGGTTACAATACATGATGGCGACATCAGGCATTTTCGGTTTCCTGAAACCCGCGGCCGGCACAACGCGACCATTGACGATCAACTGACCAAGGTTGCAGAACCTCGTCCCGAGGTCGGGCAACCTTTTCAAAGATTCCAAATAAAAGAGAGAGAGGAAGGAAAAGGACTACCGAGAGGGGGGATGGTTGCACAGCGTTGATAGTCTCTAATGCATCTATCTTTCGGGATACTCGATCTGGGCAACTCGTAGCCAAGTGGACTCTTGTGATTCGTAATCTCCCACCCCATGGCTAATCTTTTCGCGTTTATTATTTTCCCCGGACAATTGAATGTGAGAGCGCATGACCTTGTCTTACTCCGGGACCGGAGGGTACCCCACTCCGGGCCCGGAGCCGAAGCCGTCGACCCGTCTAGGAAATAACGGGCGGAGCCTTGTGTCACGGCGGCTGCAATTGGGTCGGGAAAAAACGAACTGCAGAAAGAATGAAAGTGAGTCAGTTGGGATTCTCTCTCTCAAACGCCGTTTCGGGAATAATCAGCCATCGGGTCATGACGGCAACGTCCGCCTTTCCACGCATTGGGCAGCCTTGAATAATAACTTCCCCTGCCCTTGTAGCATCCTTTGGGCCCCCGCTCGCCAACAGGCTTGACAATTGGATTGCCGAGCGGGCCTTGCCTGTGATGAGTTTTTTTCTGTCCTTCGCCCTCTAAAGACTTTTTTCACTCTCTTCGAGTCGCGTGCTGCGCGTGAAGGTTGGGATTTGAAGATCTCGGGTGGGGGTAGCCGCCTCGGGCTCGGCTCGCTTGTCTCTCCCCATCTCGTCACTCAATCAAAGCAAGTGGACAAGACAAGGGGAGGGGGTCATAAAGGTTCCGCTTGTGAGACAGGGCTCTTTTGCCTCTTATTCATTTTAAAACAGGCATCCCCGCGCAAAGGACACGCCGCACTTGAGGGTCATGTCGCGTGTTTCTGCAGCCCAGCGGCGATGGTGTTCGGGAATAAAGACAAGCTCTCTGCAGTCTCGGCTTACAGATAACCTTGTTTCAAGTCTCAACCTCTGTAGAGAGAGGAAGAGACACACACAAGAGACGAAAAGGAAAGACCCATGGCGCCACTGCGAGTCATTGGACCTCTCAAGTGTTGATGTGATCTGATCGGCAGTGGATCCTTGCCATGGAGCTCATCCATCCATCCATATCCATGGCCGACACTCTCTCTCTCCCCCGCATTTCCTCTCATCCCGAACGAGTCTGAGTCGGCGGTGTCCATGGGCCTGCGCCTGAAAGTGGTGCTGTTTGAAAAAAAGAACTGGAGAACCAAGACGGACAAGAAAAAAAAGCATTTCATTTCTCGCTCTCTTATCTCAACCACATCTCTTCTACTACCACGCCACCCCCGGCCAGATCACGATATATATAGGCCTCTTCGTCCTTGGCGTTTCTTGTTTTCTGGGTCTTGTCCCTCTTTACGACCAGTATAGCTTCTTCTTTTGTTTGTCGCGCCGCGTTAAATAATCGCCCATCCACCAGAAAGGGGTCGCCCGTACCACACATCCTTTCGCCTCTGTCCCCTGCCGATCGCCGACCATCAAAAACAAATCTCGACGACATCATCTTCGGTGCCTCTTTCAACGGCCGCCGCTGACGGCGCGCGGCAATGTCGACCATGGCCGCCACTCCTCCCGAAAAGATTCCTATCCCCATCCCGTTTCCTCCTCCCGCAGCCGTCGACGACGTCGATTCGACCATTCTTAAAGACGATGTAATACCTCAACCACTTCGACTCTCACAGACTCACCTCTAACGATGTTCCCTTAGGAACTCCCCGTCCACTACGATGTACATATGAGCCCCCTCGAGCGCGACCTGCTCTGGAAGCAGGACCTGCGCATCATCCCGCTCTCGGCCGCTATCTACTTCCTCTCCTTCCTCGACCGAACAAACATCGGCAACGCCATGGTGCTCAACCTGTCCACCAACCATGACATGCAGCACGAGACCAAAATGACGGACCAGCAGTTTGTAAACTCGCTCATGGTCTTCCTCGTCTCGTACGCCATCTTCGAGGTCCCCAGCAACATCCTCCTCAAGAAGTTGCGTCCCAGCCGATGGCTCGCCTTCCTCATGTTCTGCTGGGGCGCCATGACGATCCTCACGGCCGCGACAAACAGCTTTGCCAGCGTCACCGCTGTGCGATTCCTGCTCGGCACCTTCGAGGCCGGTCTGTTCCCCGGCTTGGTCTACTACCTGACCTTTTGGTACAAGCACGACGAGCGCAGTGTTAGGTAAGTTTGGCCGAGGGGTTCATGAGCCTTTGGTCCGGCTTGGCACGGCACGACACGACATACTTACAATATGCAGGGTCGCCTTTATCCTGGCATCAGCGACACTTGCCGGCGCAGTGAGTTAACCTTAAATGAACAACTTGTCTAGCGACTTACACTGTCTAGTTCGGCGGCGCAATCGCCTACGGCATCGGCCACATGAATGGCACGGGTGGCCTCTCGGGGTGGCGTTGGCTCTTCATCCTCGAGGGCATCCCGTCGTGCCTGGCCGCCTTCCTGGTGCTCTTCTTCCTGCCCGACTACCCGGAGCGCGCCAAGTGGCTGTCCGAGGCCGAAAAGGACATGGCCATCCACCGGCTGTACTACGAGGGTAGTAAGGAGTCACAGCCAGCCATGACCTGGGCTGAGGCTCGCGAGACTCTGACGGACTGGCGCCTGTACGCCCACTACGCCATCTACTTTGCCTCAGGTCCGGCATTTGCCAGTCTGAGCTTGTTTGCGCCGTCCATCACGGTGGGATTGGATTTTGCTGACCCCGAGGCCCAGCTGATGACTGTGCCTCCATGGGCCATCGCATACGGTAAGTCTTTCGAGTAGTTGATGAAAGAATGGCGCTGATTGTATATGTAGTCTGTCAGGTATTGGTGGCGTGGTCGGCGGATCACTTCAACGCTCGAGGCGTCCATACAGCCATGGCTTCGACCGTTGGCGCCATCGGTTTCATCGTATCAGCAGCTCTACCCGTCCACGCCTACAAGGCACGGTATGGTGGTCTCATCTTAGCAACGGCAGGTTCTTTCTCATGTATACCGCCTATGCTGGGATGGCTCAGTTCCAACGTCTTCACAACAGCGTCAACAGGTCTGGCCATCGCCATCAACGTGAGTCTGGGTGGCGGTATCGGCCAGATCCCCGGCGTATGGATCTACAAGACATCAGAACGTGACGACGGCTTCACAACCGGTCACTGGGTCAACGCAGCACTGCTGATGTTCGTGGCCATTGTGGCTCTGGGCCTGAGGGTGTTTTATGGCTGGAAGAACAGGCAGCTCAGGTCGTACGCAGAGAGCCACGAAGTCCCATATCGATGCTTCAAGTTGTAGGACCGGGAGCTGCGCGGGGGCGGTGCGTTTTTCTGCGATATATTTACGTACAAAGTGAACCAAGATAGCATAGGAGTTTGACGTGCTCGGCGTGATGTTTTATGATGTATGATTGTGTTTATAGCAATGATCTGCGTCGTTCAGGCGCTGTGTATATGTGACATCTTTGTGTTAAGTTTTCGTGTTATTGATGAGAGTAGTTTCGAATACAAGTTGCTCAACTAGCAGCATCAGAGCAGATCAGGGGACCTGCATTCCATATCTAGGAATATCAAGCAAGGCACAGACGCATTGTCTAAGACGCTGACGACAAAGGCGTATGTCGTTGACGCGCCTTGTTCAAGGATCCATGCTAGTCAGGGCGTGGTCACTTCCAAGCTGCCATTAATAGCATGCGTCTAGACGTCAAGGGCAAGGTAACACTCGACATCCATCTTAGATCTGAGAGATAACGTCAAGCGGCCGAGACAAGCTCATGAGTTCCGGTGAATGATATCAGCAAGTGTTGGCCATCAGGCGCCAGCCGCGTCATGACATCACATCACGCATCTGTCTCGTCTTTTTTGGTCAGAGACGTCCCACGAAGCGAGAGAGCCGCGTCATAGCGCTTATGGGCGCCAGAGTCCCCAAAGAGAAATTCCTTTCGAATTGCCCTCGCATTGAAGTCTTAAATGGCGGCATTTCGATGAGCGGAAATGTCGGACTGGCAAGACATGAGATCCCGGGCGAACATTGGTCTAGACTGGAGATGGACTGCCCATGGCCAGGATGTGCTGGGCTGAGGATGGAGATGATGGCCAGGTACAGGCCAAGGCCCGAAGAGAGCCAACGTGCAACATGGACCTAGTGCGGTTTCAAGAGTGAAAAAGAGTTTTCACCAACAGCTGTGCCGTCAAATCAGTGAAGGGCAAGCAGAAATAGAGTCGGCAAGCAACACGACACCGTATCGAGCTGAGGGAGTTATCCGTACGGTACAGCGAAAGACGAGACGTCGTCAGCCTTGGCTTCGTACAGTACAGTATGCAGCCAGGGTCCGAACGAGGTCCAGACCCGGCCAAGGGCAACCTTCACGGGGACATTGGCACGTCCGAGTCGACGGGCAGCCGATGGAGGGCATGGGGCATGGGATGGATGGCATCAAAGCAGTGGATGACCCTGTCAGAGACGCAAAAGCCAAGCGGCAAGCCCCCGCTCCCCAAACCCAAAAGCCGGTTTTGGGCTGACGTTGCGTGTGTCTGCCAGAAGCGACAGCAAGAGTTGATCCGGGTCAGCCTCAGTGAAGGGACAACCTGCTGCTGTTGGGTGCTGGCCCTGTGTTGCACCGTATGCAGGTGTATCGCGGTGCTTCGTCATGATCAGCATCCAAGGTCAACATTTTCCATTCTTGTTGCAGAAATGAAGCAATAGTCAGTGATGCAGGTTGTCTTCCATGACTCGTCCGTCGAGGAACGGATCTGCTTGGTGACACCATGGATGTAAAATAACGAGGGAAAGAAAAAGAAACAAGCTGATGCCTGCCAAGAGAAAAACCGTCTCGGCAGTGGAGAGATCTAAAATGATTAGCCTCGAGATAATACTGTAAACAAAAGAGTCCATCATCACAAGCCCCGAGTTGCATCGATGGAGAACTGGGAACCGGGAGCCGATGGGACCGCTGTAGCCGGGGAACCTACTGTAACCTTGGAGCAGGAACAGTCAGTGGCTGCTTCCTAGCGCAGTGTCCATGTTGCTGTCGCTCTCGGTTGTGATGAATTGAAGCTGCGCGTGCTCGGGCTGTGATTTCAGCGACCCTCCCGCTGGAACAGGCGCCACTGGGGAGCCAAGAAGGCGTGCAGCTCAGCCAGGGGCCGTGATTGGAGGGTCGAGCTGTACAATGCCCGCTGGCGACAGGGAAATGACGTCGTCGGCAGCGTCATAACGGGGCGGGGCGGAGATCTCGCCAAAGCACGATTCCCAGCTGTAGCCTGTAGTCTCTTTGAGAGAAACACCAGCGTCCAGGAATGAGGGTTTGTCAGCTGCGCATTACTGACGAGAAGATATTGTATTGTGCTGTAGAATAACATGGGCAAAAGTGGTGATGCCACAGAGCACATGCAAAGGCACAAGGTGGCTACCGATTAGCCCACTCAACAAGGGAATGCGGAGGGTGATGCCATCATCATGTCCTCGTAGAGTAATGGGTGTCGAGGTGTGCAGCCTCAGCGGCGGCTTTGGCGGCCTGGACCCTTTTTTAGCTTATGTCATTCCCGTAGGCGTTCGCTTCCCTGGGGGTGTAATGGATGCAATGTACTGTTACCGTCAAGGTACTGCCGCTTCCGTGATGAATGCCCCCGGACATTTGGTGCTTCCCGTCGCGGGTGCCGTTTCTCGTCTTTGGTCTCAGTTCGTCACTTTTCTTCATCGCATCACGTTCCACCCCATGACTTGACTCGAATCTGATGCTCGAGAATGCCCTGACTCTTTTCAACTCAACTCTTGCTTTGTAATTATTTTCCACCCTCTGTCAACTGCCACTACCGGCTTGAATTCAATCCATCTCAACGTTCTACAACAGGGTTCGTAAACATCACGCCTTGTTTTTTTTCAGCACGGCCTCGTCTCATCTCAGCCGCCGGACACGCCGTTCTTACCACCAGTTTTCTGGGCTTCATCCCAACACTGTCTGTCCCAGGCTGCCTGTTTCCACTCTATCGGTTCAAACAACGGCCTCGAAGCTGTGGCTTTTTCCATCTCTCACTTTTCATCAGTGACCTCACCTCACCCCCAGACTCTCCGTTAAACCCCCTGGATCCAATCCAACCTATTTCCAGGTTTCTCGCTGGAACCAGACGCAAACGCGGACGCCCCATCTCCATCTCCACCCCATCCGCCTGGGCTGGCGCTGGCCTAGAATCCTGCTAAAAACTGCCACTGAAAGTGGGCTTGCCTTGCTGCACTGGTACTGGGCTGGGCTGGGCTGCCCACTCTTTCCCATTCTTTAGGTCCCTCCGCTCCGTCACCTCTCAAATCTCTTGACCTCCCGCCCCCCATCAAAAAAAGAACTGGGCTCTTATTAGCAACCACCAACCACAAGGCAGTCACCTAATTCCATCCTTTTCTGCTTTCTCACCTCCATCCATCCATCTCTTCCTCTCCAAACCTACTACGCCTTCCTCTTCAACCTTGACCTTCTCCTCTTCGACACTACTTCAGCTCCTGTCCCATTCTCTGCCACGCGCCACTGCCACTGTACGACGTCAGATCCCCTACAAGACGCTCCACTAGAGTAGAGCTCCCTTCTGCGACCTGTTAAACCCCGCATCATCCGCAGCTCAGCCAGCCCTGTTTCCTGTCCTGTCCTGTCCTGTCCTGGCCTGGCCTGTCTCTCCAGACTGTTGAGCTCTGCGACACTCAACACACGCCCGACGACTACCATCACGACTCGCACGACTTAGACGGCAAACCGCGCCCTAGACTAGACCAGAGAACCACGTTCAAGCTAGCTACCACGAGCTCCTAACCCCGACTTTTGTGGCAAACTCCATTGTCCTCCGTCGTGCTACGGCAGTAGACCCAAGGTCCAAATTTCTCTCCCAAGGCGGCTTGTCGCGCCTAGACGACAATTTCGACAGCCATGTCCACCATTCAACAGCTAAAGAATTTTATCCGGCACGGTAAGTCGTCATTTTGGCCAGTGTAGCACCAGCGCTGACTCTCGTGCTCCAGGCAAGCAGGCTCGCGCCGGAAACCCTGACGAGTCGCCGCGTAAGAACGAGGCTTCTCAACAACCTGCGGCTGCCCAGCACAAAAATGCGAGCGACCCCGGCCACGGACATTCGAGCGCACGAGATCCCGTCGACGACTACGCAAACGAGGAGTACTCGAGCAAGAAGAAGCGCTACGATGACGAGAAGCTTGCCAAGCTCGTCGCTGAGGAGAACGCCAGTAAGAGCAAGTTCCCTCGCTACCCTGGCCTCGAGCGCTGGGAGCTCGTCGACAAGATGGGCGACGGCGCCTTCAGCAACGTCTACCGTGCTCGCGACACCACGGGCGAGAGAGGCGAAGTCGCCATCAAGGTCGTACGCAAGTACGAGATGAACAGCATGCAGGTGAGCTTGCCCAGGGTCGTCTGTATCTGCGTCGCCCTTTCTCCTTTTTTAATACGTGTGTTTCTTGCTTGCTTTTGGCGTATTCTCTCTTTTGTCCCCATTTACCAACACCACGGGGTTGTCCCCTTCATAGGGAAACAAGCATTTACATCCAGACTTCAAGAAAGTCCCAAAGGCAGCAGAGGTGCGAGAAGATTTCTCTTAACTATTTCTTTAACGTCTGGGCCGCCATCTTCGTCGGATTTTCACTTATTTCCGTTGTCTTCCCGACGAGGATAATTGGCCTGCAGACTCGTGGATGAACTAAACAGAATACTAACCTGAACGCAGCGATCCAACATTCTCAAGGAGGTGCAAATTATGCGCCAACTTGACCACCCCAACATTATCAAGCTTGTCGAGTTCTCCGAGTCACGGCAGTACTACTACATTGTTCTTGAGCTTGCTCCCGGAGGCGAGCTCTTCCACCAGATCGTCCGCTTGACATACTTCAGTGAAGAACTCTCTCGACACGTCATTTTCCAGGTCGCCAAGGCCCTCGAGTATCTCCACGAGGAGAAGGGCGTCGTTCATCGGTATGTCATGATTTTTTGCTGCCTGGTGGTTGATGTCAGAGGGCCAGTCCGCACCAGAAATGGTGATGCCCCTCCTGACGTCATTTGCCCCTGCACGGCCCTGGATGAGATAGCTGACCCCTTGCCAGTGACATCAAGCCCGAGAATATCCTGTTCAACCCCATTCCTTTTGTGCCGTCCAAGCACCCCAAGCCCAAGCAGCCCGGCGATGAGGACAAGGTCGACGAGGGCGAGTTCATCTATGGCCAGGGCGCGGGCGGCATCGGCCAGATCAAGATTGCCGACTTTGGCCTTTCCAAGATTGTGTGGGACAACCAGACCATGACGCCTTGTGGAACAGTTGGCTACACGGCCCCCGAAATCGTCAAGGATGAGCGGTACTCCAAGTCAGTCGACATGTGGGCGCTGGGCTGTGTGCTATACACACTACTCTGCGGTTTCCCACCATTCTACGATGAAAGCATCGAGGTGCTCACAGAGAAGGTGGCTAAGGGCCAATACACCTTCCTGTCGCCTTGGTGGGACGACATCTCCAAGTCTGCCCAGGATCTCATCAGCCACCTCCTGACGGTGGACCCTGAGAAGAGATACACCATTACAGAATTCCTGGCACACCCTTGGATCCGTGGAAATGGGCCCACCCCTCGCGAGGAGAAGAAGAAGCCCGAGGTGCTCCGAGCCTTTGACGCGACCAAGTTCGAGGATGCTGGTAAGCGCTACGACTTCCGATCTCCTGGCGCCGTCAACCTTCGTGAGGTGTTTGATGTTGGCTACGCCGTGCACCGCCAAGAAGAGGAGGGCAAGCGGAGAGCTCAGATCGGTGCCAAGGGTGGTCCCGCAAGATTCATTGGCGCCCTCAACGAAGAGGATGAGGAGGATGAGGATGTCATGCAGATCGACGGACAAGATCCCAACGTGGCAGCCAAGCCGAATGCAGCAACCCAGGCTCTGGAGCAGAGCATGCGAAAAACCAATATCCGGGACCAAGAACAACACCACGAAACTCGAGGACGGGAGCGTGAGCGCACTGAAAGGGGATACGGTCAGCACTCGGCGGCTGTGGCTGCTGCAGCCCGGCAACAAGTACGAGACCGAAACCGCCAGCGTGGCGCTTTCGAGCTGAACCTGGAGAACGCCACGTTGTTGGGCAAGAGAAACAAGAAGGTTCCCATCATGGGGGCATAGGGGCCCATTGGTATAGAGTCGAGGGGCGCTTCAGCAACAGAGTCGCCAGTGAAGGCTCAGCCTCTTGACAGGCGTTCCACAGAAGTTGGATTTATGTTAGAGGGCCATCATTAGAAGAGGGTCCTAGGGTGGATGTTGCACATTCTTGTCCTGGTCCAGATTATCGGGAAGACGGTTGGAGGCCCGACGGGTCGGAGCCCAAGGGCTCATGTGGACAGGGAAGGGTCAGATTACTGAGACGAGACTGACTTGCATTGTGGCGCACGGAGTATCGGGTAATGACATGATGCTGGCTGGCCTTTGGGGACTCGAGACGATTTGCAGACTCTTCATGTCGTGTAATTATAAGTCCCAGGGCGGGCTTGTCTTTTGACGTGCGTGTCGAGGGGGGGAGTGACGGAGGGCAAATATCCTTTTGGGCAACATGATCCATCCATAGGCTGGGAGTTTGGGAATCTCGTTACGTTTGAAATCCATGACAATGTGTTGAAGATTGATATGGCGGTGTTGCTTGTGCTGCAGTGAAGTGACATGGCCATTCTTTGTTTGCTAATATTCATCATCCTCATCTTCGTCGTCGTCGTCCAGATCCTCACTGTCTGATGGTTCAACACCCGATGCCTTCTTGGAGCGATTGGGATGGGCCTCATGCCTGCCAGTCACGCAACCTTTTTCACTCCCGGTATTATTACAGCAATTCCATGTGAAGCCATCTGGGTACTCCTCACGCATCTCATCCGTATCAATAGTTCCATGGCAATTTTCGTCATGGTCCGCCCAAAAGTCACCATCATAATCAACCTCAAGCTCTCCTGTCACATGGTCATCAGCACATTTGTTCATTCACACACACAGACTGCCAAACACTCACCCCAGTGGTACCAACACGCCTTTTTATCGTTTTCCTCCTCGGTAAAAGGCTGGTCGCACTGTACGCATATCAAGAGCTCGCCAGCCGCCTTGCGCTTCTGTCTACCACTGCTACCCTCCTTGAGCGCGTCAAAGTGTTCGAGGGCGTGTCGCTGGACTGTTCTATCGCTGCAGAGAGCGCGCAGGACAGAGCGGATTTGGGACTCTGGGGCGTTGAGTAGCTCGTCAAGGGTAGAGCCAGCCATCTTGCCTCTTTTGGGTCGTATCTTGGTTCAAATTGGTTGTTTTTGTTTGTTAAGTGTAGTTTTTTTCCTGTTTGTCTTGCCGTCGGCCCCGAATGACCTAATTATTGCGGCATACAAACCTCCCCCGACCCCCCGCGACTAAGCAAGGGGGTGCGAAGGGCAACCCATACCGGCGCACCCGGGAGCGCGATTAATATCACGTGATTTCCTGCGCACCCGGGCGCCTCAATAAGATCCGTTATGTAAGCCCGAAAAAGGGGTATCATCCTGCAAATTGGCACATCAATTTAACGATTAAGAGCTTCTACGGTCTCAATTCAACGACCAAGAGCTTCTACGGCTTCAATTCAATGATCAAAGCATTAATTGAACGATCAATAGCTTCTGCGACATTAATTAAACGACCAATAGCTTCGGTAGCATTAATTCAACTTCCCGCGCCTTTCTTCTACGCCCCAATTTAACGATCCATAGCTTCTATGGTATTAATTTAACTAGCCGTATCTTTCTCCTGCTATAATAGACCTAATTAATACCCCCCGTTGCTTCCCTGATGATATTCTTCCTCCTGAAGGCCAATATAGCTCGCGCGAGGAACTATTCGCATTAATTTAAGCTTAGGCAGCGCCATAAGGCTATGCCTTCGTAACCAGAAAGTCTAAGATAACTACTAGTGGAAGAGTTATGGCTATATATAGCTGTGACCGTGCCGGGAAGCCCCCTTCCGCCTTAGCCTCAAAACGGCGTCGTCAAACCAGCTCACGCCGTATTGAGTTGGGGGAAAAAGGTGCTAAGCCATTTTGGGCCATTGAGCAATTTCCTGTACGTAGAAAAAGGTCAGAGACCAGTTGCCTTCGGCCATCAGCATCATCATCACTGTCATCATGGTCAATGAGAAAGGAGCAGCTTTTGGGCTCTTTCTCTGACCAAATCTCCGTTGTTATCAATTGATCAATTGCCCTTACTATTTTATATTGTGTTTGCCTCACCGAGAAGTGTGTGGGATCCTTCTTCAGAAGTCTTTGAGAAAAGTTACACGACCATACAAACTGGCTGTGGTTGGTGTGTTCTGTTCCTCCAACAAAGTATAGACTGCTTCTTCTCGGTCCTCGCAAAGGAAGACCTAAGTAAGACCATATTTTAACTGTGGAGGAACAACAACACAACACACAGACCACCCACAGCCAATTGAGGCTGCGAGGGCTGCTTAATAAGCAGTTGAAAAAGAGGTAAATTAGAAGGTAAAGATGAAAAGAATGGCTAGCTAAGAGCTGCGGCGGAAGATGCCTCTTTTGATCAGGTGGTCACGTGTTCAAGCACGTGACTAACAGGCTCGCCCGAGCCCCAATTCAATATATACTCGCTCTATTACCTGCTCGTTATCCTCGTTATCGTCATCGGGATCCTTTGTTATATCTGTAATTATTATGACTATATATATAATAACCCGTATATTAACTGTAGTGTGGTCTCCCCTGGCAATTATTCCTATAGCAGGTGCGGAAGCGGTGCCTGAATTGCAAGCTGATGACCCCTGTGCTATCTTCTAATGATATAAGGAAGCACGAGAGGCCTGGTTTAATACGTTGCCTCGGGGAGCCTTGAAGACCAATTAATAATACCGGAAGGCCATGGGGCTACCGCTACGGTATAGTAAAGCAGACTATGCCTAGTGCTATGACTATAAGCAAATAGGGCGTAGTTGCAGGGTAAGAAATAGCCTTTGAGCTTGGACTAAGAAGGAGATAATGAGTTATCTTGATTGGGATAAAGCTGAGAATAAACGGGTTAAATAAGGCGTTAAGAAAGAGAGGGCAGGGTAGCCCTTCGTGTAGCGGTGTAAAATACCTTATTTATAAGAAGGTCTTTTATAAATAAAATTCTAGAAAAATAAGCTTATAGGATATAAGCCTAGGATTTTATTACCCTTTTAGGAAGGTCATGTAATCTCGGACTTAGGGCTTTATTATAAGCCCGATAACGCCGTTAAACCCGTCTCCTTCTATAGGGTATTTCCTATCCGGTTTTAAATATCCTAGTTTAAAACCCGATAGGTTTTAACTTCTATTATGCTATAACTCGGCTTCTAGTCATCCGTTACTAGCAAAACTAATAGGGTTTTAAAGCCCGGAATTAGGGCTATCCGACGGTATAACTTCTATCCGAATCGGGCTAATAGATTCCGAGCCATTTACTATATAAGCTATAAACCCTCTCTTAGAAATAGCTCCTAAGATCTTCAATCAATTCAGACAATAAGAACACTAATTAGAAGCTGGTCTTCTCTATTTTAACCCTATCTTCTATTTGCCCCACTCTTATTACTCTATGATTCCTTACCTAGCCAATCAGCTTTATATAAGGACTGATTCCACTGCCTATTCACCTCCTATCTCTATTACCTACCCTATAGTCTTTGAAGACTATATTTCCTCTATTTTTCAGTCTTTTACAAGCGGCGAGGTATACAGCATATCTGGGATGCTTATGAAAGAGATCGCGAATTATAGGAGGCATGTTATAGAGGCAAGAACCCCCCCAAGAACATTTATAGGTTTAATAGAAAATATAGTTAATATATATTATTATAAAGAGAAAGAAAAGAGAAATATCTAAGTATATTTATTATAACCTAATGGCTCGATTTAATATAGTTTGAATTGAAGAGGGTTATCGCTTGTTCACACACATATTCCGGGCTTACATAACAGATCTTATTGAGGCGCCCGGGTGCGTAGGAAATCACGTGATATTAATCGCGCTCCCGGGTGCGCCGGTATGGGTTGCCGGTGCGAAGCCAATCTTGTAAATTAATTGCTCTATTTTTAATCAAAGCCCTTGTCTTTCGTTTATCGTCGTGGCGTTTAGTTTACAGAAGAAAAAGAAAAGAAATCCTTGTCATATGTCTCTTTCCTGGTGATGGTTGCGAGATGGCTTATTTTCGCGTTTTCGTCACATCCAAACAGATAGTGTGATTCAGTGTTGAAGGATGGTTTCACCCATGGCAACTGATGGATATTTCATGCAGGCTTTGGGCACTCTTGAATAATATATGAGTTGTTCCGTCTTTGCATGTCTTTGTCCTGACTTGTTCTTTTCACCTGGACTGTATCGTTCATCCTGACCGTCAACTTGCTGCAGCTGTAGCAACTCTGGTCCTCTTTAGGCTTCTCTAAACCGCTGTTTAGAACATTTATTCTCTCAAAGTTGGTTCCCTGCTCTATAACCTTTGAGTTGGTTGCTCCCGTCCACCCTGACTGTCTCATCTCTAACTCTCTGTTCCGTCAAGTCACCCAATCTCAACCGAAACCATGCTTTCCATCGTCAAAACCGCCGTCCTCTTCGCATCTCTCACCGCTGCCAAAGACTACGAGCGTCCCGGCTGCGTCTCTGGAGCCCATGTAATCGTCGCCAGAGGCAGTCTCGAAGCTCAGGGCCCAGGCATCATCGGAGAAGTCGCCGACAAGATCCTGAATAGAATTCCAGACTCTGACATGGTTTCCCTCGTATACCCGGCCCAGTACGATCCTTATGAGCCGTCTCAGACAGAGGGAGTTAGGACCCTGACTGAGGTTGTCAACAAGTACGCCAAGGCTTGTCCCAAGACCAAGATGATACTCCTTGGTTTCTCCCAGGTAAGCAGCCCAAACCATGTAACAGTCATTAATAGAAGTAGGGTGCTGAGTTGACATAGGGTGCTCACATCATTGCCGATGTCATGTGCGGTACCAGCTCCGAAGGCTTTCCAGCTACAAAGCCACAACCGCCCAAAGTTTCTAACAAAGGTAAACTTATATCACCATCTGTAGTTACTGCGTTGGATACTGACAGAGAATAGTCGCTGCATTGGTCCTGATGGGCGATCCAAGCACCACCGAAGGCCAACCATTCCACATGGGAAGCAGCCAGGGCAATGGAGTAAGTAAACAATTCAATGTCATCCGAAATAAGGATTGAAGACTCACAAAAGGCACCTAGATCTTCCCCCGCCAGCGACCAGGCGGCTGCCAATGCATCTCCCACAAGACCATCTCATTCTGCGACGCCGGCGACCCCTTCTGCGAAGCAGGAAGCCATGATCTGGCCGTCCACATGAACTATGTGGTTGCTTACGGAGATATCGCTACTGACTTTGCTGTTTCCATGTTTCACCGCGCCTGAATGCCACCGTCATGTTCGAATGATCACGGTGTGGCTTCAGGGGTAGGATATTGGTACGGCTGCTCGTCACGTACTGGGACAAGAGTGAAAGCTGGGAAAGTCAGGGAACAGTTGGATATATGGGCATGACATCTTTGATGGTCGGGTGAGGATAGGAGGTGAAGTGATACTGGTCTTGTACATGAAAGGGGGCCAATCCATTGCCCCTCGCAGTCAACTCGACCTCAATACCAAAGCCCAACGGCTCTCGTCTCAGCTTCTCCTGCTGTAAGGCTCAGAGAGCCGATAATTCGCTGGCGGTGGTACTGTTAAGTTGGCAGTGGCGCGCCAGTGCCAGAATCTTTGGCGCTGCCAGAGCGCATATCATAAAGTCGCCCTCAGGCCCACAGATCTTCTGTTTCATTCTTCTTCACCTTCACTTCTCACACCTCGAGATCGCTCTCGAAAGCTCTCTAAGACATCCCGATCAGAAATCACCTTCTTCCTCCCTCCGCCCACAGAAAACACCAAGTATCGCCGATACATGCACACAGTAAGTCGGCCCCAAGGCTGCCATATCACCAGAATGATCCCTTCTTACCTCTTTTCCTAGAATTTCGCGTCCAGAAAATCAGGTCCATGTTTCTATTCTTGATCATCACGGCCTTCCTGGCCTCTTTGGCCTCGGTCCAGTGCCCTTCTGGCGCACACATCGTCGTGGCTCGTGGCAGCGAGGAGCCCCAGGGGCCTGGCGTCTTGGGTCCTATCGCTCAGCGTATTCAGAACCTCGTCCCCGGCTCTGATATCGAGTCCCTCATCTACCCTGCTCTGTTCGAGCCCTACATCCCCTCGCAGATGGCCGGCGTTGCGGCCATGACCCAGCTTGTTGGTGACTTTACCCACCAGTGCCCCGACACCAATATCATTATCCTTGGGTATTCTCAGGTATTTTTATTGTTTACCTTGCTACGAATGCCTCTGACATTGTTATAGGGTGCTCATGTCATCATGGACACCTTCTGCGGTGCCAGCTCCGTCGGTTTCCCTGAGACCACTCCCCTGCCCGCCTCTATCGCCAACAAGGGTAAGCAATAGCAATATCGGCGTCTTCTGGTCATTTCTAACCATCATAGTTGCTGCTATCATTGTCATGGGTGATCCCAGTCTCGTCGAAGGCCAGTCCTTCACCGTCGGGAGCAGCGATGGCAGTGGCGTAAGTCCACCTCACCATCAACTCGTTGAACATCAACTCACCTCGTTCCTAGGTTCTGGCCCGTCAGAACCCTGATGGCTGCAAGGCAATTTCTGACAAGACTATCTCTATCTGCGACGCTGGAGACCCCTTCTGTGAGGCTGGTAGCCAGAACCTCACTGTCCACATGAGTTACGACACTATCTGGGGTGACTACATCGTCAGCCGCGCTTCCGCCATGTTTCAGTCAGCTCAAGGTTGAAGACACACGCCCTGATGTCCCTATCTAAGGACATATTGGTGATGAGCTGTGTTGGATGAAAGAGGATCTGTGAGACTGGCCCACACATTGGAGTGTATTGGACATAATCAGCATGGACCCAGGTTGAGCGGATCCTCCGGAGCTTTTCAGATAGAGCTTCCATAGATGACTTTGCTCTAATACGAATTGACTTCGTGCTGCGTGTCCTCCGGAGCCTCCCCGGTGCATTGCTTCTGGGGCATGCGGTAATAGTCGCGGCGATTATGCATGGCATCCTTGCCTAGGCCAAGACCAATATGTCGCTCTCCTCCAATGGCATGTATTGATTACGGCTCTGTAAGACCGATCTGAGCTACCTCATCGCGGCGAATACAAGGCTAGTTGTGTCGTATTGCATGCATCACGACATACAGCCTCACCCGAGTCAGACAAGGTTCGCCAACGTTCAACTTCATGTCATGATGCAATAAACTTTGGCCATATACATATCCTATGCTGTATGCTATATCTCTATTGGTCTGTCCTGTCTTTCTGACCTTGCGGGTACTATCTATGTACAGAGAGGAGTAGTTATCGTGATTAGTCTATGTTGTTGGGTAGTCATAAGCATCGTGTCGTTCATATTTGACGAAAAATCAAGTCCCAATCCCAGGAATTTCTTGTCGCTTGCCCAATCCAATGCCAGTAAATGCCGATAACTCCAATGCATGCTCCAATGCGCCCGCCTGTATGCAATATTAAATGTCCCGTGTTCACATGCTCCCATTACTCTCACATCGTCGTCCGTCGTCGTGTCGTCCCTCAACATCATTTCTCCTCATTAAGGCGAACACCAGCTCTCCGCATTAGGTATGCTCCATCCCGCCGCCGCGAATAGGGGGACGGAGGCAGGGTATGATAGGGAAAAGGGAAGCCAGAACCGGTCTTGGACCAGGTGCGGCGCCCTCTCGGGCCTGAGCCAGTGGTCGTCATGCTTGAGGGTAGAGATCCTCCGTAGCACCCACATCAGCTCCTTACCCAGAGATTCTTGCCTCCTCAGATCAGCGTGCTTGAGCTCGTTCACGTAGGTCCTGGCCAATTCGTCGGCCAGGCCTGGCAGCGATAGCACGGCGGCGGCCGTGGGCCCCTCCTTGACGATGTGCGCGCTGCCAAAGTCGTAGGGGAACCTCACGCGGACCTGACGGAAGAGCCCGTCGGACGTCGGAATGCCCCAGATGTCCGTCTTTCCGGGGATAGGAAGCATGTCATGTGTCCGGGCCCAGCCCTTCAGGGGCTTGCGGGTGTGCTCGGGACAGATGATGCTTACCTTGAAGGGCTTGACGTCGTAGCCGTAGTAGGCCATGGCAGCGTGGCCGCTAACAGCGTAGGGGATGTGGCTGAAGCGGGCGGCGATGAGGTTGATGACCTCGCGCACAATGTCCGGGGGCATGGCTCGGTCGGTGGCGCTGACAACTCCCATGTTGCTGGCTGGGCTGGCCGAGTAGAGTAGCCGGTTGGTGCCATGGCGGCTCTGACTGCGGTCCCGCCGTGTCGTCGTCGTCGATGGAGCGTGAGTGTGACGGCGAGTAACGCGGTCAGTAGGTCCGTGGCTGCGCGTGGCAGAAGGTTCTCTTGTCGAGGCTGGCCAGCTCTCGCGAACTTTTCGATGCTGGGAGTCAGTACGCCCGTGGTGGCTGTTGCGCGTAACCGAGGCCTCCCTGGTGATGGCGGCAGTGGCCGTCGTGGTGGCGGTAGCGGCGGACCAGCTGTCGCGGGCCCGTTGCTGCTGTTGTTGATGCTGATGCTGTTGTTCCTGATTCCTCTCATGTAATTGATCTCGGGCTCTCTGGTGATGGACCTGTGTCTCTCTGGGTGACCGTGTGCGGGCTCGCGATGATGATGACGCGCTCCAGTTGTCGACGCGCGCCCGCTTCTTGTCCCGCAGATCCCGCTCCGGCGTGCGTTGTCGCTGTGGTTTCGTGCGTGGCGGTGGGCTTGGGCTCCCTCTCGCCTTCTGAAGCTTCTGCACAGCGACGTGAGAAGGCTTGACAGAGGTGGAGAGTCCGCTCAGAAGTGATCGCAGAAATGACCCAAAAGCCATTATCATGAAAAGATACTTTTGGCAATTCAATACTGAGTATGTACTGGACTGTACTCAAGCTTCGGGACGGGAACAGGCGCGTGTCAGGGGGGCCGGGGGGCGGGTTAAAGCTGAAGGAACTGGAACTTACTAATGACGGGAGACTGTGGTCCCTCAAGTGGACGCCGGCTCCCTTGCCCATCTACCGAGATGAAAAAGGGGCGAACCAGGTAATTAGTTTTTTTTTTTTTTTTTTTTCTCTGCCTGACGGGATTAATTCGTGTGGTCTCTTTGTTTAAATTGATTGGAAGGGTCTGGATGACAGAAGAATTCCAAGCCTGGATGGATGCATGGACCCCTCTAAAAGAAACAACACTGTGACTGACCTGACGGGACCCATGACTTTAAGGGCGAAAATCCTAGGCTGCCCAACCTCTGCTCATGTGTCAACAAAGAAGACGGTCGCTGCATGTTCAGGGGACGTTTGCAGGGGACCTTTATCGGCAATGCATCTTGATGGGTTGAACACCTCATCCCACATAATCATTCCCGTTGATTGCCTCGTCCCGCCCACCGCCCATCGCAACCTAAACGCTCACACCCAATCAGGACCACAATCGCATGCAAGAATTAGTACCATGAGTACGATGCTAACCTGTCTAGTAGTTCGCGACATGGCTGGGCCTCTAAATCGTCCCTTCCAACCGCCAACGCCTGCCTACGTATGGTGCCCGATAATCCTACAAGTCCATCATCCCGTGGCCTCGTCAATCAATGGTTTGCATCTTAGTGTCCCTCTCTCTCGCCATCGTCATATCCACTCGCTTATAACTCCTCCTCCACCTCCATTTCCTCCCCATTCGCTTGTCCCTTGCTCCCCGCCGGCCCATCCTTTTTCGGCATTGTCGCCTCTTTGTCGATCATCTGCCTCGACACCGACACAATGTTGTCTTCGATGAGCTCCTGTCCGACATCCTCGAGATGCTTCTTGGGGTCAAGTTTGCCAACGTATCGCGTCTTCAGTTGCTCCTTGGTCAACTCTGTCTCTTCCTTCACACGCTTCTCGTAGCCATCTGCCAACGTGACCAGCTGCTGTAGTCGGTCCTTGTTCTTGCAGCCCTCGTGTCGGAAGTCGTCCATCTCCAGCGCCTCTGTCCAAACGTGCTTGTGCAGGTTCATCAGCATGTTCTCTTCGAGTGCCGTCTTGCGGTAGTTGATTCCGATCGAGTAGTAGTGTCGGTTGAGGCCGTGAATGAGTGCCTGGATCGAGGGCTTGTTGAGATGACCCAAGTTGCTGGTGCTCTGGCGGGGCTCTTGACCCATCATCAAGAGCTGTGGGTTGATGAGTCTGAAGGCATCGATGACGACTTTGCCCTTGACCGATTGGATAGGGTCAATGACGACGGCGACGGCGCGGGGGTTCAGTTGCTCGAAAGACTGTTGGGTGTTGATATCAACTGACGAAAGCCAGCAACCAAAACCAGGGTGAGAGTGGTACCAGCCGACAACCGACTCGGGTCTGTTCAGAGGATTTAGTGAGTGCAACGGGAGCTTATCCAGTCGAATGAACCAACCTTCCTGTTTGTCGCAGCATATCCATCATCTTGGTCTGGAACACGGGGTCCACGGCCTCGACACTGACGCCGGTACCGCTCTGAGGCATGGCAAACACGTCCATAACCTTGACAGTAAAGTCATCCACAAACTCGCCCAGCATCAGGCCCATGACTTCCATAGGCACACCGGCTCGGCCGTGTCGAAGCATCTTGAGCAGGGCAAGGGAGGAAATGTATACTGTTTCCGAGTTGTCGATTAGGTTCGTGTTGTCCTATCATTATCCGCGTCAGCACAATCACTCGATCGCCAGCATCCTCTGAAAGGAAGCTTGAATGGCAGCTCTAGCTTACCGTGCCGGGAGCAGCTCCACCAAGGCCCATGCCACCACCGCCCAGTAGACTCCTAAAGCGCTCCATGATGTCTGTGATGTGTATGAGAGTGTCTGGTAGAGATGCGCGCGTGTAGAATGGCACAGAAATGGAGGTGGTGAGGTGTGATGAAGATGTTGGAGGGCGTTGCTATGGTCGGAGCTAAGGTGGAAGCGTATTGACGTTGACGCCAGCCCGGCAGCCTGGAAGCCACAGCTCTGGAGCTTAGTAATGTCACGTGCTGTGATCTTTTGTGGCTAGAGCTCAGCCTCGCTTCAAACAAATGAGCTGCAGCACCGTGGGGCTGACATCCGCTGTGGCTGGAGCCAATCGGGACCCGCTTGTAAGATTAATCCGGTGTAAACGCCGGCTCCGAGTCTGGGCTTCGGTTCGCATTGGCAGCCTCTCTCTGCCGTGTGCTCTCTCTCTTACATGGTTTCTTTTCGAACTCCCACATTCTCTCTCCACCTTACGATCGATCATGCCGAGCTCTCTTTGAGCAAAAAAAGTTACAAGATCTCGGTCACCAACGATTCAACACCTCCTTCTCACGCCAACCTTTTCTCGCACCCCTTCCTGCTCCAGCTTCGCGACGCTCTCTAAGCAGCCGCAGTCATGGGCGACGACATTCGGGTCGAGCTGGGCTCGGTCGCGCTCAACGGCGCATCACCAAAGAAAGTCGCCTACTTTTACGATTCTGATATCGGCAACTATGCCTACGTAACTGGGCACCCTATGAAGCCTCATCGCATTCGTCTGGCGCATAGCTTGATCATGCAGTACAACCTCTACCAGAAGATGGAAATCTACGTGAGTTCTCCCGCGGGGTCTCTAACGCTCGCTCTCGCTCCACGCCACTTTTCGTTACAAAACATTGCTGACCTTCTTGAAGCGCGCGAAGCCAGCGACCAGAGGCGAAATGACCCAGTTTCACACGGACGATTACATCGACTTCCTGCAGAAGGTGACGCCCGATAACATGGATAGCTTCATGCGAGAGCAGGGCAAGTACAACGTGGGAGACGACTGTCCCGTTTTCGACGGTCTCTTCGAGTTTTGTGGTATTAGCGCCGGTGGCAGCATGGAGGGTGCAGCGCGCCTGAACCGCCAAAAGTGTGACATCGCCATCAACTGGGCTGGTGGTCTCCATCACGCCAAAAAGTGTGAGGCAAGCGGTTTCTGCTACGTCAATGGTGCGCAATCCCCCATACTCACCTAGCTGATGCGATCTAACCATATCCCAGACATCGTCCTCGGAATTCTCGAACTCCTCCGATTCAAGAAGCGCGTCCTCTATGTCGATATCGATGTTCACCACGGCGACGGTGTCGAAGAGGCCTTCTATACGACCGACCGCGTCATGACGGTATCTTTCCACAAGTACGGCGAGTACTTCCCCGGAACTGGTGAACTCAGAGACACCGGTATCGGCCAGGGCAAGAACTATGCCGTCAACTTTCCCCTCCGAGACGGCATCACGGATGTGTCTTACCGATCAATCTTCCAGCCCGTTATCGAGAACGTCATGAAATACTTCCAGCCCGAGGCGGTTGTCTTGCAGTGCGGTGGCGACAGTCTCTCTGGCGATCGATTGGGCTGCTTCAACCTGAGCATGGACGGTCACGCTAACTGCGTCAACTTTGTTAAGAGTTTCAACCTGCCCACTCTTGTGCTTGGTGGTGGTGGCTACACGATGCGAAATGTTGCGCGTACATGGGCCTTTGAGACGGGTGTTCTTGTGGGGCAAGAGATGGAGCGAACCCTGCCTTACAACGAATACTACGAGGTATGCGATGCGATTATTGTGAGAAATACTTTTTGCTAACTCAGAGGCAGTACTATGCTCCTGATTTCGAGTTGAACGTGCGATCCTCCAACATGGAGAACTCCAATAGCCGAGAGTACCTCGAGAAGATCACATCCGCCGTCATTGACAACCTGCGACAGACTGGCCCTGCGCCAAGTGTGCAGATGCAGGATGTCCCACGAAAGCCTTTTGGCGGTATGACTGACGAGGAGGAAGCCGAGCTGGAGGACATGGACGAAGATGAGAACAAGGATGTTCGCATGACTGAACATCGTTGGGACAAGCGAGTCGAGCACGAGGGCGAGTTCGAGCCCAGCGAAGACGACGACGAAATGGCACGCGCTCACGGTGCTACCCGACAAAACGGCAACAAGCGCACCTTTACTGATTACCGTAAGGGGGAAATGGAGGTGGACAGCGGCAATGCCACGCCCAAGGCTCCGAATGGCGCTTCTGCTGAGGAGCCTGCTGGTGATGATACTCACGATGTGAACGACGATACCATCGAGGACATGTCAGCGCATGAGCAGCCAGAGAAGGACCAGCCTGAGAAGGAAGCTGAGAAACCAGAGGAGACGGCCAAGGAGACCGAGAAGACCAGCGTGGACAACGACGGCGACGTGGGAATGACGGACTCGGCACCCACAGAAGAGACAACGACTATTAAAAAGGAAGACGTCGAGCCCGAAACAACCGCCGAACCAGCACCGCCCGCTGAGAAGGCGACACAAGAGGAGTCCACAACTAAGGAAGCGCCAGAAGCTACCAAGGAGACTACATCAGAACCGAAGCCCACTGAGGAGGCCGCTGAGAAACCCGCAGAGGCAACTGAGCAAAAAGACAAGGCCGAGCCAGCTGGTGACGCTATGGACGTGGACAACGAGAAAGAAAAGCCAAAGGAGCCGGAGGCACCCAAGGAGAAGAGCAAGAGCCCCTCAAGCTAGATGCTGCTTCAATGGGGTTAGGCTCACGGCTCAATTGGTTCGATTGATGTTGCACGTTCCATGCAACAGCTCACGCCACAGTCGTTCTTTGCGTGCTTGTCCCGGTTCCGGCATCACACCAGTGGTTCACGCGACGGGCACCTTGTATCATAGCGATGAGAAGATGTGGCCTGGGGCAAGGCGTTCCAGGCGTAGGGATAGAGTGGCAGGGAGGGGCAGGTGCCAGTTTTAGAGGGCGGTATATCGGCTTCTCTTGCACCGGGGTATCTCTCATTCCATGTCGTATTACGAGGATTCATGTTTCTAGTTGGTATCATAGCGAAAGGATATAATCAGTTGTTTCACCATGTACATCAGTCGTTAATCATGGCCATCTCAAGTGTAACAATTTGTTTGTCGTGCCTGCTGATCATACCAATAACCAACTTACATGTCCAACCAGACACTCGAAGCATACCCTATCCCCAGACGCCAAACGCCCATGCGAAAGACCAAACCCGGATATCATACCTTGCCCATTCAACAAGTATAGCTCATCATTCGTACAGCTCGTTATTCGTTACCAATCACCACAACTCCAAGCCTTGAAACCCAAAGGATCGGTCAATCTACAACCTAGTTCTCGTGCTCCTTAAGCGCTATACTCATCTCCAAAGACAGTTTGCACCGCTCGTCTTTGTCTGCGCTCCCTGCCAGGACTGCCTCTTGTTGGCTCGCGCTGAACGTCGGGGTTGACACCACTTGGGCGCTGTTGCTGGGCCAAGGGAGATTTGGGATAGTATCAGTCCCAAGGATCTCATATTGAAATCCGTGTCGATATCCATCTCCACAGGAAGAGTTTTCTGAGAATTCCTCTGGCTTCTGGGACACACAGATACCTGTTGGTCGATGTCCATCTTGGAGAAGGCTCGGGCGAGCTTCCCAGACGGGTTCCGTATCTCGACGCATCCGTGATATATGATGCCCTGCATCATATCTCCAAACGATCCCATTCTCGCGAGGTTTACGAGTGGCCGTTTACTGCCATTTGTATTGCGGCTGCCCCTGGGACGACCGACTCGCGACTTGAAAGCGCTGAGGACCATACCTGCTGTTTGCTTTCAGGGACCGGTCTGTAGCTATCAGCAAAATACACAATTGATCTGTCGCAGGCCATGCGTACAGATCAATCGTATAGCTGTGCTCGCCGTCTATGACGATTGCTAGCAATTACTCAAGTTCGTAAAGTTGAGTATCGTTTGTTTATTGTAAAAGGGGAATGTTCAAAGTAAACAAGAAAGCGGATAGCCATTGCATTTAAAATCAATTTGCTAAAATTTTACTGTGTTTATTTGATCATCTGACATGTATGCTTCTCACAGGGTTGTTGTTGAGTCGTGAAGTTTCTCATCCTCTGCTGCCTAAAATTGTCTAGTTAGCCTGGGAGTGAGGCTATTCAGAGGCAGTGTCATCCCCAATATGCACGTCCCTGGCGCGTTCTTGCGGCTAATTCGATCACATGACAGCCACTGCATAGATAGTCGGTTTCCAAAGTTGACTCACCTGAAGCGCCGTCGTTCCCCGGCCTGCCTATCAGATTGTTTGAGGAGAAGGCATTTCAACGGGACTTGGGACGCACGTTCATGCCTTGTTCTCACGCATGAGGGTTAAAAACACAGATGGTTTGGTCCTTGCAGATCTTATTTTCTTGGAATTTTTATTCTATTCTATAATTTCCTTCGCATATAAACTAAACATAAGTGGATGCGGTGAGAATTCGTGAACTGCAACCTGAGTGATTCCCTGGGTAATGACTCCATCCACATCAAAGTGAAGCAAATTACATAGAAGGCACTCAGCCACGAAGATACGGATTGCCGTGGCGACATAAGATCAATATTCTAGAAGAACCAAGAAAATATCCAAATGAACCCATGTCACTTAACTAAAACTCGCAACAACTCAATCTGGATCACCAAAGTCAACAACACTGGATGTGTAATACGCCTACAGGGTGAGGACATCCCCTCCAGTGGGGGACCGAAAGAAGCTGATAAGATCCCCCACATTCCGAGCACAGACCCCACGTCACACCGGGCTGCCGAGATTCTGCCATGAATGATTAGCAGGGTAGGGGACGAGAGCTCCATGGGCAAAGCGGGCGCTGCGGGGGGGCTTTCGCGCAGGATAGAAAAATAATTATTTCCAAACCTTCTCCCATGACTCGAGGTTCCACCAAAACCTTGAATCTCTCTTCTTATACGTATCCCTCTTCCACATTCTTTGTTTACTCTCGATATCCAATGTCAATGTAGCATCAAACTATTTTCACCTGAAAGAACTCCTCAGCGCCTCCCATCGCCGAATTCCCTTTAGAATCAGCGCTTGACTCACTTCCTCATCCATCATGCCAACCCCCGCGCCCGACGCCCAGACGGCCAAGCTGGCCGTCTGGAAAGAGGCCCTCTACGATCGCTGTCGCGAGTCCGGCGTCGACATGTTCTCTCAAGATGACCTCCTCCGCCTCGACGTTATCCCCAACCGCGACCTCATGCTGCTGGCCCGCGTCGTCCAGTCCCTCAGCGATGACAAGCTCTTCATCACCATGCGCGAGGCCTCGGGCCAGGTTCTGTGGAAGTGGCGCGACGCTCAAGAGGCGCACAAGTATGTTACTGCGACGGCTGATACCCCTCCCAATGCGCGCGGCTGACGGTTGTCCACCAGGTACAAACAGTGTTCGACCGATGAACAGGTCATGGTGTACTCGCTCATCGACGACTCGGGCGGCGACGGCATCTGGTCCCAGACCCTCCAGAAGCGCCTCAACATGCACGACTCGGTCCTCAAGAACGCCCTCAAGCAGCTCCAGACAAAGGGTCTCATCGCCCCCTTCAAGAATGTCGAGCACCCTAACAAGAAGATGTTCATCAAGGCCTCCATCCGCCCCAGCGATCGCGCCACCGGCGGCCCCTGGTACACCGACCAGAACCTCGACGAGGCCTTCATAGAGGAGCTGCAGCGCTTCGTCTTTGACTACCTGAAGCTTCAGAGTAGCTACCACAGCACTCATGGAGGTGGTGCTCCGGCGCGGACGCAGGTGCCCAAGAAGGGTGTCGTCAAGGGAGGCGTGGAGAAGGGGAAGAAGCGTGATGCTAGCCACATGGATGAGCCTCCATCGAAAATCACAAAGACCTCCTCCGCAGCTCCTCCAAGGAAGGACACTCTCCTCCCTCTCCCTGCCGGTTACACGGGCTACCCGACCGTCCGCGACATCGCCCGTCTCCTCTCCACGAGCGGCGTCACCCACAATACCATCCTATCCGAACACGATGTCAAGAAGCTTGTCGATGTTCTGGTCTGGGATAACTTGGTCGAGCCTGTCAAGGTTGGCGGCAAGATTGGCTACCGCGTCTCCCGCATCGCCAAGCAGTCCGCAGAGAGATGGGCTGGCCGTGACGATCCCACAGGACTTGAGGGTGGCCCCGAGCCATTTGTCAGTGCCTTCACCGAGGCTCCTTGTGGCCGCTGCCCAGTCTTTGAGATCTGCGAAGAGGGTGGACCGGTAGGTCCAAACAACTGCGAATATTTCCAGAGGTGGTTAGGCATTGAATAGACTGGATACGTCTACTAGGGTCTGGGAGGTTACTGAGCTATCACTCACTACTATCCAGTGTATTTTTTATTTATGGGGTCTGGCGTCTGGTTCCAAGTATCAATGGGTAGTTTGTTTGGGTTTCAGGGTGGCATAGCAGCGGCGTAGTAGGAAAAGCGACATGGCCAAATGGCCCTCCGCAGCGGTACACTTCAAAACTTACTTCAATCCACGTCTTTATGCTTTTGTAACTACTCTTCCGGTAGTCCAGGCACGTAACATGCAATCACATTGACACGGGAGCTACAGTATTTGTGGGCTGTGAATGGTTGATATTGTTTAGCAGCTGGGCCTTTAGGCCGACTTTTGAATCACTAGCTTCATGGCTAATCCTCTCCGAGGTTCGTTATGTGCTTCCAATTCCCAACCATAATGCCTTTTACGCATCAAAGGAACTGTTTACAGCTCACCAGAGTCGACGATGGTAGGGCGCTTCTGGTACTTGATGTTGCCGCTGCCAGAGCCAGTAGCCTCAAGAGCCTTGACAACGTCGAGAGACTCCTGGTCAGCGACCTCGCCGAAGACGACGTGGCGGCCGTTGAGCCAAGAGGTGACAACGGTGGTGACGAAGAACTGGGAGCCGTTGCTGTCTTGGGTTAGTAAACTGGCTGGGCTGCTTCGACATGAGATGCTTACGTGTTGGGGCCAGCGTTGGCCATGGACAGCAGACCAGGCTTGTCGTGCTTCAGCTGGAAGTTCTCATCAGCGAACTTCTCGCCGTAGATAGACTTGCCACCGGTTCCCTAGGAGATTGTGAGCTGTTGTTTCAGATTGGCATGTTTCTGGAAAACGTACGTTGCCACGGGTGAAGTCACCGCCCTGGAGCATGAAGTCGGGGATGATTCGGTGGAAGGAAGAACCCTTGTAGCCGAAGCCCTTCTCGCCAGTGCAGAGAGCACGGAAGTTCTCAGCGGTCTTGGGGACCACGTCGTCGAAGAGGTTGAAGTTGATGCGACCCTTCTGCTCTGTAGTGGACCAGCGTCAGCTCAGGTTGTCCCAGGTGAGGTGTTATGGTGGGGGTGCTTGAAGGGAATGCTGGGGATTGGCGACAGAGCTCCTCCAGAGGTTCCGCTCCAACAGCAAGGGGATTGTCACAGAAGCCGTCGAGCTTCCTGACGGAAAACGATGATGGATTTGATGGATCTGAGGGGATTCAAAGCTTACCCTTGACGGTGCTGGTGGGCTTGCCGTTCTGGAAGACGGGACCCTCCCACTCAATGTCGAAGTAGCTGTTTGATCAGAGTCAGCGAGCGGGCAATGGAGACAACACGAAGCTCGAGCAAGACCTACACCTTGTTGCCCATGATTGCGGAGGTTGCTGAGAAGAATCGAGAAGTTCGGAAAGTGTTGGAAGAAGACACAAGTTGAGGAAGAGAGAAAGAAGTTCTCGCGGCAGAGAAGCAAGAAGAGGTATGGCGGGGTACGAGGGGCTGGAGGAGGGAGGGTCTCATTTTGAGCAAGCTGGAGGGGCAAAATGTTAGCGCGGGCCGCGTGAGCCAATGGGAGAGGGCGGGAGAGGGGTAGTGGTGGGGTGAAATCGGAAGCCAAGTCACGTGAAGTGAGCCGGGGAGCTCCCTTCCACGCCTTCTGCCTCCTTCCATGTTTTGCTTGCTTCGCCATGCTCGTCTCCATGAGGTCACCGTGTGGCCATGGATGCCATTGTGGGCCCCGCAGCTTCGCAACAGCTTCTGCTGATCAACAGCGTCAAACGAGCAGAGCCGAGAGGCCCTGGTTGGTATTTCTCAGACCGCCATTGCTGGTCAAGGGATTCTGTCAAGGCTCAAGGCACAAGGGATCCCCCAAACACAGCTCCGATGGGGCTACCGTTGAGCTGATGGTGGTTGCCAGGACCACGCCCACGTCCGCCCACGCCTCAGGCCCTTCCAAGTCTCAAGCCAGCCAGCCCCTCAGGCAGCCCAGCCCAGCGTCACCCAAACGTGTTGAGCGAGTGGCCCGATGCCCCCGAGGTGCAGCAGACTTTTGTCCAAGGATCCATGCCCATTGGAGGGATCCTGGGACGTGGCCACCACAGTGGATTCTCGCTATTGCATGGCCCCTCCACCTCGAGTCTCATCCAGTCCACGGCCCCGTGGGTGAGGTGGCCGGTGGGTGGTGGGTGAGTGAGTGAATCGGACACCAGGATGGCAAGCTCCCCTCCGTGAGACCGGGAAAATGGGTGAGGACAAGGGCAAGGAGACATGACGAGGTGTACTGTAGACGAGGAGAGGACCGGCATCGAAGCCGGGTTTGTGCGACTTTTCCATCAACACCAATTGGGATCGTGATTGACATTGTTGGTCCGGGACGCATTGGCTCTGCTCTGACACTGACATGCTCGGAGATGTCCTGCTCGAAGGCGTCTTGCTCTCCCTGGAGCTGACTGAGCTTCCCCGGAAAGCTCCAGCTGGCGGGCTGGCTGGTGTGACAAAGGGCAAACGCGGTTGAGAAAGAATTGAAACTGCACGTACCTTGAAGAGGACTAATACACTTGGGAAAAAAGGTGATGGTACAAGAGATGAGGACAATTAGACAGGTAAAATTACAGAAATCTGTCGGATACACGTGTCGAGGTTGGTCTTTTGGACTGGACTGGTCTCGAGAGAGGGAAAAGTTTTGGGGCAAGCTGAGCGTCGATTATTCGTAGCGCGGGGAGCGACGGCTTTCAGGCCTGAAGTATAAGGTTTTACTGTAGCTCGCGGGGCCCTCCACTGTCCCGGAGCTGTTGTCCATGCCGGGCTACATAGAATGAGCTTACTGTTGGGCTTGAGAGTGGTTGTTGGTTAGCCGAGGCAGATGAGATTCAATTGAGTCTTGTATCCCATCATGCATGATTGCCATTGAGCGATTGATAGCAATCTCCAGCCTTGAATGTCACCTTTACTTTGGGCTTCATTACCTCTATTCATTCCCCAATAGAACCTAATCATGGTTGGTGGAGCGTCACGTGACAAGCTATGATCCACGCTGAGTCCGCGCTGCCGCGTTGGGAAGTGTCCAAGTGTCCAGGATGCGTTGGCGCAAGGGGCTCCTTTGACACCCATATCTTGTTGGAATATCTACCCAATCCGCAGAGCGGCAGCAACAGCAGCAACATCTCGCCTGAACTATCCGTTCTTTGCGGTAGATCTCTCCATCGTCTAGCGGTTTTGTGCTTCTTGGATTTCTCGCCATGGATCTCAACGACTTGAAGAGCACGGTCTCGAACCTGACCTTGTATGACCTCAAGGCCGGCTTTCGAAAGGCCCAAAATGGTACTCCCTATGCGGCCTCGCCTGCTGCGCCTGACGGTTACTGACGCTATGCGCAGCTGTTATGAACTTTACTGAGATGGAGGCAAAGGTCGGTTGAGCTCTGCGCGACCGATGTCGTTGTCGCTGTCGCCGTGACACGTTGGGCTTACGATGATACGCAGGTTCGCGAGGCGACGAACAACGAACCCTGGGGAGCCTCCTCCACCCTGATGCAAGAGATTGCCAACGGCACCTTCAACTAGTACGCCAATCAAGTCGATGCGTCTTTCCAGCTGCTGACCATAATCAGCCAAACCCTCAACGAGATCATGCCCATGATCTATCGTCGCTTCACCGAGAAGGCCGCCGAGGAGTGGCGTCAGATTTACAAGGCTCTCCAACTACTCGAGTTCCTCATCAAGCACGGCTCCGAGCGCGTGATTGACGATGCCCGGGGACACATCTCCCTCCTCAAGATGCTCCGCCAATTCCATTTTATTGACCAGAACGGAAAGGACCAGGGTATCAATGTGCGCAACAGGGCCAAGGAGCTTGCCGAGCTCCTAAGCGACGTCGACCGCATCCGATCCGAGCGCAAGAAGGCGCGTGCGACCAAGAACAAGTATACTGGCGTCGAAGGTGGCGCGACCTTTGGCGGCGGCTTCTCGAGTGGCAGCTCTGGTCGCTATGGCGGCTTTGGCAGCGAGAGTGCCGACTATGGCGGTGGTAGTAGCGGCGGTGCCAACTTTGGTGGTTACTCTGGAGGTGTCTATGGCGATGGCGGTGGTTTCGGTGGCCAGAGCGACGATTGGCGAGAGGGCGGCGGCAGCGGCAGCGGTAGCAGAGCTGACCGATTCGAAGAGTATGACGAGTTTGACGAGGATGAGAGGCCAGCTCCTGCATCCCGAGCTGCTGCAAAGAGACCAGAGCGAGCCCCGGCGGCCAAGAAGGCAGCTGAGCCTCCCAAGAAGAAGGAGCCTGAGGTGGACCTGTTCTCTTTCGATGATACTGCGCCGGCATCATCTTCTGCGGCGCCGGCCGCGTCCAGCTTTGCTGCTATGGCTCCTACTAACACCACCGCCGCCTCAGCGCCAGCGGACGACGACGACGAGTTTGACGACTTCCAGTCTGCTACTCCTGCGGCCCAGCCTACAGCCTCCAGCAACTTTGCCCAGACCGCCGCGCCCGCCGTGACATCGACAGCTTCTACAACTGCTCACTTTGCTGCTCCCCAACCCCAGTCGGCCCCCCAGCAGGCCGACATCAGCCAGATGGTCAGCATGGCGTCAATCTCACCCGCGAATAGCGCCAGGGGCACTCCCGGAGTCAACTACTCTGCCTTTAGCATTCCTGCTGCTGCCCCAGCTGCCGCCCCTGCCCCCCAGCAGGGAGGCTTCCAGTCCGGACCCAACTACTTTGGCACCGTTCAAGCGCAACCCGCGAAGCCCGCTGCGGTGTCTGGCCTGCCAGGCATGTCTAGTGCTTCCAACACACCAACCACCATGGCCAACATGAAGCCCGTCACCAGCCCCGGAGCCAAGCCCCCTGCTGCTGGAGGAGATGCCTTTGGTGCGCTCTGGGGCAAGGCAAGTGCCGGCATCAAGAAGTCCAGCACGCCCACCGCTGGGCCTACCATGGGCCAGCTGGCCAAGGAGAAGAGCAGTGCCGGAATCTGGGGTGCCCCCTCCGCGGGCTCCTCTAGCGGCAACGCGGCGCCCAAGACTGGCGGCTCTGCCATGGACGATCTCCTGGGCTGAGCTAGCGGAATAAGCGCGTCTGGGTGTGGTGGAACTGGACGGGGATGGGCCACGCGGTTGCCTGGACTCTCGTCTAGTGAGCGAGCAGCATTGAGAATGTATGTACGGATAACAAAGCAAAGAGGCAGCATGTTTGTTTTCATGATAGGATCCTAGATAGGCGTCTGGCGCAACAAAATGAACTGACATGTCGTGTCGCTCTATTTTCAAACCACCGTCCCCAGCCCCTTCGTCTAATGCGCCGTATCGGATCACCAGCATCGGATCGACGTGCATTGCATGGATGCAGATTCAGGTGAAGACTAAACTCTTTGTCTCTCGGCAGTTCATCCTCACCATGGCTGAACCGTGAATCAGCAAGGATCAAGAACCAAGAACCTAGCGTCGTTGACCAAACAAGAGACCCAAGCCCAAGCTGCCGGGTGTAGTAGGATCATGTTCCTAGAATAGCTTCTCTTGGTAAATGGCACAACAATGGGCAAACAGTGGTTACACCCACTGCGAGACCCTCCAATCTCGCCGCGTCTGCGACCGCATCCAAAACAAATTCATGAGGCTCACGAACTGCCAACTTCAGCTCTCGTCCAATCGTGACCCTGCCAAGTGCGAAACGCCTGCGCGGCTATTGACTTACACCCCTGTCCCTGGTGGTTAAGCGCCAGCTCTGGAGGACAACCTGATCGAGTGGCTCTCATTGGCTAGTGGACCTTGAAGCAGCAGCCGCTGAAGGGGAGAGGAATCTTGTTCTCTTTGTGTCATCTCGCGACGGGGTGGTTCTGTTGAAGCGCGATGGGTTGGTTTCACGGGCTGATGGGCCGGGCGGCTGCTGTAATTGGAAACACAGCCAAGAAAACCTTGAATGTTGATGTCTTTTTGTTGTTGAAGATGCATGTATAAAGACACGGGGTTTCGGGCGTTTACAAGATTCCTTTTCTCTCTTTCTCTTCATCAAACAACTTACACAACAAAGACAACAATATTCCTTTTTTCCTTTTTGTCTCTTTCCTTATTTTCCTTTGTACTCTTTTGGGTTTCTGGGTTTTCTCTCTCTCAAGTCCATCACGAAATCTTAACGCAACGACCATTCTCTCACACGATCAACGATCTTCGTCTTTATCACACCCTTTCCTTTAAAAAAAAAAAAACCGATCTCTCGCCTCTTCTCAAGGCGGGACCCTTGAAAGACACAATAGCTTCTCCGTCCATCCCCTTCTACTCCAAGAACCTCCCCCTGCGCACCGCCGGATCGTCGCGCCCTCGTCTCTCCCTCTACACGCCCGCTACACGAAAGTCCAAGATGCAGCCCATGCCCGCTCTCGGCGCCCTCGGGCACACATGGACCGCCATGCGAGCCATGGAGTTCATCTCGCTCATCACCATCATCGGTCTCACCTCCAACTTCATCTCTGAGATGGTTGCTGCCGACTATGCTGCCCCGTCGGCCCTGATTGGCACACTGGTTGTTGTAAGTTGAACATATTCTTGAATAGGGGCTAGTAACTGACTCCTCAGTCCTGCATCTCTACCCTTTACATCGCCATCTCTTACATCCTCTACTGGGACGGCATGCTCCCCCTCCTCCTCGCCACAGGCGCCGACCTGTGCCTCCTCATTGCCTGCATCGTCGTGGCCTGCACAGTCGGTAAGCCCGTCAGCTACCTCTCGTGCCCCAAGTTCCCTTCAGACGGCAACACGGCCAACTTTGTCAACTCGCTCTTCCACAACGTCTACCACTCCCAGAGCAACACCTTCCGCTGGGTAGACGCTGACAAGGCCTCATGCTATCAAATCAAGTCCATCTGGGGCCTCAGCATCGCCCTGTGCGTGCTGTTTGCCTTTTCCGCCATCACCTCTGGATGCCTGTGGAAGCGAACCAAGGGCGCTTCCCGCCCCGCTCCCAAGGACATTGAGGGCTGAAGGTGCGGCCGTGGGGAGATGGGGGAGGTCAAGGCCCAGGCTCGCCCGCTCGGAGGAGCGGCAGTGAGCCGGGCCCGGAGCCTGGGGACAATGGCCATGGCGCAGCCCGAGAAGCGTTTCGACAGCGACTCGTCCGACGCCGAGAGCGCTCGCCAGCCGTGGTTCCCCCCGCCCCCCACGGCGCCCGTCCGCGTGAAGAGGGTGCAGCTGAGGGAGACGCCGAAGCCGGTAGAAGATCTGCCCCTTCTGCCCCCGATGCTGCAGGTGCCGTCGTCGCCGAGCTTTGTCGACGACGGACCCCGGAGTCCTCTTCTCGAGAGGGTCAAGTCTGCTCGCAAGACCCTCATGGAACGAGTGGAAGGATGGTGGGATCTGGGTCTGCTAGAAAAGAGGCAGACCCTGTTTGGTGGGAAAAGGGTCTAGATGATGAATTGGGTCAGCTCTGGGTTATAATAGATTGGATATGCTTGTGCTTTTTGGCTGGGTTTGGGAAACAAATGGTAATGTCTACTGGTTAGATTGGTTTCAACATTATAAAATGAATAAAAAATGGGATGAATTGTTCGGACTTGAGCCCTTCTCACATCTTGAATCCTGATAAATAGAAACACTCACTATGCTAAAGGCTCAAGATTCCTTCCTTGCAACTTGTTCCCTTCCGTAAACACTCAGGAAATGACCATCATTATAAACCAAACCTCGTGCCTCTGTTGCCAGGCGAGGCAAATATCCAGGGTATCAAATCAGCAAAACTCCATGTCCCAAAATCCGAAGGCACTTGGCCACGTCCCAACTCTCGTCAATCTGATCTCGTTGAGCCCAAACCTTTTCCATGACCTCGAGCGCCTCCCTGGCCGTGCCAAACACATTCAGGGGTCCCATGCGTTCTATCATTGCACGGTACTTGTCCTCGTCCTCGGGCGGTGAGAGACAACCTGCGATGCAGAATGGCCAGACTAGGGTTCTCAGGCAGGTGTTTGTGGGGAGGTCCATCAAGAGAGAGGTCATGCGGGAGACGGAGCATCGGATCTCTGGGCAAGAGGGTTGCCAGCCAGAGATGACAACATGGAGGTATGTATGTGCAGCTTGCAGCCAGATAATGTTGTTGATGGCAAGGCCAGGAGCCTCCTTAGCCTTGGAGTCGGGCATCTGGGATAGAGGCGCAGGCTCGACCACCCTGCCTAGGATAGGATCGATAGTGGGACTGCAGGATGCAAACTGAGCCTCGAGGGCACTGAGACCACCCTTAATAGCATCCTCCATGACTTTACCGCGCTGGACAAGCTCGGTCATCGACAGTGAGTTTGCTTTCCTCTGTTCCTTCTTCCAAGCATCCAGGGCGGCAATGTCACCGATCATCTGGACGACCCAGTTCTGAAGACCAATGTACTCCTCCATAAAGAGCGAACCAGATATGCGCATCTCTTCCGGTGAAGTGTGAGATCTGCAGCCGGGAATGACCTGGGCCTGGTACTTTTGTAGACGCGGTGCCTGCTCAAGTGTGATGCTGGACATGACGTCGATGTAGAGGATGTTGGCTGTGAAGAAACGAAGGGCAGCTTGGTTGGTACTGAAGGGTCTGCGTATTCCCATCTCTGGCGGTGGCCAACGATAGCTGTAGAGGGCCTCGATGGTCTCACCCCATTGCTCGGGTTGAGGCAGGATCTGCTGGAACATTGTGAGAGCGGCGTCGAGGTGCATCCTCCAATGGTCCTTGTTGCTGGTGGACACTTCAAAGATGAGCATCTGCAGGATGGCCTGGAGGACCAGGAGCTTGTCACGGACGCCGGCGGCAGATGACGTGTGGTTGACGGCGCTCATCTCACGCTGCAGTTCCCGAAGACCCATCTCGAGTTGGGACTGTAATTGATGAACCATTCGGTTGGTGCACTCCTCGTGTTGCTTCTCGCCATTGGCCATGACGATACTGAAGAAGTAGGATGTGAGCGAGATGGCTGTGTGCCAGACAGACTTGTTGCTCTGCAACACATCGAGGACCCAGCCTCGACCACCGGCAAGAATTGGTGGACGGTAGAAGGGGAAGAGATGGGGAAAGACATAGTCGAGGTAGATCATGATAAAGTGAACTTCAGTGCTTGCTCCAGTAGCGCTGGAGTGGTCCTCTGTGCGAACCGAGAAGTGGCTGTGCCAGGGCATATCAGGAGGCGACGCGCCACTGGTGTTGCTAGAAGCCGGAGTCGAGCCCACGTCATGGCTAGAGGGAGGATCCGTATCAGAAGCAGCAGACATGGCGACGTCGTGCTCGCCGTTCTGGAGGGTGACGTTGCGCGTGCCGGCCTCGAGCATCTCCATGTACTTGCGGTCGCGGCGCTGGCTGGCCTGCTTCTTGACCTGGGCCTTGATCTTCTCGGCCATGGCCTTTTGCTTGGGCCCGCCGTCCATCCAGTCGGGCTTCTCGTCCTCATAGTGGCAGGTGATCTCGAGGGAGCCGCAGCCGTCGCAGACGGGCCTCTTCTCGTCGCACTTTTTGCGGCGCAGGCGACAGGTCCAGCAGCCGGCGTTGGAGCGCACCTTGGCGGACATGAGATGGCGGAACATGATTGCAGCCCGCGAGAGCTCGAGACGTCAGTTGGGTAATTGATTCCTCTTGCTTGTGAGATGATTGAGACGTTGTCGGTAGTTGGACGGGATGATTGAGTGGTCGCAGGGGTGGTGCCTCATTAACCCCATGTTTGAGGATCGACGGCCAAGGACTGAGGCAACTCATTTGTCAGCTCGACCGGACGAGTGTGAGGAAATAAGCCGCACACTAGGGCTAATTGGGAGTGTAATTGTAAGCAGCTACGGCATAGATAACAGATCAAACATGGTGGAATAGATATTGTTAAACTCACAAGGGCAGTGGCTCTGTTTGCTTTAATTGTTTGGTATTATTCTATGTATTAAATAGACGTATTAGTCGTGGTGTTAGTCGTTCTGTTGGTCATGACGGCTGCATACACTGTTGCTCTTTTTCTTTCACCCTGTGCAACACCAGCACTCTAGTAGCCCCTGACACCAGCCGATGGCGTCCAATCAGCGATCTTGGTTGACTCGCCGTGCGATAAACTCAATGGAAGCATCCTTACTCTTTCATTCATTCACATTCTCATTCTGATATGTACATACAACACCACTCAAGCCATTCATATTTGAAATCGCCGAAAATAGAAGGGTATCATGATTAAGTTTAACTGTATCTAGGACACAACGGACGGCCGAGACCACGACAGTCAGATTGTGCAAAGGCGGCGGAAGTTGTTGTGACGAGATGATGGAGTTGTAGAGTCGAGCACCAAGTAAATAACTCGATGCACCCGTTTCGTTCCTTCTCCCTTTAACCACAGCAGACGGTAGCCTCACGGGAGGCACTCGTGTTCTGACCTCCACTCAGAGTCTCCCACTGAAAGATAAAGGCACCCAGGTACGCGCCGATAAAGATACAGATGATGAAGTATCCGTTGTAGTACATGGCGAGTAGCATAACAAAGTAAGCGACGGCAAACTGCATCATGTGAAGCAGCGCACGGATAGCCTGCTGCCAGACATTGGGGCGGAACGGAGGCAGAGGAGTAGCACAGGCGACTGGAGAAGCGACCTTGGGGCTGTCGGAACCAGTGGCAGCAGCGGCGGCGGGGGCGGATCCTTCAAACTTGGCGGCGTGCTGGCGGAGGAGGAAGCGGTCCCATTCCTTGACGGAGCGGCGGAGGAGCTCGAGGGTCATGACGAGGAGGATGACGCCGATGCAGGAGCCGGCGAACATGCCCTTCGAGGTGATGTGCCAGGTCTCGGCGATGAAGCAGGAGTCGACCGTGTTCCAGTTCCAGAGCATCTGCGACTGTTAGCAGATGATATGTATGAGAAGAGTGAATGTCCAAGTACAGAAATCTTGCAGCCGTTGCCCATGCCGTGGTCCATATCCATGGCAGCAGAGGTGGAAGCTGGCATCTCCATAGACATGGTAGCGTGGTCCATGGACATGGTGGCAGTGGCAGTCGCGGACATGCCAGTCATGTGCATGTTGTGATCCATTGAGGACGACATGATGAAGGTGTTTTATTCTTGGTTGATGCTGGTGTTGGTGTTGGTGGTAGTTGACAGTGGGAGGTGATGATGCTGTCAAGTGTTGACGAGAGGAGGGCAGGCCAACAATAAATAGGTAATCACAGCGTCACCAATATTGTTGGGAACTTTGAATTATCTCGTGCAGCAGGAGAAAAAACGGGAGGACGGGAAGGGTTATTTCTACCTTTTTGTATGCAGCGCAAGCTAACCTTCTTTTTTTTTCTCGTCTGCGCCCAGGGTCCTCCTGTCACAGCCGACGAACCGTACAATGCGGAATAGAGTAAAAAATTAGCGAATGTGAGCGTGGGATTGTCGTGCCAGTTTCAAGAGACGGACCCAGCTTTGCGTAGATTTGAGCAAGTTTCTACGGGCTGGAGACCGTGGGCTGGTCTGATATCGAGAACATCCTTGTAAAAATGGCTTGTCGTTGAACCCTTGGCTTTCTTCACCCTCAAGCCACCTACGCTACGGCTGGGGCGCCTGTTAAGTAACACGTCTGTCTTCTCGTCTACTCCTTTACGAGAAAACCATGTGCTCTCGGCTCTCGGCCGACTCAATATTGCTCAAACTCCGCTACTGCCCGTTAGTTACCCATGCACCCGCGCGTCCGCTGTTTGTCGATCGATCGTGCCGAGACCCAACCCAATAGCTCCATGCAACGGGGGCGTGGGGGAGCACATGGTCATGGTGTCTCGGCCGCTAGCATCGAGTTGCACAGCACATATGCGGGTGGTGGTGATCATGTTACAGTCGAGAACCCCATGTGAAAGTGGCGGCATTCTGTGTGCTCTAGCCAGCTACGGACTCCATAGTCTAGATGCCATGACCCATCACGTGTGCTACCGAGGAATGGGTACCTACAGCGGCCATGGAGTGCAGGAGAAAGAAACGTTATTCTGTGCCTGGTACCATCTGTCAAACCGCTGCTCCACTTGGCACGTCGTTTATCCTGACGTCCTTGCTTGCTGGTAGGCAGCCTCCAGAAATTCATCCAAAGTTTTGCACCAAAGAAAATAGTGCGCTGTGTGTATGCGCACTGTTCTAGCCCTGGAGACGGCCTGGACGCGTTGTGCCAGCTGAGCATGCTCTGTCGTATGTTTTCCCAGATCCGCCGAGAAGTGATTCCAGCACCCGCTGCTACCTCATGCTGTAGTGCAAGAAGAGCATACTTTGACAAATATCTAGTCTCACGACAGCGCCTAGAGAGTCCATTTGAAATCGTGATGCCATTATTCACGCGTGTTTATTTGTATGCCTGAAAAACGCGTCGTCGTGGCAGCGACGCTATCGACGAGAGCCTCACTTGACCCCAAAATCCCGTGACCGCACACTCCCATGGCAAGGGTCGCACAGTTCCTCAGAAGCTGCAGAAATCACCTGGGTACATTTTCGAGCCTTTATTCTACGTATTTATGTTTACTATATCAAATCAAATCACGTTCATGCGGAGAAACAATCAAGTGTCGTGGCAGTGTGTTTGATTCTGGCCTAGGCCACTGTGATGACTACCTCGAGTGTGTTGATTGCTTCCAAGAAAAATCGTTCCGATCTCTCCGACAGATTAAACCACATGAATCTCCATATCCCGAAAGACACTTTGCTCAGCTGTCAACCTGCAGGTACCCGAAATCCTTGCTCCAACGTTCATCCCCTTGGTGGGCCCGTGATGATGCTGCCAAACTCGTTAGAACCCTTTGTAATCATATTTCACGGGAGGCAGCATACCTTGACGGATCTAGTTGGCGTCCTTAGGAGCGACAGTGGCAATCTTGTTACCGGCCTCAACGATGGTCGTGGAAGTCGCCTTGTTGGCAGCCTCGTCTGCGCCAACCTGGTCGGTAGCGCCGGCAGGGAGAGCAGGGAGCGCTTCATCCTGCTCAACGATGACATCGTGAGTGATGTCAATTCGCGGAATAGTGGGAATCCCAGACGACGTCCCAGGTCGAGACATGCCGGGAAGACCAGCATTAACATGCTCATAGAGAGGGGGGTTCCCAACAGGGACAGGAGTGACCCGGCCGCGGGGAGGGGAATAATCAGGCCGGAAACCAGGTCGGCTATTGATTCTTGTTAGCGACATGATTGTCAAGCAAGGTCAGGCCTCGTGGAAATCAAACATACCGGGTTGGGGGCGCCATTCTGATCAGCTCAGTGCCAACGTAGTTGGCCTCAGAGGGCCGCTGCTCCTTAGAAAGACCGCAACCCATGGTGACGACTTCAAAGAAAGAATGTAGGTGAAGGATATGTTGAAATGATTGTAGGTGCGTTGTCGCTCGCGTGCGAGGGTGCGGGAAAGAATGTGGTTGCAGTAGGGAACGGGAGGGGAAGCGATGTTGTGAAAAGGGTAGGGTTTTTTTTCTGGCCGAGACGCCTGAGAGGAATGGCTATTTGTACTTCTCTGGGATGCAAAAAGACGATTTACTGATTGCAAAAATCAAAGCGCAGCCAGCCAGGTAGGGGAAATAAAAAAAAAAGGGATGCAGATGCAGGTGGTAGCGGTAGTAGTCCACAAACAGACTGTGCACTTTGAAGACTCGAGCTGAACGATGCTTGGGTTTTGTTCGATGCTCGAGAGGTTTGTTGTGATGCACACGAGTGGAAGAAGATGTTGGAAGGGAAAAGAGGATGAGGGTTGCCTGCCCGGTTGCCAGTGATATCTTGGGCGATATGCCAGTGGCATTCGGCACCACCCCTCTGGTCTACAGGCCGTGCTGGGTGCATATGGCTCTAATTTTACACTAGGATGTCGTAAATTGTTTGAAATAAAACTCTTGTGCATGATACCTTGCTTGTCAAGCAGTCTATATTTCGTGATGGTTTGATATTCGGTGGATTGGTGACACTGGGAGCGCAAGGCGTGTCATATGCGTGGAGGGCCAAACTCGAGAGCTAGCGGGCTTCTTTCAGTGCAGCCGTAGGTACCCAGGCTTATCTAGGTGCTATTTGATCTGCCATAATTCCTCTGCGCTGTCTGACCCTTGGGGCATGGTTCAGTATCGAACTACAATACAACATTTCTCTCCCTCGGTCTCCTATTTCAAACCCTTGTTGGTATGTCCTCCTTGGTCTTGATCTTGTTAAGTACTGACGATGTCCTCGCCTTCAGCACAGTCTGTTCCGTCGCGGGCACACCTCTGCACGGCCGTCTCTACGTCCTCCTCGCCGTCCAAGACATCCAGCCATCGACCCTTGACCTTCTCCTCCAAGATCACGGCCACTACCCTCGCAGTCGTCGCACGAGTCGTCATTCCCCGAGCCTTCTTGGTCTGTCCCATGAGCACGCCGCCCTCCTCCTTGTCCGTCAGACCTCCAGGGCGCACCGAAACGGCGGTGATCTCGGGTCTCTTCCTTGCTTCCACCACGAGAGCCTCGTCTGAGGCGACCTTGGCCTCGTAGTAGCGAGCCAGGAACGTCTCGTTGATCTTATTCCAGCCTGCCCAGTCCTCAGGAGTCCACCAAGGAGCTTGGGAGCGACGGGCGCCAAGGTACGAGATCTGGATGAAGTGGCTGATGGTAGAGACTGCAACCGAGGCCTTGACAAAGGCAATTGCAGCGTCACGGTCGATTCGGAGGACCTGGGTGCTTGTCAGCTAACCAAGACTTTGGAAAGATCAAGGTAAGTTAAGCCTACTCTATCCTCACTACCCTTGTCTCCAGCTCCTGTTGACCATTTAGCAGACCATCCTGAGTAACCAGTACAGGAACCTACCCGCAGTCCAAACCACCGAGTCCGGATTCACCTCCTCAAGGATCTTGGCAGCCTTCTCCTGGCTGTCAACCTGCTCCAGATCATGAACGACGACATGGTGCTTCCCCGGCAGACCCTCAAAAGCCTTCTTCAAGTCCTCAACCTGCTCCTCGGCACGGATAAGACTCGTCACAGTCCAAGACTTCTTTAGAAGAACGTCTGTGACAAGTCTTCCAATCTTTCCATTACCTCCGAGAACAAGAACGTGACGGTTAGGAGACATTGTGGCGTTGGTTGTTACTTGGTTCGATATCAGACTTTGAAAATGGAGATGGGGAATCAACAAGATATATATAAGTGAGTCAATCTCGGACCTCGGACTTCCTAACTATCCATGACGCGGACTAGGGTTGGGGAAATCTCCACTCTTGGTCTCAGTTCACCCTTGGACGGCCACAGCCATCACAAGATCACTTGCTAACGAAACATGAAAGATAGGAGTTTACGCCTTTAATACTCTCCGAATACGAAAACTCGCCCCACTGCTACTATTGTACCGTCCATTGGCTCTCTGCCCACCACCTAGGGGTCCCATACGACGTGTCTATATATTGCGGGACCCCGGAATGACGCCTTCGCTGCCCCGAGTGGCGCCTACTGGCATTGTGGTCCCGTTGCTGTTGTCCACTTTCTCCATGATGCCCATTGGAGTGACGGCGACTAGAGCGCTTCTTCTTCTTCTTCCTCTTGCGCTCGGGCATGGGCTCGGGCATGCTGAAGCAGCAGCCCATGTTGGTAGTTTGTCTCGCTCCCTCTCCCAGTCGGATAGTCCGAAAAAGTTGTGTTCAGGTGCTTGGCGGTATGGCAATGGTACAAGACAGGTTGGAATGAGGGCCTTTTGTAATGGAGAGGATATGGACCGGACAACAAATCACTCTTCCATACAGTGGTGCCGACACGTTAGCTCAACAGCTTGACTTTCAAGAATGACTCTTCCTTGGGCCTTGTCACGATCTGGGAAGCAGTGGTTTTCAAACGTGATTGTGCGCAGAATTCATTGTGTCTCTTTATCATACGTAAGCCACCCCCTATTCTGTGGCTGCATCTTGGTCCTCCCCCAATATCCACCATATTAATATCTCTCTGTATTATCTGAATCAGAGACCCCCTAAGGTGTGATTCTGTACAAGATGCGCAAGTCATCCACCACGTGTTCCTTTCTCTGGCCATCTGACCGAGTTCCATGTACCAGTCACTTCAGGGGGCGTATGGTGGAGGTACAGAAGGAGAGAGGGCATCCCTCTCGTCTCGTCCGGGGCATATACACGGAGGCTCTGGTCTTCGTCTCGGTTGTTGTATCATTCTTGGTCCGTTGACTCGGTTCAGTGAACCATGTCTCTGTAACAAGGCTTGGCCATCCCGGCTACTTCGGTCTACCTCAGCGATGGGCGCGAGAATCTGCATCGACGGGATTTCAACAATGGCGTATCGAGCATCACGTCCCTTGAAAACTGTCAGCTTCTTATTCGTGGATTGAGTGTAGCAAGGTCGGTCGTGGAACTCACTGCTCTGAGAGCTTGTTGCTCAGGTGTCCGGCTAGAACTTGAACGTTAGTAAATGCTAAGACGAATGAAACTATGTTCAGACACCATAATAGACATCTCGTCTGTTGGTTGAGTGTGAGCAACGATGGTGACGCAAGAACTTACGTTGGTTGGTGCCGCCATCTGTTCCCAAGGTGTCTTCCATCAGCAATGGACAAGGGAGAAGAATGACTTTGTCGACGGTGATTTTCTTCATGTCGATGGTTAGTGCCAAGGGGGACAGGATGGTCATCGCAGCAACAGCTCGAGCAAGCCGAACAAGCGTCCGAATCCTTGTCATGGCGCCCAAGTGGATGAGAGAGCATGCAGCCCATGGTAAAAGACTCGATATATGCTGCTTTCCGGTTGAGATGTCTTGCAAGTGCGTAGCCGTGATGATTTCTGGGGTTTGAGGTTTGACGATATGCAAGTCTGGTTGGGGTGTGCTGTTGAGAAGAGAAGATCAAATGACCGCTGCCAGTGCCCACCACGAACGAGTTTTTAACATCCGGAACTGGTCAGTCACTGAGATGCCCTCAAAGGCGTCCATTAGGGTTGTGAAATTTTCGAACCGTGTGAATTGTATAAGCGGCATTGTGCCCTATCTTTGTTCCTTTCAAACGCTTTTGCGTTTTGGGCCTGCCTCGTGAGCATCTAGACAAACGACTACGCCTTTTACCTCTTTGACTAATAAGCCGTGCACTAGTGAATGGGGATTATTTGTTCTGGTGATCACCAGAAATATCTGGCAGTGATCAGGCGTCTCTCAATTTCTTTGTACAAGTTCACTCTTGCGAGTATCAAAGTACAGTCTCGGTTGGTAATGAGCACGCTTTCCTTGTCAGCCAAAGACAGTGTCAGGCACAGAAGCAAAGAGCATAATTTTTTTTGGCACAATGATGTCATTGAAACATAGGTAGATGTTGCTTGTCTTGATATAGATAGCCATGGAAGGCTGTCAGGTATAATTCCCATTGACCAACTACACCATCAACGCCATGAATAAAATGCAGTACATGCTAGATGACACTCAAACTCAAGCACTATCCTTCTCAGCCTCGGCAGGCAGCCCCCTCAAAGCATAAAGTTCCTGAGGCTTGCCCTGCGAGTCACAACTCGCAAACTTCCACCAGGTACCATACCACGAGCCGGCAATGTTGGTCAGACCCCATGTCACAGGCGCAGGCATAGGGGGCCAGTTCGCCCACAAGCCCTCCTCGGCGGTGCGGTCGAGGTTGAGCAGGAAGAAGGGCACAACGTCGAGCATGCCGGCCTTGGTGACAGTCTTCTTGCCCCACGTCTTGAAGGTGAGGCTGGCAGCCTGGCCCTCGGGGGTGTCGTCGTTGGGGGCCTTGGGATGGTTGGATAGGGCGGCGATTGTGGAGATTTCGCTATGGAAGTGGTGCTCAAAGTTGACCTTGAAGGCGTCCATGAGGCGGATCACTTCGGCGGAGTCGAGGTCGACGGGGTGGGAGGATAGGTCGGTGAGGTAGGTGTTAAATTCGGCGAGGGGAGCGAGGAATGACTCTGAGCGGCATGTGTTAGTGGGAGAGTGTCAATGGTGGATCAAGAGGCTATACCGTGCTCCTCGTGCGTCTCAGTCCACACAGCTTCATCCCCAAGCAAGTCCTTCACCTTGGGGAACAGATTCTCCTCCTCATCGTCATGATGGGACTTGACAAAACGGAACCAAGTTTGAGAGTATCCGATAAAGTCGGCCTTGTCGGCATCCTTGACATGAGGGGCCTGGAGGTAAATGGAGTTGAAGCCACGGATGATGGCATTGTGGAGAAGAGCCATGTGAGTGGCGCCTGTCGTAAAGAGATCCGTCTGCAGTTCATGAAATGTCAGCTACATGAGCAATCGGGGTGGGCAGTGTGTATCAGCTGCTTACCTTCTTGGTCTCGTACTGCGGCGTCACAACGAGCTTCATAGGCCCATCAGCCCATTGCTTAATCGGCGCGGTAGACATCCTGGTGTACGGCGAATTACTGAGGAATATGGCTATGCCTGCAAAGAGCACTTGTGCAGCGAGAAAGAGGAGGATACGCTGACCGGGCATGGCTAGATATAGAAGGGGGAAAAGAAAGAAGGGAGGGAAAAGCACGAGGGGCACGCAAACAGATTGGCGAGGAAATGGTTCGTCCAAAGTCACAAGGACCAGCTTCTGGTCTGGTTCCGTGGCTGATCTGGTCTCACTCTTCAAGTGGTTCGATAGCTCGTCATGCTATGCTAATAAGTTATGGTGCAAGCTCCAGGAGCTGGTGTGGGTGTGTGGGACAAGGAGAAGAGCTGATTAAAGGGGAGCTGATGATTGGCCATGGCCGAGACATTCTGGGGCAGGGAGGGACCCCGAGCCGGGCCAACTTGAAGCCCGGGGCCGACGAGTCTCGGACTTCGGACGTGGGGCCGGCCGGGATAGTTCATGAGGCAGAACGGATACATATATGTCTACAGAAATAGCTTGGGAGTTCTAAGAATATAAACATTGAAGATTAAGTATTGCAACGAAACAAAGAGAAATGGTCTGGATTCTAAGCACCTCCCACCAGTCTTACACCTGTCTAGGTATTTCCCAATCCTGTCTCAGGCTTTTGTTTTCCCCAGAGCAACGCCATCCAACACCGATAATAATGTACATGGGATATCCATTCTATATACAGCCAGATATTTTTCCAGATTCACCAACAGCTCAGGCAAATGCACCAACTAGGGCCATCAGTATGGCACCGGCGCACACCGAGAGATAGGCGTGAAGCCGCTTCTTGCCCTTGAGAATCTTGTAGCTCTTTTCTGACAAAAAGTCTTCTGCCAGCAGCTGGACCAGACCGGCATACAGCAAAAGTCCCGATGAGATCGCATTCATGAATCCGACCACGAGAAGACCTCCCGCGCTCTTGGGGTCATACATGCGATGCACGATGAGCCCGATAGCCTGTCCAATGGGCGTCGTGGTGCCGTATGCCAGCACCATCAGCCATGGCCGGATGGATTTTCGAGGGAACTGAATTGCCGCGATACGGCTGCCAAGGGCAAGACCCTCAAATGTCTGGTGGAAGCTGATAGCGACCAAAAAGACGACAAAGGCCGGTCCAGTAGCCACGGAGATGGCCATGCCAATAAAGACACTGTGAAACAAAATTCCAGCCTCAAGTAAAAGACATTGCAACATCTTTCGCTGCTGTTCCTCGGGAGACTGTGGTCCAGGCGACATTGGTGTCATTGGTGTCATGGGTGTCAGAGGTTCGACATCCGCATTACTCGGCTTGAGCGATGCGTATCGCCCATTCCGCTGCCTCGTGTTGCTTGATGAGCCTGCAAGTTCATCCATTTCGAGCTCCAAGTCCGAGTCATTGTCGTTAAAGTCGTCTGTGAGCTTTCTCGACTCCTCACCAACGGGAGTCGAGTCTGGTAAGGGCGACACGCCAGCGACCAGCCCCTGAGTCTCCATATCCTCCAGGTGAATATCCGGAGGTCTAGGACCCGTCCTCCTCTCGGATAATCCAGCCGTATCGACCACGGGCAGCTCGCTCTCGGGTTCGTCGTCCGAGTCAAAGTAGTTATGATTATGAGAATGGGAGTGACCAGCTCCTCGGGCAGTAAGATACGACTCGACTCCGACGACGATGATGGCGGAAACCATGGCCACAAGGCCCGGTAGTGGTGTATACCCTTTACTAAAGAAGTAGGGGAGGCATGGATCGGTCATGGATTCGAACGCGGTCGGGAGGAGGTGGACAAAGGCGGTTGCGAGCAGAACACCAGTTCCAATGTGCTGACAGTAAAAGATGACGGATTTTTGTCGACGACCGCGCATCGTTCGTCGCGATAGTAGAGGGAATCCGCATGCTTCCTAGTGTCAGCAAGTTCTCATGGTCATCGATCATGAACTCGACCTACCCAGCGTACTGAGTGCCAGGATAAGGATCAGTGCAAACACATGCGCCGACGTATCATAGGAACCCTTGGTCCTCGAACCGCACTCGGGCTTCTCGCCATCCTCTTTGCGTCGCCTGAGCTCGGCGAGGATCATGTCCGTAGGGATTGAAGCCCATGACTCTCCTAAGACAGGCGGACGCCAGTCAGTAAAGGGGGAACCAGAACCAATTCTAGGGGAATCATAACCATACCTCGGGGCGCCTCCGAATGGGCGCTCATTTTTCGACCTAGACTGCCAGGGTTTCCCTTTATGTGTTCAATGTTTTGGGCGATCTCATGGCGGAGAGGACACGATTACATGGAGCCGATACGTATCCGTCCGTGGTGTGCAAGTTTTGTTGCGTCACTGCTCGGACGCGCATGTTTGGAGTTTGTTTGAGAGCTCTACGGGGCGCATAATCCTCGGCAGATGCCGGAACGGGCATGTTTGCAAGGGGCTGCGCCAGAGAACCTTGACGGGCTAGCAATAACGGTTCAATAGGCTGGATGTTGGGTGGCCCTTCTATCTAAACATCATGTAGTTTTGTCCAATTCTGAGCTCCTCATGGCAACGGGCTTGCGCAGGTGATGACGCTATTCCTCTAGTGCTCAGTCACTGCAGCTGTCATGGCGATCCATCAGGGGTCCCTGAAGGCCTCCACCAAGATGGTTCCATAAAGCTTCGAGCACGTGAACCTTGAATCAAGGAACAGGCATCCCCTCAATTGTCCCAGTTTAGCTCTCTGGGTCTTCCACACTTGCCGGCTAAACCAACCGACGCGTCGGCCCCGGAAACCAATGTGACTCCGTGTGGAGGATCATGACAAGAGCGGTCGGACTTGGCGAGGGGTTGCTTGTCGGCTAAACACCTGTCAACGGGCAAGCTGCGTGTGAACCCCGGAAAAGCTCCGGACCGGTATCACTAGCTCGGGTTACTCTTGCCTCAGCCAAGGAAGAACGTCGGCTGAACAAAATATCCGCGCTCTAATTGCCCAACACCACGGCCCCATGCATCGTAGGCAACCCAGCCCGGGTCGGCAGGCTTCCCCAGTGGTACATGATCCGTCGCGGTGCTACACACCAAAAACCATGTATCATGCTTCCTTCCACGATCCGCAGAAATGCGGGTACTGCGTGGCCACATGAGGTCAACTTCGGGTGAATTGCGGACGAGTTGATCATGTCGACTGAGCCATGGCTGGGGAAGCTGCACTTGGTGTTGAGAGGATGGGCACTTAAAGAACCCTCCTTCCCCCGAGATGGCAGACTCTTGTTTCTTTGTTCTTCAAGCTTCAGGATCTCATTGAATAGTTCAATATGGCCTCCGTTGATATCCCGGCGATCCTCTCTACCCTCACTCTTGAGGAGAAGGTCTGTTACCCTTTCTTTACTATGTGACCTGAGTTGGGAACTAATGTTTTCTGCAGGTCTCCCTTCTTGCTGGCAAGAACCTCTGGGAGACTGTCCCTGTCCCATCCAAGGGCGTCCCTAATGTCAAGGTTTCAGATGGACCCAACGGTGCTCGAGGAGCCTCCTTCGCCGGCGGCACCACCGCTGCCTGCTTCCCTGCCGCCTGTCTCATGGCCTCTACCTTCGATGTGAAGTTGGCAAAGAGAATCGGCTCTGCCCTGGCCGAGGAGACCCAGTCCAAGGGTGCTCGATGTCTCCTTGCTCCTACCATGTGTCTGCACCGCCACCCTCTTGGTGGCCGCAACTTCGAGTCCTTCTCCGAGGACCCTCTCCTTACTGGTAAGATGGCTGCCCGAGTCGTCGAGGGACTTCAAGACAAGGGTGTCTCTGCCACCATCAAGCATTTCGCCGTCAACGAGCAGGAGACTGACCGATTGACCGTGGACGAGACTGTTAGCGAGCGAGCTCTGCGCGAGCTCTACCTTAGGCCTTTCGAGATCGCGGTCAAGGAGGCTAACCCATGGGCTGTTATGACCGCTTACAACAAGGTCAACGGACACCACGCCGACTGTCACCCTTTCACATTGAAGAAGGTGCTCCGAGGTGATTGGGGATGGAACGGTCTCGTCATGAGCGACTGGGGTGGCACCAACTCGACCCCCGACTCTCTTGAGGCTGGTCTGGATCTTGAGATGCCTGGTCCTACCCGATGGAGGAAGCCCGAGGACGTCATTGCCGCCATCAAGGAGGGCAAGACATCTGAGAAGACTATTGACGAGCGAGCCACAAACGTTCTCAGATTCCTCGAGCGCCTGGGGTGCTTCAAGGACCCCACCATCCCTGACGAGAAGGCCATCAACAAGCCCGAGCATCAGGCCCTGATCCGGGAGGCAGGCTCCAAGGGTATCGTCCTCCTCAAGAACCAGGACCAGATCCTACCCCTGTCCAAGGAGAAGGTCAAGGGCAAGAAGATTGCCTTGCTTGGACACGCCAAGATTGGTCTGGCCCACGGAGGTGGCAGCGCTTCTGTTAGCGCTCACTACAAGGTTACACCTTGGGATGCTCTTCACGAGGCTCTTGGTGACAGCGTTGAGTTCTCCTACGCCAAGGGTAAGTTACTTAAGAGTTCGAGAATTGAAGTTTGAAGTACTAATGTTCACAGGCGCTCACACCTTCCGCACTCTCCCTGCCATTGCCGAAAATGTCGTCGGCCTTGATGGCAAGCCCGGCTTCACTTTCAAGTACTACGAGCCCGGTAGCTCTGAGGCTATCGAGACCCGACATGGCCACGCCGACTCAGAGGTCTCAGCCCTCGGTAGCTTCGGATTCCTCAACAAGGATGTCTCGCTTGAAGGCGTCTTCACTCCCCAGGAGACAGCTCAGTACTACTTTACGTGTTCTGGGCTCGGACCAAGCAAGCTTATTATCGATGACAAGGTCGTGTACGAGCAGACCGAGAACTGTACCGATGCCATGGGCTTCCTCTTTGGCGGTGTCGCTGCCCCTGAGTTCAAGGTTGCTCTTGAGGCCGGCCGCCAATACAAGCTACTTCTGCGCACCTCGCCCCCAGCTGCCAACGACCGCGAGGATCTCGGTATCCTCGAGGGACTCTGTGGTCTCCGAGTTGGATCAATGTCCGCGACGGAGCACGACCGTGACCTTGTCTCGGAAGCCGTCGAGGTGGCCAAGAACGCTGATTATGCCGTTATCTTCACTGGTCACGAGCCCTTCTGGGAGACTGAGGGTCAGGACCAGGTTAGCTTTAACCTTCCTAAGGATGGTAGCCAGGATCGCCTCATCTCTGCCGTCGCGGCTGCCAACCCCAAGACTGTCGTTGTCAACTCGACCGGTGTTGCGATTGCCATGCCTTGGCTGAACGAGATTCAGGGTTTCCTCCAGACCTGGTATCCTGGCCAGGAGTGCGGCAACTCGATTGCGGATGTCTTGACTGGTGCTCAAACCCCTGAGGGCCACCTCACCTGCACATTCCCCAAGAAGATCGAGGACTGCCCCGCGTACGGCAACTTCCCTGGAGAGTACGACAACGGCAAGCTCAAGGTCACATACAAGGAGGGTGTCTTTGTCGGCTACCGCCACTTCGATCGTCTGCCTGCCGACAAGGTCAACTTTCCCTTCGGCTTCGGTCTCTCGTACACCACTTTCGACTTCTCTGGCCTGGAGGTCAAGGAGTCCGGTGATGGTTACACTGCCAGCCTGAAGGTTTCCAACACTGGTGACGTTGTTGGAGCCATCGCCGTCCAGGTCTATGTCGGTGCCGCCCAGACCGCCGAGGAGAACCCCGTGAAGCAGCTTGTTGCCTTTGAGAAGGTGACTGTCAAGCCTGGCGAGACAGCGTCGGTGGAGGTGCCCGTCCGCACACGAGACTTTGGCTTCTTTGACGAGGCGAAGCAGAAGTGGGTTGTCAAGGGTGGAGATTACAAGTTTTTGATTGGAAAGTCGGCGCGTGATATTGTGTTGGAGTCGACGGTGGCTGTCAAGGAGCAGTCGTTTGACCTTTAGAGCTGTGTTGTTTGAGTATGTTGAGCGTCATGACAATGAATAAATGAATCTAGACTACTGCTGCGTCTTGAACATGAATGTGTTTTGTGATGCTGCCTTCTTGTTGGGATAAACAGCAGTAAGCACAGTAAAGAGTATGGCTTCCAACGCCACAAGCAACTGGGTACAGTCATGCAACGCCAGGATCAAATTGATTGTTTGTCACATTCCTTGTATCCATTACAATGACATTGTTCCAACCTTGATACGTAATGCTCTTTCTTACACCGAAAAAAAGTGACATGCAACTCTTCAAGGAAAGCGCATGGAAGCCTGCTTTTCTCAATGTCACACGTTAAACAACGTCAGAGTGAGATGATGGAAGCAAAAGGAAGCTTAAAGATATAAGACGATGTTTCCATTCTTACCCTGCACAACTGATCAAGGTTGCGATTTCAGCCTCGTAGAGATAGATGCGGGGCACAAGACAGTTTTAGCCAATGGCTAGCTTCCTGCGGGGTCAAGCATCGAATGAGCTAGAAGTCAGCTCTGGCCCTCTTCTTTCCCCACCACGACCCAACTTAGATCGCCTGGGGCGACGACCACATCTCCTCATAACTTGGACCCTCAAATACTGCAGACTCTACTTGGCTGCTCCCTCATCTGAACTCGTGCTCCTCAGATTCTGAAGACAAACACCCAAGAAATGGCTTCCGCGGACGAGCTCAAGGCTCTGGGCAACAAGGCAATCGCCGAGAAGAACTTTGACGAGGCTGTGTAGGTTACCAACCAACAAGGTCCCTCCGAGACATCCATGGGAAAAAAGAGCTGACCATGATTTGATAGCGCCAAGTTCACCGAGGCTATTGCCATTCAGCCCGACAACCACATCCTCTACAGCAACCGATCTGCCGCCTACGCTTCCAAGAAGGACTGGGACAATGCGCTGAAAGACGCCGAGAAGACCACCGAGATCAAGCCCGACTGGGCCAAGGGTTGGGGCCGCAAGGGCGCTGCTCTGCACGGACAGGGCGATCTGCTGGCTGCCAACGATGCCTATGAGGAGGGTCTGAAGCATGATGCCAACAATGCTCAGCTCAAGAATGGTCTGGCCTCGGTCAAGAAGGCTATGGAGGCTGAAGTCGGTACGTGGTAATCCTTGTTCGAACCCCAGATTCGAGAACTGACAGATTACAGGCGGCCCCCAGGACCCCAGCGGAGGACTCGGTCAGATGTTTAACGACCCCAACATGATCCAGAAGCTGGCCTCGAACCCCAAGACCAGCGGCTTCCTTGCCGACCCCGCCTTCATGGCTAAGCTGCAGTCGATCAAGAACAACCCCGAGAATGCATCCGAGATCTTCAGCGACCCCCGATTGTTGACCGTTATGGGCGTGTTGATGGGTGTTGATCTGCAGATGAGCGAGCGCGAGGTCGACCCCAACCAGCAGGACTCACCTATGCCTGATGCGCCACCCGCCCCTAAGCAGCCCGAGCCCAAGAAGGCCCCTGAGCCTGAGCCCGAGCCCGAGCTGGACGAGGAGGCTCTGGAGAAGAAGAAGGCTAAGGAGGAGGCCGACAAGGAGAAGGCCCTCGGAACTGAGAACTATAAGAAGCGCAACTTTGACGAGGCTATTGCGCACTACAGCAAGGCTTGGGAGCTCTACAAGGACATCACCTACCTCAACAACCTTGGAGCTGCCTACTTTGAGAAGGGAGACTACGACAAGTGTATCGAGACCTGCACCAAGGCTATCGAGGAGGGCCGTGAGATTTACGCCGACTTCAAGCTCATCGCCAAGAGTTATGCTCGTATCGGTACGGCCTACGACCGCAAGGGTGATCTGGAGCTTGCCGTGGAGAACTACAACCGATCACTGACGGAGCACCGAACTCCCGATGTCCTGAACAAGCTCCGAGCTGCCGAACGGGCCAAGGTCGAGGCCAACCGCGTGGCCTACATCGACCCCGCCAAGGCCGAGGAGGCTCGTGAGGAGGGTAACAAGAAGTTCAAGGAGATGGACTTCCCCGGTGCCGTTGCTGCCTATACCGAGATGGTGAAGCGAGCTCCCGAGGACCCCCGTGGCTACAGCAATCGAGCTGCGGCTTTCATCAAGCTCTTTGAGTTCCCCAGCGCCCTCGAGGACTGCGATGCTGCCATCAAGAAGGATCCCAAGTTTATCCGGGCTTACATCCGCAAGGCCCAGGCCTACTTTGGCATGCGCAAGTACTCGGAGTGTGTGGATGCCTGCGGTGAGGCCCAGCAGGTCGACCAGGAGCACCACGCTGGTGCCAATGCTCGAGAGATTGAGCAGCAGCAGCAGAAGGCGTTCTCAGCCATGTACTCTGCCCGCGACAACGAGACTGAGGAGCAGACCCGTGAGCGTCTGATGAAGGATCCCGATGTAAGACTTACCCCTGACGAGAGATGAGTGAAATGAGTACTGACGTATCTAGATCATGGGCATCATGCAAGACCCCGTGATGCAGTCGATTCTGCAACAGGCTCAGTCTGATCCTGCAGCACTCCAGGAGCACATGAGAAACCCTGGTGTGCGGTCTAAGATTCAGAAGTTGATTGCAGCGGGTGTTATTCGCGTTGGACGGTAAATGAAGGAAGGGATCAGGGGTGACGATGATGATTGGTGACACTGGGGAAGCTTGCTTTTTCCGCGGGAGAGAGCAAATCTTCCCCAGAGTCTTGACCACGAGGGAAGCGGACCAGGAAGCATGCGTGATTACGGAGTTTGTCGAAACTTGCAAACAGACATGACATGACAGGATGGATGGGAAGGATGGATAAGCTTGGCGTGTGCATAACATAATACGGAGTTGGCATTCGGAACGGTTGCTAATGAATGAGAAATGAGACTCGTTTAAGCCAACTTTGAATACGTAGTTTGCTGGTGTTACCATGTGAGGTGAGGTGAGATGACAGGTGAAAAATGACATTTTCATTCTCGAGGGAACAGATTGGGTGGTTGGGTTTGGAGTCGAGGGCCTGGAACGAACCATTCCATCTCCATCAGCCGGCCACATGGCTTTTTACGAACATGCGTTCTCCGCCCGACGGGAAGTGAGATGAGAAGCCCTACGGAAATGACGAGCGTGTGCTGTAGACTGCGTCTAAAACTCTGCTAGTGGTTAGTGTCTCCAGTTGTCGCGTGGTTATGATCTGAGAGTGCCAGAAGAAATTCCGAGGGCAGAGCAAGACGCCGAGCGCAGACGACGGGCCGGCCGAAGCCTCTCCCGAGCGCCGCGCCGGCCACCGCCGTTAACGACCAAGTCAACGACCAACGCCATAAGTGCTTATGGGCTGGCCAACAACAACAAAATGACTCCTGAAGAAAAAAAAAAACAAGAAACAAAAAGTTAATCAAACCTGGGGGAGGGGGAACGACACGTGGAGGGCACGAGGGTGATGCAGGGGGGTTTGGTCGGCAAGAGGAGTAAAAACGTGGGAGACACGTTTGATCACGATGGGCATCAAAGAAGAGGGGGGGGGGGGTAAGAGAAAAAACAACAAAAATCGCACTAGCAAAGTATATTGTATGAGAGAGAAAGTGACGAAAAGAGAGATATCGTCAGATGCGAGACGAGAAGCATGACGAAAACTGAGATGGACCCACGACGGTGACAAAAAGAAAAACTGGGGGTGTATTATACGCTGTAAAAAGAAAGGATGAGCAAAAACGGCGCTCGGAAATGGTGCGACGTTGAAGATTGTTAGCCTGCATGAGAGAGAAAAAAAAACCGTCTTGCATGATAGAGGCGCGGAACGGAGAAGAAAGCATCAAAAAAAAGAAATGGTAAAGAAGCCAAGACTTTTCGGCTCGGCAACACTCCAAGAAATTTGTCTTGAATATGGGACAAAAAGAGGCTAAACGAGTCAGGATAAAAGTTTGTCAGGGGTATCAGAAACGACCAACAAGTTTTAGTCTGATTACCTTTAGTTTCATCATTTTCACCGTAGAAACCGAGATGTGATTGATGTTGGTGATGCTTCACTATGATGACTTTAGAGGGTCAAAGAGAGACCCTCACTTCCCAATCAAGTCTTGATTGCTTTTCAAAAAACATCCACAATCTTCCTCCACCTTCCGAAACAAGCCACCCGTCAACCCTCAAACCCCATAATGATTTCTTTTTCATGTCATTTTTTTTTTCCTACTTCATCTCGATGATGTTGTTTGCCCACGAGGTGGATAGAGAGGGTGTGGATGACGATGTCGTCGGTCCGGCGACTAGGTAGCCGACCCGCGGCCGAGTGGTGGCGGTGGGCTAGTCCTTTTTTCTCTCTGCTTTTCTTCTTTCAAGGCAGCTCTCGACTGATTTGGACGCAAGACTGTTTGACAATGAATGGATTGGCTGAGAATAACTTGTGCATGACAAGCAAATGCTGTATTCGTATCCATTGAGTGGACAATCAGTTGTGCCTGGTCCTTGCATCTTCTGTCCGGCTGACTGCAAGAGGCGAGATCCTATGCCGAAGACTCCTCAAAAGTCAAAGACTCGCTGCGAATAAGAAGCAAAAGAAAGTCATTGTGACACATTAACTCTTTTACTCTCTTCAGTTTCGCCATGGTCAATGCATCTGCCAATGGTAGGTTGTCAGAGACCCGGCCCGAAGGCAAGGGTACCCGACAACATGGGGCTCAAAAGTGTGCATTGATTATCACCGGGGGCTATTGATTTGTGCTGTTTTGAGCAGGCGAATGTAACCGTGATTGTGAGATTTGATGCAGATAGAGACGGCCGGTAGCCCAAATTCATGGGGAAAACGGCGATTTCGACTCGTCACAAACAAAAAAGAAAGCGTGGTATCATGACTGCAGCACCGACTATCGGCAAAAGGAAACAATAGCTGTGTGGTGTTGCCATTGACATGACTCTGCTCGTATCTGATTTGACATTGGGCCCTGAGGTGCGTCCAAGAGGATTTCCCTCCTGTTGCAGTCAGCGAGTAATAACATTAAGCCACCAATTCACTTTCTCATCTCTCTTCTCTTGCCTTTGCCGTTGTCGTCATATTGGAGGCCCGTTTGTCCATGAGGCTCTCCTCTCACCCCCGGTGGCTGCAGAGTTGTTGACCTAGACGGCAGGGGTCTTCTTTCTCGGAACAGGGCTACCAACCCCGGACGCCGCCGTCGACGCCACCCCATGCTCTCCGTCGCCTGCCGGTAGGTCCTGTCCTGTCCTTCTTCAAGGTCTGAAAGTGGAATTCGGAGTACAGGCGACTGGATATGCCGCAATCTAAGTCTTGGCAACCTCTGCTCGCCGATATGTAGCCAAAGACGGAGGTGGGACACCGAGTCAGGGGGGCCATCTCGCTCGCCCCTGGCTCTCTATGCCAGATGATGTCCGTTTGTACGCACAGCTATCTCAGGCACCGATACCTTGGATCGTGATTGATGAAAAGTGAGAGGTCAAAGTTCCTCTTTGCCCCCGCGAGCTCTGCGTGTTGCGTCTCATCCGGTGCGGGCAATCCCACAACCATTACCACTACCCGAACAGACTGCCGGGTGAGTGATAAACCGCCTGTGTGTCTCTGGGGGTTACATGGTAAAAGATGCAAAATGCCAGCCGCTTAATATGAGGACGCGCCCAACGGTTCCGTAACGGTGTTGGAGCCGTGGGGTAGAACGGAACGGAACCCTTGACTTTCTTGACTCGGATTCCCAGCACGCCAAGCAAAAATACGCGGCTATTGGAGCTTGTCCCTGGGTTGTTTTAAAAGCCTGAAGAGTTTTTAGTCCACTGCGGGAATGTCAACGTTGGTCGTTAGCTTGGTCAACTGCCCCTTGTCCAAGGACAATGGGGTCTGACAGCCAACTGAGAGGGCAGCGATCTGGGAATGTATTCCGCACACGGGCGACAGGATATCCGTATTTCATCTCATAGCCGACATTGCGATGCCGTCAACATGTAAATCTCAAATCTCAGCGCTCAAGGATTGAGCCGGCCTCTGCATTACTGGAGACGAGTCGGCTATGTTGGTTTGGGGGGAGGTCTGCAGTAGAGGCGGCAGAGATGCAAGACGCACTCGGATGCAGGTACGTCATGCCAGGTGGTATTCGAGCAGACGGCGAGGCTTGAATCTGATGCAGTTGCCATGTGCCTCACAAGCCATGGCATGGATATCGCGCGGCACTAATATGCACTCTTCCCGCGAGAAGCGTCCAAGTTGGAGGAATTGGCGAGATCTATGGTTAGCCGCCGACACCAACATGTTCGTTCCCGTCCCCTTTTGCCGCCAACGGGGTAGATGATGTTACGCTTCGCTTGATGTCCGGCTATCTGAAAGGATCTTAAAGGTGCTCCTGACAGGAACAGGGAAGGGCAGGTCTTGACATGGACGAATCGGGCAGGCTGAGTATGGATTACTGCTTTTCTGGCGATGGAGACGATCAAGTTTCCACCACGGGAGCAGTCAGAAGGTATCCATCCTGCAGGCCCAGCCAGGGACAGTCTGGATAACCTCAAATATGGAGTGTATCAAGTGCAGAGCAAACAGACAGACAAATGCATGCGTCACATGCATGAGTACGACGGCCAGGGCCGCGGCGGTGGCTTGTGGCCTGTTTCAACAGCCCTGGAGGACGTCTGGTTGGGCAATGGAGCTTTCCATGAGGCGACTAAAAAGCAAAGCTGCCGCGGCTTCTTACCATTTGGAGACGGAGATGCAACAAGCCCCTGGGCCGAGGAGGAGGAGAGGAAAAAGCACAAAAAAAAATGGAAGCATGGTCTTGTTGAGGAATAGGCGGCTGAGCAAGGCAGGGCATTGTCGACAAAACAGCCCAGAGGCCCTCCGACTTTGGCCGACAGCGACAGCGGTCCTTGACTTGTCATACCCATGGGTTCTTACCGCCAGTTGGGTTTGAAGGGCCAGTGCGCAGATGGGCACATGTACGCCGGAGAATTGTAAAGTAAGAGACAGACGCTTGGAGTAGAGAGAGGCCGGTGCAGATCTGCCGTGTCACCAATCGTGGGAACGGAGCGGACAGACCAGGCGGAGGACCAAGTCCTCGATTGACAGCTGCGTGTGTGACGGCAAGAGGCGAATCAATACTTCATCAGCCTTGTCTAGTGAGCGCTTCGAGTGCGCTATACAGTTGCCGTGTCCATACCGATCAATTGAAAGGCCTCGGAACTCTCCAAGGCGGCGACGGCGGCGTTGGCCGGATGCGTGGGAGCATGGTTCGGGGGTCGACGGAGAGCCTGGGGGTGGCCTGGGTCCCTCCGGCCGGGCACGGGGACGGGGTCGGTCGGCAGCCGAACAGTTTGGGTTTGGGTTGGTTTGGGTTGGCTCTCGTCTTTCTGGAAGCATGAGGGACGGTGCATGTCTCTCTCGTTCTCGGTCTCTTGCAGATTTGATTCCTTTTTTCTTTGACGGGGAGGCGTCTCAGCAGGGTCTAGGTTGGATGAGACGTTTATGTTTTCTTTTGGCGGGCAGCCTGAGTGAAGAAGTACGTACCTGCCTGCTGAATCTTCAGGCAGGTACGGAGCACTCGGTACCTTCCATAACCTTTGGCTGTCGTTCCAACCTTCCTCCTGTGTTGGAATTCGGAGGGCGAGCTCGACCGTTGATTGATCCCATCCTCGTCTAATAGACTTTCATTGAACGTTACATCTACACAATCCACCCTCTCCTCTTCCCAGACTGCAAAGGCCAGCGTCGCGTGAGGCTTCTCTCAGTTGGCAATGGCGTGGACCTCATTCGCAAGGCTAACTCAGACTTGAGTGGAGGCGGCGTCTGGGCTCTGTCGTTCCTGGTTCCTGGCTTGCCGAGGCACGCTTCTGCCCTAGGTTCTAGGTACCGAAGCGAGCTACCGACGGATATGGGAATGTGGGAGACAGGGAAATGGCACGAGCAAGGGTGTCTCTGAGCTCTTGATCAAGAAAGCCGGCCTATTCCCAGCGGGTTCATCTCGAGGGAACACGGTACGGTACGTACGGTATCCATCACATTACCGACCAAAACTGCCATGCCATGAACGAGATGGACTCCGCCGATGGATGCATCATACTATTCCCAACCACGGGTTCGGGATTTCTCGTTCGTGAGCCATCTCACAGAGGAACGGTTTACCCCGATCTGCTCAGGCCCTGCCCCGTGGCGGACAGCATCTCGAGTCTGGACCTTGATCGGTTCGTGAGGCCGTCACATCTCAACTCCCCAGCCCAGCTCAATCAAGCTGTGCCATGCCATGCCATGCCGTGCCATGCGCCCACCGTCGTCCTCGTGGGAGCAGAGAGATTGATGAGAGCAGAGAGCCACATCTAACCTCCACAGGCACGAGGTTGGCACGTTTGGGTCCCACGAGGCAACTCCCATGATCCCTCCGATCTAATCCCATGGCGTTCGCCACACGCCCCCCCAGGTTTCCCTTCACCCCTCTTCAGCTCTACGGAAAAGAGACCGAGAGAGAGTTTCGTCGACCTAGGAATATGGTGGTTCTCGAGCCTCACTAAAAAGCCCATCATGACGGAATCAAGCGTTCCGTATAGAAGAGCTCCTCCAAGTCATGTTCCACACCTCAACAGCCGGGGCTGGACTCCAAGGCAAAGCCCGGGTCCAGCTTGGCCCCATAACCTTCCCCAGTTTGAACCTTGGCCTAGCTAACGAACAAGCCCTTCTAGCTTTTTTTTTCTCTCTAGCTCGAGGAGCACTCCGCCGCCGCCAAAAAGCAAAGGATCCCCTGCATGCTATCGTACGACTTCTTGGAGGTTAGGGATCTTGGACTATGTTCTCTGCCAACACGCCCTCCCCTTGACGGGGCGTTCGCCAGCACAAGCCACGAGGAATCGTCGGCTTGTGGAGAAGTCGGTTTTTCACCTTTCTTTTCCCTCTTCTTTTCTTTGTCGACAATCTCTGCTTGGATGGGCGTATGTCACAGCCTGGAGGGGCGTGGGAGCAGGGAAAAGAGGCATGGAGGAGCGAGCCCATCGAGGATAAAATATCTGGGGGAGGACGCTTCTTGGAATCCGATTCTGAACCTCAGTATCTTCTCGTCTGCCTGCCTCGAGCCAAAAAGCTTCTTCCTTCTTTTTAAGCTTGCTCATCACATTCCATCCATCTATCATTGAGCAGTGTCAACATTACTTCTTGAACCTAGTTCATCAACGAATACATCAACCATCTACAGCCCTCCTCAAGACAGTCGACTTGCTGTCTCGAGACGACCTACTGTTTAACAGTATCCTCCTCCTCCCTTCATATCAACCTTCACAATGGCTCTGTCCTACCAGCAGACCAGGCTCATCCGGGGCACCATCCCCGCCCTCACCGACCACGGCGAGCGCATCACCACCATCTTCTACCGCAACATGCTTCGTGACCATCCCGAGCTTAACGACTACTTCAACACAGTCAACCAGGCCAACGGCCGCCAGCCCCGAGCCCTTACCGCCGTCATCCTCAGCTACGCCAACAACATCAACCACATCACCGAGCTCATCCCCAAGATGGAGCGCATGTGCCACAAGCACTGCTCCCTCGGCATCAAGCCCGAGCACTACGCCATCGTCGAAAAGTATCTCATCGCCGCTTTCGCAGAGGTCCTCGGCCCCGCCATGACCCCCCAGGTGAGGGAGGCCTGGACCAAGGCCTATTGGATGCTTGCCAAGATGCTCATCGGCCGCGAGGCTCAGCTGTACCGCGACTTTGGCAAGTGGCAGGGCTACCGCAAGTTCCGCATCGAGAAGAAGGTTGAGGAGTCTGACGACATCTACTCCTTCTACCTCGTCCCCGTTGACGGCAAGCGTCTTCCTCCCTTCCAGCCCGGCCAGTACGTCTCTGTCCAGGTCAGCATCGCCGAGAAGGGCTACCTCCAGTGTCGCCAGTACTCTCTGAGCGATGCTCCCCGTCCTGACTACTACCGCGTCACCGTTAAGCGGGATGAGGGCCTCCACATGACTCGCAATGGCCGATATCTCGGCGGCGGTGCCCTCAACCCCGGTGTCGTCTCCAACCTCCTCATTGACATGAAGGATGAGGGTGACATTGTCGAGCTCACCCACCCTGCCGGCGAGTTCTACCTTGACATGGCCAACACTTCCAACGTCCCCATCGTTCTCATCTCCGCTGGCGTTGGTGTCACCCCCATGATGTCCATTCTCAACACCGTTTCTGAGCGTCAGCCTCACCGTCCCGTCTCCTGGATCCACGGCTCCCGCCGCTCGGTGCCCTTCTATGACCAGGTCCGCCGTATCGCCCGCAACCGACCCAACTTCCGCTCCAACATCTTCAAGACTCACCTCGCCGAGTCTGATGTCTACGGCGTCACTTACGACCACGACTTCCGCGTCGATCTGGCCAAGGTTGACCGCGATGACCTCTACCTGTGCCACGGTGCCACCGAGTACTACATCTGCGGCCCCGAGCAGTTCATGCTTGAGATGGCCGAGTACCTCAAGTCCAAGCAGGTCGACTCGTCCCGCATGCACTTTGAGCTGTTCAGCACCGGTGACATGGAGTTCAAGGTCGACACCCTGAGCATCATCTCCAGCACCAGCGGAGGCTGCCCCGCTGGTTACAGCGCCGCCCCCAGCTCGGCCCCATCCATCAACAGCACCACGGAACGGAGATGCCCCAGCTCCGGCGCCAGCTCCGGCCAGTGTCCCTTCTCTGCGGCATAGGCCAGCTAATGCTTGCTAATAATATTGCAATGTGATTCTGGTCGGGCACCGGGGTTCTGGAGTTGACGGGCGTTTACGGATCCGGCGCATTCTCTTTTTCATTTTGTACCAATTTTCGGACGGATTCCCTTCTTGGACGATTCTGCATTTCTTTTGTCCTCTTTCACATATATTCTTTATATACTTCTTTTCACGGATTTAGGGGATTGAATGACTTGGCATCAAACGAAATGAGCGGGTATAAAAGCTAGAGAGGCAAATGGCATTTGGAAGGGAGGTGGTTGAAAACAAAATGGGAATTAACAGAGATTTTTACGTGTAATACCAGAAGAGAACAAGGGAGGTGGAAGATAACAGACCAATATCAACAAACATCCTTGAACCTAAACAATCTTTTCTCTCATCTCGTTAAAAAAGTCAGATGCCACGTATTAACAGGGAATATGAATGAAAAGCTCGCTGGCAGGGAATAAAGGAATCCTCCGTCTTTGCCCGATTATCGCCCAAGGCAGGGGAGGCTTGTCAAGGTGTAATTGTGAAATCAGGAGATGGGAGGGAAATGAAAAACAAGCCTTAAAAGGAATAAACAGCTCTAGAAGGAATAACGCCTGAGCTCATGGATATCCTGGGGTCTTTGCCTCCCATCACTTCTCGATGTGGTACTTGTTCCAGTGCTTTAGCAGATTGTCGTGCCGGGTAAATGTCTGACCACAGTCTGGATAGTCGCACGCGAAGGGCTCAGTAAGAAGGCCCATCCAGGCCGCATACTCTTTATGGGCGCTGATGTAGTGGCGGTTCATGTCCCTCTGCTCTGCCTTTGTCTCATTGCAATTCTCGTCTGCCTCGCACCTGATGGGCCTCTCATGAGTCTTGATGTGCTTTCTATGAGCTCAAGTCAGTAGGAAACTTGACGTAGAGTGATTCAACTCTTACTTGTAGTCTCGACGATCGCGGCAGAGGCGCCCGCATTCTTCGCATTGGTAGTCTTGTTGTGCCGCAGCGGCTGATGAGGAGCCTGCCTGCTCGTCTAACTCCCGGTTCAGCTCGTCTACGTTTCGAATCCAATCAGAGGTAGAGCGGGAAAAAAACGTACCATAATTGGCATCTTGGTAAGCGGGATCCGCGGCATAATAGCCCTGCTGGGCCGCGGAGGAGGAGCTGGAACCCTGGTTGAGCAAGAGGTCGTTGGGGTTGACCGTTGCCGGCTGCTGCTGCCATTGTGCATAGTTGCCTGGGTGGGTAAGGTTTAAGTCGGAGGTTTCATATGTTTCAGAGAGTGTTTCTGACTTACTTGGGCCAGCTTGGGTGTAGTCTTGGGTGTATACGGTATACGAGGGGTCCATCAGGTTGGGGTCGATGGGTATCTCATCGTCCTGGGGTTGGCTGGAGCTGCTAGACTTCTTGTGCTTGTGAGAGCGGTGACCTTTTCCTTTTGGCGACATGATAGACGACGTTGTATGCTTTTGAGATGTTATTGAGAGTATAGATGAATGGATCTTTGAGTAAGGAGTCAATTGAGTGAGTAGATGCCGTTGTATCTGTTGAACAAGATTCATTCACATCACTTTCGTCATAAACCACCGAATTTATATTCTTTCATTCTATTCCACACAAGTTGCCTCTTTGGAGGCCGGCCACTCTCGTTTCCTGTTTCAAAGTGCATCGCCATGTTGTCGTCGCAACTGTCGAGATACCAACATGCGATGCATGAACTAGACAGAAAACAAAGACCGGTCTATTCCAATGTACACGAGAGCGGGTACTCTCTCTCATGCAGCAGCTCGCCTCGCTGCCTGACGGGCGGCCGGGCGGCCCAAAAGGCAGGCCAAGTGTTGGTCCAGTTTTGGAAGAGGCTGAGTAGAAGAAAGGCGGAAGCGATAGAAGAAGATGACAAAGGCCCAATTGGAAAAGGATAAAGAGCCTGCGATAGAGAAATAAGGCAACGAGGTCTGATGTAGGGGGCCTGCCACACCCCGCATGGTGTGATGGGCCTCCCAGGTCGGCCTCCAGCATTAGTGAGGCTTGGGCGAGGCGGGTGGTGATGGAAGGCCAGGGTGTTGAAAGAGGGTACCAGGAATTGGTGATTTTGCGTCATTGTTGGGTTTGTATAAAGGGGAGTGTTGTGTTCGTGGTGTTTGAGCCCTACGATCAAGTCAAACAAGTCACTTACACGAGTTACCAACACCGTTTTGCCAATCTATTGACAAGATACCTGTTTACCACAATGACATCAAGTACGAATTGGATTCTATTCACTGTCGAATCACAACTGACAGCATTTAGACGCCCTGGTCCTCTTCAAGCCCAAGCAGAAGCGCCGCTTCTACGAGCCCATCGTGCTCTTCAAGGCACTCACAGACATCACTCACGAGGAAGGCTCTCTCGGCATCCCCGAGACCCCAGCCAGGCCGCAAACAGAGGAGCAGAGGTTCCACCGGTTTGTCCACAAGCTCGCCGGCGTCTGCGACAGCACCAGGGGCGGAAAGACCGTTACCTCGTTTGCTGTCCTTGAGCACGAGGACAGGTTCGTCTACGTTTTTGGGTGCAACCAGGTGTGCGGCCTGGATCTGGTAAATACTCAAAAGTTTGTGACTGAGCTTTTGGCCATCCTGTCTGGCTTTCATCAGCTTGAGGAGGCTGCTCGGGAGCCAGTCAGGAAGGCTGTCTTGGAGATGATCTTGGCGTTTAATATGCCGAGGTTGGATATTTATCTCAAGAGCTTCAAGGGGCAGTTGGGGGAGTGCCTAGAGCACTGCGAGCGCCAAACAGACCAAATCGGTGAGTTGAGTGGCATCCTGGGACAGCGGAGAGCTAACAGGCCGCAACAGCTACCGCGGTTGGAGCCGGCCTCGAGGTTTTGGGTGACGCCATCGCGGACATTGCGTTCAAGGGGCTAGACGAAAGCGAGTGTAAGTGTACAACAGCCGTCGTTGGATCTATTCTGACCTAAAGCTTCTAGACCTCCCATCGTACAACCGCTTCCTGCAAGCTCTCGACGTCTTCCTAACCCCCCAAACCAAGGCTTTCGTTGACGGACGTGCCCTGAGAGGACGCATCCAAGACGGGAGAAGCTTCGAGTGCTGGTCCGAGCTGAGGCACAACCTCTCCCGGCTTCGAAACTATCAAGCCGTGGTGCAGGACCTCATCGACGCGGAAAAGGAGTGGCCGGAGCTATTCCAGGAGGTCGAGGTGATTCCCGTCTCGTCAAGTAAGGCGGATCCCAACCCCCTCGGCAGGAAGAGCGAGATCGCCGATGCCATCATCGGTCGCATGGGGCACGACAATTCCAGGAGAGAGAGGTATCGCGGGTTTGCTCTAGAACTGCAGCGGATGCAGCTTGATGATCGCATCCAGAAGCAGTGTCAAAGAGACAGCTTCAAGCCCTTTGTGCACTCCGAGATACTCGTCCTTGAATGGGTAGCAGCCAATGCTTCTAGGCTGGGACTTAGTTTCTTCCATGGTTGGAAGTACATTGGGAGTAGCAAGGGGGCCTGCAGGTTGTGCCACTACTACTTCGAGACACCAGGTCAGCACGGCGGCATCAAGACAAGGTCCAGCCATGGGAACCTCTACGTCAACTGGAGGTTTCCTGACTTGTACGAAGATGACGGACCAGAGGGTAAAGCACGGCGTCAAGAAATCTTTAACTGGATGATGAACAGGGTGCGAGACGATGCCTTCCAGACAATGGAGAGCAAGGCGTCGACCGGAAAGAGGCATGACTCCAGCACGCATCCTCTCATGTCGGTGCGACATACTGATGCGCAGACAGATGTGGGAGCTCGTGATTTGACTGATGTGGATGAGCTGGGAGAGCAGCTTGAGAGGGGTCTCAACTTGGATGACTCGCCGACGACTGATAGCCCAGAAGATTCGGGATCAGATGACGATGAGGAAGGGGGCACCAGTCTCTTCTGACATTGCTCCGCGAGAGGAGGGAAAGAAGTCTCATTTTATATGCTATGTTCAGTATTCTCATGTCTCATGTTTCGTGTATCAGTGTTCTTCCGCGTCTATAAAGTCGCTGTTTAATGATCATTCCTCTTGTGCCAGGGAGCAGTCGCCTCCAAAAGGTCCTTGTGAAGCTGGCTGTCACCGCTGACGTTGTAGAGATCATCAATGACCTGGTTGCGCTGCATAAAGATAAGGAAGCCGGCCCAGACAAAGTCGGCGTAGCTGGGAGTCTTGCCCAGGAAGAAGGGCCCCTCTGAGTTCTCCTTGAGTAGGGCCTCGACCTCTGCGATGATGGGCTTGGCAGCGTCCCAGGCAACCTGGCCACCCTTCTCCTTGTTGAGCTGGTCAAGCGGCATACCGGCCAGCTTAGACCGGGTCTCATGCCAGTATGGCACGCTCTCTTCGTTCAACAACCGCTCGGGGACGGTGGTGAAGTAGATGGGTCGAAGAGGTCCCATGATACGGGGCATGATCTCCTCCAGCTTGGCTAGAGTAGGTGAGTCGAGGTGGATTGAAGGCTCAGGGTGCTCCTTTTCCACACGCTCGACAATCTTGCGCGAGTCCATAAGATAAGTTCCATCAGGGAACTTGACGGTGGGAATGGTCCATGTTCCTGTCGACTCGTTGGCCGAGACGCTATTGCGGGGGTCAGTCAATTAGTGAGCAGACATGGCGGGCAGCAACGCACTGGGGCTCCAAGGTGGGCTTGATGTTTGGATACTCAAGCTATTGAGGGTTAACAACTCAATTGACTTGTAATTGAGGTTCAATCTCACCCATTCAGTCTTGTAGTCGATGCCCTTGAAGTTGAAGAGGAAGCGAGCTACACTGGGTCAGTACTTCGCTCTGGACAAGGAATGAGGTGCCTCACTCTTCCATGGGTTCAAAGACCACGCAGCACGAGGAGACTTGCTGGGAAGGTCGAACAAGACGGTCTGATCAGAAGACATGATTTCCGTGTACAACAATTGTTGGTAACGATGAGAAAAAGAGAGAAGTTGTAGAATGGCGGGGAGCTCAGGTCATGAGCTTAAGACACATAGAGGGGCAGGTGGGGGTGTGTCATCATAACGCCCTTTTGCTGGGGCAGCTTCGACCAATCAAACTAAACGAAATTGTCTCTGTCAATTAACCACCAATTACTACATGCCGATAATACTCAAGCTATCAAGGTCCACTGACCGTCTTTGGAATAATTATCAAGACATGGAATCATTATCATGAATGCCTCGGCTTGTTCTAGCTGTGTGGTTCTGTACTTGTGGTTTATCTACTAGATCTGACTTGTCCAGCTCCTAACCTCGGCTCGTCTCAGATCACCATTTTCGAGCAGATATGAGATGGCCTGAAGATCTGGCTCATGGTGTTTTGTTGTGTCAAGTTTAAAGGTAGTAATTGTCTTCTTTGCTGCTGCCACTGATACTCACTCCCCGCGGCTGAGAAGAGAGCATTGAAACTTAGAGGCTTCCTCAATCATGGAACACTCATCAAAAGGCGGTGACGGGTTACCGGACTAGGCCAGCTCGGTCGAAATGTCTGATGCCGGGCCTAAACAGTCTCTTGCACTAGAAATTGCCCAGTCCCTCAGTGTATACTAGAGACAGACAAAAGCTTGAGTGCACAAGTCAGCATGGCTCCTAGAAACAGAAAAGAGATGGCAAACATACATCTTCATAGACAGTAGATGGGTGAAATTGCCATTATAAAAGCACAAGTGAAATCAATTCTCAATGCAACTGCTGCCTCAGTTGCAAAGATGGACTTGTTGACTTGGTATGGTCCATGTTCACCTCGCCGGAGTTCATCCTCGTCAGATAGTTTTTTGTTTTTTTAGGAAATGACCCCAGGAACTGGTCCGCATCGTCCCCCCTTCTTTCGTCGTATCGTAAAATCGAGTCGAAAAGGTATCGCTTCGGTTTTCGGCGATTCAATGGCTAAGGCGCTGCCATTCACGATAGGTTCTCGGAGCAACGATGCGAGCGGCCTGAGAAGACAAGTTAGACATGAATGAAAAAGAAGCTAGGTTTACCTACATGAACTCCAACTCTAGGCATCCAAGCTCCAACTTGCTCGATTTCTGGCCTATTGCCCATCGCAAAGACGAAAGTGATCGGCTATCCTGGTCGTGGATTTGAAGATAATACCGCCGTCTGTCAACAAGTTGCTAGCCGTCGCCGCCAACGACAAAGGATGGCCTCACTCGGCTGGTTGTAGAAGATGCGGATGATATCGAGTTACCTCATCCGCCCAAGAGAAATCCACGAGACCATCAGAGTGTGAGATGGGGAGAACAAAGCCCTAGCCTTGGATCAAGGAAAGGGATCATCATAGTCTTGCAGGTGATGACTAAAAAGGCGTCTGGTTGAACCATTTTGTACAGGAAATGCTTGACCAGTATAATAAGAATAAAGAAAACAAACACTTAGTTTGATTATTGTCTCTTAAATGGCAATGACCATTTGCTCCCGGCTTTGCCACTGATTCAAGACTCATTATAGACACACTGACTTGATCTTATTTCCCACCCCCCTTTGACTCATTCAAATCCTGTTTCAGCCACTATTCGCAATTCGCATCATAAACTCTCCAAAAACATGATCTAATCCAGGGAATTCAACAAAAGTCCCATTCTTCTCCCCGCAGCTCGCATTTTTTCAGCCTACCGCCAAAAGCGACAAAACGACGCGCGACCGCTACTTCAGTCATCTCGCAAACGGAACCCACGGCACGCGGAATAGCGCCCAGCCATCATGGCATGTAGTTGAAGACTTTTATGATCAACAATCACGGTAGTACTCGAAAGATAAATGGAGTTTTTACCCAAGTGGGAAATTCTGTTGCGAGCACTTGCAGGGTTACATTTAAACATCCCTGACACCTGCGTAAGCCCCAACTCGTAGATCAACTCCAGTCGACGAATAGAAGAAGAGTATTGTGCGCTGACTCCAATTGGTGCTTTTAGGCGCTCCTGCTTATGTGGTTTTAGGTTCTGCCTTGGTCACTTGAACTCTTCGCTTTCTTTCCCTTGAACGATATACAAAGCGAACACTGCCCCCTTCTCTAGCGTGCCATCAGACTACTGCAGACCTTTCTATTCTTGCTTTGCCGCAGTTCACGCCATGTCTGATAAGGAGACGCGGGTTTCGTCGCCGGGCGGTGCGCCACCTCCGTACAACGCTGCGGCGGTTGGCTATGATGAGAAGCCGTCTCAAGCGCAGCGTCAACCACAACGGTACGTTACACAGGCGGAGTAGACAAACTCCAGCCAGGGCTAATATGAATATCAGAGTCTTGAATACCTTCCTCGATGATGGCGGTCTGCCCGAGGTTGTCACACAAGACCACATCGCCAAGGACACGGGATACTATGACGCCCCAATCCCAGTAAACCCAGATCCAGATCCAACTCCCATGACCCAACTGTACGAAACAACAGCAACAGTGACGCCGCTGCATCTCCTAGGAGACCAGTCAGACACTGTAGACTGCCCGTTCTGCAGACACCGCGTGGAAACGCGAGTCAAGAAAAACCCCTCGATGCGAACACAGTGAGACCCTTATTTCGCACTTGAGACATGCCAGAGACTAATACGATTCGCTAGCATTACAGCAACCGCCCTAGGAATCACAACCATTGGCGGAGCCGTTGCGCCATACGCCATGGGCTGGAACAGCCATATAAGCCACTACTGCACAAACTGCAACCGCAAGGTGGCGTACCGACGCTACGGAACGCACGAGATGAAGCCTCTGGGAACTCCTGATCATTTGAGGGAGGTATCGAGGTATCCAGCTATAGATTCACCAGCTCAGGCTTGGGGCCCGGGAACACCGCCTCCAGGCAGGTAAACAGCCTGGAGCTGCTGCTTTGATCAGGTTAGAGCGAGATATACGTTTTCTTAGGCTTTGTTTACTTGAAATTACTTTAATATTCTACAACTTTCAGGGTTTCTGGCAGGCAGGCAGGCATGCAATCAATCTTTCGTTTGCACGTTTTTGATTGTATATAAAATGCACAGTCATTTCAGCTTCTGTGAAGAATCTCATCTTTATGTATAATAACTTCAAATTTAAATCACCAGTAACAGATGCACTCCTGCTCATGCTTTTTGCCAAAACACCAAAAACCGTCCGTGACGAGATATCCACTCCCCTCCTTCTAGGTACCCAGAAAATCACCAAAGACTCCTTGTAAAATGCATATCAGCACCCGCTGCTCACTCTAAATCCCTCCCTCACTCTCTCCACCAAAACATCCGTGTCGCCCTCTTGGAGCTGCTTCCGGATCTTTTCAATGTCTTGGAATGCCTTGCTCGACTCCAGACTTAACAGGCTGCTGGCTCTTACAAACTGGGCATGGACCCAGTCTTTCTGCCCTGGCCTCAGGGATTCAGCAAGAAACGAGCCGTGGTCTTCAGCACAGAGTGCGAGGACGTTGCTCAGAGTATTGATGGCATGCCACGCCCCGTATGCGACCGCAGAAGCCCTGTGCGCCTCAACCGTGATGTAATTGTCGCTCGTCATAAAGTTGACGAACCTCTCGTCCCAGGGCTCGAGGTTATGGTAGCTCGGGTGGATGATTTTCGAGTTTGTCAGCTCCAACACCGTGGGCCGGACCGTCTGGTTGCCAAGATAGAATGGGATGCTATTGCATATCGAGTCGACCATGTTTTGCACTTCGTCCTCGGCGTTACAGATGAGCTCCACCTGTGTGTCCGAGTCTTCCTCCTTGGGCAGCATCGTGTCGAGTATCGTGTCCGGGACCAGCTGGAGGATCGACAGCTTCATCTTGAGCAGGAGGAGCCTGTAGCCCCTCCAGGTGTTGGATATGCTTGCGACTTGCACCGACGGGTAGACGTCGCAACCGTCGAGGTATGTTGGTATGTGAGGAGTGACATCCTGCACCTGATCAAGCCTCAGGGCGTGGAAATGCCTTGGCAGATGCTCCAGCCAGCCAAGCAAACGCGCTTCGGCGGCTTTAATGTCGAACCACAGGGCACCGATATCCACGTGGGAAGTAGAAACGGGGTCGCTGCCGCAAAACATGTGGCGGAAGCTGTATTGCAGATTCGCGATCGAGATGCCTATAAAGTCAAGCGTGGAGCTCGAGTTGAGCGAGGTGGAGGGGTGCTGCAGGACCCAGGATTGTATATGAGCCGGGAACCGCGTCTTTGTACGCAGGGCATACGACACCTCGAGATGTAGGACATAGCAGAGCAGATGGTTGCCGATGGCCATCCCAGCAGCTCGAGGCTCCTGGCTCATCATCAGGGCCACGGCACCATCGTGGTGAACGCGGCTCGCCTTGTTGAGACTGTGCACGGCAAAGAGGTTCTCGTAGAATTGCAGGACGAGAGCGGCGAGAGTGGTCGCCTGGCAGTTCCTCTCGTCCTTGTCTTTCACGGCCAAACGAAGGCGGGCCAAAGCATCGGCGTAGGGCTGATGGGGTTGGGCAAAATTGATGTCCTTGTTGCGCCACATGCCATGTAGCCTCGTCGCAACGGCCGTGACAGCCATGTAGGCGGCCGAGGTGGGCCGCTCCGACGAGATCACAGGAGCCAAGACCTCAAAGAAACCCCGGGCGGAGCTGAGGCTGCGTCCCGTGCCAGCCCAGTTGGTGAGGAAGAAGCCCAGGGCGACGTCTGTCTCTGGGGGGTCCAGCGCCTGCGACACCAAGCTCACCGGCTTCGGGGTGATGGCGCGGCAGGTGGGCGTCTTCTTTCGAGACTTTTGACGCGTGTCGGTCGTCTGGACCTTGAACTTGAGCTTGACGGGCTTTGTCTGATAGCCTCCGCATTCCCTGCCAATGCGGATGCATCGCTGGCAAGCAGGCTTGCCCTCGTCGCACTTGACTCGTCGCTGCTTGCAGGTATGGCAGCCCTTGGAAGGGCCGAGGTTGACCATGGTGGCTGCTTTGCTAGTGTTTGCGGGACGGGATAGTAACGGTGGGCTTGCTTGTTGGAGATTTACTATTGATTGTCTCGTGTTGTGTTGCCTTGTCTCGTCTTGGTGAAATGTCGCTGCCGACAGATGCAGTAGCGATTTTGCGACCACCAACACTTATACCAGCCAGCGACAGGACAGCCACGGGCATTTTACATGGATCCAAGATTGCCCCAGACAAGACCAGACAAGGCCCTATCGGGCTGATGAGCCGTTTCAGCCCAGGAGCCGGCGACTCGGCGTGTCCTGCAGGCCCGGGGCTCCGTGATGTGCGTGTTGTGCTGCGCTGTTGGCTGTTGGTCAGACTAGCCTGTGAGAAACGGCCCCGTTGAATCGTGGGGCTTGGGAGGGGAGTGAAGAGTGCAAGTTTCGGAGGCAGGGTCGTAGATTTGGACCGAGGCCGAAACCCTGAACCTGGCTGGGCTGGAAAGGGGCGATTAGACGCGATCGATGGGTAGATCCAAGGAAGGGCGCTTGTTGAGTCTGATGCATCGTTGAAAAGGCGGGCATGAAAAGGCGGAGTCTTGCTGCTGCTGGTGCTTGTGCTGGTGCTTGTGCTTGCTCCGCCACTCAGCCCTGCCTTCCCTGCCTTCCCTGCCAGGTGCTCCTGCCCTGTTGTCCTGTGCTGTGCTGATGGAAATTGCTAAAGGAAATCGCCCATCCAATGCCCCTGCCTTGTGGGGAACTCGATGATGCCGCGATCGGACGTATACCCAAACTAAGCGACCCGTAACTGTAGATCCCAGGTCAGAATCAGAACATGGAGTGCCCAGGATAAGCAGTCACACTCCCCCGAGATATATCGGCTACAGTTGCGGTCGACGAATCCGAGTGCGAGTCTACTTTACTACCGGTAGGGCTGGGCTGTCTAGCCACGCACCCTAGCCAGCCTTATACACCCCTATCCACTGCCTAATCCGTACATTACACTAACTAATGCAAAGTAGGTACGCATTCTATCCACCACGCCTACATACGGACCCTTTCCGCTATTCTCGGCCGTCTGCCATGATAAAATGGGAATTCGCACTCTGCCCAATCCCAGCCTTGCCATACCAAAAGTTCTTCCCACGTATCTGGTGGAGCGGACGGCCGTTTACTTGTAAGGGAGCAACCTCCGGCGCTAGCTCGACTGTCAAAAGCATTGCCATCACTTCATGTTGTCTCTGTCGACTCAGGAATCCGCCCAGTTCCGTGTCTCCATGATTCGCTAACCGACAGTTGCAAGGGGCGTGTTGGAAACATACCGAACAAACGACAAATAGCCATTGATTCAATTCTACCTATCTTAACCTAGCCAATAGACTGGCTTTGACGCAGATGCAACTGATCCACAGCTCTGGCACATCTGCTCCAAAGTTGGTGATCGGGTACAACACCCTGACCTGACATCAGGATATACACGGATATAGCGACCAGAGGCGGAATCATGGCTGAACCCATACATAACACCCCTGTCAGCTGCAGTATGGAGCCTTTCCGAATTTCCAGCGACCGGGTAACGGGCTGAGATATGGTTAAAGTTTCAACAGCATGGCTAGGAGAACAAGACGTAGGTGTGTATGAATTGTTTACTTGAATCTTGCTGAGTACCAATGGCAGCACCACGCAGAAACTAAGAATGCTAACTACCAAATGTTAGTGTCAGCCTATCGTGCATCGAGTGGAAGACCGTGGTGCAGAAAAGACACGGAGTCTCACAGAATACACTCGAAACAACCAGACACCCTCTCCACTCACCTTTGACAACACATGCCGCTCATCTGCACATCCCGCCCCTCAGGGGTGCCGGCGTCAAACCGCAAACCCCCATGGGGCAAGATAGACACCCAGTCTCTCTCGTCTCCGGACTTGGGGGGGTGCGGTTCATCGGCTCTGAGCCCGAAATGCAGCCTCCCCAAGAGACAGTTCCCCCGAGGCTCCGGGTACCCCTTGTCCGCTGCACAAAAGGACTTTTGTCTACCAACAACCGTAAAATCCTATTCCTGTCGCAGCTCGCGTAGCCAATGCTGCCCTATCAGCAGGATTCCCATCGTGGTATTAAGGAGTCCCTGTCAGCCCACGAGGCGGCATTCTAGAGTGCTGACATGTGACAGCGGCCGGCAGTCAATTTCTCTTTCTGCAACTTTCCGCCGGAGATTTAGACTATATAGGAAGAGTCTGGAAGGTTGGAGCAAAGGTTTCACGGCAAAGGATTCATGGTCACGGCGTGAAGCCCATATATAGCCTCTAAGCCTCGCCGGCTGACGTGAGTGAGATTGCATGTCGTCATCGGCGAGACCTATGATGATTGAGTGCTTCAAACAGCTTTGCAAAAGGGTATCATCACCGAGGTTTATGATTTCGCAAATGAGTTGCCTCAAGGAGTTGGCCGATGTGATAGCCAGGGTTGAGGCTGTGGTGATAAGACCATCTCTGAATAGCATCGGGAATGGCATCACGCTTCAACGTTGTGGGACTTTCGAGACGCGTACTGGGTTGTTTGATACACGAGCTAGACTTGAAGACATACAACCTTATAGCGTATTAACTTTCAGCCTGGCTGTTTACTGCATGCTTGGGAGGCACTTGTGCAACCCAACAACAGATAAACTCAGGAGAACGTTGGTAAACTCTGAATCTATGCTTACCTTTTCTATCTGCACAGCCTTTAGACGAACAGGCTACCCTCCCCCCTCCCAACAGCCCATGATCATCTTCCTATCAAGCCAAGCCGGCACTCGGGTTCTACCAAATTCAAAGTGATCAAGACCTCGAGCGTCTAAACGACTAAAAGGGGTATAGCAGGTGCAGGATCGCCAACACGGTCTGGCATGGGCCCCTGACCCTGCCAAATGCTGGACCCAGTTTAGGTGGTTACCCACCTGGCCCGGGTGAGGAGGCAGGGAGGCAAGGCCCCCTGTCGTACAAACGGCCACTGGGTCGATCAAGGGATTTCGTGTGATTGCGAGGTGATCGGGAACTCATCCACGTCGGCTTCGATTTTTTCTAACTTGGGAGTGACTTGATGAAGATCTTGCGAAGGAGCTTTGAAGGAAGAACTTTTGCAGAGGAGATGGGTAGTTGAGATGAAGCACTCGGAGTGACATTACCTCGGCCAACACGGCATCATTTCGCCACCTATACTAGCCGTAAGACATCCGTTTAATGAAGATGAAACTTTCAATCTTCCTCACATCTTTTGTTCTTATGGCATCTACCATGTTGGCAGCAGCAGCTCCTGAATCCACTTGTCGCACTGAGATGCTCGGCCAGGAGCACTCAAAGCATATCATCGAGAACTTCTTTGGCGTCTGGCACGGCGACTACTCACTCGCCGACAAGGCATTCGATCCCAATGTAGTCCTCTCTTCCGATCGTATGCCTACCGGAAAAGGCAGCGAGCCCTTGAGAATAGAGGGCAAGGATGGAGTGGTGACCCATGTGAAGCGGTGTAGGGAGGGCTGGAAGGAGTATACGTTTGAGCTGCTCTAGTTCATCAGTGACCAGAACAAGATTTCAATTCAATGGAAGATGAACGGTACAACTGGTGAAAATATGAGGATCAAGACGTAAGCGCCTTGGAAAACTGTTGCCTTGTGTTGTTTTGTTGCTTACCAGCTATCACTCGCAGGCCCCTGAAGCCAGGCTCCAAGGTCAGCTTCAAGGGGATCGATTTTATTATTCTAGATGAATGCTAAAGACTGACCAAGGAGATCAGCATGGCTCAAGACCTCATCACGTTCTTCCATGAACTCGAACTCGGCCAGGTTTCGGTATAGGACGGCCCTCTATTAGAGCTTCACATGGCGAGGGTGAAGCAAGGTATACAGTGTTTGTTTCTAGGTCTGTTTTTTTTTTTTTTTTTTCAATTCGTATTCATACAAGTTCAAATGCTACCTTTGTCTGTGTACTATAATTGCTTACCGTTGATTACCTTTGTCGCTTTGTGGCCTGTAGACAAACATTTGAGTTCGCAAGGGGTCCGGGTACTGTACCTGCATCCGTGAGCAATCAGTATTCTTTATTTTACTGGCTGCTTTCAATTTGTACAAAGTCGCACCCAGTGGTAAAGTGATTGAACCCATGGCAATCCAAGAGTAAGTAAGCATGCTATACCCCTTGGCTGAGCCTGCCTGTTTACTAGGCTTGTCAGATCCTTAATCCATCTCCAAGTGGAGTAAGATCGACGACACCCTCACCATGAGCTGGGGCCCACCAATGACAAGTTTAGGGGCCGGATCGGCCCGTGAAAGTCAATCTCGATCGGCTAGACTTTGATGTTGAAGAGTCAATGCTGAATAGGTACTTCTTGTTTTGCATATACTGGCAATTTCTGCGTGTTAAAAACTATCGAGGTTCGTTGATGAGTCGCCTTGCCAAGATCTCTGTCCTTGCTAACCCTTGTCTCCAGAAGAGTTACAACCAGGCTGTGGAGCATGTGAAAGTCTCTTGGTTTGTCTTAATGCCATTGAATCAAAGCGAGTTTCAACATTAACAGGACTCAACAAGCCAATTGATAGACCAGATTACCGATAGGCAAGTTACATTTCGTCTCAGGTCACTAAACACAAGAATATATCTGAAAGCCTGCCTGAGGAACATGGCCTGATAAGGAAATGTGGGTCCGCTCAGGAACCAGAAAAAGTAGCAGCTGAAAATCCAGGGTCCATCCCCAACACCAAAATTGGAGCCTCAACGTCTTTTCATCAACCGTCAAACCAGCTTCACCACCCGCCATGGCCGACCCAATTGAGCACCACGACATCCTCGTCCTGGGCGCCGGCCTCTCGGGCATCAACACCGGCCGCGTCCTCCGCCAGCAGCTCCCCCACCGCTCCTTCACCATCCTCGAAGCCCAGGAGGCCGTCGGCGGCACATGGCGCTTCTTCCGCTACCCCGGTTTCCGATCCGACTCGTTCATGACCTCGTTCGGATTCTCGTGGCATCAATGGAGGCATAGGCACAAGATGGCCCAGGCTGGCGAGATTGTTGAATATCTGGAGGAGGCTGTCGACGCTGCTGGCCTAAGGGACAAGATCCGCTTCTGCCACAAGATGGTGGGGTGTGAGTGGAGGACCGACGAGCAGCAGTGGAGGGTCGAGGTTGATGTTGAGGGCGAGCGCAAGGTGTTTGCTGCCAACTTTGTCATCAGCTGCGTGGGATACTACGCGTACGACAAGGCAATGGAGGCTACCATCCCTGGCATCGAGGACTTTGATGGACAGGTCGTACACCCCCAATGGTGGCCTGAGGATCTCGACTATTCCAACAAGCGTATCGTGGTGATTGGATCAGGGGCAACTGCCATCACCGTCGTCCCTTCGCTCGCTGAGAAGGCGAGCATGGTGACCATGCTCCAGCGCAGCCCGTCCTTTGTCGTGTCCCGGCACACCACCTCAGGCGTCGACGACTTCTTGCGACGTTACTTCCCTTCAGTGCTGGCGTATTGGTTCATCTACTGGAAAGATGTGGTTTGGGAGCTCTTCATCACCCAGGTGATGCTCAACTTCCCAGACAAGGCCCGGAAGGTCGTCATGGACTCGATGAGGGAGGCTCTGCCCAAGAGTGTTGACGTTGATGTCCACTTCAATCCCAGCTACAATCCGTTCCAGCAAAGACTCTGCATGTGTCCAGAGGGAGACTTCTTCAAGGCTTTCCACAGGGATAACTGCCAGGTCGTGACGGATGTCATCGAGACGGTGACTAAGGACGGCATTCTGCTCAAGTCTGGTCAGAAGCTGGAAGCCGATATCATCATCACTGCGACGGGACTGTACTTCCAGCTTTTTAGCGGCGTGAAGCCCTTGGTGGACGGTCAACCCATCAACCCCGGGTCGCAGTACGCATGGCGTGGCTGCATGATCGAGTCTCTCCCCAACATGGCGTTCGTGATGGGCTACGTGACGACATCCTGGACTCCCGGCGCAGACCTGATGGCCAAGATCGTGACTCGCGTCATCAAGCAGATGGAGAAGACGGGTTCGACGAGCGTGATGCCCGTGATGGAGGACCGAGAGGGCAAGCCGAAGAATTTGCTCGTCAGCGCGACCAGCAACTACTTCACCAAGGCGGCGGACAGAATGCCCAAGGTGACGGGTGAGGCGCCGTGGTACGGGCGAGTGAACTTGGGTATTGACTGGTTGGCGTGGATGTTTGGCAACGTCACCACGGGGCTGCTGTATGGCGGCGCTCAGAGCAAGAAGGACTCATAGCGGCGTTTGACGATAGAGAAGCATAGACCATGCTACGTTTGATAATGAATGGATTATGACTGGATTAAATTATGAACGAACAAGAGTGCGTTTGGCCTTTCATCTTGACTATATTGATGGGATGCTACCCGTGCCTGCAAGACCAGATGATAGAGGGAACGACAACAAAGATTCACCATAACAATCATTTCCTTGAAGTTAACCCAAATTTCCAAAGACACAAAAACAAGGCTCCAGCCAAAGTGAAGCGCCACTAGTTCTCCCATGACCAGGCTGGAGATTCCGTCAGCCGCCTCCTGCGTGTCTGTGAACGGCTGGGAGGATCTGCATTAGCCAGAGTCCAGACTGCGCCATTCACCACTTGGTACTTTGTGACCATAGTTGAAGAAACTCACCGATGGATCCATCTTTCGTCTTTAAGACTTACAGCAAGACAAATCTTCTGGAATGTGTGCATCATGATCTGGTCCAACGACTCCAAAGCTTGTCATCGTCGTCGTCTCCATTGGACACCCAAGACTCCATTTTAGCCTAGGCACGCGGGGAAATCCCCGAATGCAAAGAGAATAAACTCGGACCCCCACTACCGGACACCCGGTCCATTCAACTCATCTCTTTTCTCTTCAGCAAAGCTCATGACCCGCCCGGGGACGGCTCGTCAAGCCCCCCGGTCTATTGGTGTTGTCGATATCCGCCTGTCGTCACATTGACCCCCACTCATCACAAGCATGTGGTATTTCTCTCCCGAGACAAAACTCAATTCTGTTTCTCCGAGATGGAACAGGCTTCAGCTTTGATGTCTCTGGGCGTTTGACTATGGGCCTCCTGACGGACCTTTCATTGTCGAGACTCTGCCTCGTGGTTGTCTTGGTGGTGATTGCTGGTCTTGGTACTCGCCAGTTTCGACGATGGCATCGTCTGCGCCATATCCCGGGCCCCAGAGGCGCAGGTTGGTCAACATGGTGGCAGCTCAGTGGAGCTCTCAGCGGTCGCTATCATGAACACCTTAAGCAGGCTGCAGACCAATTCGGTATATATCCCCTGTCATACTCACGATAACTCATGATGCTGAATACTGACAATTCCCAGGCCCTCTTGTCCGCATTGGTCCAAATGAACTACTGTCAACAGACCCCGATGTATTGCGCAACATGTCAGCAGTGCGCAGCACCTATACCAAAGGCGACTTTTACATGAGCGGCAGGATAGTCCCAGATGTTGACAATGTTGTCTCCGAAAGGAACGAAGCCAAGCACAAAGCCATGAAGGCCAAGATGACACCAGGAGTATGTCACCAACACTATATCGTGAATAATTCTAATAATCTCTAGTATTCTGGAAAGGAGAATGAAGGCTTTGGTTTCGAGGCAGGCCTTGATCGCCAACTGCTCAACTTCATAGCCCTCATCGATCGCAAGTACACCTCGGCGCCTGGTGAGACGCGCCCTGTCGACTTGGCCGAAAAGACGCAGTTCTTTGCCCTCGATGCTATCGGTGATGTCTCTTTCGGCGAGCCGTTTGGATACCTCACCCAAGATGAGGATCTTTACCATTACAATGAGATCAACGTTAGCTCCTTGTCAGCCATGGACGTGGTCTCAGTCTATCCCTGGCTGACAAAGATCGTTCATCGATGGCCCCTGAAGCTGTTACTGCCACGAGAGGGAGACCAGGTGGGCTTTGGGCGTTTGATGGGGTAAGTTATAGACCCAACTGAGTCTTGGGTTTACTCTAACGGTTACCGTCTTCAAGATTTGCGACACAGTTTGTCCGGGGACGGCTTGCTGAAGGTGCTGCGCCAGCAAAGGACATGATGCAGGCTCATATCAACAACGGCATGAATGAGGAGGAGCTCATCCAGCAAGTCTTTATATCCATGTACGTGTGTAACCATACTGTCGACTTCAAGGGGAACTCACATATATAGCATCGCCGGTTCCAACTCGTCCGCTCATGCTCTGCGCATGATCATCCTCTCACTCATCACCAACCCCCCAGCACATGCCTCCCTCCTCGCCGAAATCCGCCAACACGCCTCCTTAGTGGGCACGCCCATATCCTGGGCTCAGATCCAGACACTACCGTACCTCCAAGCCATCGTGCGCGAAGGTCTCCGCATGTGGCCCCCACTCGCTGGTTTGGGATTCAAACAAGTGCCCCCTGAAGGCGACACCATCAACGGCTACTTTGTTCCAGGCGGCACGCAGGTTGGACAGGGCTTTCATGCCGTAGGGCGATCTCGGTTCGTATGGGGCGAGGACGCCGACATGTTTCGCCCGGAACGATGGCTACTTGCCGACGAGAGCGAGTTGAAGAGGATGACGGCGGCCTGGGACACGCATTTTGGCCACGGCAAGTATGTGTGTCTTGGAAAGCCCATAGCCCTGATGGAGATTCATAAAGCTGTCTTCGAGGTATGAGATACACCGGCTATTTGGTGAAAGACGTGCTGACTTGCCACAGTTGATCAAACGATACGATTTCGCCATCATGAATCCAGAAAGGCCCATCAATATTCAGGCTTCAGTTTTCCTCTTTGCGTCTGACTTTTGGGTCAGGATCTCTCGACGAAATTACCAAGATATCGAGGAAAAGAAGTAATGGGTAGTATTTGCCTCGAGGCAACTATGTTTATCCCTGGTAACCCTCTTGGGCAATGAAACGATATCGTCGTAAAGCAGCCAGCCAACAGTAGCGCCAGCTTAGTCTGGGTATGGTTCTGCTAAATATTGGAGCTCTGGGGTCGCCGGTTTGGGTCTGGATACCAAACCGAACCTCATGAGCTGTCGCAATGGAACTTGGTGCTTGTGTAACCATGCCTATGTGAATAGATCCCCCCTCAGGATGCCCCCTTTCTCAATAGGGAGCTGAGAATTGGCCAGGAACCGTAAAGGCCCTGGATCTCCAAGCTGGATCTCCACCATTCGCCTTGTATAGAATGCTCAGCATCTAGACTTTGCTACCAAGCAGCCCACAAGGGACATGTTCTCGGGGCGAGGAAGTAATGCAAGGTTCATCCCTCAGGATCATCAACCCTCCTCTTCTGGCTTCCGTGATGGTGTCCCTAGAGTTTCCAGGCCCCTCGCCCCCGCCAACTCCGGTGGCGCATTCGCCGGAGCATCAGCAACCTTCCCTTGTCCCATCGCCTCCTGGTATTTCCGACCTGTATCATCCAGTAACGCCTGGACCTCTCCTTCTCTTTTCACAATTTCTTCTCTTTCTCTCTTGAGTTTTTCCACTCGTGCCTGTTTACCCTTCATATCCTCTTCCATGCCCTTGAGTGTTGTTTGCAAACGAGCAAGACATTCCGTCAGGCTGGGAAGAGGCGCAATCTTGGGTGGTACTTGAAGGACCTCCTGGGCAGGGTCCTTCCGGGGCTTCTTGAGACCGTCCATTCCTGCACGTGTCTGAGCGGCTTCATACGCGATCCGACGTTCTGCATCGCTGTCAGACGATGAGTCTGAAGTATGTCCTTCGGCTGCGTTGATGAGTTCGGCCATCTTCTGTCGGTCATGTTTGCGCCTCTCTTTCTCAGCTCGCTTGCCCAAGGATAGACCCCCATCTTCGACATAGTTGTCGAAACCCTCGCCTAGGTCTTCGTCCTCTGCTATCAAGCGAGTGTCGTCCTTTTTCTTCTTCCCAAATGGATCCTCATCATCTTCAACAGACAAAAAGTCCTTTTCCTTTGCCAAACGTGCTCGTCGTTCCTTCTTCTCCCGGATCTCAGCCTCGGATAAGATCGTCGTGGTCACTTGAGGTTGATTAAAGTCCGAAGACTCGACTATTACGGCGCCTTCAAGCTCGGAGGCATCAAGATCCATCATGTCGGTGTCGTCGGGCGGTAGTGTCGATACGTTATGGGGTGTGTTCGGGGTGGATGACTGGAGTTCGTCGAGGTATTCCTTGCTGTACCTTGGCCGATCGTCATCGTCTCCAAGTGTTCGCATAGGTAGTCCCTTGGTGCCTAGGCCCCTCTTGATGGCACTATTCTCAAGTGCGCGCCCCAAGGGTCCCTTCTTAGGCGTGAACACCTCGGTGGCGTCTTCGTCGCCCGCAGCTCCATCGTCTCCGCCGAATGATAGTCGCGAAGCTTTCTTTGGCTTCTTTTTCTGCTTCAGCGAACCTGAACGGCTGATGGCTGGTCGAACCACCACCGGGCCATCATCCTCGTCATTGTTGTCGTCTCGAAGGCTCTCGGCGTCGGCTGGGTTAAAGCTCTTTCTCAACCCAGATTGTCTGAATGGTTTACGGCCGGTTTTTGCGCCGAATAAAGGCTTGGAAGGTTCTGTAGGCGCAAGGGTCAGCCTTGGTTCTCATCAGCAAGAGTCGCGCATTGAAAGCAGCTTGGGGTACTCACCATCGCTGGAGCCAGTGTCGCCGCTCGGGGCCGACACGCTCTCGGCAGTATCGTCCTCGTCGGCAACCTTGATGACCTTGGCCTTGCGTTTTCCGGCAAAGGAACTCATGATTGCGACCGTTTGGCGCAAGTTAATTTTTGAAGTTTTGTAGGTTTGCGACGCGCTTTGAGGCGGGCCAGAAATAGAGTGAGTGACGTGCATTTTAGAATCTTATCGGTCGGCACGTGACCTAGCTTTTCCCGCCAACTGCGAAATGGAGGAGCTCTCCCAGCCGCGATCGCGTCGCATCTAGACCAGCATCAACAAGTTAAAAACAACCTTGACTGCTCAAGATGGCGCCCGCACAGCCCGAGCTGAAGAAGGTGCGTTTTACATGTTCTGCGCTGCTGCATAGTATCAAGCTGCTCTTCGGCGCTTGCCTGGTGCTTCAGCTGCCTTGCGATCTGATCTTGGCTAACTTTTCCTATGCAGTACCTCGACAAGAGACTGTTTGTACAGTTGAACGGCAGCCGTAAGGTCATCGGTGTCCTCCGTGGCTACGATGTAAGCGCATCTACGATGCTTGCGAAAGCTCTTGGCTGATTAGAATAGGTCTTCCTGAACATTGTCATGGACGAGGCGGTGGAAGAGAAGGACGGTGGAGAGAAGGTCAGACTTGGCATGGTTGTATGTTTTCCCCCTCTTCTTTCACTCTATGGCGTATGGATACTAATCAATATAATAGGTCATCCGTGGTAACTCGGTGGTGATGCTCGAGGCACTGGAACGAATCGGCGGCGACGAGCGACAAGGCAGATAATCGTCACTCACGCACGGCGGAGACATGTGGAGAGAGACAACTATGGGAAATTATTGTCATGCTTATTTTTGGCGTTTGAGGTCGAAAAATGAAGATCAAAGTCCCCATATTGGACGATTTCGTTTGGGGAGGTCAGGTCACATCTTGCTAGACATCAAGAGAGAGGACTTGACATCTGCGGCCGGATCCTATTTGGTCCAGACCTTTTCGTCGTACCAGTCCATGAGCTTGCCGCCATACGTCTTTTGCCAGCCTTTGATGCCTCCGATCAGGATCTCAGCCTTGATGTCGGTCTCGCCAACTTCATCGAGGTAGTCCTGCATCCAGCCAGCACATCGCGGGCCTCTGCTGCCACAGCTCCCTTTGAATCGTTAGTGGCGGATTGGTTCAGCTGACTAGATATAGAATGCTCACCACAATAGAAGATAATTCTTCGAATGCCTGCCTGCTTGCAAAGCTGATAGATGACGGGCCGTGTCTGATAGAATGTATGGGCGGGGAAGTTGATGGACGTAGCAACGGTGCCGCCCTCCCAGTCGGTCCTCCTAACATCAACCAGCAAAAAGTCCCTCGTAGCTCCCTTCCCAGCAGCTGCATTCTTCTCAATGAGGCTTGCAACTTCGGCTGGTTCAACTCGAGGGCACGAAGCCTTTGCCTCGGGGAAAGCTTCCCACCACTGCGGGGTGGCCTGCGGGGCATCCGAAGCCATTCTGAAGAGTCTCGGTGGTGCTACACGAAAAGAATTGCGAGTTGGCGTCTGACACGATGTTAGTGCTCGAGCGATAAACCCGGGGCAGAAGAAGAGCTTTGACATTGGATGAGGTCTCGATATGTCGAGGGGAGAGTTGATGATGGAGTAGAGCTTCGGAAGTTGGGCCCGATTCTGCGAGTGTCTAATAAGCCCGTCGCTGGCCGAACAGCCACTTCTCCGCGGACGCTTCACTTGAAACATGAATTGCAAAGTATTCGGTATAAGCCATGAATGCGAAGGCATTTCAAGGCTTGTTCAACTGGTCAATGGCTTGTTGGAGTTTACATCCTGTTGGGCGTCAAGGAAGTGAATGTGCCTGTTCCGATTGACTTCGGAGCCTATTGACTTGGAATTGAGCCCAGCAGGATATGCCAAGCATAGTTCGTATTTATTCTACTCTGTAAATACTGTTATCTGAGGCTCTAGGGGCCGTTGTTGTGTGGTAGCTTTGTAACCAAGTCGCGCCTCAAGAATCCTCAATCTCCCAACGAGTGACGCTGCAGAAGTTGATCGATTTACAACGATTTCAAGACGACTCCCGAGGAGACAGGGGACCCCCTTTTGACGAATGTCCGCAGTGCACCCCTTTGGTATTGCGATGACAGTATGGTTACAATTCAATGCTTCAATAAAAACCCAATGGGTCAAGTATTGGCGCTCATTAAAACAGCTCCAGGGTCTCATGTTGAGGGCATTCGTGAGCTCTGTACTAGCTACAGCACGCCCACACTAGACCCGACTGGTGTTGAGAGAATCTGAGAGTACGGTAAGACCATGGTATCTGCTAAGGAAATACCGCTACGACTACCGCATCGACTCAGCAAACTGGCAAAACTTGGTGGGTCTCTCGCCCCTTGCTGACTTCTGTTTTACCTCTTATGATTCGCTATCCCGCAGTAAAGGCTCTCGCTGGCAGCTTGGTTCGAAGCTTTGAAGACCAATTGCGAGGACATAGCCAGGGTCTAGGGACCCTACTATGGCATCAGCACACAGGACGGCCAGGACATCCGAGTGATCACCAATTGTCCAAACAAACTCCAAAGTCGCCATCATTGAGCTTTCCTACATTTCAGAAATCATAGTCCATCAGTATCTGAAAATAACGACCCTTCCTTCCACGACCAGGCTGTTTTGCATGAAGCTGTCTTCTTGGGCAGAAGCCAGGGCTGCGTTGAATTCAAGTTCAATCTGGCCAGGAGTGGTTCGCCGAGACGGATCTGACGGACCACCGGATCCTAAAAAGCATGGCATACCTGGCCATCGGAACTTAATCCTTCCCTTTTGATCTGGCGATTTTGAAATTACAAGATAACTCCAATGACGTTAAAAATACCGTTATAGAGAAAGGATATTTCGCAATCTGATATTATTTTTATAATTTCATTCCATATTATTTCACCCTGTTTCGTTACAAAGTACGGAGTCCGTCGTCACCGACGGGATTAACCGACTTACACGAAATCAGAGGAGCTCAAGTGCCGCCCATCACCACAGGGTACCTATAGCCACCTCATAGGTGGCTGAAAGCCGCCACCTATGTATTATCGATAAGCCTCAAGTGGCGACCCCATAACCCTGCAAATCCATACGTTGTAAAAAAGGGGTTACGAATCGTTCAGGGATGTATACAGGCATCGAAGCCATGCTTGTTAGCTAAACGGTGGCAGACGGGGATTGATGATGAATGGTCAACTCGACGGTTCAATGAGAAAAATGCCACTCAAGAGCTGCTCCAGTGACCTTGTTTTGTGATATGGCGACAGTTGTATTCTCACTGACTCTATGTCACGAACGCCTCTTCAGTTTGACATGCATTACCATGGTCAGGAAGCTTCGGACCACATGAAGCTCAAGGGCACATGGCTTACTGCCTAGATGACAGCAGACTTACCGATTCGTGACGTTTGTGAGACGAAGAAGTTTTTGAACCGCTCACTGGATATATCGCCCTACGCCATATCCTGAATCCGAGCTAGCTATCACTTCCATACTCACTTCTCCCAGTACACGCTTCCCTAGGGCTTCAATGGCTTCAGAGAGGATGATGGAATATATCTTCTGCTTAGTGAATGGAACCTTTTCTTCATTACGCACCTTGAAGGATCACGGGGAAGAAGTGTCCGAAATGTCTTGCCATGTCGGAAGAATGACTGCTTTTTCGTCAGCAGCAATTTAAAAGTTCCCTCAACGATTAGCCTGTTGGTTAGCGCGGCACAGCCTCACCTTTTGATTCACCACTGCCGTCCAGGCCGTGTTGTGGTGATCACCATTCCCTCGGTCTCTGGGGCTACTCGTCGTCAAGCTTGGCCTCCTACATTACCTCCCGACAACATCCTGGAGCTCTATGGCTTGGAGCGCTCGCCACCATCGCCTTATATACAAATATACGCAATTTAGATGCCAAAATGGTGAAGACTAGCAAGTTATCTTTGCCTGCGTGTGTTATTGGGTGATATCGTCCTTCGTTGTGGCGGAACCCCACTGATCTGACCCTCCCTTCCTTCAAGATAGGAGGCTTGACTTGTATTTACTGAACTGTTCTACCGGTCTCTTAAGACTGGGATCTTCCAATTAGCGAAGTTTGGTGGCACTCGCCGAGGATGGAAAGGCGTGTCTGGAAGCCGGGGGCGGAGCCGAACATGACTCCTCGTAGGTGCGTTGGGCATGACCATAATGATGAACTTGGAGAGAGTAACTGTCTCAGTGAAAAACGTATGGCCCCTCGACGACTATCGTTTCCTTCTGTAGAGCTTTGGCGACACTGAGTTTGGTGATACCAAGCCTTTCCTTGCTTGTTGTGTCGCATACGTACCTTCGTTGGGACGGCACGTCGTTGAAGCTCAGGTTGACCCACTCGAGCTTGACTTTAACTACTACGGTATCGGTTTAAAAGCTGGCTTCTCACAATCTCCGAAGGATCCAATGGCCCTCAGAGCACATTAAGCTCTCCTCGCGTAGGCGAGGAGAGGGTTTGCCCAAGCTATGGCAACGATTGTGACGATGAATTTGCTCCCGGGTCACTAACGAGGGAACTATCTCACCTTACCTGCTGTATATACTCGGCGGTTTAATGGATGGCACTCTGCTTGTTGCTCGATTCTCCTACAGACAGATACTGAGCTCGAAGACCTTGAGAAGTTCTGGGAGCTGTGAGCACCAGCTAGGTGACCTTCACCGCCGGTCACTAATCCATGATGCGTGGCGTGGAGGTTTTCCGATTCTTTGTCTCACCACTACAAATAAACTCTTCGGCTAGGCGCAGGAGTCAACCCATTGCCCTTCACCAGCGATATCAGAGGCACGGCCCAGACGCGGAAGGGGTTCCCATGCATCGGAACGTGACATGCTCTTGACTTAGCAATGTACGATAAAACACCGGTCTACCAATTTGTTGCATCTACTTGCATTTCGGTGAGTAGCAGATGTGACTCCAGAGCCGGAGTCAAGTTGCCTCCCTTCGTGGGCAAGGTTTTGTAACACAATGAACTTTTCCCGACCTTGTTCAGGTACATAATCAACTTATTACTTTATGATGGTTACTGGACGAGAAGTATGAAGAGTCATAGTTGCTGTCTCGATCTATGGAACACACCGGCTACTGACATCTAATTCCCACTCTACTAGGTAGGCATGCATATAAGGTCAAGGGGCTCACCACCTTGATTGACTCGCCCGTTGGTATTTCTCAACATAACGCCTCTCGGGTTTCATTTCTTGCTTGTTTCCACCAACCCTTCCCGATAATCTTCGGCCTCCGAAACTTTCAACACGACCACAAGACACTGGCCAGCTTCAACACAGATAAACTTCGTCCTACAGGGTACAGGGGCTTTAAATGTTAATTATTGACCAAGTAAAAGGTACTGGTGCTTTCTTCTTTATATTATGCTTACGCTTTGAGAAGGTATCTGCCATTTCTCGCCACTAATCGTCAAGTCCCTAACTAACAACTTCACAAATCATGGTGAAGTATTTTGCCCTTTGGGCCTGTGGGAGGCATGGCTGCGGGCTTATGAGGGGGGTAGTTGCTTTTCGGCATTTAAAACCCCTGTGGCCCGTAAAGACCCGTTGAAGGGTGAGTGCTGATCGAGGACGGCATCAGTTGTGGAACAATAGTCTTTCATCGTTCTCACCCAACAAGGGTCTGGTCAAATAACTAACACAACAATCTAACCCCTGCTGATCTGCCATATAGAACTTGTCTTAAATGACTAGATTCTGTGCTATGCAGAGATAGGCACTACATCGTAAAAGACAATAGCACACTTAGCCGTAAGAGCTTAATTCTATTATTCTAATCTAATAATTCTTTTACTAAAAGAGAGCCCTAATAAGATTGAAAAGTGCTATAATAGAGACAGCTCCAGCTCTTTGCTGATACTGCTTTTATGGTTTCCTCTCATGTCTTACTGCTCTGTTTCGTCGTTATAAAGTGAGCATTGCTCTCGAGTGTGCCATAGGTACTTCATGACGATGCGGTGACAGGGATGGTTTCGCACAGGTTGTGTAACTGGCTTGCAGGTATCAACAGCTCTCAGCGGGTTGCGGGCTGGTTGCCGGCCAACTCGACCTCTTTTGACCAATCACGGGCCACCTACATCAAGCTCCTTCATCAATGTGGGTCGCCGATCTCGACCCACCTTTTCATTTTGACTTGGTGCCCTCGGACGACCAGATGCCGGGTACAAATATGGAGGGCTTGGATCTAAAATCTTCTAAAAGTCTATGGTCGCATTGTTTTAATTCTTAACGCCTAAAGATGTCTAATGTTCAAGAGAGCCCTCTTCTAGACGATACGTCGCACAGGTGAGAGTGCAAGGCTGTGCGTGACCATATGCAAAACCTGGGTGGACTTCTGAGCGACCCAACGGAAATAACACGGCCGTAACACAACTGAAGCCTATACCCAAGATTCGATGACCAATAACCAAGGATTGAGGCCTGCAAACTGCCTTGAAGAAACACAAGGCGTGCTGTTTTTCTGCCCAAACCCATCTACCAATCCATTGCCCATATTATTAACGAACTGGGCCTCACGCAGCTACACCTCTCTGGCACCTCCAGGTACCAATCTTCGAGTTACCACCACGGCGAAAAGTGTGGGTGTGGATTTGTGTAAGTTGGGCTATCGACCAATCCATTGCCCATGTCGTTGACAAACTGGGCCCCACGCAGCTACACCTCTCTGGCACCTCCGGGTACCAATTTTCGAGTTACCGCGAAGAAAGGTGGTCTGGGTGTGGGTTTGCGTAAGTTGGGCCCAACTTTCTGCCTTCCGGTCGTCAACAAATACAAGCTGACCATCCGCCAGTGTTACTGCGGCCACGGAGTAATGAAAGTGAGCGTCGATCCTTGTCCGAGGTGCGGTGTTCAACGTTGTCCAAATTGCGAGACTCAGAGATTCAACGCCCGTTCTTACGAATATATTACGAGGTTTGGCGTTGAGGAGCGTGAGGTTTAACGGCGTACCCATGAACAACGGGGCAACCAATGGGGTCTAACTGCACTGCTCAGCAACGCAGCATCCGACGACTCGTTGGTAGGTGGTCTCCGTTATCTGATGATTCCGAACATCAAATCGCTAATACAGTTTGTGGCAGTGTGCATTAGTTAGGGAAACAGACGAGTTGCTTAGCGAACGATGGGGAATACACAATACTGGTTCGACACTACCACACACAGTGGGCAGCAACGATGGTTCGAATGGATCGACTCAACAGAACCTACCGAATAACCAACTCAACAGAACCGAATAGACCGAGTCAACACAACCGGGCGAGTGGGGAAAATAGTTTACAAAACTATCAGGATATTCGCCTCGAATGAGAACACAGCAAATGGAGTCGGGCCTGTGGAATCATTGCTCCACGATGCCTAATCTAAGCTCGCCCCGCTGGGAACGTACTGTGCCGTGCATTTGAGGGATTCTATCAAGGTGCTCGATCCATCCTCGAAGAATCCATTACTGGTGAGATTGGCGGTCCCCCATTGAGGGGAGCCCAGGGCCCAAAAGCTTGGGTATCTGACAGCAACTGGGATCCATGGATGCTAATGGCCTGGCCCCAATGGTGGAGACCCGTAGGCTCTATGAAGTACTGAAGAAGAAGGCAGGGACCATGTTCGAGAATACAGCTATATTTCTTGTAAATAGAAAACGACTAAAACAAGAAGTTCGATGAAGTAGGGAAATGAGGAAGACAATCCAAAATACATGGAAGGCAAAATGTTGCAATAAATACGCCCCCAACATCCCACTGCCGTAACTGAGGAAGACCAGTAGCAATAAGTGAGTGACTCGGCCAAGACTCAAGGGTGCAATAATGTCAGACGAGCAAAACTAACAGGAAAGGGCAAACCATCATGAACTATATGGAGAGACGCCCAGCACTCTCAGGCCATTCTCAAACACCTGCCTCGCATTCTCATACAGGGCCAGCCTCGCCTTGTTAGCTTCATCCTTGCCCGTCCAATCCTGCTCATCGTCTCCATCCAGCGTTACCATGACTTGGTCGACGAGTCGCAGCAGGTAGATGATGATGAGAGACGGCTCAAGAGTCTTGAAAGATGCCTGCGCTATATCGGGATACTGTGCCATGATCCGCAATAGCTCGGCGTGGTCCTCCACCTCCAGAGAGGCATAGTCTAGTGCTGCGTAGTCGAAGTTGGCCGGCGCTTCACTCAACTTTGAGGTCAGCCTGGCATAACAGTTCTGGATCGCTGCGCCGGATTCGCTAACGAGCGATGTCATCTTCTTAGAGTCCACGGCGTATGGCGTCGTCCGCTTGTGAGTAAAATCCTGGATGAAAAGGCCAGAGAGTCCAAGGAGATCCACCGACTTGTCAGTCTTATCCACAAAGAGGGGTTCCTCCGTCTCCTCGTCGATGCTGGTTTGCATCACAGTGTGACATCCATCCAGGTAGTCGCTCAGCAATTTCGCATCCTTGAACTGATCCGGCAGTTCATTGATCTTGGCAACTAGCACATGCTGGATGCGCTCGGCGACGTCTTGTCTTCCCATCAGCTCGAGACACTTTGTAACCCGGTGGAAGTGCATCTCCTGGTCAGCGACCACGTAGATCATCTTGTCGAACTTGTGTGCCTTGTACCTGTCAAGGGCCGCCGCAAGGTCGCGCAAGAGGTATGAAGTCGTCCCATTTCGATAACGCGCCACGGCAGTTGAAAGCCCCTTTGCACCATGTTTGGAAAAGTCGATCATCCAGGAGCCGTCGTGCTCTTCGTATACCCCCTTCTCCTTGAGAGCCTGCTCAACCTCGGCAACTGATTCGGCGCTGAACTGGGACTCTCCAGAATACTCGTCAAATGTCACACCGAGTCGTGCGTAGGAGTTCGTGTAGTCTTTCACGGTAGCGTCACGGAACTGTTGCCAGAGTGCAATGGCCTCTGGGTCCTTGTCCTCCATCTTCTTGAAGAAGATGTCCCTCTCGGCATGTAGGCCGCGCGCCTCAATCTCGCTGGCGTCCTTCCCCTCCGCCTTTGCTGCCTTGACTTCGTCATGTTCCGGCTTGAAGAGTTCCTCAATCTTGTGATTGACTTCGAGTAAATGACGGAGTGGTTGCTTGGCAAACTCCTCTTCGGAGCCAAATCTCTGCCAGCCAGCGGCGAGAAGTCCAATCTGCTTACCCCAGTCTCCAAGATAGTTCATCTTGACCACGTCCCATCCCATACTGGCGTGGATGTTGGCCACGTATGAGCCGACCAATGTGCTGCGCAGGTGTGACACAGAGAACTCGCTCGCCATGTTGGGCGACGAGAATTCGACAATGACCTTCTTCTTCGGTCCATCCGGCGCAGCTGCATCGGCCAGACCGAGAGATGAGTCATATCCATATGAGGCGCACCTGTCATGGATGTAAGGTAGCAGAAGGCGGGACAATGTGTTGGGCGACGAGAGGACTCGCAGGTGTATGCCATCCGCGATGGGACAGGCAAACGGCGGCACCCTCGGCAACTATTCGCGGATGCTGGTCAGTGATGCTTGATACTTTGCATATTTCTGCTTGTAGAGATCGTACTTTGTGGGCGAGATCTGATACTAGATCTTTGGGATTGATGTTCTTCAGTCTAAGCCTCGGAGAAACGATCACGAGGTCTCCCTGTCCAGTTACATTGGACTGCTGGATGGCTTCGTAGGCGACCAACCTGTCGCAGTGGACCAGTTTCTGCAGCGTGTCTGCAAGATAGGCTCGGAAGATGTCCTGGGGATTGGTCACGATGTTGGCGCCAGGGAACTCGGGCATGGGCGTGTCCAGCCCTGCCTTGCCAAGTAGGTTCTCGATCTCGGTGACGGAACAAGTAGTCGCCATAGCCACGGTGTTGCAGGTTTGAATTGAGGGCCCGAGGTGTCTGAGGGCACAAATACAATTCGGTTGCCTCGTGACGGATGTGACAGAAAGGTCGAGAGCGCTCCAGTGGCATTTGAATGAACCTGTAGAGTATCGGCATTCCCGTCAGGCATCAAGACCTACCAAAGCCCGATACTGGCAAGAGGTGGTGATTTGCCTGTCGTGTCTTGCATCACTTGCTGTGCTTCTGGGCTGCATTGATGCGCTGGCCATAACGCGCCATTGGGTTGTGTTGGGCGATGGTTGTGTGAGGCTGTATGGTGTCGATTGGTGGGCGACTTCCCCCTCTACTTACAACGAGACTCTGGGTGACGGACTCCGAGGTCGTGACAGGCGCTGACCGGCTACAGCTTCCTGTCTGATGCTGTCATGATGGCACCAGTAGGCAACGTGTCATATCTCGTTGGTGTAAGTCGTCGATGAATCTCTGTCCCCGTTGAACCGATGTGACGGATAAGGCTGTCTGCCACGCGTGCGGGGAGGTCCTCTGTAGGCTGTCAGTTAGACTTACAAACCGGATATTTGGAATTCCGTATAGGCACGACGACACCCCTGCTATCCATGCCATACCCCATGTGTAACCCTCCAAAGATCCCTAATGAAGACCAACGCGGCTTGGCGATGCGGTCGCCTTGAATCCTGCGAGGAGTCACACGTTAATATCCATACATCCGTGGTCCCTTGTGATCATAGGGCCGAGGCAAGATTGGGTTTCAGGACAAACACGTTTCTGTACTTTGACTCTGTGGCCGCTAGCTGCGCTTTTGTTTATCCCGCCCAGCTCCGATACAGCCTAACTCCTCGTCAACCTCCGACCGAGATGCGTCTTGGCGGCGTCGGCTTACGGGCCGCCTCCAGCAGAAGTAGACCAATGCAACGATGCAGATAATGACGGTGATTACCACCACTATGATGAACGGCACCGGGTACGATGGGTTCCATGCATCGAACAGTTGAGCTGCCAAACTCATTAGAGTTAGGACCTGGCAGTTGTTAGCGAGATGGTTGATGGGTCAGCAACAGGAGCCGAAAACTCACTATCTGAAGAGCGGCTATTGACTTGATAAGTTGTTGTAGCTTCTGTTCCTGGTCGAATCTCGAGATTTCCTCCTCGGCTTTATCATCCTTTCGCTGTTCTCAATTATTAGTCCATGTGAAATCATAGGGCGGAACATGTTAAATAGAATGAATACTTACGTCGCGCCTGAAGTCATCATAAGCCTTCATGAGCAACTCCAAATCCTGGTTCACGCTTTTCAGGTCCCGGCTTATCTCAACAAGTTTGTGAAGCGCCGCCATGGCAATGGGGTCTTGCTTGAGGCTCTGGAATAGCCTCCCATGGGGGTTTCCGTCGGGTCCAAAACGGACATCCTCCTCGAAGATGAACCTGTCAAACCTTTCCAGAAGCCTCCAGTTGCAGGCAGTAACCTTTTTCAAGGTATTATTGAATGATTTCCCCCATTTGCGTAGCTGCTTTGAATCGATGTCCTGGGCCTTTGTCTAAAATAAATAGTAGGGTTAGTCAATGATTGCTTCTCTGTTAAATGCCAATAGACTTACAAAGGCATCGAGGCTTTCCCTAAAGCACCTTTCAATCGCCCATTGATGTTCGAGAATCGTGTTGAGTTGAGAGACTAGGGTCTGAAGCCCATAAACCCGAGGATGCTGGAAAGTGGCAGCGGTTTCCTCGGTCATGGTAATGGGATCAGTAGTTCCACCATCCTCATCAAGTTCAGCGTCGGCTTGAAGTCTCTGCTTTTGTGGTTCCTGGAATAGGTCTTCGTTGAAGAAGAAGGCAGTCCAGTAGTTTTCGCTTTGTCCGGTTATCAATGCTGAGGAGACAACTTCGTGAATGAACTTGTATCTAGGTTCGCCTTGTAATTCCGTATTCTTGTTGCGGCAATTGTCCTTCTGGCAACAGGACGGATACAAGAAGTCTAGGCTGTCTCGACTTCTCATATTGGCCGGCGATCCTCCATTCGAAACTGTTCGGTTATCTTCGGCATCTTCGGTAGCGAGGGCATAGGACGGGCAATTGAAGAGGAGCGAGAAGGATTTCCACGCTGTCTAAATAAACGGCCAAAAGTCATGGTCAGCAAAGTCGATAAAATAGTTTCTCCCCCTTTCAACGTTGCCAACATACAAATTCTCGTACTCCGAAGTATGGCCGTGGGCTGTTGTCGATGTACTTTGCGAGCAGCTCGCGAAACCCCTCTGCTTGTGATGCAGGTAGCTGTCGAATAAGCTCAAGAATTTCGTCTCCGCCAGGGTTGTTTATATATCTATGTAAAGATCATCTGTTAGGCAAAATAAAAAGGATTGAAACGCAGGCGAACATACATTCGTCGAGGAACGAGTGGCGAGCTGGTGCCACCATGTGCCTCAAGCAGGCGCTGTAACGGTTAGCAGGGAAGCCCTTGGCAGGCTGCATTGATCTACTTGCCGGTTTCCTAAGAAGTTCAGAGAACTCTTGAATGGAAAGCTGTTTGCCGAAAGACAATTGACCAAGAACTCCGTTGAGCCTCGACCTGTCAGGGCGGCAGTTCCAATCCCACATCCAGATGGTTGGTACATTATGCCGCTCGGTGGGAGACTTGGAGGTGTCTCCTGTGATGAGGGACTGAACTAGCTTCACTTGGCGTTCCCTGGTATCAGAGGCCAGGTAAGGACCGAGTATGAACGTCGCGACTTCGTTCTCTACATCATCGCCTAGGAGAGCAAGGTAGGGCTGGTTCTCATCCCTGGCCAAGATTCTGTCGTTGGAACCATACTGACTTTGCCAGTCATCGTTTCCATCGTACAATAGCGAGAGCAGCGTTCTCCTCCCAGCGGCGAGGAACCCTGTGCTTGCTTCGTCTTGCTGGATGTTGCGGGCTCTTGGTGCTCTTCGAGCGTTAGGCAGGATAAAGTTGGCGAAAGTATACATCAGACCAGTATTTTTTCATGCCCTAGCTGGGATGACAGGTCAGTTAGTTTTCAAGATGGGTTTGGAGCCCATGTGGATTTGAATTCTGTGACAAAAACACTGGTAAGCTGATCCAATACCATTGTACATAACACCAAGGTTATCCCCCATCAAACCTCCCTCTGCTCCAACCCAACTTTTGTCTATGACCCCCTCGCGCGTACAAACACTTTTAATAACGGCCGTACCTGTTCAGTTCAAGACAAATGCGTTGACGGAAAAGCGAAGTCAGTCCTCGGACGAGGTATGTTGCTGCGAGACTCTTCAGCGTACGTTGAGTCGTTGAGTGTTGCAGTTAGGGCATCTAGGTATGCCACAGTTCGGACATGGGTCGACAGAGACCTTCATCCCTCCATGACCGCAATAGCACTGGGGAGGGTCGTGAGTATGTATACGCAACAAGGATGAGGCCCATGGCGTCAGGTGTGCCATGAGATCCCACTCACACAGATCCAGACCCATACCACCTTTCTACGAGGCGGGAGCTCCCGAAATGGAGGGGGAGAGGCCGTGGGAGGCGTAGCATGGTCGCCTTTTTCGCGTTAGATATCGGGGCCGCAAGGCGGGACAAGGTGGACAACTGGCCACGAGGCAGCCATCAGGCAACCGCGACTGTTCCTCCTCTTGACTGGGAAGGCGGCTCCGCCGCAGAAACGAGGCTGAAAAGAACTGTCATGTGGCCGTAAGCAAATGTGAGGCCCGACACGGACACGCCCTCCCCCGGGAGGCCCCCGGGGCGCAAAGGGCAGGGCCGGGAGTGGTTCAAGCATTTTTTTTTTTTATTATTTTTAATGATTTACACAAGAACAATAGGCTTTAATTAGACTTACCCAGTTAAACATAGCAATATTGGATCCAATTTATAAAATTCTCGAGGCGTTATTAGGCGGCGACGGTGACAATCAAAATCTGTCCAGTTGCGAATCCATTCCTTTGAGGTTACACACCGCTCTGGCAGAAAAAAAATATGGCTTTGAGACAGAAGACTCCTTCGCGATCTTGATCTTCTATGGCAGAAGCTTGCCAGAACCGACATCCATTAGCTTATATGCAGTTCTCTAATGAAGCTTGTTCAGCGAGGGAAGTCTCACGAGCGAGCTCGGTAAGTACTTGGCGATTGTTCAACATTGCTCTCGGGGGTTATCTATCATGGTTCCATAGATCCCTGGTTAGCGAGACGAGGAACCAGTGTTTGATCTCACAAAGAGAGGCCGACCGGCAAATTAGCGGAAGAGTGAACCAAAGGCTCCTCATAGCAAGAAATGCCCGGAAACCCTGGGGAGGGTGGAGGGGTGCTGGGCCTTATATGTTTTCTCGCGACTGAAGGAAAGGGAGTATGTTATTATTAGTAAGATAGTAGCCTGTAAAGGCATTAGACTACCCGTGGCGCTTAGCCACTAGACCATTATTGCTCCAGATTTCCCATCGAATTCATAATGACAGCCCCCCAGTCGAGATACCCGTCGAACCACACCGAAGGATCGACCCCTTGTAGCATCTCGGTCGTCCATGGCGTTCCTCCGTTCCAAGTTTGCATCTGAAGTGGATCGGCTTGCATATCCCCGCCCATAAACGCCTCTGCTCCGTCCAAGGGTGCCTTTCCGGCATCACTGTTGTCGTTACTGTTGTCCTCCATGTCCGTGTCTCGACTCTCCTCATCCTGTATCTTGAGCGCTTCCGTACCGGCAGCCACGATCTCGGCCCAACGTTCTAGTTTTGCCCTCGTTATGCGGATTTTAATAGCGCTCATGCTCCACAGGTTGTGATCCGAGGCACCGGGTTCGGTTGACGCGACCTGAAACGTTGCGTTTGCCTCCTCGAATCGGGAGCAGACACCTGTAAGAATCCCTGACACATCCAAGGACAGACCAGGTTGAGTTTGAATTTGTGACCGAAGAGAAGCCACGGCAGCGGGAAGCCTTGGATCCGTTCCCTCTCGTAGAACAATCTGGCTGCACTCTGTTGGATCATTCTCATGACCGGGTGTGGAACCAGCAGGTGTAGCCTTCCGCGAACTTAGACTCGCTGAGTATTCGGAATCTGCTTTGAACTGTTCCACGTTCGGGTTGTCTGCACTCGTGTCGTGTGGCATTGGCGTCTTGGGCCCGGTCAAAGTGATCGGTACGGTGAACTTGGCCCATCGGCCGAGAGCTGTCAAGGCGTACACGATCTGAGCAGCTACTGGCGTTGTCTGGCAGTAGTACTCGGATATTGGGATCGCCAGCCAGTTGTCGAACCATTGCTTTAGCGCATTTCTGGATTGGTAGAATATGTCGAGGGCTGAAGCTGCCCCCAACGTGGGAGAGGTGAGTGACTCAGACATGGATATGATGCGAGGGGCGTCTAATACTGGTGGCTCATAGAGTCTCAGGGCAGCTGTGTTTATGAAAGTACATATGATTCCTGGAAGAGTCAGCTTATACGGTTCTTCTGAGATGAGCAAGTGTACTGACGATCATCTTTCAGCTCTGGGGGCAGTCCGTTTCGTATACGGTCAAGTTCCCCTTGAAACGCAGAGACATATGCGGATAATGGTGCTGTTGGTAGGCCTGCAACCTCTTCTGCGGGGTCGTCGGGGGAGTTGAGTTGGGAAATTCGCTCCGTCAGATGTTGAATGCGGACAAGATAGACGAGACGGGTGTCTGTGGGGTACTCTTTCTCTCGCTCCAAGACCCCTAGACATTCTTGAATATACTTTGTATATCGCATCGACTCTATTCGAGAGAATCCGAGTGACATCCTGGTTCAAGTTAGAAGTGGGCTTTTACATTGCAGGGAGGGGCGGCATACGCTGATGACAGGAACCAGACACCCAGGAGGGCCCTCCTTTCTTCATTTGTTCGTCGTTCGGGTTGAAAGGGCTTTACAACCATCAGATTAGTCCGCTCAAGCACGGTTGGACTACGGTGTAAGCCCAGCTCGCCGACAAGTGTAACAGCCATGGCGATTAGGTTGTTCAACTGGGCGTGCATAAAGCAGTGGTATTGATACCAAGCTGCTATGACAATGATCCCCATAAGCAAGTCGAGGGATCGCTCCGAACGGATGAGCATGTGGTCTGCGATGTGCCGCATGAGATAGTACATCTGAGCCCTCATCGATCTTAGGCTTCGGAATGATGTGACCATCCTGATGGCTGACATGAGGAATGGCCTGGTGGCCTTGAGTCTCGCTGCCGTGACATTTCGTGGAATTACGACAAAGGGATGGAGCGCCAGTAGCTCGTTTCTGTATATGTTTAAGAGTACCTCGTCCGAGGCTGGTGGAGGAGGGGCATCTCCAGATGCAGGCCTACAGATGCATTGGGGTGGGGCGTAGGAGTTGTAGGTATCAGGAATAGCCCATGGACTAGATCCAGGTGCAAAAGAAGCGTCTGAGGATTTTGATGATGGCTTCTGTTGGTTGGAGACGGCGGGATCTGCTTCTGTCGGGATGCATGTTGTATCTGTCGCCAGATCCGCGTTCGTCAGACCCCCTGAGGCCTTGAGCAGATTGACCAGTCCATTCAGCCGCTCTTCAATTTGAGCCGTTCGCCTAAAGGGTAAAAATCAGTCCCTGTTCGTGTAACGGTAGTCGATTGGGGCTCCCATCATCCCCAGGCGGCTCAGGGTTAGGGTTGACCTACGAAGGCTTTGGCTGTCTCTTCTTTCGAGGTCGATGAACCTGCTCCGTACAAACTTTGACCAATCTTTCGCATCTACAAGCATGTGTCAGTCAAGATTTCTACCGCGGCTCTTGATAAAGATATGGGGCGATGCCCGGGGGCAGCTCCGGTGGACCCGGCACTTACACCCCGATAACACGGCTCGTTCGGCATCGGTGACACGAGTTTTTAATGATCACCGGCCGACGGAGGCGGAAAGAGAAAAGAGAGTGGGTATCCGACTCACCTGTCGCACTTGGCTCCAGGAGCACAGTTTGAGCGGATGCATTTCGCCTTTGCGGTTGCACACTGAGCGCAGGCGGCTCCCCATTTAGCCGTCGCGGGCTTGGGCCTGTCGGCGGCGGCTGTCGACATCATCTCGGCCGGGAGTAGAAGCGCTTCAGCGGTACATAAACCAATCCGAAAGAAGCGGCGCAGGTTCTCAAGGGAGGAACAAGTCCGGCGGACTTTTTGGGAAGTAGGGAAACCTCCTGGCCTCTTCTTAAGAGTTGTCAGATGGTTCTTGGGCATGGATGTGAGGCGGAGTTTATCTTGAGCGCATAAAGTCCGTTCCGGCTGACTAAACGAACGCCGTGTGGGGCTGTGATTCAGGAGCCGCCGGTATTGGTCGCACCAACCACCCTTAGCTGAGGCTTATCCTCAGACGTTGCTTGTCTGAGAAGAACCGGAGACTTGGATAAAGGCCGTATCTTACGAATGACGCGCCAGCTTTGGCCTCATTGATGGACAATGAACGTCATCCATTAGAGCCTGTTAGAGTTGGTGCCTAGGCGTTTCGTGTTCAGCTCGGGTCACCGGCACTTGGCCGTTATCGACGGAGGTTGGACCAGGGGCGGCGACGTTCTGGTTGTTGGTATAGAGGATGATGATGTGATAGACTGACAAACTAAGCTGCAGGATCAGAGGTGGAAAAATTGTACCATGTTGAAGCCTCAGCTTGAGGCCACGACATCTTCCTCACATCTGGTGTTGAGACTTTGCCTCGCGAGGTAGGTATAGGCTCAAGAATGAGCTTGAGGCCCTTCTAGATTAGCCAGTCGTGGGTCGAGAAATTATTGGGCGTCCTAGCCTTATGTGCCAATATTATGCTGCTTGGACAGGCATCGTCAAGAACATACCTCAAACATCTGTGATTGGATATCATCAGGCGCGATGGATTGACGCTTAAGAGGATAACAATTTCATGACTCAACTAATCCTCACCAAGGTCCGCTGACACGCACTCTAGCAACCATACTGGAGAAAATTGAAACGCATTCTAACAAAAGAAGCCTCTATTATCGAGGCCTAAGACAAGCTCCTAGCCTTTATGACGCCCATATATCAAATACACCATATGATGGTACATGCCGCCCCGGAGTTATTATGTTGCGAAACTCCATTAGCCGACTTATACAACTCCCAACGATCCGACAATACCCCACGAAGCAGTTCTGCCTCGCTCCAGCGAAGCCATCTTACTTGGACTTGGACACACCAGCTCCAATCACACCGGGAAGCTTCTCCTCACCAACGCTGAACAGCATGCCGATAGCCAGGTACAGAATGACGACCATGGAGATGGTGAAGCCAGCAAAGAGCCAGAACTGGACACTGATGTCCTTCTTGGAGCATGCGCCGCCAGCCCAGTGGGTGACGCTGCCGCTCTCGCTAACTGTGCCCAGGCAGTGGCAGCTGAAGCAAGCATCCTTGCCATCAGAAGAACCATCTCGCTTGGCGTATCTGTTCTGGCAGAAGCCATGGCCAGAGCAGTTGGCAGTGCCCTGGATGCAGCTGTCCTCAGACGTGAAGCAGGAGGGCACAATGGAGGGGATCGAGGAGAAGATGGGGTTCTCGGCAACTGACGAGGTTTCGGCAGCCGACTCGACAGCATCCTCCACCGAGGTCATAACGGTCTCGGCCTGTCGACGTCGCAGCTCCTGTTGTTCTTCGGATTCCGTCGCATCTGAGCCCTGGGGAAGGAAAACCAAGGTGGTCTCCATCTCGCCGGACTCGGCAAGCTTCTGGAGCTTGGGGAGCTCACCCAGGAAGGTAACTGGGTGGTCGGCATCCTGTGCGCAAAGTTAGATAAGCATTTCGAGATGGAATATCGTCACAGGATATGTACCTGAGACCTGTCGTAGGTAGCGACAGTCGACTGCTCATTCCAGCAGCTTCCCTCCTTGCTAACGACCTTGCTCAGGGGGCAACCATGCTTCTTGGCGATGGCGAGGTCGTAAAAGTTGTTCTGCTCAACCTTCTCCTGGCTTCTCGAAACGGTGAAGTCGGGCTCGGTGTGGAAGATCCAGCCAAAGAACGATTCGTACTCGAAGGTTGGCATTCCCTCAACCACAACAACAAGCTGCTGGGGCGTCGCATTCTGCTCCTTGGTAAACAATGGCGCGGAGGCCTTGCCGTATTTGTTGATCAAAGAGACAATTCGTTCCTTATCGGCGCTGGCGGGGATGTCGCGAAATGATGGACCGTCGCCCTCGGGAGCGAGTCGTTGCTGCAGGATAAGACGGGCTTCGCTTGGGGTGAGACTTGTAGTTGGCTCCACGGGATGCGAACCGCGTAGGATATAGACGCGGGCGGCCTGCTCGGCGGCCTGCTGAGCTGCAGCGGCAAAGCTGGCGAGGGCTACACTGAGCCCAATGGTGAGCTTCATTTTCGGCGTGTGTTGATGAAGCTTTGTTGATGGGAGCCAGGCTGAGATAGCTGGAGGTGTCGCAAGCTCCAGGCACGGGGAGAGTCTGGGGATGCATGCACGTGTCGGGATCGCGGCATGGAGTTGTTCCGTCATACAGTGCGATGTTTCGCATTAGGCAGTTATCAGCACCTGCAGCGAACAGTGTGTATAATCATCTGCACGGTCCATCTTGCGCCTCAACGGCTTGCATCAAGCCAACGCCGGCATTCCAACATCACCATCGCTACTATCGCCACCCTCACAATGCATTTCACTCCTTGAAGTTCTTTCTACACGGCGAGCGCGGCATTCTTCTTTTCTCTTTAGCCTGTATTTTATTTAGTGCCTGACCCCAGGCCAGGCCAGAGGCAGCATGTTGGCTCGACAAGCCGTGCTGCGCCGAGCAGCCATCTCGACCATCCCGACACAACGAATCGTCACCCGTCAGATTCGGCCTCTGACAAGACAAATATCCTTCCTACCATGGCGCCGACAAAAACCCCCAGCCGGCGTCCCCGTTTACTTTGCCAAACCGAAACCTTCCTACGGTCCGAGTTTCCGAAGACGACTCGGGTATGCAATGCCCATACAATTGATGTGGATGGAAAACTGATGGACTATACAGCCGCGCCCTTTTTACGACCGTCGTCTTCTATGCCTGCTGGCAAATATTCATGGCTGTCGTTTTTGACCCTCTCCTCGACTGGGCCGACGCAGAATGGGAAGCCATGTCGGATAAGGAAAAGGAAGAGGTGCAGAACATGGCCGAGGAGGACGAACCCATATTATTCCTACCCTTCCCTTTTACGACCGAAGAGGTTAAGCAACCCCCTTACCGGGGCTCCGACCCAGAGTGGGAGATGTTTGTCAAGGTCAACCAGGATACAAAGCTTCAGAAGGAGATCAAGTGTAAGTGCCCAGAACTACACTGCAGAAACTTGCGCATTCTAACGCATCGCAGTCGGTCTTGCGGACGAGATCAAGAGGGGAGTTGAGAAGAACCCTGCATTTGTCAGACTTCTTGGTGGCGGGGCAATCACAGTCAGAAAGCTCTGGTTGGATATCATCTATCCGCCTGCTCCTCCGCCGAAGCACTATATCTCTGGGTAAGCATGACTTCAAAACTCTAACGTAACTTGTTGCTTACCATTTCACCACAGAATCATCATTGATGAGGAGGGCATCTTTTGGGGCGATCGACCCATCGATTCAACCGCCGCAAACCACCTCGCCAAGGTGCTCTACCCCAAGGCTGTGGCATTGACATGTTGGACGTTTATTAGCTTTCTTGCAAAGCAAGGATTTCAAGACTTCACAAGAGCTCTTGGTTTTAGTGACCCCGTCCCTCCGGAGCCGACATTCCATCCGGGGCCCCTCGAGCGATTCAAGGGACAGGGTGGGTTCCCCCCAGCCGGCCCTAGGAATCAGACTGTCAGAGTGGTTGGACAGTCTGAGCGACCTCCCCATGGATCTTTCCCTACTGGCAACGGTGATATCATTGGTACACTTTTTGGCAGCGAGACACAGTTTGACCCTCGCATCCAAGCCGCCATCCAGGCTGCATCTCTCACCTTTGCCCGAAACTGGAAGCCCACAAAGACGTCCCCGAACAGGGGATGCATCAGAGTTGATGGCGTTGTCGAGCTAAAGGGAAAGACGGCTTGCATGGCAGTTTACGTCCTGGGCTGGTACGACCCCAAGTTGCGGAAGTTTATGGGCATCCAGACTGGTCTCAAGCACTTGGTGCAACTGAAGCAGCGCCCGGCGCCCGGCTAGCGGAAGAGAATGTGATACCGGGCCAAATGAGCGGATGAGCAGCGTGGATTACTGGCATGGCTTTGCGTGGCGCTTGGAACGGGGTCTGATTTGAGATACCATGGATAGAGTAGGAATATCGCAACCTTTCTTGCACAATCAAACCATTGGACACATATAATTTAAGATTGCACATAACGAAGCAGCAGCATGTGAATATACCCTATAAACCCTATATTCCAGGACCGCTTCGAAAAACAAAAAAACAATTTCCTATACCCCCTCAACACCATCCCTGTTTCCGACACCACATTCCATTCCATTCATTGGCGGGAATCACCAATGTCCCCTAGTGACATGGCTCCTCACCAGATTAAGGGAGGGGAGGGGAGGTGGTCCCATAGCCGACCCTATCCCCTTCTCAGTCTTACAAAGCTCCAGCTTGATGTTGGGGACCGCCTAGTTCCGCAGCACGTTGACGAAGATAGTGAACACTTCCAGTTCGACCTCGGGACCACCGGGCACCCGCTCGTTTCGCGGGATGGCGGCGATGAGGTGCGCCTCCACCACGTTAACCCCAGGGTGTAGCATGGCCTCAAAGGCGCGCTCGTTGGGTTGTTGGCCTGGGGCCGGGTGGTGGGTAGGCTTCAGGGGTTGCTTGTTTACAAGCGTCCAGAGGCTGTATTGCCTGTTCTGCAAGTGATCCGGTATCGCTGGAACAACAAGGATGCGGGTCAGATGAGGAGGCAAGTTAACTGTGGCTGACTGCTGCATCTCAGTGGGACTTGGCTTGACAGTTGCCAAAGTAGGGCTGTGTGATTGAAAGGCTGGATGAGCCTGTATCCTCACGCTTTCGATCAGAGCATCATCGAGGCCTGATAGTTGTCAGCAACTGTAGCTCCCTCAAGTAAGATATTCCGCCAATCATACCTTTACCGGGACGACGGAAATGCTTCTGCTCCATGTAGCCATTAACAAGGGGGTTGTGCTGAACTGGCTGGGGCTGCGCAACGGGCGCGGGTGCGGGTGCGGGAACAGGAGCTACACCTGGCGCTGGTGTTGCTTGCCCCGAGGCTACGCTAGGTTGTCTTGGGATGCCAGCGGGTGATGCACTTGCAACCTCCTCTGCCTTGAGTGCTGGCTGTACAGATGGGCTTGGGGAGGGAACAGAAGCCGAGACGCTTCTGGCCTTATCCAGCTGCACATTCGGTACTGCGGGAGTCGACGTACGAGCCGTTCCATTGACGCTCTGGCCGTTAGTTGTGGCATCTGTTGGCTGGGCTGAAGCAGGCGTGTCCGCAGAGTCTCGTTGGCCACCAACGTGAATCGTTATCTTCTTACCCGACGGTGTTGGGGTATCTGTAGACTGGCCGACTTTGAGTTTGATCTTTGCTTGCGAAGGCTCTGCCACAACAGCTTGGGCCTGCTTGAGCTGATCTAGGAAGAAGTCCTATCGAAATGGTCAGGTTTTGTCACTATGTGAGAATCGGATCCAACCAACCTTGAGTTCCTGGGCTAGGGCGTAGATTTCGCTTCCCTCTTCGTTGTAATAGAAAGCGTTGGTCCAAAGAAGCTTAGACTTCTCCTCAAAAGCGTTCCATGTCTTGAACTCGCTAATGCCAGTCACCTCACCGCGGCTTTGCGCACCCTTAACCATCTTCTGCAGCTTTCTGATCGAGAGAGGATCTGTGATTATCTTATAATAATCTTTCAGAGCACGAGGTGGTAGGTTGATAAACGCCTCAAAATAGGCATCCTCGTACCTGGAAATGTTAGAGACACATGGGTACAGGGCAGTTAGTTGCGGACTTACTCAGGATCTTGGTATCGGAGAAGCTCCTCGACAATCTTCTCCTGTGCTTGCTGGAAATTGAGACCCTTGTAGGGCACGTCCTCGTACTGGTGATCAGGCTTGGCTGGAGGCGCAGCCGGCTTTGGCGTCTCCTTGACTCTGGTAGATGCTCGCCTAGGCGTGCGGGCCGCCGGCCCACGACGCTTGAGAGTGATGGTCCGCCTCCTTGAGCTTGGCTCCTCTTCCTCTTCTTCTTCCTCTTCCTCCTTTTCCTCCTCCTTTTCATCTTCCTCGTCATCTTCCGCATCCACAGCTTCATCATTATCCTCTTCTCCTTCAGCGTCCTCTGTCCGGTCAGCCTCTCCATCCTCTGGCGGAAGAGGAGTGGGCATGGCTTGGTAGCCACGCTGGTGGTATGCAGGATTTGTCTTGGTCATGTAGTTGCTGAGTGCCTTTCTGATTCGTTCCGCGTCGTCGAAGGTGGTAGATGACCGAGGATAGAACTCCTTTGCATTGGAGATCATCCTCTTGAAGTAGCTCTCAAGTTCGGCGAGGGTCTCGAATTCGCCGTTGTTCAGTTTCTTCTCGATCAATTCCAATGAGATGGGCATGCGGGTTCGTTTGTAGTACTCTGCGTTGCCGTTGCGCGCCGGTAGCTTTTCAAAGTAGGTTGCGACGAGACGGCCCCTATGGGAACAGGTTAGTATATCAAGCCCTCGGTGACGGAATAGGCCAGTTTACCCTTTGTCTGCAGTCCTGCGCAGCTGTTCCAAAAAGGCCATGCCATATGCGGTGGTCGATTCTCGGGTTTCGCCCTTCGAAAGGTCGAATTCATCCTGCGGCAGGCTCCAGGTCAGTCACCAATTCAAGTGCAGAGAGGTGAATATCGATGCAGGCGCGTCATGGCAGTGCGAGGTAACAACCACCTCAAACATGGCTGCGTTGCACAATTCATCGAAAGCAGGTTCGCAAGAGGCATCTGGACTGGCTTACAGCAAGTTTGCGACGCTTCGCAGCTCGGTCGTCGGTTTCCCCCGATGCGGCCCCATTGGCCTTGCGCTTGCTGTCCATCCTGGCTGTAGTCGCTACGGTCGCCGGACCAGGCGCATCACAAACTTATGCAGTATCTTTTGCCAGCAGAATTTGTCGGCGCACAATGGGAGTTCGCAGGGCCTGGGGTCAAGGTCGCTGCGACGGCGCTGGTGTGGATTTTGACGCGTGCTGGTCCAATGGTCGCGTCAAATAGGACAGTGTTTGGGAGGCTCGAGGCCGGGTGTAGCGCGCCGATAATGCGATTTTTAGTGTAGTTTGAGGGCTGTAAAGGATGTTGCGTAAGTATTCGAGCTCGTGTGGGCTATTGCAAGCCTATGCAGCCCTTTGCGAAAGCCGGGAGCTGGCGCTCGAGTCGATTTTGGAGAGGTCGGGAATGAGTGGGCTGGCTTGTTGCAACTGACTGCGGGAGGGCGAGGTGTGAGAGGAGGTACATGGTGGAGGTACCCGCTTGGCCTGTGCCATGCCTGAAAACAGCAATCAGGCAACAAGGCAAACAATTTGGCCAGCTGTGCGGGACGGTTGAGCTGAACCGGATGGGCTGGGAAATATTGAGTTGTATAATGATGCATAATGCGAATATTGTGCTTTTTCTTTTCGAAATTTGAATACTGTCTATTTGTTCTGGGTATAGAAAATACGTGCCTTGCGAGACAAGTTGCTAGAACTACACTCAGAATTGAACCTCATCATGAAACCCTCCAAAACACCAATGTGATGATGTGCATATAGAGAAATATCTGTCAATTCCGTCGAGCTGTCGCAAGCCCTCTTTACTAAAATCGAGCTCTCTGTATACAAGTAGAAACTCTTTCAGATTCCCTTTTCCCTTTGACATGTTACACAGTTCCGCCATATACTCGGCGGCTCGCATGATAAAGCTGGCTTGCTATGAGGGGCCAAGCTAAGAACCCAGCACAGGCGGGATGGTGGTCGTGGGGCGCCTCGCAAGCTCCCTACCTCTCCTTCAACCCCACATTGACCTCATTCTTAAACCTGGAAGCTCGGTGCTGACCTGTACGACCTTCACCGTCATCCATCGCAAGCGACAATTGCGCCCTGACAAGAACATGGCGGACTCTACACCCAGCGACCCGCCTCCTGACTACGAAAAGTCCACCGCAGAGAAAGGTGGCCCTCCCCGTCCTCTGCGCAAAGGCCCTCTTCCTCTGGACCTTCCTATCCTCAAGCACCTAAACTCCAAGCGAGTGATCCTTGCGTCAGCGTCGCCTCGCAGGAAGGCGCTGCTTCAGCAGGTGCGCGATAATTCTTATGGAGGGTAGCGTCCATCTTCTCACCTTGTGCAGTTTGGCCTCACAAACCTCGAGATCCTCCCGTCTACGAAACCCGAAAACCTGGACAAGACGGCGTTCGGTCCCTTCGAATATGTAGCTGCGACCGCCCACCAGAAGTGCATGGACGTCTACACCACAGCCCTTGAGACTCATCTTGCATCGATACCCGACCCTGATCTCGTCATCGCCGCTGATACCATTATCGTCTCCCGGGACGGCCGGATCCTTGAGAAGCCTCGAAGCGAAGCCGAGCACATCCGCATGTTGAAACACCTTCGAGACACGCGGATGCACAAGGTCTTGACAGCAATCACTGTTCTTGCCCCTAGAGAGGACGCAAGACATCCAGGGTACCAGATCGATAGCCACACGGAAGAGACCAAGGTATACTTCCTGAGCGAGTCCGATGGTCTTCCAGACGACGTGATTGAGTCTTATGTCAAAACTCGGGAGGGTGCAGACAAGGCGGGAGGCTACGCCATCCAGGGCATTGGCGGCATGTTACTAGTGGAGAAGATTGACGGAAGCGTGGACAACGTTGTGGGGTTGCCCGTAAGAAGATGCATGGCCATGGCGGAAAAGGTGATATTTAAGCAGGTCGAGGAAGATTTCGAAGGGGAAGGGTCGGAGGAAGATTAAGGGATTCAAGGCACAAGATAAACCAGCACTTATAGATGCTCGCATGTCACGCGAAGTGAATCACGAGCAGATCAACCTACCTAGGTAAGCAGCCAGCCGAGGGGTAGGCCTCGCAGGTGTATTACAGCTCAGCTGCAGACACTGGCAGCTGCAAAACGGTATCTTTCGAGCAATGAATGGAATGCAAGTTCTCAATGGCAATACAACCTAGGTAGTTGGTGGAGTAAGAACGGCACATGTCGATATATTCCTTCAAAGTTGAGCCCACATGTCTATTCTACTCCGAGGTTGGTAGACTTCAAATCAAGTGCAGGGGGAATGTGAAATCCAAGGGTCCAATAATATGTACTAATATTAATCTATGCACAGTAACCATTGGATGTAGGTTGGTTGACTCCAACACAGGTTGGATGCGTATCGAGGTTAGATCAGGAACCACAGCATGCAAACAACGGCTTCCCACATGCAAACTGCCCGATTGAACCTGCCCGTGCAAGGACCAGGGTCCTGTAGTGTCATTTTCACATGGAAAATCTGGGGGCAGCACTTGGACCCTTGCACGTCATCAACCTCCATTAACACTCACGCGCATGAAAAAGGCTTGCATGCGACATCGAATCCAGCTCAATATTTACGCGCACCTTTGATAACTTTAATCACTTTTTTGTTGTGCTACAGCTCTCTTTTATTAGACACGGCCATGTCTTCTCCAAACAACAAATCAGCCGCGAATGGCGAGGGCGGGGTGCCCAACGATGAGAAACCGCGCCTCACTGAAGAGGAAAAGAAACAGAACCACATCGCATCAGGTATGAGGGTCTACGCTGTTTCCTGACGCTCTTATACATTCCTCTGCCTTTCCTGAACACTCTGGATCTAATGCGCACGCACACAGAGCAAAAGCGCCGGCAAGCCATCCGCGAAGGCTTTGATCGCCTGACCGAGCTGGTGCCCGGTCTCGAAGGCCAAGGAAGATCAGAAGGCTTGGTCCTCAAGCGGACAGTGGATTACATGCGCGAGCAGCTCTCAGAGAGACAGGCGATTATCGATCGCATCGAGCAGGCTGGAGGCGATGTTGACGAGAAGCACAAGAGGTCTGGCTGCCATGTGACCACATGATCCACTGATCAGGAGGCTGACCATGTCTCAGGGCGTTATATCAACAAGCAAACAATCCAGGGCGTACGAGAGGATGATTTTGCAAACGAAGGGAAAAAGCTAAAGCGAGCAGAGAAAAAACAAAGTTAATGTATAAAATTCACTACACGTCTACAAGAATAAAGGACTTCACGATAGCACCAGTTGGGCGACATCAGGTTTCAAGCGCCGGGACGAGTTCCAGTTGCTGCTGAACAACCCAAAATCCTAACATCGGATAGACGCAAACCTGGGTCGCGCCGCGCCATAGTCATTTCTGGGGATGGAGTAATCGTTATTGGGAGAGAGGATTGGTGTATTATGTCTATAGAGTGCCTCACAGAGCAACCCGTCTGTCTATTCAAACGTGTCTACCATGGTTTTTAACCTCTCGCGCAGATCTTCTGGTGATATTCTCTCCCTGCCCAAGGCAACCTGCTTGTTCTTGACATCTTCATCTCCAACCACCAAGATCTGGCCGTACCCATTGGTTCGGGCCTCCTTAATCTTGGCGCCCAGGGGCCGCGCTGTAGTGTCAACATCCACAGCCAGTCCTGTCGGTCGAAAGACATTCTCCTGGCCGGGCAGTGTGCCCGCCTCGAGCTGATCATAGACTTGCTTGTTGTGTCCAACCAATACGTCACGCACATGCTCAGCCCAGTCAAGGACAGGTGTGGAGGTGTTGACTGTGAGGATGATGGCCTGGCGAGGGTTGAGCCAGAAGGGCCACTTGCCATCGTACTTTTCGATCAAGAGCGCCATCAGACGCTCGACAGAGCCCAAAACAGCCCGGTGGATCATCACGGGGCGAACAGGTCCGTACTCGGCGAGAAGAGCAGGGTCTTCTGTTGTCTCACCTCGAGCTTCGTACTCGGGAGCAGGAGCTTGGTATTCAAGCTCGAATCGCTTGGGGAGCTGAAAGTCCAGTTGGATAGTGGCAGTCTGATGCTCCTTTCCGTCGGAATCAGTGAGAACAATGTCAATCTTCGGACCGTAGAAAGCACCGTCTCCCTCTTTGACTCCCCACTCCATGCCTGACGCATCAAGAGCTCGCTTCAATGCGTTCTCAGCTTGTGCCCACTCCTCCTCAGTGCCGATATAGTGATCCTTTGGTCGTGTAGAGAGTGCCAGTCTATAGCTTGCGCCAAATCGCAGGACAGTATAGACGACCTTGACAAAGTCGAGTGTCTTCTTGATCTCCTCCTCAACCTGGCATGGCCGGCAAAAGATATGTCCATCGTCCTGGTGGAAACGTCGCACCCGAGTCAGCCCACTAAGGGCTCCAGAGATTTCGTTGCGATGGAGAGGGCTAAAGTCGGCATAACGAATGGGGAGGTCTCGATAGCTGTGTCGTTTCGAGGCAAAGATGAGGCAGTGGCCAGGACAATTCATTGGCTTCAGGCCATAATCGCCCTCCTCCTCCTCTTCCGGCTTCAGGTTCTCTGGATGACTCCCACAACACCCATCATGCTCCGCAGGCGGCTGCTCCGTATTTCCCCTTACAGCGTACATGTCATCCGCATAATTCTCTAAGTGTCCCGATTTCGCCCACAGCGACTTTTTGTAAATGGTCGGGGTGATGACTTCCTCGAAGCCATACCGAACGTATTGTTTCCGGAGAAAGTCGACGAGTCGGTTGAATATCTTCGCACCGTTCGGGAGGAATATGGGCGAGCCGGGGCTGTAAATAGAGCTGATGAACAGTTCTTGCTGGAGACCGAGTTTGCGGTGGTCAGGCGGCTCGCGCTGTTCGGGTTTTTGCGAGTAGAGGCGGCGGCGAGAGAGGCAGGCAGGACATGTCCATGGTCGTTTTACGGAGGCTGTGAGAGCCGCCCGAGCGGTTCTTGAGCGTATCATGGCCAATTCGAGACGCAATGGCGCGTGACGTAGTCTTGGCTCAAGATATCTGGACAAGATGCGACCATACAAAAAGTCGAGATCGGACGGTAGAGTCGTTGAATTCGTTGCTTCTTGGAGTCTAGCGCCCAAGGGCTGTCAGCAGGGGTCCTGGTCCGCTATTCCTGGCGGCATCGGCATTGGCCTAACCTATGCACTGTTCGTGTAGCGGTTAAACAGCCCTATCTTCCGAGTTGAGACCATTTAAGGTCATTTGCATGAATTTGTAGGTTTTGTAACGCGCGGTCTTTAGCTTCAACAGACAGTAAGAATAATGCCTCTCTTGGGTTACCAGCCTGAGCAGGCAGGGTTCATCAGACCATCCATTAGATCCATGCCTGAGTTGAAGCGTTGAAGTACTTTACCTACAGTACCTAACGGGTACCTAGGCACTTCGTGAAGGAGCAGTTTTGGGCGCAAACACAACAGATTCACGACGAAGGAACCAGGGTTACACACTGTAGCAAGCACAAGATATTCAGCCCTCAATAATCTGAAAGGATGAAAAATGCAAAATTTGTATCTGAATGGTCGGTCAACGCCTCTCCTGCCATCTCCCGTCTTTGTGGCCTGGGGCTCCTCCCGTCGTATTTTACCCCTCCACCTTCCAAACAGGCGTTGGTATCCGCTGAACCCCGCCAAAGCAAGCAACTGCCTGGGACATCCATCCATCGTCGACTAGCCAAAATCCACAAGCCATCTTCATACTCTCCGCTCTTCACAAGGATAAGCCGCCTTGGGACATTCCTGATCAACACCTGCGTGGCTGGCCTCTACGAAGACCTCCCTCTGTGGCTCCCACGGACAGCAGCCGCAGCCGCAGCCGCAACCGCCGGCTCCAACCATGAGCTTCGCTATCGAGGTTCCCGGCGATGCGAACCCGCTGACCCTGCAGTCGCTCTACCAGACGCTGCAGTCCGCCACTTCGACCGACTATGCGCAGCGCCAGACGGCGGGTCAACAGCTTACATCATGGGAGCTTCAGCCAGGCTACTACTCGTCGTTGCAGGCGAGTCCATTCCGGTTCCAGAGACCTCAATCTCCAGATACTAACCGTCTGACAGGCCGTCTACCTCGACAAGTCTCTCGCCGCCGAAGTTCGCTTCCTCGCAGTAATCCAGCTTAAAAATGGCATCGATCGATATTGGCGGCTATATAACCAAGTCAAGAACAGCATCAAGCCAGACGAGAAGAACCTGATACGCTCGCGGTTGTTCCAGGGCACCATCGACGAGGAGCACTCAAACCTCGCCCTGCACAATGCCCTGGTGATCGCCAAAGTGGTTAGGATCGACTATCCGACCGAATGGCCAGATGCTATGGGAAGCATTACTGAGCTGCTCCGCTCGTCCCGAAATGGCAACCAGAAGCACCTCCACGGCACGCTACAGATCCTGCTTCGTGTGGTCAAAGAGCTGGGAACTGCTAGGATGCGAAAGAGTCAGACTGCTCTCCAGTCTGTCACGCCTGAGATTACCCATGTCCTGACAGAAATTTATGCCGAAAAGTCTACAGCCTGGGTGGGCTTTCTCAACGGCGGCGCAGGAACGAGTGATGAAGCAGATCTTGCCATGCTCAACAGCTTGTTTGCGCTCAAGGTGCTCCGTCGGCTCGTGATTATGGGATATGAGCGACCCCACGGCGACAAGACGGTTTCGGACTTTTGGACTTTGTCACAAAATCAGTTCGGCCAGCTGCTCAATTTCGTTAGCCACGACTCGACAGTTCCGGCCGGCTACCAAGACGTTGTTGGCAAGCACCTCCTCCAGTTCACCAAGCTACACATCGACATGGCGGAACAGCATGCCGCCAGCTTTGCGTTCCTTCCGGACTCGCTCTCCCTGGTGCATGCGTACTGGGATCTCGTTGCCAAGTTTGCTGAGGTCTTTGACCAGTCAGGGGGCATTCGGCAAGGACCAGCAGAGGCGGGCACGGCCAAGTCCAAGGTTGAGGGTCCCGTCTTGGAGAGGCTGGCTCTCAAGGGTCTTCTTCTGCTCCGAGCATGCGTTAGAATCGCGTTCCAGCATGTTCAGACCTTCAAATGGAGAAGCCAGGAAACCAAGGCCGAGCAGGAGCAGGCCAGTCTGCTTGTCAAGACGGAACTGCTCAAGCCCGATCTTGTGGTTCAGATTGTCAACTCTATTATTACACACCTGCTTATCTTCCGCAAGTCTGATCTAGAAGGCTGGGAAGAAGACCCCGAGGAATGGGAACAACAGGAGCAGAGTGAAGGAAATGCCTATGAATGGGAGGTACGGCCGTGTGCTGAGAAGCTGTTCCTCGATCTCCTTACACACTACAAGGAGCTGCTAGTGCCCCCTCTGTTGTCATACTTCCAGAGTGCTCAGAATCCCCAGGCAGACATTGCTACAAAGGAGGCTGTGTACACAGCAATGGGTCTGGCAGCTGCCCATGTACACCACGTCTTCGATTTTGATACTGTACTAGCCTCGACTATCGTCAATGACGCTCAGCAGCAGGGGCCGTTGTGCAAGGTGTTGCGACGGCGGATCGCAATTCTTGTGAGCCAGTGGGCTCCTGTCAAGTTGGATGATGCCAGCCGGCCTATAGTTTACCAGATCTACCGCCATTTCCTCAACCCCGACGATGAGATCAACGACCTCGTCGTCAGAATCACGGCGGCCCGGCAACTACGCTGGATCGCTGATGAACTTGACTTTTGCGTCGAGGCATTCCTGCCCTATACATCTGATGTCCTGTCGCAGCTCATCAACCTGGTGCAGAGTGTCGATGTGGATGAGACCAAGCTGGCAATCCTCGAGTCGATTCGAATATTGGTGACGCGCATGGAAGAGCAGGTGTCACAATTTGGAGACCAGCTCATGTCTGCCCTCCCTACGGTGTGGGAGAACTCTGGGGCTGAAGAATACATGATTAAGCAGGCCGTGACATCCATTTTCGCAGCTCTTGTCATGAGTATGGGACCAAGCTCTCAGCGATATCAACATTTCATGGTGCCTCTGTTGTCTGAAGCAGCTCGCCGGGGATCAGATTTGCATCTTCACTTGATTGACGAGTCGCTTGAACTGTGGAACAACATCCTCATGCAGAGCAACGCTCCTCTGGCTCCCGAGGTGGTTAATCTAGCCGAGCTGGCCCTCCCGCTTCTTGACTATGACAGCGAGACAGCCTCTTTGGCCCTCAGTGTGGTTGAGTCGTATATCCTCCTGTCTCCTGCATCCATGTTGGAGGACCGACTACGCCGTCCGACATTGAGCGCGCTCTCGGGCGTTTTGGATTCGAGAAGCCGAGAACAAGTCCGACTTGGCACCATCTGCGTCGAGAACCTCATCAGAGCTGCGGTGGAACTTGGTGGCTCGACTGGAGTGTCGTATATCCTGCAGGACATGGTCGAGATTGGATTCATGAAGAAGCTCCTCGAGAACCTACACAATGCATGGGAAGCACACCAAACCACGGGACCGAATCGAAAGGTCAGCAAGCTCAGCACAGTTACCGAGAACGACTACTTTGCCATCCTGGGGCGGCTCGCGCTGGCCGAGCCCACGCTCTTCACCCAGATGCTGACCAACATGGGTTCTCTCGACCAAGTCTGGGGCTGGCTCACGTCGGAGTGGTTCTCACACCTCTCGAGCATGGACAATATTGAGCGACAGAAGCTATACCTACTAGGCCTCACACGACTTCTAGAGCTGCCATCGCCGATGCAGGAACTTATTTTGGGCAAGCTTCAGGACTACTTCGACATGTGGATCAATGTGATTTCAGAGCTACAGGACGGCGTGGCCAACGGCACCGATACGCTCATCTGGGGAGCACTGGAGCCGAGCGAATATGATACCCCCAAGATTATCGCGGAACGGAATACAACTGCCAAGGACCCAGTACATACCGTTCACGCATTCGAGTTTGTAAAGATGCGGCTGCAGGACCTGGTGAACCGGGTGGGCGGAGAGGCAGCGTTCCAAGAGCAGTGGGCAGTCAATGTGGACAAGGACGTGCTGGACAAGTTTCAGGCAATGGCGAGGGCGGTACAGCAATGATGATGGCATGAGAGGAAACAACTTATTGAATGATGAGATGACCAACGTTAGTTAGAGACGGATAGGTGAGCCATATTGATATTTTAACCCTCTTGAAGCCTACGGGTGCTCTTTCAACGACTATACATGGAAACAAAGATATCCTCTATCAAGCATCTATCTACAGCTTGCTCTGTCCCTCTTCGGGTATCTTGACAACGACCTTGCCCCAGGTGCCGCGCCCTCCTAGAGCTTTCAAGGCAGGGCCAATGTTCTCCAAACCTACAAACTCTTGGTCTGTATACTCGGTGCCTCTCAGCTTACCCTCCTTAACGAGGTCCATGATGCCCTGCCAGACCTTGGGTATCATTTCCCTCTCGTGGATCGAGTAGGCGCCCCAGTGAAGGCCAACAAGGGAGATGTTCTTGAGCAGGACCTTGTTCATGGCCACCTTTTCAATCTTGCCGGCGGCGAAGCCGATAATGAGAATGCGGCCGTTCCAGGCGGTGCACTTTGTCGAGAGGTCGACGAGGCCCACGGGGTCGTAGACGATATCGACGCCGCGGGACTTGGGTGTCAGGGCCTTGACCTTGGCGGGCCACGAGGGGTCGTTGTAGGAGACAACGTGGTCGGCGCCGAAGGACTTGGCAATGTCGAGCTTGTGCTGGGTTGAGGCTGTGGCAATGACGGTTGCTCCAAAGGCCTTGGCCACTGGTAGACAGTCAGCTCTGATCGTGATGGTCTCTGTATAGGGGCTTTCTTACCTTGTACGGCTGCGAGACCAACGCCTCCAGCAGCGGCATGGACGAGCACGTAATCACCCTTCTTGACGCCGGCTCTCACGACCAGGGCGCCATAGCTCGTCGGTGCTGTGACAAACAGACCAGCCGCCTCTTGAAATGACCATCCGTCTGGCACAGGGAGAAGGGACTCCTCAGGGGCACAGAGCTTAGTCGCGAAAGCACCCTGCGAAGCGCCAAAGACTCGAGACCCGGGCGGGAACTTGGGGTTGGGATTGTTGCGTGGTGCGGAGATGACGGTTCCCGCAAACTCGGCGCCAGCAACCCAGGGAAAGGCTTTCGAACAGTCAGCGCGCAATCCTTATCGAGGAGTGTGTTCACTTGAGATGCAGTTACTTACGAGGCTGGTTCTGGTATTTGCCCTGGATCTGGAGAATGTCAAAGAAGTTGGCGGCGGCGGCGTGGACCTGGATGAGGTAGGCGTTGTCTTTAGGGGCGGGATCAGGGAGGTCTGATACTACGAGCTGATCAGGGCTCTTTTTTGCTGTCAGTTGGTTCTTTGAGGAGCAAGGTTGGATATGTTGTTTATTTACCTTGAGGTACTCTTTGATCTGAATGCCACGCATGATGGGCGGAAGAGGAGGATTCAATTAGGTGTGCTCAAAGACTGAGAGACCGAGAGAGTGTAATGTACAGGCAAAATTGGATGTTGGAAATTCAGGAGATGATTGAAAGTGAGAGTTGATACAAATTTATCTTGGATCGCTGACGTCGGTACTTTATCCGGGGGAGCTTGGATCTTGGGTTCGCGGGGGAGGGACATGAGCCGAGGCATCTTCCCCATTAAGCGCCACCCCCGGATTTGACGGTATCGGAGTGGGGATGGAGATCGGGGTAGCAGCCGAGGCCAGCATGTCTCCTTGATCCTTACTAACCAACTAATAATGATTAATGCTACTTGTTTATGGTAACTGATATATGTTTAATGCAGTGAATATCGATCAACTCTGTGTTGTTGGTGGTACATAGTGAGCCATCACCTGCAAGGGTTCCGCACATGCGTTTCCCGCAGTGACAAGGCATCACTGTCAAGGCCATGCCATGACAATAGAGGAACAATAGAATGTACCATGACTGATAATCTGAGAGAGCAATCAAAAATTATTCATTTTCAGAAATCATGACCCACTATTAGGCAGACCATTGACTGTTTGCCCTCACTTTTATCTTCCCTTTTGGGACATTTTGTAGTGAATACAACAGGCATAAACGACTACAATAGAGTGAATGGGCTTCCAAAAACTATGACTCTCTTCTTTCGCCAACTTCTCTCTCTTCCCTTCTTCCTCTTCTCAACACGGTTTCTTCTTGAATCGTTCTCTTTTCATCGGCTTCTGCCTTCGTCTACACTCATCAAGACTCTTCTCCCACATCGACATACTCTTCTTCCCACCCCCTTGTCCCTCCACTCACATCTCGCCTGACCTCGCCTACGACTCTGCTTTCCTACAGTCTTCTTCCCCCACAACACTCCCCTGAAGCAGCATGTCCGCTCCCATCTCTCGAAAGAGAAGACGTCTGATCGATGACGACCCCAAGTTTCGGGCTCAAACACGAAGACGACTCCTGACCCAGCGTGATCGGAATGAGGCACCCCGATCACACCAGTGCTGGCCATGCCTATACCGCGAAATTCGCCTAAATAATGCTCGCCTCCCCGACATCGACAAGGACCTACCCACGGCGCAAATCTGTTTCCCCTGTGTGAGGGACCAGATTGACAGCACCTCGTATCGTCACTACCATGACAATGACCATACTTGCGATAAGTAAGTCCTGCGATATTTCTATTACTACTTTGACTTACTTACTCATAAACTTAGTGGACTTGGAATATTAGTCGGCAATAAGTTCGACGTCGTGAAGCTTAATGGCTTCATTAATGACACCGTCGGGATCCGCGCCCCAGATGGTGCGGTTCCCGACGACGAAGACGACGAATGCGCTTTCGTCTTGCCCCGGAACGTTCGACAGAGCCTTTTCCTGGCTAGTATTAGACTCGGAAAGGCATTTGAAACCATCGTTACCTGCCATGAGCGAGAACATGGCTTCGACAGAAGGCGAAGTGTAAGATGACACCACCTCAACTACTTGAAAGCATGACTGACTTGCAACAGAAGAAAAGCAAGAAACGGTACGCTCGCCTTGTTACACAACGCCGTCGCGAGATCTTGCAACACCTCTCAGGGGATCAGGTACACAGCCATCTCCTCGCATCAAGAAGATCACCACTAATGCTTCGAGTAGGACCAAGCCCAAGGGGACTAGAAGTCCCGCCGGCTCCCTCGCCTTCTTCCTTGTGACCGCCATTGAGGCCTTCCACCACGAGGTCGCCAGAGCCTTCAAGGACAGTAATGTCACAGACAGTGTCCGGGAGGCTATCATCTCCCAGATCCCAGTGAAGTGCAAGGAGGATGATCAGGAACGAGACGCTTACGTCGGTATGGTTAGGCTCGCAGCCAAGGAATCGTAGCTGATCTGCCAACTCTATGAACATTTTTGTATCTTAGGTAGCCATTGCTGTAGATAGTGGTGACACTTCTCTTCTCAGTCAAAGAGAGTATCAGCCACACAGCACCTAAGCAAAGAACACATAACGACATTGAAACACAATGCCGTATCTTGCAGCAGCCTGACCTTAATAGTTGTTCTTATCTCGTAACTCCGGAATCCTCTAAGGATGATCGTTTGGATGGTGGAGGTTGTATCCAGTCAAAAGCCGGACGACGGCCCCTGACACTGCCAGCAATCGTCCAATACTGCTATAGCATCACGCACGCCTCTAGTATTACAGATCAAATTGACAATTCATCCCATCAACCATAGCAGACACAACGTCAATTATAGTTTTGCAGTATTCGAATGGGGTACAATGTATCTAGTTACTATACATGCTCAGCCCCTGAGAGGAGAATGCTTTCAGTCACAGCCAATGCTTCATGGATATTTAAACACCAACACCAATGCTACCATGGACTCTCTGCTCAGACTTGATATCATAAACGTCGTATTATTACGTTCGAGGTATGCTCCATCGTCGTCTCACACATCCCCACGCCAGACTGCATTGCTCAACTTGTCCGGACTGCTTTCTACAACGGCAACGACAACAACAACAACGTGACGCCTTGCTGAACGACATGTCCAGCCGCCAAAGGGCCAAGACCACAAAATCCAACCATCAATCCTCACTCAGCCCGACAGGAGATGCTCAATCGCTCCCTGCACGCTTCCGCCGCTCCGTCGCAGGGCCGCCACGTTCCTGTCGAAGTCGAAGAATCCCATGTCGTTGAGCTGACGCAGCTGCTCGGCATAGCGCTCCTCAGGGGGCCGGTTGTCAGGAGGCGCAGCCGGAGAAGAGCCTTGGCCACCAAACATCGACAACATCTGCTGCATCATCTCGGGGTTCATGCCAAAGGGGTTGTTGGCTTGGGCGCCTCCAGCGGGAGGGAACAGCGCCGCAAAAGGATTCGCGGGAGGTGGTGGGCTAGTAGTTGAGCCCTGCTGAGCATCGCCTTGGCTGGGGGTGGTGCCCGAAGTCTGCTGGTTGGTTGTGGCGCCTTGGCTAGGCGTGGTCCCTGTTGCCGTCTGACCTGTCGCAGTCTGAGTCTGGCCTTGGCTGGGAGGAGCGCCAAAAGGTGAGAAGCCCATGTTGCTGAGGGCTTGTAGCTGTTGCATCAGTGCCCCCAAGTTGGGTTGGTTTTCTCCTCCTTGCTGACCGCCCATCATGCCTGGCATGAGAAAGGGGTTCATGAATGGGTTCTGCTGGCTCTGGTTGTTTGTTCCCTGGGCATTGCCTCCAGTTGCGGCTCCTTCGGGTGTCGTGTCGGTAGCTCCAGGCGCAGGGAAAGCTCCCTCACCTCGCATGCTCCTCTGCATGCGCATAGCCTGGGCCATGGCCTCGGGACTGGACATCATCTGTCGCATCAAGGGCGACGATATAATCTCTCTCGCGTTGGGGATGTTTCTTAGCATCGGGTTCGAGTCAATGAGCATGTTGACAAAATCGGGGTTGTTGAGGGCCTCGTTCATCGACTGCTGGATATTGGGGTCAGACATGATACGCTGGATGTTTGCCTCGTCCATAGGAGCGCCCATCTAGATGCTAGTCAGCAGAGGAACCTTGAGGGAGAAACAGGAGCAACGTTAAACATACGCCACCGTCGGGTCCGAACATGTCGAGGCCAGGCAGGCCGTTGCCAAAGCCGGCATATCTGGCCCCCGTCAAGTTGGCAAAGGGCTGGTTGGCGGTGCCCGAGGCCATGTTGGCGGGGGCGGGAGTGGATGTGGATGTGGAGGCGGGGGTAGAGGCAGACTGGTTGGGCTGCTGATTGCTGGCGGCACTCTTGACCATGTGGATGGTGTTGTTGTGCTTGATCTTGTAGGTGCTGAGGGCATCGTCGTTCTTCATGACTCGGCCAGAGTAGATCAGGCGCTGGCGCTCGACGGCAATGTTCTCCAAGTCCTCGCCGGCGAGCTTGGTCTTAAGGTCGAGGACGGTCGCGGTCTCGGGCATGGTGATGACGTGGGTGCTATCGGACGACGTCTTGACCTTGAAGGTGATTTGAGCGTCGCCGCTCGACTCGGCGTTGTCGGCCATGGTGAGGGGAGGCGAGATGTTGACACACGGCGCAGCGCAAGGAGTGGAGGTGATTAGGGGAGGCGATATCGGGAGTGCGCGGAGGCCGTAGAAGAGTGGCAGCTGCAGGGGCGGTTTGCTATCGCGCTACTCGATATGTATGCGAGATGCTGCGGGAGAGGTGTTTCTCGTGGTGAGGCGAGGCGAGGTGAGGTTACGGTTGCCAAGTCGGCCGAAGGTGGTGGTTTCCAGGCGGCGACACAGACAAGCGAGCATGTACTGACGGGAGGCACTACAGCCGCCGGCGGTGACGTGGGGCAGACTGCGCTGCCAATGACGCGCGAGAGTGGAGAACCTTGAAGGAGAGCAGATGCTATAGAAACCGAGGCGCTGAAGATGCGCGCGACTAGATTCAAGTCGTTTGTGATATGTGAGAGTTGGTGATGATCAGCTGAGTCTCGTGAGAAGGGGTGAAGGCATAAACATATTCCTCAGGCCTCTAGGTAAGGACAGTTTGACTCTCTTCTAAGGATGTTGATAGTCTCTTCCATTGCGATCCACCACCTTCTATCGTCAGATTGCTTGTGACAAAGCCTAGAAGCAGGCCTTGTTGCAACATGATAGGGGCAAATGCGCATACCAAGACAACCATACCGGGATCAAAGAGATAATTATACGCAATAATAACCCCGCCAATGGTATCATTCCATCTTCAATGCCTACAGAATGAAGATCCGACCCATCCAACTGCAAGGTCCAGGGTAGCCAACTTTGGTAGATCTCCATGGCGGGGCGCTACTGTCGCTCTCAGTTCACTGAACCAATGCGCATCGATCGCTGAATGAGACGATAACCTCACATCAACATCTCCCAACCATTCAAAACGTACAAAGCTATCGTATTCCCCCCAAAGCATAATAGAGAAGGAATTGGCGACCTTCAAAAATGCAATAAGTCTGGATCACCTGCAAGCGCAAATATCTCGCTCGACTTCATCCGAAAACAAGGACATGATCAACACCAGACGATGAGCCCGCAGCCATCATGATCCAAGGCATCTTTTACGCCAGGTTCTTCCCCCAAGAGGGTAACTCATCTCACGCACTCGCCACCAACAGAAACAATCTTTAACACCCTACAGGCCCCAAGATTGTCGCTCAATCCCCCGCGGGCTGTATCACCCCCGTCGACAACTCAACCAAGCCGCCCCTCATCGACTTTGACGTCCTGCACGAGTACATCATCCCCCGCCAGGCCTTTTGCAACCGCTACCTCACCATCAACACCCCGGACGGCAAGTACACCGTCCTCGGCCACCCCGTCGTCATCCCCCACACAAAGTACCTGCGCAACGAGTTCATCTTCAACTTTGGCCTCGTCCTCGACGCCGATGTCGACCATGTCCCCTATGAACGCGTTGTCCGCGGCTTGGCGTCGACCTTTTCAGAGATGGAGAAGCAGAATGAGTATTTGAGCCAGAATGCTGAGACCAAGGGGCCCGGGAGGAGGCCTATTGATAGTTTGCTTGAGATTGTCAAGGAGGATCTCGACAACTATGGAGAGTGCATGATTCCAGTTGGTATGTCAAACAACCCCAAACCACACAAAGATATAAACTCACGAGTCAACAGATGAAGCCAACACCATCAACATGAAGCTCTTCCCTCATCACGTCGACCCTCCTCGCGTCCGGGGCTGGCACGTCCCTGTCCCCAAGACCAAGTTTGCAGACATTGTCGACCCAACCTGGGATCTCACCCTTCAAAAGGTAATCTCCCACATCGACGGCGTGTCTGATGTCCGCCGCATCGCCCATGCTGCCTCGGTCTCGCTCGAGCTCGCAAAGACGGCTCTGCGCCACCTTCTCTACTACGACACCATCCTCCTCCTTGACATGTTCTTCTTCTCCGCCTGCTACGCCCCGCGCCCGGGCATCCACGACTTTATCCGCAACGTTGACGGTATGGTCGATGAGTGTGCCGCATACGTCTCCCATGGCCGTGGTCGTGTCAGCAACTATCACCTCATCAAGCTCATGTCTACCTTTGCGCCGGGAAGAACCGTCATGGAGTGGCTCAAGGGCCACCAAGATGCGGGCTTCGAGGTCCTGCGATTCGTCGATGTCCGTAGACTCGTCCAATTTGGCGTCATCAAGGGCTGCCTCTACCGTGTCCACAAGTTTGTCGTCTCCAAGCAGTACCTCGCTGCCTTGGCCTCTGGCCAGAGCCGACCGATTCCTGGTGGAGATCCTCTGCAGAAGTACACTGATGGCTGCCATCATTTTGACCAGATTATCACAGAGCAGAACTTGACGGATAGCGAGATTATGGAGAAGCTCAAGAAGCTGCCAGTTCCAAAGGGAGATCTGGTCGTCTTCTACCGATAAACCGAGAACCAGCGCTTTTTACTCATGAGTTATTTATTTTACATCACATCTCATCTATGGTATCATGCAGATTACAGTAATGTACAGCGTCATCTTACACGGCTTGAATACCCATCCAAGCCAGTTCATCCATTCTTTTCTTTCTCTTACCGCCTGTCGTTGTTGTTCATCCGGCCGCGCTTGCGCCGTTCCTGCTTGTTGGGCAGCTCGATATTTGGGTTGTTGGCCACACTGAGCCTGTTTCCGCTGGAATGCCTCTCGAGTGCAATCTCGGCCAGCTCATCATCCTTGAGATTCTTGCCCTCTGCCGCAGCCTCCTTCTTGAGTGCGTCCTTCATCCTGCGCATGACACCAGTGAAGGGTTGGCCAGGGTAGATCTGGCCGCTGGCCTCCCACTCTTCATCGGAGATGAGCTCCACGATACGCACGTTGTGCTTGCCCTTGCGCAGGATAAGCATGCAGTCGTCGATGAGGAACTTGGATGTCTCCTCGGGGAACCAAACTTTCATCGGCGTCCAAGACAGGTTACCGGGAACAAGACCCCTCTTCTGGCCCGGCTGAGCGGCGATGTAGGCACCCTGCTGGTTGAGAAGTCGCTGGCCGTCGCTGCTGCTGGTAGCAAGACCCGAAGCGAAGAGGATCTTGGCGGGGGAGCTCTTCATGATGGAGCGAGGGAGCTTGATGTCGCTCCTGGGGGCGTTGTTGGAGGTGACGATACCAGTCTCCTCAGTTGGCTCGTTGACGACGGAGGGAAGCGAGCCGCCGAACCGGAACTCGTGCTGCTTGGCCTCCTGGAGGGCCTTTTGCGAGCCGTGAATGAGCGAGACGACCTCAAAGGCCAGAGTGTGCTGCGCGACCCGTTCCTGGGGGTTGGTGCGGTGCTGCTCCATGATATTGGCGATACTGTCCAGGGGCATAAAGGTGAACAACTTCAGCAGCCTCTCCACCTCCTCGTCCGACCGTCGAACAAAGTACCCGTACAGCTCGAAAGCCGACGTCTTGAACTCATCCAGCCAGATGGCGTTGCCAGCACTCTTGCCAAACTTGGCGCCCGAAGAGTCAGTCAGCAGGGGAACGGTGAAGCCAATGGGCTCATGCTCCCAAGTGGTGGGCATCTTGGCGTGAGGCGCCTCCTCAGTGTCGCGGATGGTCTTGAGGGCGTCAATTCCGGCGACGATGTTGCCGTACTGGTCGGAACCTCCAATCTGCATCTGGATGCCGAGTTTGTTGTACATGTGCCAAAAGTCCCAGCCCTGGAGGAGAGGGTATATGAACTCGCCCAGGGACATGCCGTCTCCCTCGGTCATCTTGCGCTTCACACTGCGGACGGTTAGATGTATGCTTCTGGACAATATCAGGATGAAACTCACGTCTCCTTGCTCAGCATGGGCCCGATCCTGGTGTGTCTGGCTATCCTCTTGGCAAAATCGTACAGGGTGAGGCTCCCTAGCCACATGTTGTTGTTCAACAAGTGATGCTTGGCAGCCCAGTCCTTCTCGTAGCCGTACTTTACCCTCAGGTGCTGGACGTTTGCCCATAACCTTGTCAGCTGCACGTGCATCTTTGTGATGTTCTTTGAGATTTCCGAGTTGGTCAATATCTTGCGGCTCTCGAGTCGGTCGGTAGGGTCGCCAATTCGAGCGGTCGAGCCACCGATCAAGGTGACGGCGGGGTGGCCATGGAACCACAACAAGAATAAGGGCATCAGAGGTAGTAGGTGGCCGACGTGCAGAGAGTCGGCTGTCGGGTCGATTCCGACGTAGGTGCCTATCCGCTTAACTCGCATAATCTCCTTGATCCTCTCGGGGTCTCTGACCAACAAGTTAGGTCACATCCATATATACCAGGCGCATTCTGACATACCCTGCTACGTCCTTGATATAACCTCGCTCCTGCAGGAGATCCCAGACGTGTGGAAGCTCTCCATTCTGAATCTTGTCGCCCCTCTCTTTCCACCGTTGTTGGCCTGCGGCGACCTGGATAAGATGTGATGTTGAGACACCTCGAACTTGGAAGCTTATGAGGAGGGGTCTCTGTCGGTCAAAGGACGTCGGACGGATGAGGGGTCTCGAAGGCGCGAGCCTGGAGATGGCGAGGCGGGACGCCATGGTTTCGAATTGGAGTTTCGAACCCAATTGCCTCGTCCTGGCTAATTGGAAAAGAACGAATGGTAGAAACACCAAGAATTGAGCATCAACTCTCCCACTCTTCCTATGATGGCTCCGAAGCCGCCGTCCAAAAAAATTCCCACGCGATATTGAAAGTTTACCCAATCACAGGCATCCTCGGAACCACCATCGGAGAAGCATTGTTGCGTCCCGACTCATCCGGCTTCACGGCCTTGATCGGAATGCAGCCGACCAATCACGAGGCTTGCAATTCGAGATCCTCGGCAATTCCTCCGACTCAGGTTTACAGCAGCTCGAGAATCCCATACATCATCATCAACCTCACCCTCCTTCACGCCCTCGATACAGCCAACCCAATTGAGCGCCGCCGACCGCATATTCAATTCACCATGGCCTCAATTGTGCGTCCCTCTCTGCTTAGGCAGACCGCCCTGGCTTCTCGATGGGCCGCTGCCCCCTCCGTCGCGACCCGAGGCGTCTTCATGAAGCCCATGGGTGTTGCTGCTTTCCACAACTCTACCCGACGGAGCGCCATTCTCCCTCCTGGTCCTCGTGAGTTTCCCCGTATACAACCAATGCGTTTTCAAGCTTGTACTGACATGTTTTGCAGAGCGAATCCAGGGCGGCGGTATGATATTCAAGTCGCATACCGGCTTCACATGATAAACTGACATTCTCTCGCAGTCAACGACCCTGCCCCCGTTCCTGAGCCCAGCGCCGCCCACGGCTCCTACCACTGGTCCTTCGAGCGCCTCCTCGCCGCCGGCCTCGTTCCCCTGACCATTGCCCCCTTCGCCTCTGGCTCCCTCAACCCCACCCTCGACGCCATCCTCTGCAGCGTCCTCCTCCTCCACTCCCACATGGGCTTCCAGCAGGTCGTCATCGACTACATCCCCAAGCGCACCTACGCCGGCCTCCGCAAGATCTTTGACTGGCTGCTCAACATCGCGACGGTGATTGTCGGCGTGGGACTGTACGAGTTTGAGACCAACGACGTCGGCATCACCGAGGCTGTTAAGCGAATTTGGAAGGCATGAGGAGGATGAAGCAAAGTGATGTGATGGGCGTGTATGTGTTTGATGGTGGTATTACTTGTCGAGCAGGTAAAAAATGGCTGCAGGCAACTGTATAGAAATTTCCTTTGAGTTAAGCAAAGATTGACGATTCTTGCACAACAACACACTTGAGCCCTCGTGAGAGTTGTGAGTGTCACAAGAGTTACTTGTTGGTATAAACAATGAGGTTTCTTGTTAGTGATCTCTAATTGCTCCTGATCTCTGACATCTTCAATTCCTCGGTAGACCTCGGCCGAGATAGTAAGAAGCTTTGGCCAAGCTCGATAACGAGCGAATTATCCCGACTCTCACATGGAATCCGATGACATAGAGCTTTAGCTTGCTCCAAGACCAATTGAAAAGTAAAGCTACATGCCTCATCCCAATGGGAGCTGTGCCATGCGAACCGTCTGGCAGTTGTAGAGTTGGTCTACGGAGCACAAACTTTCACTCTACCGTAGAGCTACAGCGCGCCTGTACTTGGCGCCGAGCCAAAGGCTCAGACATACACACCATGATGAACGCAGCATCTAAACATTGCGAGCAAAGAGCATTGGCAACTTGCGATAAATCAGTTTTATTCTCTTGCTTGCTTGTATGTAATTATTCCTCTCTTTGTCTTGGTCCCTCAAATAATTCATGCGAGAATCGAGGCAATACTCGTATCCACCTCCCACTTTCCCAGAGCCACCGGCTCTCAACACTCACACGCTTAGATAGTCAGAGAAGTGATCTCAGAGCCTCCGGCCCTGTCCATCTCTGGGGTAGGAGGAGGCAGGTTCTCCGACTTGGTACAGATCCAGCAGCTGGCGTACATGTTCACACGATCGATGCAGGCACCGTCGGTTCGGGCACCGTGTCTCTTGGGCGTGAAGCCATGAGCCTCAAATTCCTTGATGTACCAAGGGGTCAAGGCCGAAGAGCGCAGGAGCACGCGACCGCCCATTTGAAGCGCCCGGTTGAGCTTGGTGATCTGTTGGGCGGCAGCACGGGAGCCAGTGTCGAACCAGTCCATGCTGTCCATGACGACAGCGACAGTCAGCGTGCCAGGCGTGATGCGTGCAATAACCTCCTCGAGCTCATCGGTGTGGATGCGGAGACCATCAAGAGCATTGGGACGTGAGAGCCTGGCGTGCGCCTTGGGGCTGAGGTAGTCGGGGTGGCACTTGGGCGAGAACTTGCCATCCATGCAGACATAGTAGTAGGGGTTGTCAGCGGCGATGTGAGTCTCCTCGGCGACAGGGTCAAGCGTGTTGACCATGTAGTGCCAGATAGCGTGGGAGCGAGTGTTCTTGGCACGGGGCTTGGGTCCCTTGACCAGGTCAGATTCAGCGTGGTCAGCCTCGATCATGGCCAATTGGTTCTTGGGGACACCGAGAGCAGCCCAGAGGAAGCTCTCCTGAGAGACAACCAGGTTGCAGACGAGCTTGGACAGAAGGGCAGGGCGGATCTTTCTGCGCCAGATCTCTCGCTGCTCATTCAGGGTCTTGGCCTCGAGGAGCTGCTTGACAGCCTTCTGCAGGCCAAAGATGCGGGCAATCCAGCGGAAGACACGAATGGCGTGGCGCGAGCCACCGGTGTCGTACAGGCCGTAGCCGCTGCTGTTCTGGAAGACGTGAACGTTCTTCAGCCAGTACTGGAAAGCACGGCCAGAAAGGTGAGGGGACAGCTTGGTGATAAGGAGCTCGCGGAAGTGAGGGTGCTTGCCATCACCAAAGATCTTCCAGAAATCCTCGTAGGGCAGGGCAGTGTAAGAGGCGGCCTTGAGCTCGAGCAGGTGGTTTTGTGTGGGGTTCAGGTCAACAGCGTGGACTCTGGCAGGGCTCTGAAGCAGGTAGGACAGGATGTTGTCTCCGGCCGAGGTGATAGCAAGAACCTTGTCATCGGCACCAAGCTTCAAGAGGCGCTCGTCGACACGGGTATCTTCCCAGGTGAAGGCATAGATGTACTCATCCTTGAACTGCGTGTGCTTGGCCAGCTGATCATCATAGTAGATGCGCCAGTGGTGGTTCTGGTAGAAGAAAGAAGGGAGGGGGAGGTTGGAAGACAGGTTCTGCACAGCAGTGAGGAAGGCCTTGGAGCGGATTTCGGGAGCAGATCTCTCAATAGCTCGGGTCAGAGCATCTCCCTGGTTGGCGGGATACAGGTAAGGGGACTCGGTGACCAGAGCATCGATGCGCTCGACAATCTCATGGGGAAGACTGGACGATGAGAAGGGCTTCTTGTGGCATCCGAGCCAGATGTAGTAGGGGATAGCTCCCAGGCCGTTGTTGCGAGTGTTGACGTTGAGAAGGGTGCCGAACTTGTACTCGAGATAGTCTCTGCGGCTGGGCTCGAGGCCAACGCGGTCAAGATCGAACCAAGAGCGCCAGAAGCTTCGCGACAAGAAGTTGACATGACGATCGACGAGACCACCTGTGTAGTTTCGGAAGGCAAAGTCAACCTTGTTCTGTACATAAAAGTCCACCACGCCCAGGATGCCCTGAGGCGCCAGTAGCGAGGTCACAGAGTCGATAACCGAATAGTAGTCAGGCTAAAGCCCGATGTTAGCGTTGCTCGAGCTTGACTGTCATTTATAACCTACAATCATAGACAAGCTGTAAGACAAGGTGATCAGATCAGCGCCACCAAAGTCCGGGCGAGGCTTATCAAAGTAGCTCAACGCCGGAGAACGAGGGGGGATAGGCTTGGAGGTCATGCCCGACTCGTAGTCCTCAAGACGGAACTTGCGAGCGTCCTCACAAACGACTTTGACATTCTTCCAGCCAAGTCGTTCAAATCGCTTTCTAGCCACCTCGCAAAGAGAGGGGGAAAAGTCAACGAGGTATACGCTCGAGAAGAAGGTGGGCACGTCGACGAAAGCGGCCATGGCCTCGATGTTGAAGCCAGTTCCGCCGCCAATCTGTAAAGACAAGTGTCAATGGGTGATCCAGTACAAAAGGGTTCTAGAAGGACTCACATCGACCCAAATTCGCTTGTTCTTGTTGCCGCTTTTGGGAGCAGCATCCTTCAGCTTGGCCTCAAGCTGAGCGGCGACAAGCGCCAGCATGTCCTCGCGGCCTCGGAGGAGCACCTTTCGGGTAGCATCATAAGCCCCGGCCTGCTTCTTGTAGAAGCTCTCGAGGGCATCCTGCTGGTTACCCTTTGAGTCGCCCTGGTGGGGTTTGATGAAGGAGGAGTAAAAGAAGAGGAAGAAAGACTTGAGTAAGCCCGGGGCTTCGTCCTGACCCTTGCTGGAGAAGATGGAAGTGAGGCAGAGAGTGCTGAAAGCAGCTGCCACGACACCGGCCAGAAGGGACTGAGCGTTAGCCAAGGACAACATGTTACCACCCTAGCAGACCAGATTAGCAGGCGTGCGACCAAGCATTGCTGGGTGAGGACGCACATGAGAAGCCATGGTACTCTCTCATTGTATGTCGAGAGGATTGGTGTTGAAAAAGCAGGCAAGCTGTAGAAGCAGTGTTGAAAACCGTTCACACGACCAGGTTGAAAGATGGACGTGAATCGAGAGACCAGGAACACGGCGAGCTAGGGATATATATGTCGAGGCACGCGAGTTGGCTAGCCAGAGAGTCCAGCATCAACTTCAATTCGGCAGCCATGACCGCGCCAGACTCGGCGGCACGGGTGTTGTCCGTAGTGGACGCCAGCTGTGACGCCTCGCACACGATGTTCTCAACGCCAATTTACTTGCTCCCGCACCAGAAAGTCCCCTGTTGATCTGCCCAACCCCACCAGATAGCCATGATACCCCGCCGCCAGGGTTCATGCTGAGCACAAGTGACGAGGTGGGCGATGGAGGCGTGAGCCAATGGCTGGAGCACATGTTCCAGGACGGTGCAGTTTCAGGGACCTTGCAAGGCTGCGGCGGAGGCACACATGTGCCACGCTTCGTTCGCTATGAGCGGTTGCTCTACTCTCGATAGTGTGAGTGGGGATGGGAGATAGGCACTGCTGTTTACTGTATTGACGACGATCATGGTCTCGAATGATCCTTCGAGAAGTGAATTCGTGGCATCAAGGTTAACCTTGGCTTCGAGTTCTGTTGACCTGAGCCTGGGCCGAGTGCTGTCAAACGTGGTGATTGCGTCTCACCATTCGCTTGAACGGTGTCTTTACTTGAAAAAGAACCTGACTCAAGACGGCTTTTCGTGTCATGGCAAGGTGTCATGGTCTCTTGCTATTCGCTGCCATGATCCATGGCTGGTGGTTGATGTTAGTCGGTTGGAAGGCCGCCATCGTGTTATCCCAAACAGGAAATCCAGCAGCCAATCAGAGAAGAGGTGCCCACCACATGTAGCAGTCAACAGCCGTGTAAGGACAAGGGCAAGCCATCCATTGAAGATTGGAATGAAGAGCGGTAGAGAAGGACCCCGTGTTCTTCTCAGGGCGAAAGTCAATTGAGTTTTGCGGCATTTTCTCGAGCGCGAGGGCCATCTCGAGGTTCCAATTGGAGCTGGAGAGTTGATGCTCGCTGGCCGAGGTGGCTAGGGGCGAACTGTGGCCAACAACAAACCCTCGAGAAGCTAGAGGGTGCAATTTCTGGGGTAGAGAGGGTGCTGAATCCTGCGCCCAGTAGAATCGGAATCCTCAGGCGATTGGTTGACTTGCTCTTCGACGACTGAGGTTTTGTCCATATCGACCGGTTCTCTCCGTAGTTAACATGCCATGATGCAACATCAACCTGATGCCGAGCTAATTGCGGCACCGCGAGGTGACCGTGATGGTCGGAAAGCGGTAGGGATACTGTTGGCATCATTTTCAGTTGACTTACTTCACGTGTCACAGCTGTAGGAAGTCACCCGCAACATCGCTCTAGGCATCCTGAGCGTAGCCACCAAGGCGAGTCATTCGGTAACTCCATCAGCGAGAACAGCACAACGGGGCTTCACGTCGGCATCGGCACAGGTGCTGTCGTGTCGAGCCGAATATGTAGACCCACTCGGCGACACAAGCGGAGTTCTTCATGCCGGGAATGGGCCCCAATTCTCCACAGCTCCGACAATGTTGAGCTGCCCCGGCATCTGATGGTCGTCCTCAATCCAGAGCGAGTTGGTCATGTTGGGAAGGGCCGAGGCCGTGTCAGATCTATGGAGAACCGACACCGGGGTCTTACAGCCGGACCGTTTTCGCCAGATGTCATTATTCTCCGCCGAATCTATCGCTGACCGAACCCGACTAGGGTTGAGAGGGCCTTTTCACTACGAGGAGGCTGTGAATAATAGAGAGTAGTCGATGCGGATGGGAACTTATTGGAGGATCACGATGGTAGGTGATTCATTTTGCCCGTGCTGGCGTATATAGTGACGACTTTTTGTAGTAATTCATTCCAAGTAGACGAAACTCGAATTCAATGAAGACGTTTGTGTGAAGGGCAGACCTGCAACTGAAGCTTGGGTGGACATCCTGCTGTTGTGCTTCGGAGATGCAGTTTTTCCGAAAACATCGTGGGAAAGAAGTGCCCCTCTCGCGCTCCCGTCAGCCGACGCCACTACTAGGCAGGGGTGCCAAGTGATTGGAGCTGGAAGCGGCTCTGACGCATGTCGCATGGATCGCGCGCCTGTCGACTCCCTTTATTGTTGTAGCCGTCGCTATTCAACAGCATCTAACTTCATCTTCCTCGAGGCCACGTATCTCCGAAAATCGTATATGCTCAAGCTGCGCCGGCTCTCCAGATAGACACCCGTCACGATGCCGCCCGGGTCGAGCCAGAAGGGCACTGGCAAGAAGAACTCTGCCGCCATTCAGAAGCAGAGCCGCAACACGACGCCCGCCCCAGTTGCGACGGCTAGCCTCCCGCCGCAGGATGTGTACGATCCGGACTATCTGAATACTCGGGTGATTCTCTTTCGCAACCTCACCTACGATGATATGGTCGATCAGTCCGCCTCTAATGCCACCATCCCCGATTCCAAGAGCCTCGATGGCATGATCGAGCGCCTAAAGAGTTTATCCAATATTATGGAAAAACGCTCAACTTTTTACGACCGCGGGATGCGACATTTGGCCGACGAGCGCAAGAAGCGACCGGACGATTACTCTGGACGCGCCGATGGCGAACAAGAGGGGAAGCGGCCTAAACACAAGAGAAAGAAGCCCGATACGCTTGCGCCGCAGGAGGGCAATGTTGGTATGGCTTCCTAAGCTGTTTCGAATTTTGTGGGACAGGTGGTTGCCAGCGCCGACACCTGGCAGAAACTGCGGCCACCTGCTAGGTTGAGAACTATGCTAACAATGTTTTTTTGCCAGAACGCTCGTCTCCCATGAGAGATTCCAAACGCAAACACGATCGCGAAGCAAGCTCCTCACTATCCCCAGCTGCCGCCGCTTCACCATCGGCCATGGACGTCGATAACAAGGCCAAGGCGGAATCAAAGGAAGACGACGAGTCGAGTTCCGAGGATGAGGGTGCGCCGCCTCGTCGCGAACAACCTCAAGCAATGACTTTCGGCGAGGATCCTTCCACCTTCCCTGACCCAACCGTGTACGAGATTCGGCCAACCTACCCCGGAATGCCAGACGAGGAGCGAAAAGAGATCTATTCAGTCGCAACATACCCCAAGTCCGACCTTGCCGACCTCATCGCAGGAGATCCACCCGACAAAGACTTTAGCAATGCGAAGCCTAGCAGTCAGATCAACTTTACCACTTTCTCGTCATACATCGATCCCTTCTTTCGACCATTTTCCGAGGAGGACTTGGCATTTTTGCGCGAGAGAGGAGACCGGGTCACGCCCTTCGTCATGCCCAAGCGCGGCAAGAGACATTACACAGAGATCTGGGCCGAGGAGGACGGCGCAATGTCGATCGATACGCCTCAACAAGGCCGTGATAAGCTCCCACCCAACCAACCCCGCGGAAGCATCGACAACATGGATGACGACGTGGGAGAAACGGACAAGCTATCTGTTGGGCCTCTGCTGACACGGTTGATGCAAACCCTTCGACCAGAGGCTCGCGCACAACCTTCAGATGACAAGCCAACAACTAATGGTGCGACTAACGGAGATGTCAGCATGAACGGCGATGCCAATGGCGAAGACCATGCTGGAGGCTCTGATGAAAAATCAAATCCCCAACAACCGGCAGCATTCATGCCAGAGTCATCAACAGAAGCTTGGAAGAAGGCATCACACCCAAAGTTGGAATACTCGCAAGTCGATGAGCGCATCAAACAGGAACTGAGGCACATTGGCTTTCTGCCTCTTGAAGGATTCGAGGCCGAATTTGACGGGCACTATGACGACGAGGTGGCAGCGAGACTACGTCTCCTTCAAGGCCGACTTAAGGACCAGATGCTGATCAACGGCGCACGCAAAGCGCGGTTGACGGAATTGGTGCGTGAGCGTATGGCTTACCAAGAATACCAGACTATCCTGGAAGATCTCGACACCCAGGTCCAGGCTGCGTATCTCAAGCGCACACGGACAATTGGCAAGAGCAAGAAGACAAAACGCCCTGGAGGCGCGGGTGGAGGCAGTCACTTTGTGGGCAGCGCCGCTGGTATGGCACGGCCGGGCATTGGGGACTTGACCAAAACGCTGATGGAGCGACGCCGACGATGGATCGACACTATCGGGTCGGTGTTTGACGACGAAAGCCTGCGCAAGGTGCCAAGGGTGGCAGACGAAGGTAGCTCCATCTTCAAGACGGGAGACATGGCGGATCTGCTTGAGAAGGAGAAAGAGCAGTGGGATGAGGAAGTTGAGGAATAGGAATCCTATATGGCTCAACCTCGCAGTTTTTAGTTGTTTACGCAGATATAATGTTTCGCGGATGGCGTTTGGGGTGTAGGATGGTGTTTGAAGGATGGATAAATGGTCAGTAGGCAGGATTAAAGAATACCAATTGTCGCTTTGCTATACCTCCAAAGCCAGGGTTGCGTGGGTAAGTCCATTCAGACGTAGGTAAGCTAATGCTGACATGTGCGACCGTTGACTACTCCATACTCCATGTCACAGTACACACATCTACAACAGGTGTACTATCGGATCCGGAAATAACCATCTAAAAAGCCAAGACTCGCACGCAAACGGCGACAACCGAAATCGATGGCCGGCGGGCGCAAATGACCAATCGGCCTTATCAAGAAAGCAACCCCAAACCCTCATCCCGGCCTTATCGCAACCTGGAAACCACGCGACAGTGGGGGGCCAGGACAACACAGGCTCTGGGCTCAGATATTATTATCAATGACTGTATCCATATCCATGCCCGTTTAAGTCATGGACGAGTCGAGACAAGTCAGGCTACCTTTCTCATTACGGCTAACGGTGCCGTGCCGGGGAAAGCTTCTTTCTCTCCCCCTCCCTCTCTCTCCCCTTTCCCCCTTCTCTCCATCCCGCCCCCGTGCGATCCGGTTTTGACTCCTCCTCTCCCTTTTTTGCTTTGTAGACGACAGACGAAACTAGCGGCCTATCAAACATGCATCTGGTTCCCAAAGAGGTGCGTTCCCGCCAAGACTCACAAGGCCCCGTCTCCACGCTGCGTCGTTGGCTGGGGAGGGGGCCGCCCATGACTCGACTAACCAGGGTTGTTCTCGGGAACTACAGATCGATAAGCTCGTCATCTCTCAGCTGGGAGTGCTTGCTCAGAGGCGACTGGCAAGGGGAGTCAAGCTGAACCATTCGGAAGCTGCGGTGAGTATGCTATAATTCCTTCGCCTCTTTATGACCCTGTCTTAGACCCTGTAGACAGCCCGTTGGAGGCGTCGTACCCTTGCTACTTAGTATCCTGTCAACTAACACGCTTCGCACTAGGCTCTCATTGCCAACAACCTACATGAACTCATCCGCGATGGAAATCACACCGTCGCGGACCTTATGGCTCTTGGAGCCACCATGCTGGGTCGACGTCATGTCCTCCCCTCTGTGTGCAGTACCCTTCATGAGATCCAAGTCGAGGGTACCTTTCCATCCGGTACATATCTCGTGACCGTCCACAACCCCATCAGCTCCGATGATGGTGACCTCCGCAAGGCGCTGTATGGAAGTTTCCTCCCAGTCCCGGACAACAATGCGTTCCCCATGGCGGCCTCTGAAGAGTACGCGCACGAGAAGCAGCCCGGTGCCGTAGTAACTGTCAAGTCACGGGTCACTCTCAACGAGGGCCGCAATAGGATCCGTCTTCAGGTGACGAGCAGGGGAGACCGACCTATCCAGGTGGGATCCCACTACCACTTTATAGAGGTCAACCCGCAGCTCGAGTTTGACCGTATTCGTGCGTATGGTTATCGACTCGATATTCCCGCCGGCACATCTGTCCGGTTCGAGCCTGGCGATACAAAGACTGTTACGCTGGTCGAGATTGGCGGCAACCGTGTCATCCGCGGGGGTAATAACCTCGCATCAGGAGCTGTTGACCTTTCTCGTGCTGATGAAATCCTGGCAATGTTGCAAGAAGCTGGTTTCGCTCACGCACCTGAGCCAGCGGGTGATATGGCCTATATCGACGCCTTTGATATGGACCGCGCCGCATATGCAACCATGTTTGGTCCTACGACTGGTGATCTCGTGCGGCTCGGCAGCACAGATCTATGGGTTAGCATCGAGCGTGATGAGACGGTCTATGGCGACGAGTGCAAGTTTGGTGGTGGAAAGACGCTGCGCGAGGGAATGGGTCAGGCAACGGGACGGCCAGATGCTGAGACACTGGACCTAGTTGTGACCAACGCACTCATCGTGGACTGGACAGGTATTTACAAGGCAGATATCGGTGTCAAGGAGGGCATGATTGTGGGTATCGGCAAGGCGGGCAACCCAGACGTGATGGACGGCGTGACGCCCGGTATGGTGGTTGGAAGCTGTACAGATGTCATCGCAGGAGAGGGCAAGATTGTCACCGCCGGAGCCATCGATACTCACATCCACTTTATCTGTCCACAGCAGGTACCTGAGGCTCTCGCATCTGGTGTCACCACCATGTTGGGCGGTGGTACTGGTCCAAGGTACGTTGTCCTTCACCTTACATCCGTGTTCAGGGGCTTACTGACATCTCAGCGCGGGAACAAATGCAACCACTTGTACCCCCGGCGCCCACTACATGCGCCAGATGCTCCAGGCCTGCGATTCCCTTCCCATCAACATTGGAATCACAGGCAAGGGCAACGACAGTGCCCCTGAGGCCCTCCGCGAGCAGGTTACGGCAGGCGCTTGCGGTCTCAAGCTTCACGAGGACTGGGGCTGTACTCCCGCTGCTATCGACGCATGCCTTACAGTCTGCGATGAACTGGATGTCCAGTGTCTCATCCACACTGATACACTCAACGAGTCGGGCTTCGTCGAGTCTACCATCGCCTCTTTCAAGGGTCGGACGATTCATACGTACCACACTGAAGGTGCTGGTGGCGGCCACGCCCCAGACATCATCTCGGTCGTTGAGCACGAGAACGTGTTGCCGTCGTCGACGAACCCAACACGGCCATTCACGCGTAATACGCTTGACGAGCACCTCGACATGCTCATGGTGTGCCACCATCTGTCCAAGAACATCCCCGAGGACGTTGCCTTTGCCGAGAGCCGAATCCGCGCAGAGACCATCGCCGCTGAGGACGTGCTCCACGACCTGGGCGCCATCAGCATGATGAGCTCCGACTCGCAGGCCATGGGCCGCTGCGGTGAGGTGGTGCTCCGGACCTGGAACACGGCGCACAAGAACAAGATCCAGAGGGGTCGGCTGCCCGAAGATGAGGGCACGGGGGCTGACAACGCTCGTGTTAAGCGCTACGTGAGCAAGTATACCATCAACCCGGCCGTTGCTCAAGGCTTCAGTCACCTGGTTGGCAGCATCGAGGTTGGCAAGTTTGCCGACTTGGTCGTCTGGGATCCGGCCTGGTTTGGAACCAAGCCCAGCAATGTCATTAAGGGAGGACATATCGCATATGCTCAGATGGTAAGTGACCCCTTCTCCCGTCTCTGATCTTGCTAACACCATCCAGGGCGACCCCAATGCCTCTATTCCTACAGTCCAACCCATCATAGCCCGTCCCATGTTCGCTCCCCTCTGTCCCTCCACCAGCATTCTCTTCGTCTCTTCCGCCTCCATCACCTCGGGCGCTATAGCCTCGTACAACCTACGCAGCCGTGTCGAAGCGGTTCGCGGATGCCGTACCGTTGGCAAGCGCGACATGCGGCACAACGACCGCATGCCCAAGATGCGCGTCGACCCAGAGAGTTACACTGTCGAGGCCGATGGCGAGGTGTGTGTGGCGGCGCCAGCAGAGACTCTGCCCCTGACGCAACAGTTTTATGTCTATTAAGGTCAAGGCAAAGGACAAGGAGAGTGGACTGAGGAAAGTTGAATATCACACTTGGATATACGGAGCAGCAGTTCCTGTAGTTAATGGAAACAATCATCTCATTTCAAATAGCTCCAAGTGCGTGGTAACCGGTCGATAACCCCCCAACCAGTAATACAACTTCGCTTCAGTCAAGCAGAACATCATCCACAAACTCCAAAGACAAATGAATAGGCAAGGCAACGTTGTTCGCAATCATGGATGTCATTACGGCATAGCGAATTCAACTGTAAATACAACATAAGCGTAAATCCATACACAGAGCAACAGGCCCCAATCGCTGCCCAGCCGTCTCGTCCGTCAGTCAGTCCCGCCCGGGCTTTTGTGTCCTCGGGCCCCTATAGCCCCCAAAAAGAATAAACGACAAAGTACAATAAAGACGAACCCCTCCCAAACTCCTAGAGTATAGAACCCCCGTGCCATATACCTCTCCCTTTTGGTATCATGCTTCCTGCCAGCGACAGGAGCTCAACAGAGAGACTTTAGAGCGGTGGTGGACCAAGCAAGGCCCGCCAAGAATGAGAAGCAACAGATGAAGGGCAATCAGGAGCTCTTAGCCTTCTTGCGACCCGACTTCTTGGGCTCCTCCTGAACCTCGGCGGCGGCGGCGAGCTTTGTCGAGGTGCGCCTTCGCTTCTTGTCAGGGCTGGCGGGCGCAGGGGTCTTAACCTCCTCGACGGCGGCGGCGGGAGTGGCCGTCTTGCGCTTGCGGCCACCAGTAGCCTTCTTGGGTGTCTTGGCAGGGGTCTCCTCCTCCTCGGGCTCCTCAGCGACAGGGGCAGTAGCAACATGCTGAAGCTGCTCAGCAATAGCATCCTGGTCGTCGGCGGGGGCCGCGGCTTGGGCAGCATCCTTGAGCTCGGGCATGGGGATGTGGAAGTCCTCAGCGTACTTGAGCGCCTCTTCATCAGACATGCCCTTGGCGTGAGGGTTGCCGTTCTTGTATGAGTGGACACGAGCGTTGTACAGACGAAGGTTGTACTGATAGGCATTGTTCCAGCCCTGTGATGCATGTCAGCGATCGTGTCAAAACCATGGCGAGTGAGTAAAGCTTACCTGCTTCTCATGGGGGCTCATGTTGGCCCATCGTCGCTGACCCTCCTCCTGAACAGCACCCTTGGGAGCCTCAGCGCCAAGGTCGTTCGCGATAATAGAGCGAGCGTGCTGCATGTAGAGGAAGTAGGGAGTGAGGGGACGCTTGGGGGCGTTGGGGTCAATGGTTCGCTTCTTGCGCTCCTTCTTTTCCTCAACAGGGGGAGCAAGCTCAGGGACGGGCATGATGAGCTGCTGAGCAGCATGCTCAAAGGTGGCCAGGAGGTTATCCTGGGAGCCCTCAGCAGTGGGCTCACCGAGGAGAAGGTTGGTCTGTCGAACGTAGTCGGCAGTGAAGGAGCGGAGAAGCTCCAGAATGGTGGTGAGACGACCAACAGCCTATATCATCATGTTAGCTTGACCATCTTTGACCGTTGAATGATAAAGGGCAGCGTGTAAGTGAGGTGTAGGTGGGGTAGAAAGCTTTGGTGGGTCCGAAGTCGCAGCTGAGCCAAGGTGCGGTGGCCATAGCTCCTTAGTGTCCTTGAGTCCCGAAGCCCACAGAAGCGCGGTGCGGTACCGACTTGTCAACAGCCAGCCAGCTCGCAGAACGCGTCTTCGCTTTGTACGGCACACAAGAGACATGGGGTCTGAGGTGGTGGTACACTTGACCAAGGGACTTGTGAAGTTGAGAATGCGACAAGTGTGTGGTGCTTGACGAGTCTGCGTGGGAGGATGCCTTGACGCCTCGCAACTTGAGCCTCCTCAGAGTTTGAAACACGCAAGGGAACGCGCGAAACACAAGGCAGAAACGGACGCCTTCTTGCTCAGAGCCTTAAAACGAGACAATATTGCGAAGCGCTAGGCAGACAGTGTGAAAGATGGAAAGAGCAGAGAGAAACTCACCGAATCGCGTACTCGCAGGAAGCTATCGTTGTCGACCACGCGCTGAGGCATGACAGCCTGAGGCGGAGGAACAACAGCAGCGGCAACTGGGACAGGCATCATGGGAGTCGGGACGAGGGGCTGCTGATGATGCTGAATGTGCTGCTGCTGAGGAACAGGAACTTGAGCGGGCTGCTGCTTCTCGGCAGCCGACTTCTTAGGACGAGCCATGGTGTTGTGGTGGTGAAAAGGTTGAGTAGAAGCTGTGATCTATATAGATGCTCTTCTTGAGACGCGCGCGCGGTGGCTCTTTGTAGATTGCGCTGGTGTTTTGACAGGCTTGGGGCGCGTTTGACTGGCAGTGGAACGCAATGCGCTGCTGTATGCTGCGTTTATTGTCAAAGCGGGCGAGCTCTGTTGCGTTTGGGGCGTTGAGGGGACGGGAAGCCGATGGAAGGCTCGCTGAAATGTGCTGAAATCTGAGGGGAGATGAGTGCTGAAGAACGGGGGAAATAGGATTTCGGGCGCGGGGTGGGCGGTGCGCTGAATATGTAGGGGTCAGGCGCCATGCGCAATCAGTAACTGGACAGCAGTGGGTGACCTTCTGGGCTTTGCTGGGGCGGGGGCGCGCCCGAAAAAAAAAAAATCGCACCGCAGCGCCCGAGGGTTAAAAAAAAAAAAAAAAGCGAGTGCCTCTCAGGGCAAAAAAAGGCGGCAGCTGCAGTGGATGCATGTTCCGCTGGCTTCTTAGTGGTCACCTTCCACTCCCCGATCAACTGGCTGGCCATTGTAACCCACCCACCCGACCAGGTCGGTCGCCCAAGAAGCCGCCCGTCCAGCTGGAGCACAATGGTAATGACGGGAGGGGAGGTGCCCGCACAACTGCCCTGCCCTTCATGGTGAAAATTTTCATCGCTGCCCGGCAAGGCGGGGGCCTGGAAGGACCTGGTGGTCGCCAAATTACAGCAGCAGCCCCATTGTCGAGCCTGACGATTGAGGCGCTAGAATCTAAACGGCTCTCGGCGCGTCTTCAGGGCCAGGCCATCCATTCAGTGATTCTCGCGAGCTGCCCTCCAGCTGGTGTTTTTTCAGAGTTCAGTGAGCGCCCTGAATGCTGCTGCCCATCCATTCCAGGCACGCACTCCAGCTCCCGTCTTTTGTAGAGGCAGGTAGTCTCGCCACAGCACCTTGCCCAACAGCGCACAGCAAGATCCTAGGCAATTACCAGCTTGATAACCCAGGGCAAGAGCAACCGGCCTCCTTCCACAGCCCTGCTCTGTAAGAGCCCGCTCTCCACGCTCATCACTTCTCCCACACATAGACCTCAGCGCAAAAAATACACACAAATTCGTCCGCAAAGAAACCCCTCGGAATGACCAGCGCAAGAGATACCGCACTGGGACCTTCTCTGACTGGTCCGTTAGCCACTCGCAGCAAAGGATGGAAACGACTCCGCGCCCAGTTGCGCAGCCTCCGCACTCCCAAGGTGCTACCTGCTGCGAGGGCCGAAGCGTCAACTGTATCGCTTCAGTACTCGACTATTATTTATGATCAATCAAGCTGTGCCGGTGGGTTTTCCTTGTTAACTTTTCCCTGCATTGAATATGCTTGCTGATTTCATCTACTTGTTGGCTGTTGGTGCATCACAAATTTGTGGCCTGGAGCCGCCTATCACCCCGTCCAGAGCCTTCGCAAACCTGTTTGCAAAAGCCGTGATGCTGTAACGATACCTACAGAAGACACCTGGAGCGACGTCTCTAGCGCCCTCTCGCGACGCTTTTCCAGGGCATCCGGAGCGATGTGTCACTGTCACACCCAGAGTGTGGTGACCATGCTGCCGCCCCCTCCACTCACCGCTGGGTCAAGCCCAATCCGAGTGCGCCCTGAGCTCGCCAGGCAGCTGGGCGGGCTTTCGCTGGCCTCTAGCTGGGCACAGCCAGGCGGGGTCATTCCGGCGCCTTCACCCTTGGCCTGTACATTTCAGAACGATCAACCAGGGGGGTGATGGAATGACGGCCACAGAGGAGAGCGGCTCTTTTCAGGCACCCAGCGGTCCCCCAACCTCTCGCTGTTCCACAGCGCGTCCCAGAGGCTTTGACGTTTCCCTCCAAGGACAACCCTCTGCCAGAAATCATTGAGCTGTCGCTGGCACGTCCTCCAGGTGTCATTCACCATGACTCTCTGCCCTGGCGTGCTTCAGCGTCCTCAAGCTATTTTCAGCAGTCCTCTACCTTTTGGAGCCAGGTCAGCACGAGCAGCCCTGAACTCCCACACTTTTTGCAACATGGCCGTCCTCGACTGCGCTCAAGCAGATCTATCGACGTCATGTTCAGTTGTCAGTGTATGAAGCGAAAGCCTCAAGGAATCACATCCTCGAGCGCTTCTTTGACGTAACTAAATGGCCGGAGTGCTCATCGTACTGCATCTGTTCGGGCCGCCACAGAGATTTCACGTCCACGAAATCAATTCTACTCAAACTATCGTTGATGACCGTTGTTCCAAGACAAGTTCCAACTCGTCTCTTCCCCAACCCGGTCCCAACAGTTGCAATAAACAGATACCTACCTACTTTAAGGATTCGTACCTCGCCAATTTGTACTGTGGACGATTCAAGGACTACAATTCGTCATCAACTACGTCTCTCTTGTTCAAAACAGCGCAGGCATCGCACGAGGTGCAGAAGGGTCGCAAAGGGACACCCTGATGGACATTGAACTGTTCATAGGCAGAGAGTGGGAGCTTGAAGGGAAGCTCGACCCTTTGACCCGCCTACCCTCGATTGGCTTTTGTATAAAGACTCAAGATCCCTCCGTTTCGGTCGTTCGATTCCTAGAAACATTCTTGAGATTTCGGCCCTCCATGTTTCGAGCCTGAACGCGACTGAGCTCATCATCGCCAACTACCGAGACGCGTCTCTTGGAGGGGTCAGAACACCACGTGATGGCAGCGCGGCTCCAGTAAGCTTAATAGTAAGTTATTGACCTTGAGCCAACGACGCTTCTATTCTACCCGCCGTTCGGTGCCAAGTTTACACGGCCATGGTATGTTGTTGATCCCTCTCAATGAAGTCACTGCCGAGGGAACCATACGTACTTCTTGATCTGTTCATGCTCGTGATGGAGCAAATGTCAAGCAGCTTCGCAGTTCTCTTATCCCTTCACACGCAATGGCGGGGCTCTGATCCAGAGCAGCCCACGCAAGCTTCATTCGACGGCGTTGAATGGCTGATGCCGGGCACCCACTGGTGTCACAGACCCCTGCTGTCAAGGCCGTCCAAGGACCCAAAACAAGCCAAGTCAGAGATGCTCAAGATGGAGGGGTGAGGTACTTGGCATCTGTATGACAGCGGCAGCCAATTGCCATGTACCAGACCCTTGTCCCAGCTTGGACAGCTTCCATCCCCGGCTCGCTATGGCTGATACCCCTCCATGATCGACCATCCTCGCGATCTCCCGGCGCGTATGGTTTTCATGCTCGGCCACCAAGGGGGCAAACGGAGGTCTGAGGAAGCAGGCCATGTTCTCGGGCAAGGCATGAACGGCGCATGGCCCGACCAACCTTATGTCCAAGCTATGGTGGCTTCAGAAGCTTCGATTCGACAGAGCTTGGCATACTGCTTGGACCCGACGGGAGGCAACCCGTCTCACGCCCGTGACGCCTAGATCGTGGTGGCTGTCTACATGAGCTGAGATCAGTGCATACAGTACCGTCGGCACACCTAGGCAATGCCATCAGCATGTGCCTGAACGATTCTGCTGGCTTATTCCTGTTTGTCAACTGCTGCACTGCTCGGCCAACGGTAGCACCACTTTGAAGCCCAGCACCACACAGCGCCCGCGCCAGCTGAATCTGCGTCACTTGCCCCTCAGACAGCCCCTCCTCCGCTTCCTCATCCTCCACCATTTCCTGGTTTCCTCTCCCTGTTTTCGTTTTCCTCTTTCTCCCCCTCCCTCACAACTCTTCCTGACTGGATTCTTCCTTTCTGCACTGCTTCATCTCCCCTCCTGCTAGCTCAGAAGGGGTTCTTTCTTTTCACCACTCCTGCTACACAACACCAAGCTTCTCTCTGGGATCCCTCCCAGTGCCTGAAGACGCGAACAGCAGCCATGTTCAGCTTCAGGTCTCACGGCCTCCTGGTGGGGCTCATCATCCTCGTTGGCCTGGCTTCTCCTGCCTTCGCCTTCGGTGCTGGCAACATTGCCTCAATCTCCAAGGTTGAGGGCCAGAACTGTGAGTGACCCCCCGCATACCGCATCCCTCGGCGCATCCCAGCTAACTGTATCTCTCCTAGGGCGACACGGCGATATCGAAGATGCTCTCCTCACCCTCACCCTGGCTCGTGCCCTCAATGGCAAGAAGTTCAACAAGATCAACGTTTCGCGCACGTACTTTGGAAACTGGCTCCGAGATTACTCCCAGGCTGTCGATGTCGGCACTGTCAAGTCCGTTTCTGCCGAAGCCATCCGTCTCCTCCTTTGCGTTCTCGGCTTCATGACCTTTGGCTACGGCTCCGGCGAGTTCGAGGTTACCGCTGAGCGACTGGGCTGCTACCGCCCTGAGGAGCACATCGACAACCCCAAGGACTACGCCGAGAATGCCGACGCTCGCCAGTATGACCGTCGCCTTCGAGGTCCCATTGATGAGGAACGAGAGCTCTCGGTCGATCCAGAGACGGGCATGAAGAACTACATTGCCAACGAGCGCGCCGGTATCATGACCTCTGCCAAGCTCGTCAGACGCCTCTTTGGCGGTATGATTGAGCTCGGCCGCCGATACAAGGATTCTCAGCGAAAGGCGGACAAGTATGAGGCTCTCCGTCTCATGGGTACTGGACTGCACTGCCTCGAGGGTCAGTATACTATTGCTCAGTTCACCGTCGCGCGCGGTCTATCGTTGTCCATGTGCTAATCACAACCACAGATTTCTTTGCTCACAGCAACTACACCGAACTTGCACTTATTGAGCTGGGCGAACGTGATGTCTTCCCTCACTGTGGTCGTAACACCGAGATCAACCTTGAGGGTGCTCGTGACCGTGTCTACCCCATCGTTACTGGTACCTTTGGTGGTGTTGATTTCTTGCATTCCGTCACTGGTGAAGGTTAGTTCTCACCAAGCACACCCTCGCATTTAAGAACAACACTAACAAGTCCCAAGTGTCTGACAAGCTGACCCAGAATGAGATTGATGAACTTGAGGGCACTCTTCAGCAGGGCGCCGCGTCCGATACCAGCATGCTCAGGGACTTGTTGGACAAGATCCCCGACGGCATCTTTGGTAACAAGCACCAGAGTGATCGCGTCGATGAGCTCCAGCAGAACGCCGCCACGGCTCAGATGGAGAACGTTTCCGTCTCTCCTCGTGACCCTGAGGAGTTCACCCTCTACGTCCAGAACGTCTTCAAGCAGGTCATGCCTGCCATTGAGTTCCATGACGACATCATGAAGAGCATCTCAGGCGCCGTTGAGAAGATCCCTGTGCTGCCCAAGATCATTGAGCAGCTGGAGGAGCAGCTTTCTGTCTTCATCTTCTCCATCATTGCCCCCTTCATCGTCCCCCTGATCCAGCAGATCCGCAACGAGCTCAAGACTGGCTCCGACGAGATCATTGAGAGTAGTGAGCGCGAGCAGCACATTGTTTTTCACAATGATAACTCTACCGATCCCACTCATTCCATGCTGTCCAAGGACCACTTCTCCAACGTAAGTGAGCAACGCAAGTGTTATGAATCCAGCTTCTAACTGAGTCTTAGATTCTCAACGAAATTGCTGGCCGAAACGCTGCCAGCATGGTGCACTGGGTTGTCCCTCAGCTCATGGACGCCGTTGATGATGAGAGTGTCGATGTGGATAGGCTCCTCGACGACATCATCGGTGGTATCCTGCATCACCCTGCCCAGCGTGATATGGGCAACCGCAAGGTCCAGGAGGGCCGACGCCGCTGCTACGAGAACGTCAAGGAGTGGTGGGGTGAGATGGGCGATGACCAGCGTGAGGACTACCGCCGCAAGCTGACCCGTGACGGCGTCCAGAACGGCGAGAACCACAAGGAGGGCGTCTATGACACTGGTCACGGCCACGGCTGTGCTGGTAAGCTCAAGATGCGCAAGCTCTACGGTGGTCCCGAGACTATCGAGGACAAGATTGCTGGTGCCGCCGCCGATGCCATCCTCAAGGGTGCTACTGGCGCTCTTTCTGGTGTGGTTGAGCAGAACACCGGCTACAAGATGCCCTCTTCCGGCCGTAAGGAGGAGAAGGAGGAGGGCGGCTTTGGCGGATTCCTCAACGCTGCCAGCTCCATCCTTGGAGGAGCTTTCAACAGTGATGACACCAGACGTGAGACCAGCACCCGCCGTGAAGACGACGGGTCGTATACTCGCACCGAGACCGAGTATGGCCGTCATGGTGATCGTTATGGCCAGGCCGAGTACTCTCGAACAGAGCGCCCGGATGGCAGCCGTCACGAAGAGTACAGCCGGTACGAGCAACGGGACTCTGAGGGTGGCCGTCACACCGGAGGCTACGGCTATGAGGAGCGAACAGAGACTCACCAGTCTTACTCGGGTAGCTACCAACGCACCGAGCGCCACGAGTACCATGGCTCAACTGAGGAGGGCTATGGCCACCGCCGTGACGACGATGATGGCGGTTACGGTCGCCGTCGTGATGACGATGAAGGAGGTTATGGTCGCCGCCGCGATGATGATGAGGGCGGCTATGGCGGTGGCCGACGCCATGAGGGTGGTTATGGCGGCGGTGGTTACGAGCGCCGCGAGGAGAGCTACGGCCGTCATGAACGTCAAGAAGAGGGTGGCTACGGAGGTGGCTACGGCGGTGGTGGTTATGGCGGCGGTCACGAGCGCCGTGAAGAAGGAGGCTACGGCGGTGGCTACGGAGGCGGCGAGCGTCGTGAGGAGGGTGGCTACGGTGGCGGTTATGGCCAGGACAACTACGGCCGCCGTGAGGAAGGCGGCTACTCTGGAGGAGCCGCCGACGAGTACGTCCGCCAGAGCCAGGGCCAGGGAGGCTACGGCGGCGGATATGAGCGACGTGATAATGATGAGTACGGCGGAAACGGCTATGGTGGTGACCGACGCTGGTAAGTTGCTGAGCAACCCAGTCGGCTCGCCTCGCGTGAGAGCAATGGACCTCACGATGGGAGCAAGAGGGATGCTCTCGGCCATGATGAGGGCCGTGATGCATGTTCAGAATGTGCACTCTTGTTAGTGAAAAGAATTGATGGTTTCCTGTGCGGTTTAATTAACTGTGACGTATCTTGGATGTAGTGTAATGTGGAGCCAGGAGATATCTACGAAGTAGCGGCCCTGAAGGAGTATATCGTAAATCTGGTGGCGTTTACCTCCTTGGTAGTTTAGATGGATTCCCAGCCGCGTCTATTTGACGATCCCGTAGTATCCGTAAAGCAGTAATTTGGTAAAATTCATAAATACGATCAAATGCAACCGGGATACCGTACATATGCAGCATGTACATCAATCCTCCGTTCGGCTGTGGGAGGCCTCCCACACTCGCCGTATCCCTTCCAACTTCTTTGGATGGATGACTCCAGTGTTACCCAGGGCCCTTCAAGTAGAGAGAGACAGGTATCAAGTACAAGGCCGAGCCAAAAGTGGCTACGGAAACGACGTTGCCGACTGGAATGCGGCAGTGAGGCCCCGATCCGAAAGCCTAGAATGCCTTCAAGTCCAGCTCCGCGATAGTTTTAGCCATGACATGCGCATAAAAGGTAATTCGATAGAAAAATGTAGAGGCACAATTATTAGTGCCTATTCTTGACTCCAAGGCTCAGCTCAATTCACTCCCAACTCATCCAACGCCCGAGCAAGACACTCGGAAGCTAAATATCGTCCGAGAGCCCGAGCGGTTCATGCCGGAAGCAACACAAGGAGCCGCTTGCCATGGGCGGCAGAGGCTTGCAGCTGAAAGAAATCCCGCGTGATGGCAGCTTTTTTTCCTTCCTCGTGGAAACACAAACCTCGACTTTCATATCATAAGCAGGAGAGTCCTTAACTCCCAACCATGATGCTCTTGGAGAGACAGTACCAGACGGTGGTGAGATGGAGTCCAAACTGCCATGACCATGGATACCATTATCCGAGGTTACGTATCCTGCCCATCAAGTCAAGTCAAGCCTTATCTCTGCATCCGCTGAGCAGCGTTGATAGGCTCTTGAGACAGCGCAGAGCGGTAAGCCCGCTCAACGACTCCGCACATGCTTTTGGAGAACTTGAACCAGATCCCTGTGTCTCGGTCCAAAACGGGCAATGAGAAAACGTTCAGCAGCAACAGAGCACACATTCGTTGACACGACTCGCGAAGATGACGGGAGACGTGCCACGTGCAGCTCACGTCATTTGCTGGTCAAAGACAACAAGAGGACGATGATCAAGCTTGTGCCCGACGTCACAAACCGGTGGTTTCATTTGCTGCAAGGAGCGAGGGTCTTGTCTTGCCCTCCTGTTGCGACGGAGAACCGGAGGCTGGCGGTATCAATGGTTGCAGTGACCAAGTATCTGTGCTGACTCAGGCTGTCCAATTTTCAGTCCTCTCTCTGTACGCAGAGAAAGCGACGCAAGACTATACCAAACGCAACGTCTCAGAGAAATCGCAGCTTATCCACGGCCAACGTTCCGCTCCTTTCATTACGTCAAGTGGCGCGGCACCAAGGTCTTCGGAGTCTGAGCTCAAACTGAAAGCTCTGCAAGCTCTGCAAGCTCTGCAAGCTCTGCAGCTCTCCATCGTTGGCTGGAATGCGAAATCTTTGTGGTCAGTCATTGTTAGTGCCCCCCTACTCATCTGGGTGGAGAGGTAGAGACACGGCCTCTTGTCAGAAACAATCTGAGCACAGCGCCTGGCTTTGTGCATTGGTCTGGGTCTGAGTTACATAAACCTCAGTCCAGCCAGCCTGTTGAAGGGCTCACAATGTGAGCGCACGAGGCAAGCAAGCAAACACGGCAAGTTGATTCCGTGCTGCCGTGTCGGCATTGTGCTCACCCTCTTCTCCATTCCCATGCAGCTCCCGCCTGCTCGTAGGGCTCACGAGCTGATCTAGGCTCTCCGGTGCTTGAACTTCGTTGAAGATCCAGTGATCTACATCTCAGGCTGTGCCGTCTTGCCGGGTTGGCGCATGCTTTGTCGCAGCCACAGGCTACTCATGCCTCGCCGTACAGTACAACTGCACTAACTGCCCATCAATCCGATGTCATCGTGTCGGCGGCAGCTACTGGAGATCTGCGAGCCTCGAGAATGGCTTCCATCAAACGCTTGCCTTCTAGACGGCCAAGACTGGGCTCTCAGACAGTGGGTTGCAGCGCTTGTGCCGCCCGCATGCACCGATGCCATGTGCGGGCTAAAATGGTGGAAATCCAGACAACGGGACCTGGGAAAACCAAGCGACAGGGGAGGGGTGGGTAGTATTGTCGCTTTCCATTCAGCAGTAAGCCAGTCAGTATCGCCCAGCGACATGACACTGTGAACCGACCCTTGTTCCGCGTGCGAAGTCGCAAGGCCCCGATGATCAAGGGTCTCTGCATCCGCAGAGATTGTCAGCGTTTCTGATGTGTGACTGCTGAACACCGGACTGCCAATCCCCACAGGGCTCGACATTGCTATCGACGGATCAGCCATCAACTCCACAACCCCCTGGATCAGCCCTCGTCAGTTAGCGAGCAGTGTTGATCAATGAGTCCTATTGAGACGAGAGATGAGGCTCCTGGGGCGTCCGGCTCACGGCAGGCTGTGATGGAAACGTCAAGGTTGTGGCTCAAGGGTTCGCGTAAACGCGTTTATGCCGCGCCCCTGGTCATCACGACTTGGTGGGCTGGTGCCGCTGGAACGTCTCGAACAGACAAGCTTTTGGGCACAGAGCTTGGCAGAAGTGCAGATCCGATTTGGTTCGGATCCCTATCCAAGTCGTTTCAATTCCATTCTCCTCAACATCAACTCGTTACTCCTTGGGCGTGTAGAAGACTGCAGAGGCCTATTTTGCCTGCCTCCTCTGAAAGATACGGCATTGTCTCTTGAGAACGAACGGAACTGGGCCGTGTCCGAAACATCCATCCCAATTCGAGCCCAGCTGAGGCGCCACCGATCCTTTGTTGCCAAAATACCCCACTCGCTGAATCGACGAGCTCCGTCTCAGGTTGCAACGAGCCGTAAGCTCCACGACAGCTCCCATGTTATCAGCAGCCAAAGCAATGGCTTTTCTCAGTGATCCAGGTGCTAAAAAAGCACAAATGTGCAAAGGAAAGGTCAGTGTTCAAATTGTTGGGTGGCAACAGGCATCAGGCACATCCTAGAGACGATGATCCCTGAAACTAGAGATAAAAAAGAGAGAAAGAGACTGGATGGAGTCGCATTGCGGGCCGTATGACCTAATCTGACCAAGTGACGCTCAACAAGCTTTTGGTTCGTGGGGAAGTTTGCATTTAGTGGATTCTGATGGTTGACTCCCCTTGTTTGAAGTTGATGCTGGTCTGATGCTGTGACGGGAGCTTCCAGGGCAGATTCAGAGAGCTGACAAGCTCGGGCCTCGGAACTCCCGCCGCCCATACCTTCCAAGATGGATCTCTCTTCTGTACCTGCCGATGTAGGTTCTTGATCAAGTTGCTTGGCAGGAGCCAAAACGAACCTCCCGTCATGTTCAAAGGTCCGTTAAAGTGGTTTCTGTTCTGTTTATATCTCGTCAATCTACAAATGGATGTTTCTGTGAATGCGAGTATTATGGGTCGACTGCGAAAGCGAAAGCGACTGCGATAGCGGTCCTCTGATGGCGTTGGCTCCCGTCTCCGACATCACCTCACTCGTTATTATTCCCGGCCACTTGAACGTCATGGTCAGAACTCGTCCGGTTTGGACTCACATGCTCCCCGCTATCGGCGTTTTTACGACATTGCCCGTGTCGTGACAATCATTACACACATTGTCTAAAAGCAGGCCAAGCTGGTGATACTCTGGAAAGCGTTCAGCACCAAGAGTTCCAAGCTCTCGGTTCCGCCAGATGATCCCGGCTTGGCGCCAATTGCTGCCGCCATCGCTTTCTTTTTATGCCCTGTTCCTGCAACTGAAAGATGTGCTGGGAGTTGGTTGATTTGCATCTAAGAGAGTCGTCACCGTCATGATCGCACGCGGTTCGAGGTCTGGACCCTTGGCTCTGCACTCGGCGTGCCTGGACTGTGCCTGGACTCGTTGGTCTTTCACAGAATCTTTCGTTTTCTTGCTCACAGACTATTATCTCCTTGGTTGACAGCAATACCTTGCCCCTTCTCAGATTCCATTCCTCTCCTGTTCCTCCAGAACCGTACTCTCTCAAGGCGATAACTGGGTTCGGACTAGTCGGCCTGATCCAGACACAACCCCTGCCCTGCGAACTGACCCTGTGTCATCTTATTCCCACTCCCCTATCGGCTCTCACCCCCGAACGCGCCACCAACAACAGACCCCATTCACACTCCACCTCCAATTCCCGGGCTTTACGTACCACCTGCCATCTTTTCCCAGCCGGGCAGCAGCAGGAAGCAGACCAGGCCAGGCCAGGTCACTGCAGGCAGGCAAGGCGTCTCGTCTCCATGAATCGTTGCCCCCCTCTCTTTGGCGTCGGCCGGCAGCATCTCCCCATCCCCCAAAACGCTCACTTGGGGCGCTGCTCCTCCCTTTCGCGTTGCGTGTGTCTCCTTCTCCACCCACTCAGGTTGCTCTCCACGGTTCTAAACTCCACCAGCGCCATCCCATCCATCCACTCACTCGCTCACTCCCTCCTTCCTCGAAAGACGCAAGTCTCCCGTCTCTGTCAGTCAAGAGCGACCAGCAAGCAAGCCCATTTCCAGTGCCCGGACCATTTCCACTTCCACTCTCACTCTCGCTTGTCCCTTTCGCTCCTTCCCTCCCCCAGAAGCCCCAAATCGTCCGCTCCTGCCTCTTTGCTCAATCTCAATTCTCGCTCCCGCAAATTCCTCCGTACCTTATCACCCCGTCATCTTGTCTTCACCACCAACCATCACCTGTCAACCTGGCCGCTGCTTCAATTCTGCGCGGTCGGTGTCCGCCATATCATGCCTACAATTCCATGATTGAATATGTTTTAGAAGCATGTGTAAGTCCTCGTCTCCTTTCTCGGTCTTGTCGTCTTGTCCCGCGCTTCCTCGCTCTTTCCCGCTCTACCCGAACGGTCTCCGTCCCCTTCCGTTCCTACTACTCATCCGCTCCTGCGGGTTGAGGGCCAAGAAGCCTCCCATCCTACCCCAGTCTTGGCATCCCACGAACTGAACTGACAGTCGCCCAGCGCTCACCGAGATACGAAATGCCGTGTATGTTCCTCTAGGTTACCGTTAGTTTCTTTTGTCGCGAATCCCTTCGCTTGTCGTTGCTGTATCTGTGCCGTCTCGCCTATCATCACCATGTCGTCGACTCCCCCTCACGCAGACCACTCCTCCCACCGTCGTCGTCTCTGCCGCCACGACCTCGCGACACCGGGACAGATATCTCTCGTCACCCTTGTGCGCATGTCACTGACTTGATATCAGCCTCCTGTTTAGCAATCCAGTATGGAGCGGCGCCAGTACGGTCCCGTCGACAATCATCAGAAACCTTACGGCTCTCTCGGTGCGTTCACCGCCCTTGACTCGACCCCCAGGTCGCTCACATCGAGGCAATCCCACGCTTCGATCGGTCTCGACTAACATCCCACGAGCAGAAGCAGATGGCATATGAGGAGCGCATCACCAGCAACATCACCACCTTGACCTCAACCAACGCCGATTCACGCCAGAGCATTTCTGGCCTCCTCTACGTCCCAGACCTCGACGGCTATCCCGAATGTGACCAACAACAGTACGAATTCATACCCGAAAATGTGACACGACGAGAAAACCTACCTCCCACAAATTACAACCTCATCGCTCTCGCTCCTTGGTTCAGCATCGACTGCACCCTATCCTACCTCGCATCTGCGCGTCTCGACCCCATTCGCGCCTTCATCTTCTACAAGCCCAACAATTCTTCAAATAAACCCCAAGATGCAGACTCGCCTGTGTGGAATTTGGAGGACGGCGGGGCTTGGAGGAATGCCAACAAATATCCCATATATGCCGTCTCAGGAAGGGAAGGTCAAGGTATCATGCAACAGCTGAGTCTTTATTCAGGCCGCATCGATGACGTTCCCTACGGAAGCGAGATCAACAAGCTCTACGGCCCAAATCCAAAAGACTACGTTCGAATATGGACCGAGCTCTCGCTGCACGATGAGTCGGATATGCCAGCTCTCTGGGCCTTTTTCTTGATCGTCATCGGTGCTCTCCTGGCCATCATTGCCTTCGTCTCGGTTACCATGCACCTAGTTCAACGACGACGTCGAATATCTCTCAAGCGAAGAGTCGAAACCGGCGAGGTAGACCTTGAGGCAATGGGTATCAAGCGCCTAACGGTGCCGGCCACTCATGTACGCGGATTCCCTCTGTTCACATACAATGCAGACCCCGAGTCGATGGCCGCTCCTCCTACCCCCTCGTCTACCCGCCGTCTACGAAGCAGCCGAGGACTCGATCAGCGCAGCATCCGCTCCGGTGCCAGCGTTCGGAGCAAGCGATCCAGTATCGGCGTCAATGGCGACAATGCTGCTACCAACTTCCAGCCAAGCTGTCATATCTGTCTCGCCAATTTCGACCACCGAGTAACCATTATCCGAGAGCTCCCCTGTGGACACATCTTTCATCCGGAGTGTATCGATGAGTTTCTGTTGCAAAACAGTTCTCTTTGTCCCATGTGCAAGCATTGCATGCTGCCAAGAGGCTATAGCCCCAAAATCACGAACGGTATGGTTCGTCGCGAACGTGCCTTGCGGCGGTTACGGGAACGGGTCGACCTTGAGGATTTGTCGGAAGGATCAACAGACAATACCAAGATCAGAGACTGGGGCAAACGGCTTTTCCGAACCTCGACATCTCCCACTCGACCTGCCTCTTCGCCTTTAGTCTCCCTGAAGCTAGGAAAGTTCAGACGACGTCCCGCAGAAGAGACAACAGCGGAGGTGTCAGAACACTCGGATACGCCACCAGCGCCTTCATCAACCGCCTCCCAACCTGAGGGACCCGAAGCGACCACGCGTCCTCCTGCTACAGCCAAGGCCACGAAGCCGAGACGATCGAGACCTCGGGCTTTGAACCTACTACCAACACAACCAGAAAATTCTGAGTTGATCACACCAACAGTAGGACGCGCAAGTCCCTCCTCGTTCGCTCGACAGCGTATGCGCGAAATTGCAGCCAAAAATGCACCATTTGACGACCCCGATTCTCAAAGGGCAATATGTGAGTAGCCGACGTTTTCAAAGCATCTTCGGACATGAATTAACAGACGATGTAGGGCTTCGTGCAATTTCAAAAGTTTTTCCTGGATATTTCTAACACCATTCGGGGACGACACTGGGACTTAGATGGCATCTCACATTGCATTTACTTGGGACAAAGCATGGCATTGGCGTTTATGGGATTGGCAGGCATTTTTGTTGGATATTGGGCCATACCACGGAAAGGGGACTATTCTACGACTACTATTCACGAGGGGTTTAGGTGCATTGGGTTAACTTTATTTGAACACGGCGTCAGGCGGGCTGATACGACAACCATGGTCTTGGTTATATATAAGGGGTCCGGCGGCTGAAGCAATGACGATGGGGTTCTGAGCGTCATGTAGATATGTTGTCCATGGAGATGGGCTATTTGTGAGCATGGCTGCCCTCGCTTGTGAGGGAGCAGTGTTGTGTACCAAGATGTTGGGTTGGTAACTGCGGCAAGGTGTCAGTCAGTGTTGAGACGATATCCCTGGGCGCATTGAGTACAAAGAAGCAAATGAACATGGTATGCTCAACGAATGATGGTACTTGCAAGTGATTTTAGTCTTGGATGGCAAGACAGCAAAGGTCACCAGAGTGCCCCAGCTGAATGTAACAAAATTCGCCTCTATGTTATCCATGGCTACTAGTTAATATGTTCCATCATGTGCAAAAACGCCAACACCCAAACGCTCCAACGCCGCGAAACCCAGTGATAGTTACAAAGTCAATCATATGTCCTGTCCGTCTTGATTCCATTCCTTCAGTGTACTTGTCGTTCATTCCTTCATTATCCATAGATGCTTCATCTTCATATCCCCTCTTCATCGCTCATTCTCATGTTCCTTGCCCCCCAAGCAGCCGTTCGTCAGGCACTCCGACCCTGGCCAGGGCGTCACGAACACGGTCGTCCTCTGCGGCGCGGATCCTCTTTCTGGCATCCTCGAGGCGCTCGACGCCGAGGTCGATGGTCGCAATATGCACGCTGAGCGGCAGGGGCGCCACACCTCCGGCCCCGTAACGCAGCAGCTCGGGCTGTGCGACCGCGTCCCTCAGATCGCCCAGTCCCTGCTGGATGCTCTCGAGCTCGAGAATGAGAGCGCTCACCTGTGCGACGGCGGTTGTGCGCTGGTCGTCAACCTGGCGCAGGAGGGCGATCTGGCGAGAGACGCGGGCGGCCCCGTTCGTGGTGATGCCGACGAGGTTCCAGAGGCTCCGGAGGGAGTCGCGCTGCTCTTCGGCGTCGATCGACGAGAGGGTTGTGATCTCGTAAATTCTATTTAGGTAGTCTTCTGCCTGTGTGAAGAGGCGGAGGACGGCCTGGGCTTCGAGGATCAACGCCGCGATTCGGTTCGAGACTTGAGCCGTGTGCTCGATGTATTTGTCAAGGAGCATGCGCTCGTTGAATATATGGTCGGTGGTGGGCTGGAAAGGGTGGAAGAGCCACGAGGCCCAGCTGACAAAGGGGGAGGTGGAGGAGAGTGAGCTCGAAGACTCCTCTGATGGAGCCAGAGTGTCGATATAGCGAGATGTCCAACGGTTGATGCTGATGATTGCGTCGACGGATGAGCCAACATGCGTGTTGAACTTTTGCAAGTCCGTAGCTGACTGGCGAGCTGTGTCGATATAACCGTCAAACTCAAGGACAAGCTCTTCACGTCTCGAAACATCGCTGTGCCGAATAAGAGTGCGCAGGTCTCTTATAGCCATCTCGGAGCGCTTCATCTCAAAGGGGAGCGAGACGCCGTCGGCGCTCTTCTCTAGCACCTGCTCAAACTTGGACTGCACGTCCATGAGTTGATCAAACTCGACGTGCGACGCTCCAGCCTCGGGCGTCACGATGGTGTCCAGGGAAGGACAGAACGGAAGCCCGAACATGGAGAGACCAGGGATCCGACACAGCGGAGAGAGTGACGCCGCGATGGAGCGTGTTGCCATGTTCTGTGCGATAATAAGGCCGCCGAAGCAGAGGTAGATGGCGAGGAGAAGCGCGAGCGGTCGTTGGGCATATCGGAAGGCGAGGGCGAAGATTCCCGTGAACCAGTGGAGTACATTATACAGCGTTGGAGGTATGGATCCCGCGATCTGGCTCCCGACGGTTGGAGGCGCTCCCTGATGTTGGCGGCGATAACGGTAATACTCTTCTTCGGCAGCTCTGTGTCTTTCTCGGATATTCCTGTGCTTGGATGGGCTTCCTGTTAGGGGGTTTCCCCGTCTTCTCACGCCTTGATCGCCCGCATATCCTATCCCCAATCCCCTAACCGTTCTCTCGCTCCTGACGCTTCCCGTTGCGTCGGTTGCCACATCTATCTGCGGCATATGAAACTCGGGATCGGGCGATCTGATTACGGGATCACCGGTTGCGCTCACGCTGGCGCGGGACAGACTCGGACGAAACGGCTCTCTCAGAATGTCGCGCTCGTCGACGCCAAAGTCGCGGATGCTGTCCTGCGAGCCGAAGCTGATATCGCCCTGAGAAAACGGTTGCGACGGTATTCCGCCTGAGGAGATGGGCGGAGACGAAGAGTCGGCCAGCGACGGGAGGATGCTCGTGTCGAAGCTGTCGTTTTCGCCCTCGACGACGCGCCACGAGTCCTCGGGCCGGAGCTCGCGCCGTCGCGTCATGGTTGCTGCTGACACGAGCAGGTGTGACCGATGCCGTCGCGGAGGGTAGCAGATACTGGTGAGAGGCTGCGCGAGGCTCCGAGTCGCATCGAACAGTGAAAAAGGTGGGCGGCGAAGTGGTGTTGATATAGCCGAAAAGGTGGTGCAAGTAACGAATCGCAGGTCAGTTTAAATGCCGTAAATCTAGGCACGATGAGTCATCGGCCTTGAAAGCGCAATTTCGGTAAAGGGAATTCACAGCGTGAATATCAAAGCCGGCGTGCTCGGTGCCTGGCGGTGAATGGGGCGGTAAATAATCGACCTGAGGTTGTCGCGATGAATGAATGATGTAAGAGCAGGCGGCCATGGACGCTATCAAAGGCCAAGGCTCCCCTCCTCTTAACGTTGGTGGGGACGGAAGGATCCCTGCATGGCCATGAGCTCTAGCGCCCGCCAATCGATCCTTTAATAACGAGGTGGGGGTGGAGGCTGACAGGGTCCCGTGCCCGAGCATTCCATTTCATTATCGTCAGTGTAGGGTAGGCGAGCTTCTTTGACTTCAAAGTAGATGACTGAGAAGCAGTAGCTATATGTACCAGACAAGCAACAGCATAAAGAGATATATTCATTGTCAAGTCGGAACCTAAAGTACAAAAGACTTAATTTCTTCCATGTAGATAGTTCACTGCTTTCCTCTCGAGATAAAGGTTCCGTTATCATCCTAGGTGTGTCTTCAAACACCATGCCCAACTAACGCTGTAACAACTGCCCAACTCGGCATTCTATCTGCTTAGGCCCAGTCTTTGTCCCCTGTCTTGCCCCTAGCCCTCACGCATACCATGCAAGAGCCCCAGTGAAACCCAACATCCGGTTCAATCTTAGAACCCTGTGGATTTCCAGTTCCATACCAAAGACAGAACTCCACCCAAAAACCAAGCTCAGTCACGACAACCAACACTCATGCACCCTACCTTGCTTTAATGCCATATAAACAAAAGAACATGGAGGAGATGAAACCGAGACACTTATCAACTTGAATGACTGCCCGGATGTGAGTTTGAACAGAAAAAAACACACTAGTAATCAAAGCCATGGCTGAACACACAACAATGGATATTTGCAATTTGGATCCAATAACCCACATATCCACCCACTGTACAAAAAGAAATACCCTGTAATCCACTGGCAGTAGTAAAGATTGACCCCAAACTATCACTGGCCTAGAAAAAACCTCCATGTCTGGCCCTTTCCCTCGCTCTTGGCTCTCACCCTCTAAAACCACTGGTCCTCAGTCTTCACATATGACATCGGCACCCCTGGATGAGTTTCCATATTCGAGGGCCCCGCTTCCACCGGAGGGAAAGGTGCTACCGGAATAGCATCCATGCCCATCGTAACCTCGGCCTTTGGGAATGGAGTGGCCTCTGTACCCAGTGCTGCCTCATCAGTTTCCGGGAATGATGTAACCTCCGTACTCAGTGTCATATTCTCCATCATTGGAAGTGGAGCAGTTTCCATGCCAAGCGTCATCTCCCCAGGGCCCGAGAGTGGAACACCATGCATCTCTACTGTTGGCTCTTCAGTTGTTGCTTCCACATTCGTAGCTTGTGGTTGTACCTGTGCCCAAGCATCCATCTGACCCATCGTCGTAAATACTGGAGGCGCAAACTCGCTGGGTGGATCTTCCTCATCCATACTAGGCGAGTCGAGCATATCGGGTGTCGTCTGCATCTCCTGCAACCGCTCAGCAGCCTCGATAATATCTGCTGCCCCCCTCATTGCTTCTTCAATCTCTTCTGAGACCGCTTTCGACCTGGGCCAGAATTTGCCCGCATTTCTTAGCACACTCACTAAAAGCGAGATCTTGACCTTGTAGACCGGCTGCCCCTGTCCATAGAGCAAGGCATCGAAAAGTGGTAGAGCTGCCCGCTCAAGGCCCAGGATGCAAGATGGAGAAAGTTTCTCTGGTGGAAGATGGTGGTTGAACAGTGACACGAGATGTAGCGATGCCTGGACAGCTGCTGATCCAGGTAGCCGAGGGTTGGACCCCATCGTCACGCTTGCAGGAGGGGAAGGCGAACTGCTGAGCACAGAGAAACCCTTATTGGCAACCTCTCGAACACCGTCTTGAGGCCTCACGCCCTTGTAGTGGAGTTGCATCCGAATCTGAAGACTTTTCGATAGTTAGCACCAGTCTGATGATCCAGAATGCTGTGATCTGACATACCCATAAGCAACCCCTAACTGTAGGCCATCCACCATCAGCTCCTGTCCGATAGTTTGAGAGTATATCTACTTACCGCGTGGTATAATATCATATCAACCGTACCATCTGCGTCGACAAGATCCTTCTTCCACTGAGGCATCTGCAATATCCACGACTCGACTCGAAGGTTTGCATTGTCCATGGCCTCTGAAAATGCCACCTCCCCAACATTGAGGAGAGGCACAACACACGAGCCACAGATGCGAGTTAGGTCCACAAAATATGCCCATGAAGAGTATTGTCTCGAGGGTCCCGCCTTGTCGTAGTCCTCCAGAGTTACTGGAATTGGAATTTCCTGTCAACATGTTAGTCTACGAGGCACACAATGAATGGCACTACTGACACCTGATTCATATTCCCACTCTTCGCATGGAAGTTCTGTTGTTGCCTCCGTATGGTAGAGTTGCCAATGACCAAGATGTTCCCGGACCGTCCTCAGTGATCCCTGTGTATACAACGCCCAGTATGTTCTTCGATACGATTCGGCCAGAATAGGGTCCTCCTCCGCATCGGCGAAGCTCTTGTGTTGGAGCCCTAGCCTAAGAGCCAGGTCACGGGTCCGGTCAAACCACAGACTGCAGTAGTCGTCGTGTTGCTCTCCAAAGGCAGCAATGCACATGGATAGTAGCGCTTGGACAGACCAGACTGTCTCGGGCAACTCCCCTGAAGCCATCTCGTAAGCGTCATTGCGTAGTGACGTGCTGTCCACGTTGTCGGCATACTTGGATCCCACGTAGAGAATCATGGTCATGGTGAACTTGAAGTCATTTGGAATTGTCTCAATGAGGCGACTGAGAGTCTTCTTCGGGGGCAACCATGAGTGGGTGGGGTGGAAATTGGTGTAGTAAAGGTCGAATAGATCCTTAACGGCACAAGGATTCTGTGCCTCTCGGTGTGTCCAGCCAGCAGGGAGTCTCTGGATGACATGGGAGGGGATGTCGAAGCCCGGAAAGTTGGGTGATGGCGCGCTATCGGATGCTTCATCTCGGTCGGCCTTCATGGCCTTCTCCTTCATCTTCCTCCGCTTGTTTGGATCTCGGATTCCTCGGCGTGATTCGGCATAGACGCACTTCCTCGCGTCGTTCTTACATCGGAAGCAAGCTGGAAGGACTCCATCGCACCGAGTGTGCTTTTGACGGCACTGAACGCAGGCCAGAGAAGCACGATGTTTCGCTCGAGAACGCACCGCACCAGCTCGCAACTGAACCGGCTTGGGTTCAGACGCAGCTGAAACGTCGTTTCGAGATGGACTTGCCATGGTTTGACCGACACGCCGAATCGCGCGGATGAGAGACGAGAAAGAAGTTCAAGGATGAACAAGACTCTTTGTTGGGTCTTCCCAACGAGCAGGCCAGATACGGGAAGGGTGTCACAAGGCGGCAAACTGGGGAATGTTTGTCGAACCAACAGACAGCCGGAGCAAGTCCGCGTCCCTACTTACCAACGCTCTGGGTTAGAAGCACATTCTATAAGGGAAGGAGGGAAACAAAGGGGGCATCGCCGTATGACCCTGATGCTGTTAAATGCTGCCGGCCCAGGTAATGGAGGTGACACGAAGAGGAGCTGATCGTCACCGTCAAGCAAAAGCAATTCCCAAGATATGAGATGTGATTGGGAGCAAAGGAGCAGAGTTGCATTCAAATCTCAGAACAATAGCCCAGGGCTGATTCTAAGAACCGAGTTGGCTGGTCTGGTCGTTGTGTGGCTTGGATTTGGGTTCTCGGTCAAAGGCTGGGGGCTGAATCTGTCAAAAACGGCAGGCCGCATTTCCACGTTGCCAGGCTGTAGAGGAGAGGCATACGCCATCTTGGATAGCTGAGACAGCCGGCTCATCGAGAGCCCGGCTTGTTGGTCGTACCAGTTGTTGGCCATCTCGAGGTTCAGGGGAGAAGGGCAATGGCCCACCAAGCAAAGCGTCCCGTAATTACCATCTTGGTACGGTATGCTTCGTGTTGAATTCCTTGCCGAGACAATGTGCGATGTCGAAGAATGTGTCTCCTCTTTCTCACGCAAGATGATGTTTAAGGCTGCCGGTGAGGATGAGGGCTCTGAGACATGTTGTTTAAGCCTGGGTCAACATCACTCAACGCAGCCACTCGGCGCGGGCCTTGGACATCTCCCGCCCAGACAGTGGGCTGAAAGGAGTTTCCCAAAGCGGCCGACTTGTCTCAAATACTTGCGCAGCTGCGCTCTGATTGTTTGCTCAGGTTGAAAGGTATCCACCGACGAATTCTCGCCTGGTCACCGGTCTCCTCAAGGAGGGATTCTGGGTGCCAAGCTGAGCCCGCAGTGCAAACACGCAGCAGCCTGCTGCTGCCGAGAGAGCATTGATAATGTACTTGGTGTCGATTGCCGGCGGCAATCGTAAGCGTCTCCAGACCCAGGCTTCTGGGACTCTGCTCCATGCAAACAGACTTGGGCATTGTCCAAGCGCCCTCCCTCTCTGCTCATTCATTGACGAAAACGGCCATCGCCAAGGGTATTCACGCTGGTAATACCCGAAGCCGGGTTCCTGGTTCGATGGGGATTCGAAGACGAAAGCGTTGATGCTGATGTTGTTGAATGAAAGACAGTTCTATTCTAGAATGATTAGAATGGAGTTCTGGAAAGACCAGTCCCTACTAAGGAGGTTCTGCGTTGCAACCGCCTTTTCCGTGGCCTTCTCATTGCGGCAAGTGGCCCCGGCCGATTGCGCGGGACAGGAGGGACCGAGCGCCGGAGCCCACTGGCCTGACAGGCACGCGAAAAACGCATCTTCCCCAGCCGACAACACCTCGGCTTCCTAGTGGAGGTCTGTTAGATAGCCGCTTAGCTCTGTCGTCATGTGGCTCCGCCCAACCCCAGAGAGCTGACAAGGAGAGTCTGGCGCGTTTTCCCCTTCGCTTCCATGTGACATTCTCCTTCATCAAAACTTCGACTGTTCAACACCTCGAAACTCCAACACACGCGCTCTAAACGACCGCTCCTATGCTACCGACCCGATGACCGATTCGAGCTTCGTCCAAGCGCAGCGCCGCGTAGCTGCGCGCCGCCAGGCCCGCGAGGCCGAAGCCACAGCCCGTATCGCTGCGCAACGGCAATCTTCCCGAACCCGATCCAGCCTCGAGCGCCTGCCCTTCCCCCTCGGCCGCATCGGATCTGCCTGGGACGCGATATCGACGAGAGAGGGTACGCGACCTGCTTTTCGCGTGGGACAGGTTGACGCCGAATTGCTTGACGTGGAGCTGCTGGATATCCTCAAGGACCAAGTTTGCGAAGGCCTCAAATACTTTGGCGGAGGACATCTCCACGATGACTGGTCGGCCGAGATCATGCTAGCCCTCAGGGCAGTGCTGTTTAAGCTCACCGTCTGGGACCACGATGCGACATACGGCGCGGCTCTTCAGAACCTCAAATACACGGATGCCAGGAGAGAGGGACCCATCCTCAAGGCGCCCTCCAAAGTGCAAAAATCGCTTTACGGGTTGGTGACAGTATTTGGGAACTACGCCTGGACAAGGTGGGAGGATTGGCTACTGGAACACGATGATGGATACGATGAGCCTAGTCCACGAGTAAAACGGCTCTCGCGGTTGACATCCACCCTCTCGACTGTCCATTCAGCTGCCGCATGCGTCTCCTTCCTTATCTTTCTGCTGCACGGCCGATATCGAACACTCCTCGATAGAGTTTTACGGATGAGGCTTGCGCCACCCACTAGCCAGGTCAGCCGAGAGGTCTCGTTTGAGTATCTCAACCGACAACTTGTCTGGCACGCCTTTACTGAGTTTCTACTCTTTGTGCTGCCTTTGATTGGTATCCAGCGATGGCGCCGATGGTTGACCCGGACATGGCGAAAAACCAAGGATATCATTAGGACAGGCCCAGAAGAGGGCAGCAAGGCCAATGGAGAATATGCATTCCTCCCCGAGAGGACATGCGCCATCTGTTACCAGGACCAGAACGACACTGCGACTTCGGAAACAGAGATCCTGGCGGCGGCAGCCTCCAGCGGTGTTATCGGCTCAGCCCAAACGGATATCACCAACCCATACGAGACGATTCCTTGCGGCTGTGTGTACTGCTTTGTGTGCTTGGCAACCCGCCTGGAGCGGGAGGAGGGAGAGGGCTGGACATGCCTGCGATGCGGTGAGCATGTCAGAGAATGCAAGCCTTGGAGTGGCGACTTGCTGGAGCCGTCGAAGCACAACTCGGCAAAGACGGTGGCATTTTCGGACGATATCGCTGGGGGTGTGCTCGTGGATGAGAAGGATGAGGACTCCTTAGTTGAGAGTCTGAGTACATCCTCGGACTGAGCGATATGGTGTTGCCAGATGCGCAAGATGTACATATATGCATATAAAAACTGTAGTTCTTGTAATACTTACCCATGGATACTGGGCATGCGATTTATCAAAATGCCTCTTTCACAGGATGGATCTGACCCCGTGGCCTGCGCAAGAAACTTGTTTTGACGAGAGGCCTGATATCAAGATTCAGCTCGAGGTCCCGAGCAGGGGTCCAGCCCCTGCAACGCTGGCCTATCGTTCACGCACTCACTCCACTGAAGCCCGCTCATCTCTAGCGTCTGGGGGCGCGCGTCATGGCAGGAGATTGGACCCTTGTTTTTGCTTATTATCAGCCGAGAGATAGAGACGGGCCTGACCGACATCCTGGATGCCAACCAAATTGGCGAAAACAACACCAACGACTCGAAAGCCCGCGATACTAATTCTCTCATCCTTGACTCTTGGATTCAATTCTTGGGCATTGCACGATTATATGACGACTCGATAATACTAAATCTTAATCGAAACGATAAACGTCCACTCATGATATAACAACCCTCCGACATCGATGTAGTCCGGCCGCAATCCGCCCTCCCTTGACGACATCCCATGCCCAGCTTCTTCCAGTTCACGCAGGGCTCCGAGTCGCGCGTCCGCCCAAACGACTCGACTCCGCTTCTAGGCCGGTTCCGTGCCGTGCCCCCGCGCCCGGGCGTTGTACCGCGGCGGCCCAGCCAGCTCGGCCTCTTATCGAGCACCGCCGCCTTTGACGGCCGCGGCAGCGTCCACATCCTCGGCTACGGCGCCGTCCCCAGTAGTGCTGTCGCCGCAGAGCTCGCGCACATCGATGACGCCGGGAGCACCACCAGCAGCGACGGGCTAGAGGATGAGAGGACCACGTGGGAGCGCGCTTGGCAGCGGTGGGTGCTGGATATCTGGGTCGACCCGAGGCAGTCGGCCGTGAAGAGGGTCGTGGACAAGTGGTGGAGCAGATATGGGTTTCTGGTCTTGATGCCGGCCTTGTTGGTACGTTGAAATGGCCCCTGTAAAGGGCGAGGCTTGGGACTGACTGGACCGACGTGAAAAAAGGCCGTGGCTTGGTGTTCTATACCCTTCCCCCAATACTCCCTTCGACGAGATCACGACTATGACGACGATGATGACCTGCCTCACGAACCCAAAGCACCCGGTCACGGAGCAGCGCGAGTCCAGGTCAACTTTTGGTTCTTCCTCTTCGTCTACTATGGCTTCTACAACCTCACCGCCCTCATCTGGATCACAAAGGTCTTTAACCTCTACAGTCTCAACTGGTGGCCGCAATCTCTCGGCTTCCCACTCACCGTCTTTCTCATCGCCATTCTGTCCATCGCTCTACCCATACCGATATACATGAACAGTGCGACCCGCTTCCTCACCGTTCACAACACGGCATGGATCTCGTGGACCTTTATCATCATGGCCATGCCCGTCGCCATCGCCTTTCTCATCCTCACCACCAACGAGCGGCACATTGGCCTCCGCCATTCACTCTCCGAGACACAGCGCATCTTTACCACGTCGTGGTGGACCGGAGAACCAGAGTCATTGTCGGGTAGGGACCGCCGGCGCCGCAATGTCTCTGCCGACTTGTTCGACACGGACATGCTCCGGGTCGAGCCGGAGCTGCGGCCGCAAGGCGTTAGGATGCGTCGACTCTGGCTGCCGGCGAGCTTTGTACGGTTTCTGTGGTTCTGCGTGGCCTTGTTCATTGGCTTGATGGCTTACGTGATTGGAGAGGCGTATGCTGAGATCTACCTGCGAACTCTTCCACATAACAACTTGGAGACAGTTGTCTATGTCTATGGCTGGGTCGCGACAGTGCATCTCCTTGACGCATTGACGGGCTGGGTATTGGGTATCCGTGAGGGCGAGCGTGTAGGGAGCTATCCCCTCAGCTGGGTCTTTAAACTGTAAGTCTACAACCGCCAAGGCTTGAGAGACAGCCTTCGCCTCCAACGCCCCAGCTAACACGACGAATCAGATACTTCATGTTGACCTATCAGACATACGTCCGCTCTCTTTATGCACGCCTGCGTTCGCCAACCCAGTTCGTCATCCTCCAGGTCCTCTCGTCAACAAGCCTGGTGGTTATCACTCCCATCATGATGACCTCTTTGATGCACAAGATCCTCTGTATCTTGGGCCTTAACGGGCAAAGCTACGGATCTTACCAAAAGCTCCAGGCTCGCAACGTCTTCATCCGCTTCCTGGCCGAGAATGTGTCCATGGCTACGTTCCTAGGCAGCATCCTTGTGCTGCACTTTGGCGCTAACAAGGACGTCTACCCATACTTTGCCTTTGACACCGAGGGTGAGCCCTACAACTTCAACGTCACCTTTTACGCCTCTACGGTGACATGGGCGTGCGAGCTGGTGGCGAGTATCGTTGTGCGGGGTCTTATCCGTGTCTTCTTCCACATCGACGTCGGCCTAGAGGGGAAGCTAGACCTTGCTGTCTGGCCGGAGCTGATGCCGACGTGCGTCGCAGTCATGCTGCACGTGTTGCAGAACATGCTCTTCTCCATCATTCGATTGCAGTTCCGCTGAGTGGAGCAAGATCGGCCTCACGGAGCCAAGGTAATCATTCAGGGGCTAGATCCAGGGACCATGAGGTAGAGGGCCGGAACGGGCCGAGTGATGCCGAGGTGCCGCTCTCTAGACGGATACTGTAGAGGCCACGCGTTGTGCTGCTAAGAGATGGTTGCACAGCCGGCAAGAGAGTTTGGGCGGCTTAGGGCTCTTGTTGGAGACGTTGGTTCATTGGTTGCAGCCAGTTGTTGGCTTTCGATGTTTGTTGCAGGACAGCGATTCGCGCATGATGCATGGTTTGCTTGGCTTACTTGTTTGACGTTAGAATGTGAGCTGCGCTTGGGACGCAGACAGATACCCGCTAGAACGTTTCTAGAGAGTTGTCGTTTCTTTTTCCTCATCTTTAGCATTGTTAGATACCACATGTTCCCACCGGCCAAGACCGTTAATAGAGCCTGAAGTTAATTACTGTCACGCAAATTAACAGAAACGGGTTTCAACTCATGTGTGGTATGCGTTGGGTCCATATCGAGTGGAGGGCGTTGATATAGAGTTTCCCCGCCACAACTCTTGGTTCTCAGCATCAATTGATGTGCGCTATGGGTTGACGAAACTTATGCGCATAGTCAACTGAGGGGTACTGGGGCTGGGATTTGCAGACCTGACAGCATGCCTCCCGAGCTGTCACATTTCTCACGAAACTCGGATCATGTCTGCTGGGCTGAGCTGATACTCAGAGGTTTCCATGTCTCGTGGTGGATATGTCTGGAGAAACTCGATACTGGCGAGAGAAATGGCGACATGGCAACAGAACCATGCTGGTCAGTTGGCTCAACTCGTCAAGCGTTTGAACAATAGCAGGGCCATTTCCCAAAAGGTCCGGTCACATGCGATCTGAGTTGATAATTGATCTGTTGCTGGGTCATGGCTGTTGGGTGCCTGTACGAATGTCATGCTGGCACAGCGGCCCCATCTATCCATGCTTGGTAGGGGGATCCATGGCATCATCGCCCATCGGAGAAGATGGGGACGCTTGTATCGAAGCTTGGGACTGTACGGCCCGGACAAACGCCACTAGGCATGATGACAACGACGCGACTGCGGCTAATGCAAGCCCCGGCGGCCGTCTTCTTGTCGACGGAAGAGTGCTACAAACAGCGGTCAAAACTCCGCTGTTATCAATGACCGGTCAACCAGTGCAAGAGAGGGCAGATGATGCTGTGATGGACAGGCAGCCGGTCAGAGGTTTCTGGAGGGGAGAATATGCAAGACATTGGACGAAGGGCTGGGGAAACATGGTGGCACAGCAGGGAGAGGGAGTCACGACAGATGGATAAGGCTAAGGGTGGGTGAGACGAACAAGGCAATGGGCTCCGGCATGGCCAGAGACAGACAGAAGCAGAGAAGCTGATGCAGAAGCGGGCTGCGGCGCGGGTGCAGATGCACAAGCAAGCAGGAGCAGATCCAAACGCAGACGCAGACGCATCAGAGTTCTGCAGGGTGGTGAGAGTGAGGAGCTGGCAGCCGGGACCAGGGCTGGAGCAAAGGTTGCAACACCATTGCGGACTGGTCATACATGAGTGGCCATGATTCGCAGCAACGCTTTTGCGAGCCTCAAGAATCCACCCCGCCGAGCTGACGAGGTCATCTTGAACCCTCCTGCCGAATGCCTTGGAGGGCCCTAATCTGGGCGGGCTGGTGGACAGACGGCTAAAGAGAACCATGCGACGCGCATGCAATGTCATGCGCGTGAACGCGAAGGTACCTGGTCCGTCCATATGTGCGTGCCTCATCGTTGGGATCCATATCGGGTTGCAGAGTCTCAGATATCAAGAGCCTGGTGGAGTCGCGCCAGAGTCAGTCAGAGGATCGCGGGCTGATTGTCACAGGGAACCTGCCCAGTAGATAGCATCAGAACACTGCGAGTGATTTGCCGACAAAACAGGGGTGCTTCTAGCTTGTCAGAGCGATGGTCGGAGAAGCCTGATGAGTCGAGCGAGCCTGGCAGCCTGGCCGTCGGTTTTGGCCGCAATGGACTCATCGAGATGAGCTCTTCGTCACGTCTGGAATGGAGAAGACTGCCCAGGGTCCACTGCGTTCGTACGTCTCCTCCGGAGGAGGGCAGTTTGTGTAGACCGAACCTCTCCACTGTTGCAACTCGGCCGGACGACTTTGTCGCCTCCATGTAGGTATGGACTGATGCAGGGGAATTTGATGCCGCACAGCTGCAACCCAAGTCGCATCAAGCTGCACTCACTGGTGGAGCGCCGTGGATCGTTTGGGGAAGCCCTCACAGAGTGGGAGGGCACTCATTGCTGGGAAACACGGGCTTCCGAGTGAAGAGTCATACATACCCTCCCATTCGCGACAAGCACATGTACTGTACTGTAGGTATTCTGTCGGCATCGCCAGGGTGCGTGTGCTTGGGCGCCTCCCGCTCTGAAACAAGACCCACGAGCCAGGGCCAGCAAGGTTAATCGTCTTGGTCTTCTTGTCTCATGCCGAGGCGCATTATCCGCTGATTAGAAGACGGGTTGCTCTTGCTGGCGAGCAAGTTTCTCAGCTAAGAAACGGAACCAAATAGAGGGCCGAGGCGATAAAGAAAGGCTCCGACCAGTCCAGGGCTTGGGTGCACCATGGAACGATGGCTTGTCGCCGGGCTGCATGCTGCATGGGTTTATCGCGCCCAAGGCTGGACAACGGAAACGCAGTGGGCACCGAGGCGTCAGCGGAGCAGGTGGATAACCAGAGTCGATTGAAGGAGTGGACAGAGAGCGCGCAGTCTGAGTGGACGGTGTGGATATCCATGAGGAGTTGGCTGGATCGATGGGCAACAGAAATTGGTGACTTGGACGCTCCAACAACATGACTGTCAGATCTAACGAGCGACTATGAGAACTCTAAAACTCTTCGCTTATGCCGACAAGCATGATGATGGCGTGAAGATGGAGATCTATTGGAGGATGAAGGGAAACAAAAAGCCGAGGAGAGTTGTCGACTATCCATTGGAGATAATAGCAATTAGTTAGTTATGCGACATGCGTGCCTTCCTACCTAAGTACAGTATTATCGGACCATGAAGCCCCGGCGCAGGAAGGAACCGAGGACGGCAGGCGCCCGACGGACGCACCTTCCGTTAATTGAGGAGCCTCCCCGCGGGATGGATGGGGACGAAACTGACATTTTACAGGGACCAGATCAGTTGAAGAAAATGTGAGAGTGTAGCAGTCCAAAGCAGGAATCCGTCACAGCTGCCTGAGAAAAAGGAAAGAAAATTGCCCAGGTCCTGAGGTTGGTATGTTCCATCGTCGAGTCTCCCTCCGGCTCTTCAAAGACGTTTCCCAAAGAGGCAGTTCACCGTTTCGCTCTGATATTAATCCCTGGCCTTTTTCGACTCCTTCTCCGGCACCAGGGATTTTTGCCCATTTCACACTCCCCCAAGGAAGCCGAGAGAATTTGTCATTGACGCTGCCTTGCTTGGATATGTACGACGTCGTCATTTCGAGTGAGAAGTCGTAATGGATGATGGTGAAATGTCAAGCTCAGCCATGGCCACCAAGCTGTGAAGTGGGGAGCTGGCTGCGGCCATGGATGCCAGACATGGGACTATAAGCGCCAAGTACCAGCCAAGTATCCATTCTGAACAGCACCGACGCTCTTGAATCGTACCTCATATCATGGCTGGCTGGTGATCCGCCGGGCTTGGGAGCTGGCATACTACGGCACGCCCTTGCATGGATACCTATCTCACCCCGAGTCGTGCCTCATCAGCCTCGCTCCCCCTTTACGCCTGGCTTCTCCCGTGAGCCGGCTTCTCTCGTCTGGATATTTCGAGCTCTCCCCGAGCTCTCGCCGTGCATGCCCGTGTGGCTGTGCCGCCCTGGCAGATTGAACCGGGAACCCGGGGATTGGGAACCAGGCACACACGCCAGGGGAACATGGCGATCGCATGGCCTTGATGGGCTGCTGAGGAAATAAAATAGCGAGGCCCAAATCGGCCGGAGCACCTGAATCCCATCACAAAGATCCCAGTTTGTTTCCCGGGCCAGGGGTAGGGCACGTTTGGGGATGGGGATGGGATTGGGCCAGAGTCATGGGCAATCTCCATCTCGCCGTCCATCCATGGCCCGCCGCTGGCTAACGTGTATCCGCTCCGGCAAATCCATAGTGAAGAATTCTAGCGCCCCTTTGAGCATCCACCTTGCTCACGGCGCGAGGGCAGTAATTTTGCTCGGCACCAGGACGAGGGCGTTGCGTCTTGATACGTGTATCATGTCCAAAGAGCAATCTGACACTCGAGACCAGTGCACGTGTGTCCTGCTTGAACACGGGTGTAGACCCTCCCAGATACCACCCTTTGGAAACATCATTGGATCTTGCAGTTGCATAGATAGGTCCCTATAGATATTAATAGACAGACCCAGGACCGGAAACCCAGTAGCCGGCGGCGGCACTGGGGTAATTAGGGGTAACGGGATGAGAATGACACAGCCCCTTGGTTAATTATCGACATGTACATGTGGGAAAAATTTTCGAAATAGAAGGATAGAAGGAAAAAAACAAAGACCAACCAAAACCCAACGGGGTCCATTTGGTGGCGGTTGAGTGCTGCACCGGGCTGGGGCTGGTCCCGCGATCTGTATACCTTGACGGTACGCAGGCCAGACGCACGGAGTAGCGCCGGAGGCCAGCCCGGGGTCTCACGGCGTCTCACGGCTCACGCACCCGACTCGCGCCGTGCGCCATTCATTCGCTGCCTCCGGGCTGATGCCGAACCCGCTGCTCCCTCTCGCCATCATGCATTCATGGAATGGATGGATGGCATCTTGACCCCAAGCCAAACCAAGCGAGCACACGTAGACGATACGAGCCGGGCACGTATGTGAAATTCGTCACGGCATCCAGTATTGGCCTGTGTGAAAACGCCATTACTTCATCCGTGGGTCGATCGATGTCGGGGCCAGGACGGGGCCGGACCCAATGGGAGAATTTCCTAGGGGGTCAACTTGGAGCTTACATAGCAATGGATCTAATATTGGCATATCCCAAAGGCGGGCAGGCAAGTGATGGGAGAAGGCCAGATGCAAGCCGCCCTAAAGGGAGCAGCATGCAGTGACTGCGTAAGAAATGGCGTTTGACAGATCAGAACCGTCGTCAAGTCGACTGCCGTCTTTGTTTACAAGGGTAGTTAGCTGGAGGTTCCGTCGACCATGATGTGGTTCGCTTCTGATCTATTGCACAACGCGCTGCATTTGCTGCCACTGTCACGGTTTGTGGACGCAACCACTGTCTCTCGCCAGGTGTGTGATATGACCCCTGTGCTTGGACTCCATGGCACCCTTCATGCTAGGCATTCATTCACGCACGGGGTAGCAGCAGGCGCCCACAAAGCCATGCAAGACGGTTGTCCTGTGTTACCGATATATCCGCAGTTGTACGACACATGAACAAGGCCAGGTTACACCTTTTCCACGTAGTCTCTTGTGTTGGTGACCCGGATAGTCTCCGATGCAAACAACGAGTGTAATCTTACACGGAGAAGAACACCTTGGGAGCTTCCGTCTATCCTCCGGCACGCAACCTCAACAACGCTCCCATACCGCTACGTCCACACCGACTCTCTAGAATTCTCATCAGTCTTCTTCCTTGATCGATGCGCTCTATGCTTATCCGCTGGCGCTGGTGAACCAAGCTCCAGTAATAAGATAGCAAAGTATGAGTTATTAGTAAAGTACCTGCCCATGTACCTAGTAAAGTACTTCCCCATCGGGATGCAGTCGAGCAAGACCAGAGTCTTAGGCACTGCTGGGGCTGCCTGGAGCGTGCTAGCATTGACCACAAGTCGGTCATTGCCCACCGCCCTCCGACCAGCCGCATCCAATCTGTCCCGTAAATTCATCGCTGCCGATGTCCCCAGTCCAGGGAAGAAGGTGGAAAAAGGAAGGAAAAAAAAGTTGTCGAGCCCAAAAAATTTTCCCCCTCCTCCACCTTGCAGCTTCCCATTACACCCCTGGTAGCCTCGCTGCACTTCCCTGTCGGGTTTCCCCTCCCCCTCGCTCCCAATCGCTCAATCGCTCAATCGCTCCTGCCATTCCCCCACCAAACCTCGCACGCCCAAGCACCACCTGCGGTCCTGCACCCCTCCTTCCTCATCCCGTCGCCATTGCCTGTCCGTCCGTCGTACCTTCCCATTCCCTGCCCCGGCGTTGACTTGTCCGGGCTGCCTGCTGCTTTTGAATTGTACCTGCCTGCTACATCTGCTGCTCGTCAGGTACGAAATCTCGACCAAGTACCTTGCGGATACGGAGCACGTACCTCGCTCGTACTTTCCTCCCGCCTGCTCAGTCCTTCTTCCGACCACCGACCAAAAACCAAACCACACTCCCTCCTCCTTGCGCCTGGCAACCGGCCTCCGCTCGCCCTTTCCCAACCTGTATCCCTCGTCTCTTTTCTCTCTCTCCCCTTCTTTCCTTTTTCCTTCCTCCCCTCCCTCCTTCATTCCTTCTTCTCTCCCCCTCCTCTTCCTTCCTCTTCCCTTCTTCCTCTCTCCACAATGAGCGCCCAAGAGCCAGTCTCCTCCACCACTCCATCCTCCGTGACAAACATCACCACGTCTACCGCCGCCGCCAGCCAAGATGCCTCGGGACGACAGCCCTCCTCCTCCTCCTCCCGTTCCGCCGAACTCGCCGGTGCAAAGATAAGCCTGCGCCAGGCGCTGCGCAGCTTCCCCGACTTCCCTATTCCGGGTATCAACTTCGTCGATATTATGCCCCTCTTCGCCGACCCAACCGCCCATGCCACTCTCGTCAACGCCCTCGAGCTCCAGGTCACCGAGTCTTTCCAGGCCAAGCCTGACGTTATCATCGGCCTTGATGCCCGCGGCTTCCTCTTCGGTCCCGGCCTTGCCCTCCGCCTCGGCGTTCCCTTTGCCGCCGTTCGCAAGAAGGGCAAGCTTCCTGGACCCTGTGTCACTGCCGAGTACGGCAAGGAGTACGGCACGGATTTCTTCCAGATGCAGGAAGACGCCGTTCGCGAGGGCCAGAAGGTCCTCGTCGTTGACGATATCATTGCCACGGGTGAGTCAATCCCCTCACAATCGCATCATGCATAGCGTTTCCCGGACCCAGACTGACGTGCTCTCTAGGTGGTTCCGCGAAAGCTGCGGCCGACCTCGTTCATCAGCTTAAGGGCGAGGTTGTAGGATACTTGTTTATTCTCCAGATTCCCGGCCTCAACGGCCGAGATAAGCTCGGCAACATCCCCACCCAGATTCTTCTCGAAGACGCTTAGGTGGCGGAAGCCCTGCTTCCTCTTCTTCGATCCCATTTCCAGCGAATATTCGATTCCGGGCCATAGATCGACGTCGACGAACTCATAATGCTTGTCCCGCGGCGACGTGGGCATGGGGATTCTGCTAGAAGTTTCGAGTCTTTTGTCATCTTTTTTGTTTCTGAACTTGAATCGTCTGTCGTGGCTCTGGCCAAACTTTACAGCATTTTCCTACCTGTTGAGATCTTACACTGGTTGGCGTTTTTGTGGAGGGTATTATTTTCAACAACAAAAGTCTTTCGGGCTCGCGCATATAGAAAGGGGATTCGGAGGGTACGTTGATATAACCATAAGATCTCGATCTAATTACGAAATGATTGCAATGTTTCTTGTCATGAGGATCGAATTCGGTTCAATTCGTCTGAATATTCGCTTTGAAAACCGTCACTTACTCCATTTGTTGGTTTAACCCTTCTCCACCAGATCGCACACAATGTCTCATGTCTGAGTCAACAATTCAATTCCACGATGTCTATTCGACCCACGCTACCGGAAAATGCTCGTGTAACCACTCGCTACATAAAAGCCACCGCAAGACAAACGCCGAGACATGCATAATCTGGTTTATATCACAATGGCGTTTTCAATCAACATCCCCTGACTCTCAACCACATACTTCCGGCGCATTCCCACGCCCTTTGCCTCGCCAAACCGCCCATAATCACCCCTGGCACCACGCATGAGAACCATGGGAATACCGCTGAGCCGTTCCATGCCCTTGGGTGTCAACTGCCCCACTGTCAGAAGCGGGCGCACCATGTCATCAGAGCCTTGGGAATCGTCATCCTCTGGACCCTCGTCTACGACAATCACAAGTTGTAACGAGTTTGGCCCTGGCGAGAAACTCGGGACACGCTCCAGCTTCTCACTAAAGGAACAGCCGCCACGACGCATGACGATGATCTGATGCTGGCGTGGTGCGGATTCAGGCAGCGGCGCATCGCATGCATGGCCGGCGAGGAAGACTGTTCTCCAGGGAAAGTTGGTGAGAGGATTGCGAGCATTGTAGCTTGGCGAGGCCGACGTCGGAGTGTCGATGATTGGCGGCATGGGGAAGGCACCGGCGCCGGTTGCCGTGTAGGCCGACCACCGGAGTATGGTGGGGCTGGGCTCCGGCTCCGACTCCGGGATGTCGGTATATGTGGGTTCGAAGACGGAGCTCACGGCACGGAGCAGTGATTTGAACAGAGACTCTGAAGCAATGGGCGGCTGGCTGGCTACAGAATCGCTGGATGCGTTCGCTCCATTGGCGGGAGCTGGCTCGCTGGCGTTCTGCTTGTCCGGCATGTCGAGCAGAAGGTCGATCTCGACAATGTCCTTCCGCCGGAGGCAGGTGAAGGCTTCGTCTTTGTAGTGCCGTACGTGCTCTGCGTGGAAGTATACATTCTCATGGCGACCGAGCTCCCTGCTTGCCGCGTGAGTGATCCTCCAAGTTCGATCTGGAAGCTCGCCATCCGGCTGGCGCTCCAAATGCAGTCGCATGCCATCGAGGTTGCGAACCGTTGGCCCGTTGTGGGTATACCATACAAGAGACGCTCCGAAACGTGAGACCAGCGAGCTGGCTGCATCGCCGGCCGGGAACTCTATCAATGTCGTGATGCGCTCAACGGGTGCGGTGCAGGTACCGTTTTGCGGAAGCATTGTCGGGGGCAACGTCCAGGGGAAGAGTGTGTAGTTAGTCTTGGCTCTGTACCGGGTCACTCGTCTCTTGTCTTTGTCTGTGATCTCGATGGTCTCAAGGGGGCCGTGGATGTTTGGCGTATTGTGCAAGTCGACAAAACGAGAAACGCTGAATAGGTCTTGTCGAGCTGCTGTTGCTGACTCGGCTAGCAATCCTGGGACAGGAGGCACAGGACAGGTATTCGTGTAGGTCTCGTCGTAATACTTGTATCCAGTGACATCGCGTTTTATTAGAGGGCGACGTCCAGTTGGTTTTGCTCGACGATGTTTGGGGAGAATGAGGGGATGGCCTTCGGTGGAAAAGACGTACGCAGCATCGAGTTTGTTGAGCGCATGGTCGGGATCGAAGAGCAGGTACATATACTTTGTCGTCTCGCCAAGGAAGAAGCTCTCCATTCGATCAGACTTTTCCCCTGTACGGACGTCTTGAAGACCAGCCCACCCGCAGGGAGCATAGCATCGTCGTTCGATGTCCTTCAGAACCATTTCCCCAACATACAAGTACCATGGGTCTTTTGTAGCACGGTAAATGTAGTATGTCGACTCTATGAACTCGGGGCGGCCTGGCCACCAACCGAGACCCTGGTCAACGTTGCCGTCTCGGACAGACCAGCGCTCAGGGATCGCTGCGTATCGTGTCCAGAGAGCGGTATAGACGAGATTTGCTTCGATAGCCTCATCAACCTCGCCAGCCATGGCCAAGAGGCCAGGGTAAAATGCCCCCAAGCTATCAATCCACATGGTATAAGGTTGACCAGTAGCTCGATGGTTGTTCGAGTAGTACGGATAATGACTCTTGTCGGTGTAAAGATATCTCTTGACGGAGGCGTGAGCTTCATGCCATGCTTGGAGGAAAGCGTCTGAGGAGTGAAGTTCTGTGGGAAGAGGAGGATGAAGAGCGTTGGGATCCAGCCACCCGGTGCTACTCTGTCGATGAGATGTTGATGCATTCAGCAGATCGTGCCCAGCGAGTAGGATGTGGCTCTTGAGAGCATACTCAAAGAAGCTGTCCATGCCGGCACCAATTCCAGCATGCGGGCTTATCCATTGACCTCGTTCTGCATCAATACCATTACCAATAAGACCGATCTCACTCCTCCTGCCCCAAACCGCCCAGAAGGCTCGCTTTGCAGCCTGCTCAAATCGAGGGTCCCCTGAGAGGCGGCTTAGGACGGTGAACTCGAGAGTCAGACTTCCTGCTCCAGCACTACATGTCTCGGTGATTTCTTCAGGTGCACCATCTGAAGAAGGCTTTTTTTCGTCGGCATCACGATGAAGAGGCGAGTTGGTGTAGAAGGGAATGCCATGCCGAAGGTTGACCCGAGGATATGGAATGCCTGTGTCTGTGAAGAATGCAGGAAGGAGTCTCTGACCGAGGTCGAGCGCAAGTCTGAGCAGTTGCCCGTCGTATTCGAATCCATTGGGCCATGATATAGGCGCCAGTTCCAAGGGATCATCATCCTTGACGTCGGCTGCCTTTACATCGTATCCAGTAATAGGTAACTCGCCAATCGCAAAGAGATGCGCACTGAGAAGACCGCCGAGTCCGCGTATGACCGTCTCAAAGACCTGGACCTTGCTATCGAGGTCAAACCCAAACGCCCGGAGGCCTTGGCCCGACGCACCTGGTCGTCCATCACCATAGTATTTGATAAACTTTGCCACTCCATCTTGAAAGTCGCCCAACGCTCGCGATCCTGTGTACGTCCCATCGTCAGGTCCTCCGGCAAGGATAGCCAGGGTCGATAAACTGTCGATGAGGGTGAGGGAGTAGTTTCCCAGGGCGTCGTTGAGTCCGATGTGGGCGGGGTTCTCGCGATCTCGAGTCAGGGGAGCACATGTCAAAGGGCGAAGCTATCGAGACAATGTCAATTAATGCAATCGACTTGACATTTGATGCCGCATGACATACCTCGTCTTCAGGGAACCCATGCTCCATGTAGTTGCTGAAACCATGGTAGAACATGTCCACTGTTTCCCGGCGCAACCGCGCAAGGTGGTCTTGCCGCATTGCCTGTGCCGTCCATGGTAGCACGGCGAATACGAAGAGTAGGACAGTGGCCAGCAACATCCTGTTCCTTGATCATGAAGACAAAGCCTCGGAGATTCTAGCCAGGGGGTGATGGCGCTCGAGAGCTGCTAGGCTCATCGAGAGAAGCCGTAAAGCAGCGAAGCCGAGTGGGTGGCATGTAGGACGTCAGTGATCGCCTCGTTTTTCGCGCGCGACAGGCGCCCGGCGTCAGTCTCTGGAGTTTCGGAAGGAACCACAGGCTGGTGAAATGATGGCGATGCTGTCATCTTTTCGACAGCGCCACATCTCTTCAAGATGTGGCGGGTGGGTGTGGCTGACTATCTTCTGTCATAGCTGAGAAGATCCCGCAAGGCTACGAGGAACCCGCCTTCCGCCTTCCCTTCTCGATCGTCTTTTCAGGCCATCGCTCCTTCATGCCTGACATCCACGGCATTAGATTTTCCGATGGTAACGTCGGGTATCACACAGTAGGCTCCCGGCACGGCTTCCCGGGTTCGCTTCCCTGGATCTCTTTTGCCCAGTATCAGTCAAATCTCCACATCTCTCTGCTGAGCCTTCGACTGCCTGTCGTCAACTTGGTTGCCCAAAGATCCCGGTCCTGCTCAAAGCAAAAAGCCCCGAGCCCCGAGGCTCGCGCCACCACGATGGAGGGTCGCGATGCAGATAGTGCGTCTGATCCCTGACAGGAAGCAGAAGCGCCAAAACAGTGCTCACAGACAAGCTTCAGTTAGTTTGCTCTTTGTCTAACGACCCTTCAGCGGCAAGCGCCAACGCACGCCATTTCCATCGCAGCCGAGTGCTACTCAGTGTTGGTCACGGCTTGTTGAACGCGGTGGAAGACTGTTAAGCGCGTTACAGCACAGCAACCATCAGGTTCTGTCACTCTCATCACACGCGCGGGCGGCTCTCGTACGGTGTGGTTGGCATCAGGGACGCGCCCACAATGAGTTGGATGGTGCGAACCAGCCTAGAAAGGCCATGTACAGATACATGCCGTCCCTACACTGTCATGGGCATTGAAACAGGATCGGATCAGTCCCCACTCGAGCTCCATTGAAGATCCTCCACTCCACGGTCAACGACGAGCCACGCGGAGACTGGCCGGTGATGGCAGCTCCTAGCGTCATACTACGTACGTAGTAGGTTTGCTCTCTTCCCTCCTGGCTTGTTTTAGGGTCGCTGACCTTCGTCTCGCATGGGCAACGGCGCCGTGTTTGCTTGCCGGAACCCCCGAAGATAGCGTATACCACATACACCCATTTCAAAGAGAGAATCGGCACATGCGACAGCAGCGCATGAGGCGGCGGGCAAGATGAACTACGTATGCATTGTTCCCCAAACGACAAATGCTTCCAGTTCGACAGCCAGCCCTGGGCAACTCCAATGCCCATGCTGTGCGATAGCGGTGTGCCTGCGTTGGTGGGCAGGGACCGAATCTTGTGCATCTCTTGTCACTCTACCAGTATCCTCTCTGGCAGCCTGGACTAGCTCAGCCAAGGGCCATCCCCATCGCAAACTGTTCAACTCCCGCATCTTGCGGTGCTGCAGCCTTCTCAACTGGTTTCTATTTCGGACCTTGTTTCGTCTAGCCAAGGATACAGCTCTGGGCTCCGCCGACACTGCCGTTTCTCACTGCTTGCTTGACTCAACTTTGCTGATCAGCTTTTCGCACATGACAAGTGCTCAAGGTGTTGCAACCTGTGATATCATTGGACTGCTAGACATAGGACCCTAAAGTTGTCGGGTCCGTCAACGCCCTGTTCTCACAGCAAGTGGGTATCTGTGTCCCTTGCTTCAATTTCATCTACCTTCGTCCCGGTGTTAGATGCACCGAAGTCAAAAGCGTTTTCTTCCGCCCCAATGTCAACTACCAGCTTCCTCGTGCCTCGGGGTCGCTTTGCCAACGGCCGAGTCTGGTGCCCGAGAACCATTATGTTGCATCCCGAGGTGTGTCACGGAGGATGAACCTGATCTGTCCAGGGCGCTTCGGTGCGGTCCCGATTGTACGGCTGTCGCTTCTCACCTACATGAGTCTGGTGTGATACAATGGCAACACTCGGCATTGCGTTGAAACCACTCTGCTTGATGGCGCAGCACACAGTGTGATCCTCAGCTTCTGCATCGGAGAACTGGCTAGGACATCCTAGGACATGGGGCACACGCAGGTGTCGCTCGCAATGCCCTTCGGCCTCTAGAATTAGTCTGCTGAGCCTTGGCCTCCTCCGCATTTGAGGGAACAATCTCACAATCCACCACTGTCCTATTGTGAGACGTTTCTGGCCAGCCCAACTTCCCCACAGGGCACAGGGGCCACGGTCGTTTTGGGCAACCCACATCCGAACATTGCAGTCTACGGAACCATCTATTCCCCGGGCCATTATCCACGGCATGAGCAGGTCCCACGACGTCCTACCTATCTAGTTCGTTCGGCGTTCCGCAGGCCATGGTGCTGTACAGAACTGGAGAAGTAAAACGGGTCAAGTTCCGCGCAAACTCGGGCGGGCGGACGGCGCTCAACGCTTCGCAACACGCCTCAACCCTAGCATTGCCGAACTGTCAAACGGCGTGATCTGCATCGGGGGCTAAGCCTGGATCCCTGACGGCTAGGGCGTCCGTCGACGGGGCCACTAGTTTAGGCTCGAGGCGACCCCATCGAGCTTGTCTCGACACCACACCCTCCCTGCTGCGCTGGCGACAAATGGAATCCTTGTCAGCCTGACCCAGCTGCATGCAAGTTGCAGCGACAATCAAATTTACTTGAAGCGCAATTTTCCAGACTGTCGGGACCGCAGGCTTGGATAAGTCTCTCAATACGAGGTTGAGTTGTCTCACTCTCGCTCGACATGTGCCGTGCCCGCCCCCTTTCTCTGCCCCCCTGCTCTTGCACAACACGCCACTGAGTTCAGCTCTCAATCGCCAATCTGGAGGCCCCTCAACCCGTGCGTCAAGGAAATATTGACCCCAGACTTTGTACGAAGCCACTCGAGATCACTTGACTTTGCACGTGCTGCACGGCCGATGAGTTTCGGAGAGTATGACGAAAGAATAGGACTCTGCTGAGAATGAAGACCAGGTAGACTGCCCTGGCCTTACAACTAAGATTCGAAACGATCAGAACAAGAGGCTCAACAAGCCTCAACACAGCGCAATGACTTGGAAACCCACATCAGGGTCGTCTTTAGGAGCTCTATCTAAAAGCATATTTCGGAAGGGGTATATGGAAGATTTCTCATGCATTTCGCAAACATCCAGAATGACAGGAAACATGGGTAGAAAACAAGGAGTGTGGGCTCTTCGTCGAGAAGATGAAGCAATCTAAAACGGTATCCAGCAGGGGAAAGCACTTTACCACCCGATCCCAACCTTGCGCCTTGAAGCCGCCAACCTCTAAGATCCTCTCCGTCCTCCGTACATGGTCTGCGATCCTGGACTCATTCTCACCATTGGTTGCATACGGTCATTTCTTTGTTGCATCACTCCGGGCTCCATCTTGATCTGCTGGTCCCATAGATGCATGTCCATCATGTTGTTTGGGTTTGCGGAGGCCTCGTCATCGAGCTTGAAGGGGCCATGGACTTGGTTGATCACCTCGTCCTCATGGGTGTTGTGTGAGCCAACGCTCATCATTTCATCATTGGTCGGGACATCACTGTCGTCGACTCCGCGAGCGCCCGAGCGCTTTCTTGTTGACAGGGATTTGCGACGTCGTCGGATATTGGCATCGCCGTGTGACTCCATGTACAGTCCCTCCTCAAGCTTCAGGTCGTTGACGACCTTGACCTCGATATCGCTGGCGCTTAACCGCATGTTTCGGGAGCCGCCTAACTCGATGAATGCCTCGAGGATCATCTGGTACCGGTTCTTTTCGACTCTCATCCAAGCTTCACGGAGAAGTTCCTCCTGGAGAAACAGTTAGCCATTGAATATCAGAGGGGTGCGCAGGGGACTAACATCTTTGTTGATCCAATCGATATACTTGGATCGGCCACGCTTGAACTTCATCTGCAGCATTTCCTTGCCGGGGCACTTGTGGAATCGGTCCTTGAAGTCGTTCTGGATGCTCTCCCACATGTCCTGGCCCTTTTGGTGGCGGTGTTGCCATCGCGATTCAAAGATGCAGCGCTCTTCCTCGGGACAGCTGCTCTTCAGGTTGGGTGGAACTTCTTGTCCGAAGCAGTTCTTGTGTTCGTCAAGAGGATCCTCTGCCACAATGTTCCGAGCTGCGCCAGACCTCTTGGACTGGCGCTTCTTGACGCGATTGGGAGCCTGTAAAACGCGCCGGCGGGGAGATCCGGTAACAGAGCGAGGGACATCTGCTGGCAAACCATGCAGCCCCTGGTCTTCCATGCTGGGTCGGCGTTGCTGGCGGAACTGGGACGGGTGAGGCTCATGCAACAGAGGCGCATGGGGCATCTCGCGGTGGTGCATTCCCATGGGCATGTGTTGGCTTTCTCGCATCATCATCTGGTTCTGATGGTCGACTGGAGCTGCTACACTGAGGTAGTAGGGTTGGTTCATGGTCTGCGGTTCGGGTCCAGTCGACACACCAAAGTTACCCATGTAGGGCTCTGGCGGTCCTGGAGTTCGGCGGCCCTCATGGACATAGTTGGGGTCAAGGAACTCTTGAGTCACCGGGGGCTGAGAAGTCATTGGCGAGCTGGTTTGGGGAGACTGGCCGTTGACGTCGAATTGGCCCGGCCACTGCTGGTGGTACATCTTGGAACTTCCCGGAGGGGTTGGCTGCTGGTTAGGAGTCGTTGGAGGAGGAGGATACTGCTGGTGTGCAATTTTAGACACCTGGTGCAGAGGAGGAGAGCCAGCAACTGAGATGGGAGTCAAGAGCGACGAATCGCACTGGCCAGGGATGCTGTTGAAGGAGGAGGAGACCTGTTTTTGGTAAAAGTCAGTCCCGTCGCCACTACCACGAGCAGGGGTGCCAGATATGGCTGCTGCATATCCGTCCTTTGGAGGAAGAACTCACAGATGCGTATGGAGTCAAGTCAGGGTAGGGGGATGCTGGCAGGGCAGCAGTCGTTGGGACAGCGTCGTGCAAGTTGGAAGCTCCCGAGAGACCATCCGAATGGGGTAGACCTGGGGCAATATACTGCTGCTCAACCATGATCAAGTGGGTATCAAGCTGGGATCTTGGACAGCTGTAGTCCAAAGTGGTCGGGTTATCAGCGGGGCTGGGGGATAGAATGCTTTTGTGAGAAGTGGTGTACAGCCGTTGGTGTCGTGGCGGCGGGTGGGAGAGTCTGTCTGAGACTGGCGCATTTATGAACAAAGACTGAGGTGCTCCGGGATGGCATCAAGCCCTGGCGAGGCAGATAGGGAAGAGGAGAGGCGAGATGGGATTCAGCCTTTCCTGGCCGCGGCCGCTTTTTAAAGACCCGGTATGTCCAGAGATGGAGGCCAAGCGCAAGTGCAAGGGCAAGAGGAACAAGAAGAAGAAGAAGAAGAAGAAGAAGAACGGGTTGCAAGTGACAGAGCCTTGTGGAGACGCGGACGCAGTCGCAGACACACAACGGAGACGGCCCGGCCTCTTTGTATAAATGGACTTTGGAGGTGAAGAGGCAGTGGAGCGCAGATCGACCGAGCTCGCTGGAGTGTAGGTAGGTTTGCAGGGAGGTCGAGGTCTGGAGAGCAAAGGTACCAGGACATTCTTGGAGAGCAGCGATATTAACAAGCCCAGGGATCTCTGGACCAGCGAGGAGAGACAGACCTGGTCAACCCAAGAGGCAGGGCAGGGGGAGGGGCGAACGGGGGGGAGACCAGGGTGTTGACAGAGGGATTGAGCCCCAAGGTACGGCCCTGCAATGACACTGACACTGGCACTCACTGGCAGCACTGGCATTGGTACTGGCAGAGGTGGCCACGGCCATGCCAAGCTACTTGAACTGTCGTGCATAAAGATAGCCGCCGACGGTCTGAGGCAGAGGGACTGAGATGGGCTGGCTTATGCTGGGAATAGGGAAAGCACTAAGGACAGAGGATGTGCATGCCAGTGGAGAAGGACCAGGATGGAGGGGGAGGGGAGGGGAGGGGCGCGGCTTTGGAGGGTGTGAGTGGATGTGGCGTGGGAGTGGGCACGACATGGGGAGCACAATGTATGGAGCATTGGGGCATGGGAGGAGTACAGTATGGGGGTATGGGCCATGGGTGTGTGAGATGATGAGATGGATGGGAAAATGGATGGATGGGTTGGATGGAGACGCTGATCTCGAGAAGGGAAACAGCACCGAACAAGCCCGGTAGTTTTCTACTACCTACCACAGAGAGAACGTCGCTGAGCGCGCCTCAAGGGAACTCCGAACCTCTCAGGGCGAATCACCAAAGCCCTGCGCACACACGCCTAGCGTCTCAGGTACGGGGTCTCGAGCATTCTACGAAACCGACACTCTGGATAGATTGTGTAATTGCCAATGCCTGGCACTCAAGACTGAGCCGAGCCCGAGGCGGTGGCAAGGAAGAGAGAGGAAGAGCAGGTTTGCCCATCCCACCAGAGCCGTCATGGTCGACAGAGAGAGATGGAGAAAAGCAACTGAGGTGAGCGAGATCAAGAGTGCTGTCAATGATGGAAACAACCCGGACTTGACAGGTTTGTATTGGTCTCGATAGTCGAGTGACACGACAACGACAATGTGGAGGGACGAGACATCTGCCGCGCTACTACTTGACAACAGACATGGCTTTACCGTTCTGAGACGATTAGACGGGCGAGGAGACGGATGACCAGACAAGGCAAAACGAGGCAACTAGCCTCAACCAGGGGCAAGCTGAACTGGGACGGTGCTAGATGGGCTGCTAGGCAGGCTGCTAGAACCGACAGGCTGAGCTAAACATGACCCAGCCAGACAGGCAACAAGAATCCAGAGGAGCCAGAGCTGGAAGGCCGACATGCACCAGTGCCAATGGCAAGCCAGAGACAATGGATGATAGGGAACGCGGCAAGGTGGGTACCAGGTGGGCAGGGTCCGTTTGGTGTCGTCTGCAGCGGAGCAGAGGCAGAGGCAGAAACAGACAGGATAGGACAGGAAGCACTTCGGCCGAAATCCCGCTCATGCTGCCCGTCTGTGGTCGACAGGGCCTCGACGCTTACTGTACCTGAGGCCATGACTGAGAGCGCAGATTGCACCTGGCCGAGAAGCGTAAGACGGTTGCGAATATGACCTGAAGGATGATGGCTGACAGGAAGCTAGTACAAGGGCTGACAGCGAGAGCGCGGGAGGTTGATAATCCTGCGCGGGCCGTTTGGCGTCCATCGATCTCAAGATCGACAGCGAAGAAAAAAAAAGGGTGCGCCAGTGACGTCCCGTACCGTACTGGGATGTGAGTGGAGGAGGCGCGAGAAGACAACCAGAAAATCAAGACGCCATAATCTAAATGGGGAGCAGGGGTCTCTTTACTTGGGGAACCTTTTAGGGCGACCACAGGGCCACAGCTAGAGAGACTAGGCCGCGACCACAGGCGCAGCCGAACGAACAGACGACGGCGAAAGAGAGGCAAAGCAAACAAACGACGGACGACGGCGACCAAGGAAGGCGGAAAGGGTGACACAGTACAGTATTGCTGCTGAACCCAGGAACGGAAACGGTCGACAAAAGAGGCCAAAAAGGAAGCCAGACGAGAAGCAGATACGCAGAACAGAACTGGTGGCTCCACAACCTCGCTTGGCGACGACCGGCAGATTGCCTCGCCATCTTGTGGGAGGAGGAGGAGGTGTTGTAGTAGGTAGGTGAGGAAGAGGATGAGCGGAGACTCGGGGTCATTGATGATCCCGTCAGAGTTTCCCAGAGGTGGGCATCCGCGAGTTCTTGTATAGTTACGGATTGAAGCCGTACAGCACCAAGAAGGGCAACAACATCACCAACTGATCAGCCAAGCAAAGAAAAGTCTTGTCTGTTGGGCAAGCACACACACACACACATAACACACACAAACGCAACAGACGCCGCGTATATCGAAGAAAACCGTTGGATTTTGCACGTTGCCTGGTGTTGGCCAGCAAGACACACAAGGCAAGGCACACGCGGGCCAACGACCGAAATCGTCTGCCGCCGCGGTCGGATCGAGAAAGTTTACACCCTCGGCATCTCTGGCCCCTGGTCCGCGAATGCGACCCAATTCTTGACGCTACGTGGTGGCAGTGGCAGCAAACAGGCCCGGAGGGAACCGCGTAGGTACTGTGTGTGCCGCACAAACTGACACTGACGTCTTGTCAAGGGGATTCGGCAGAGGGCAGGTCGCAACCCACGTAGTGCTCCGGCTGGCTCAGCTGAGGGAGGGCAGGAGGAGCCATGCTGAGAAGGGAAAGAATCCGGGCTCGTCGACTGCTCAGGTTCCCGATGCCTGTCGGTACAGTGTGGTAGCAGGACGGGACACAAGAGAGAATGACAGCGAGAATGGCTCACAAAGGCACGACTAATACCAGCTCCATCTCCACCTGCGCAATAACCAACCCATGACGGTGCTGGAGGTGACAGGGGTATCGGAGCTCGACCAGTCCGGCACAAGCTACGGCGCCGCTACGGGCGATACGTACCGGGTCAAGAAATGCGGCCCCGGGCCCGGCCATTCAGGGCGCGGATCCGGAGCTTGGCGGCCCCACTGCAAAGCTTAGCGTACCAAACTGCCGGGACGCGCTAGCAGGGGCAGGAACCACTTTTCTTCCACAACTAGAATAGCCCGAGCAAGGGGGCTCCCTGGCTGAGCGTGGGCCCCCTCTTGTGATGGCCGGTCGGCGGAGATGCGACTACCCCTCCGATGCTCGTCGTCTCTTTCCCTCTCCCCGCCCCACGATTAGCGGCGACCAATGGGCGTGCACTCCGGTAGCTGCGCCTTTCCGGAAGAGGCATGGGTACGCGCGCGTCTAGGCGCTGTGAAGAGGGCCGCCATTGGGCAGCGGCTGGGCAGTAAGCGAACGTCCACTGCTGCCCACTGTCCACTGCCACTGACTGCGACTGCGAATGCGCTGCGACTGCGACTGCCAGCGCACGCACACCCACGTCCATCCATCATTCGCACCTTCCCCTCTGTGGACACGCCCACAACGTCTAGGTCGCATCATCCCCACACGCCCCCCAATTCTTTAGCTCAAGGTCCTTTTTTGCATCACCACCATCACCACAGACCAATCCGTCACTGATTCTTGAGAGTCGGCTTGCCGTACCGATACCTCGGGTGCTTCTCTATCCGGCTGCGATGCCCACGTATATGGTACGTGTCTTGTTGACGGCCTTGGCAGTGCATCTCCTGTTCCTCAAGCATCCATCCATCGCTATTTCGGAGCATTCGTCCCCCGATCAGATCAGCATGGCCGTAAGTGCCGGTTTGCTTGTTGGGCACGACACACGGGCAGATGATGCTGGCACCCCTGGACTGGACCGCTGATTACCTGCTTGGTACTTGATTGCTTGCTTGTCTGCTCGATCTACTGCTATAGCCCGTCTGCTAATGCTGCCAACACAACGCCGCCGCCGCTCCCGCTGCCGCCAGATCTGGGGTTTGGCTGAGGGTTCCTGTAGATCCCTTGCTCTACCCGCGGATCCCACCTCGGAGATGCACAGCCTTGCCCGTGACGGTCATGCGGTTCGATCTTGTATTCATCACTGGCTGATGGTGCGGCAAGGCAGTGAAAGGAGGGCTTCGCCTTGGGATGCTGGCCTCGTCCCACGGGTCCTGGCCTTGTGAGACTTTGCTCGTTCCCATCCTCTCCCACATCCCGACCCCGGCATCTAAAGATATGCCCATCTGCATCTCCGACGGCTCTGCTGTCGGACCGCGTCAACCAAGGACGACCCTGCTTGTGCCGTGACGGCGTTGGCATGGCAGTCATCCTGCTTGATTTTGTTTCCTGTTTCACCGTTATCCATCTAATTTTCTCAACTGCCGGGACATTGGGTATGAGCAGAGTTTTTACCCAGATGGGAAAGTTTTGCGGGGGGGGGGGGGTTGAATTTCACGGGCCTGTTGAGGCGCATCTAACTCGTCGATTCATATCTAAGCGCTCTTGTCGCGACAGTCCCATGCCTCATGATCTCCCCCTCCACCAGGAGAGCCATGCCGGGCGTGCTGTCAATGGCAAACCACGATATCCCTCCTAGGCTCAAGGCCAGAGGCTCACCGCGTCTACCATGGCCCATGTGCATGCCCAGGCGCGGCTTTGACGTCTCAGATTTCAACCTAATGGTTCGTATATGTCCCTGAGCCCCATCCCTCTACCATGCCTCCCCCCCTACCTTCCACTCGCAGACACCGCCGAGTCATTCGGGGTGCTTCATGCAAATTGGGCGGTACCAAACCTCTGGGTCGGATCCAGCTGTTGGTTTTTCCGGATGTCACTTGCTCGTATGTTGCCGGCAGCAGAACCTGGCGATCGAATCGAAGCGAGATGCCCGCGCCCCCTTGACGCATGAATCGAGAGGGAGCAGCAGCATGTGCAGCGGCTTGAAGCCGAGGTTTTGGGTGTTTGGTGAAGGTTTTCGCGATGCTGGCTTAACATGGCAGATCTGATATTGACGGACGCGGCAAGTGGCCGAGCCCAGCGGCGGCGGCGTTAAGGCCGCGAAATTGCCGATCCGCGCTGAGGCTTCAAAGAAACGCTGTGGCCCCGTTTCTGTCAAGGTGGCCCCCGCCGTGGCATGGTTGATGCCGGGATCTCCCTTGCTCTGGAGACACTCCACATTTCATTTATCAGGGCCCTGCCAGAAGACGTTTTTTTCCTTCCTTCCCTTTGCCGTTCGACTCTGGCTCTTTTGCAGACAAGTCTACTGGGCTGAGGTAGCGTAGCCACAAGGGGGAGGGGGCCCCTGGAGGGGGGGCGTGGTTCCGGAGGGCCCCCCCTCTTGCTCTGCCATCATCTATCGGTCGATCATCTTTCAAGGAACTCCCTCGTCAGAAGCCAATCTCGCGGGGTGTCGGTCCATTCATATCGAGGCAAAAGGCATGGCCCTGGTTCAAACGGCTGCCAACCCACGCCCTACGTAGCATTCCCGTGCCTGTCTGTGCCTCCGTCTGCCTGTTCATCACGGGCAACAAGCAACAGAAACAGCAGAGCACAGCACAGCACAGCACAGCCGGGTCACCGTGAGAGCGCCTCACGGACCCCCGCATCGATGAATGAAAGGCAAGCTGGCGACATTTGAATCTCGAGTCAAGCGGCGATTGCCTGTTTGGGCAATGAATAGGAGCAAGCCGCATCAGTCTGTGACTCTGCCAAGACGACAGCTTATTGTGGCTCCCTATTGTTTCCAACAATGGATTCAACACGACTTGAGCTTCAGCTACCGGGCGTCATAGGGCGCAAGCAAGCAAGTTCTCGCGCACGCGGAGTAACTAGAGCAGAGCATGTCACTGCGGACGGACGTGCTGTGCTGTGCTATTCCCTGCCGATTATGACTTGGGATCTCGAGCCACTAACAAGGTCAATCAATGACTCTGTACCTGTACTCTTGTCAAGGTCGCATCTTTTCGGACACGCCGGGCGAATAACTCTGGATTATTTGTCGCGACAAGGCGCGAGGAGCGAGTGCGACTCTCAGTCAGCTATTACTAGTCCCTGAGCCCAAGCCCTCGGGGACCATGAATTGCCGCGAGCGAGGGTTACATACAGCAGCCGCCGGTGTTTTTTCTTGTCTCTTTTTTTTTTTTTTTTTTTCGAAGCGCGCGAGAGACAGAAACTAGGCCCATCAGGGCTTCCAGTGCGATACGGTCAGACTCTGTGTGCATCACCTCTCAACTGCAAAGTCTGCATCTCTTTCTTTGTCTTGCAGGAACCGAGCGAGCCGTCGTCCCGTCTTTGTCTGTTTTCTTTGTTTCGTTTTGTTTTGGCGTCCGTCACCAGCACAAAGAAGCAAAAAACACAAAACTATTCTACCCAATGAGCGGCTGTTGCTTGACGAGATGGTATCCGTCGGTTCTCAAGCCATGCCACCAATAATTACCTAGCCTCGCACGGCTACCACCACCTGGGGTGTTCTTTTTTTGAGCTTCTCCGGGGGTAGGGGGCCCTCGATGGATAACCTACTATCAAATTTGCCCATCTCGGTGGAGGTCTCACTCGGGAATCCTACCGTCGCAGCTTGGCTACCGAATCAGCAATTTGCCCTGCTTTGTGGATTTACTGAATCTGTGTCGAGGCACGCAGTTGGCTACAGGGCGAGAGTTAAAGATCTGACGAGAGAAAATGGGATATTGACCCATCGACAAGCCTCGCTGATGTGATGCAATGGCGTCGAATGTCAACTCCCCTGTCCGAGTCCGTCGTCAACCCGTCTTTGGCGGTCTCGGATGTGGGCTCATGGTGACGGCATCATTTGCCGGACTCTGAGATTCCAAGAAAACTACAAAGGAGTCAGGCCCTTGAGGGGGGACCGACACATGGCCCAAGTCCAAGTCCAAGTCCAAGTGCAGGGGGGTGGATAAGCTCTCCCGAGGAGATCTCTTGACCCAGGACTGTCGCAGCCCAGGCCCAGGCCAATGACGATCGGATCCGAATTTCAGCAGCAGCATGAGAAGAAGAAATCGAATCTTGCTCATTGTTTGTTTTGTGTTTCTGCCTGGGCTTGTCTTTAATGAAAGGTGGCAAACTTCCAGTTCCCCGGGACCTGTCTGTGTCTGTGTCTGTGTCTGAGCTGGGGCCCATCGTGGGCCAGTTTTTTTATTGATGATCAGACCTCGAGACAGAGAGAGACAAACGGGACAGCCTGACGATCTAAGGATTGGTTATTAGCTCCCCCGAGGGCACAGAACAAACCTGAAATCGCCGCCCGCCTCCCCGCGTGCTGTTCTGCTGTCCATCATCATCGCGACACCAGCATAGTAGACAAGATGGATAGTCTATCAACAGCTAAGGTTCTCTAGGGTTCCTTGGACCATAGTCGTATCTGTACAAAAGCAGACAAGGCCGAGATTAGGGGATTCCCCCTCTCACTATGAAAGAAACTGACAGAAATCCCACGCTATGTGTTCCTCCCCTCTCACTCGACGACGGCATCGCATCACAAGCGGACCTTGAGAGATCTGTCACGGACGAATCCCTTGCCGGCACTTGTGGAGGCGCCGTGCAACGGCTCGCCGAATCTTTCTCTTCCGTTTGCCTTGCTTGAATGAAAGGGAAGCGAACTGGAACCTGCTGCAACGTGTGGTGCCCATCAAAGGGGAGGGGTCACAAGGGGGGCTGTAGGGCTTATCCTGGGCGCAGATCGATGGGCGAGTTTCACAAATCGACGATGCCCGCCCTGAGAGAGAAAGGGGGGGCGTGCGGTGTTGGCTCTGTTTCTTTCTTTTGCCCATCAGCCGAAGGCCGTGAACAACAGCCCAGCCCTACTGGCAGAGTTAGGTTCTATTGTTGTTTCTGATGAAATGTTCCAATCCCGGCTTCGGCTCCGTGTTGGAGCATGGTTGTGCCTGATCCTTCCGTCCAGCTGGAGATGCGGTATTGGACGGCACCAACTGCCATGCCAGGCTGGTTGAGCATAGCCCGGTGGAATGGCATGGCATGGCAATGTGTATCAAGATGCTCTCTTTCTCTAACAGCACAGCCCAGCAGAAATGCCTTGCCATCGCCATCGCCAACGACCCGGTCGTCTCTCCTCTCTCTCTGTAAAGAGTCATGTCGTTCGTCGAGGGCGCTTATTCTCTCCATCTGGTTTGTCTACTACCGCGGGCCCGCGATGGCCGCCTCTCCAGAGGCCCCGAGTTGCGCGGCCAATGTCACCCACCGCCTTCGGGGAGGTCTTGTAAACGGTCGCATGTGATATCTACGGCAGGGCATTTTCTTCTTCGTCTGCGACATCTACCGAGTCCCCATATATATTTTTTTTCTATGCGGGTGAGGTTGAATTCACATCATGTTGGACCGACAGAGAGACAACAACAAATTGTATCCTCGGCACGGCCCTCGCCGAATCTCTTGAAGAAGAAAAAACCCTCTTCCATGTTTGCCTCTTTTGTTACTCTTTGTTCTATTTTGTTCTTTCAGCTGAAAAAGTAGCCTCGTATTTGGGCGTCAAACCGTTCGACTGCAACCCTCTATCACATTCCTTTCACATCAAGCCACAACCCCTCGCATATCTTAGCCAGGGGACACGGACAACAAGGCAACAGTCATCAAATCCTTCCAGAAGCCGGGCGTCATGTCCTCCTTTCTCTTTGAACAGCGGCTGTGGCGCAAGAAACCAACCAACCACCCCCTTGCTCAAAAAGCCCAGCCAATGGTTCAGGCCAAGCTTGCCTGTCAGCAGAAAGAACAAGAACCACCCATTCCTCCCGTATAGAAGAAGGGGAGGGATTATTATTACACGACGTCACTGACTTTGAGTCAAAGAAGACGCTAGGTCGACAATGGCGATGGATGCGACCGTTTGGAAAACTGGCATATCCAGCGGGCGCCCGTGACCGGGGCTCCGGGTTGCGGAATACTACACTAACATGACATGCCCACTGATCCTTCTCATTGTCTAGACTCTTGTCTTGTTACTCACTACTCTGACTGTCCTATATCACAGAATCGTTGGCCCTAGAGCTGAAGATGGTAAAAACACACGAGGCGGAGCGAAGGAAATATGTGTGAAACATTTATCATCTTGCCCTCGTGGACTCTACTCCATTGTGTTCTAGGCAGTTTTCCATTCTACCATGACCTTCTAGCGGTGCGTGCCCCTACAAGAAGCCCATCCATGTCGATAACCTAGTCTAATCCGTCGGCCGACTACTTATCCCCGCGTCTCCGTTTGATAGAGGCAAGGGGGGGGCGTATATGACTCCGTTTCCCTGCGTCATCTCGAAGAATAAAACAGTCTTGCCCTACGACTTCGTGTTCCGTCCCGAGGCTGTGGAAAGAGCGAGATAGAGATAGAGTAGATAGAGAGCCTCCCCTTGCCCCCCTGCCCCCCCCCTTTCTCATTTCAGACGAGAGTCCGTGATGGGAGATGCTGCGGCAACTCAAGCCTCAAAATCCTTCCCTCGTGCGTTGCATTCAAAAGTTCCCACGAATATCATACCTTGAATGGATCATGATGTGAGGCTTGGTTGGACCAAGAAAAAAGAGGCTTGTGAAACACGATCAACATGATATGACGCCAGTTTAACTCGACCATAATTAAACATTTTCGCATTCCGTCATGCTGCATACACACGTGGGCTATAGTCTTTTGCCCTTTTTCTTTTCTTTCTCTCTTGATATCTCTCCCATCCCATCGATGGCTTCTCATGTCACCTGATAAAACCTCCATCCCAGTTCCGATAGAAAAGCAACAAACTTGACAAGGGGAGGCTGATGATAAAGTCCCTCGCTGAACTAAACAGTCTCACCAAGTCACGGACGAAAGAAAAGAAAAAAAGAACAGAAAAACAAGTACATGAAACCAAACGAGAAAAAGGGTCACTCGGGGGCTCAGCTTCGTCTTGATGCTGTTCAAGTGGTCTCGATACTAGCACGGCCTAGACTCCCTTGGAATCGGACCCCTATGCGCCTTCCAGGGGAGGGACGAACGAGTAGTTAAAGTCAAGGAGACCATCCAACATCCAGTGCTGGGGGTCGAAGAAGTCGTAGTTGGTGTTGTCGTACGCCGCCATGCCCATCATGCTGTTCTGGGCCGATGACGCCGCCGACAGCCCAGTCGCCCCGGGAGTGAGGGACCCGTTGGTGTTGGTGTTGAGCAGGCTCGAGGGGGGCAGCGTGTGTGACGGTACCAAGGTGCTGTCCATGTGTGTCGAAGATGCTGAAGACTCATTAGCCGAATCTGGATTTGTCGGTTGCTTGGCTGCTACTGTCCGTGTCAGCATCTTGCGGCAGTGATTGCTTGCACAAGACAAATAACGACATGATGCTTCTTTCACTCATAACAGAACAAGAACGGGACGGGGGAATTCATCCACCTACCATCGATAGTACCTCGCCCCATTGCCTGGAAGTCTTCCCTCCACCGCCAGACAGAGTCAAACACCAGACTCATGCTGTGCCGGCATCGCACCTTGAGCTGGAGGCTGTCGTCCATCTGGATCGGGGAGTCGTCGTTGCTGTTGAACGACTGCTGGTTGTTGTCTAGTCGAGCTCCGTTCCACATCTGCACCATCAGCTCTGCCAGCCGCCATTGTAGATCGTTGTTGACCACGCTGGTTGCTCGGATTGCTCGGATCGTTTGGTGAAACAGGGTTCGTCCGCGCTGGAAATCAATAGTCTTTGCAAAGAACGACCTCATGAGCTTGAGAAGTGCAAAGCCCGCCGCAACCATCATCTGTCCGATGTAGTTGCTGCAGTGAAGAAGAATCGTACCCCCCATCGTCTCTCTGGGGCTCGTCACCTTGTCAATCTCCAAGACATCGTCGAGGAAGCTGGTTGTGGCTCGCCAGAGACCCATCAGATCGTCCATGTAGCCCGGTGTCTTGCTAGAATCGAAGAAGCCCGCCAGACGCATGTGAAGAGCTCCGGCCCTCAAATGCAGGTTGATGATGGGTCCCAGCTCCTGAGACAGGATCGAGGCGTGCAACTCTGCGTAGTCCCGGCGATAGACGCGCATAAGCATAGCACGGTGCTCATCACCGGCAACCCCCCGCGGATCGCTTGCATTACTATACATCTCCTTGGAGACCTTGTCGCAGAACCTCTCAATCTGCAGTCTGGCTTCGAGCTCCCGTGAGAGTTGGAAGGCACTGTCATCTCCTGGCCTCAGCGCCAAGGTCCAGTCGTAGAGTGTCGATGCTGGTTGGCCGTATCCCGTTCCGACCGACTGCGCAACAATGTTACAAACGGCCCATGTTGTCACACGGTCGCTCAGTTGCTCCTTATTCAACTCCACCGACACTCTGGAAAAGTCTTGAATGTGGTTGGGCCGGTGAAGTCCTATTCCTGTCGCCGTCTTCATCATGACACCGCACAGAATGTGTGTTGGGTCGGACGATGTCGTACTCGTTGGCAGTGGCCAGGTACACAGCAGACACATACCCTTGACCACATAGTAGTTGCTTGGTACCTCCCCAATCGTCGACCACAGGAATCGCGTCAGGGGTCCCGAGAGATTGTTGAGCAGGTTGGGCACGTTTGTCGGACTGAAGCGTCGGGCTGCAACTGAGACGATAGACCAGAAGAGCAACGGATGTTGCTGATAGTAGAGGTCGGGAGCCTGCTGTGGGTTGAGGAAGGGCAGGAATGGATGATAGAAGGCGAAAAATTCGTTGAAGAGGTTGTTGACATTCTCTTCGGTCAATTGGACGTTCTCCAGCTCGTGAGTGTATCGAGGCACGTTGTAGTTGCCTCCCCGCTTGAGGTGTAGCAGAGACGATACGGCCTCATCAGACCCCATCAAAGACGGATTCCGAGTGTGGGTATGAGTGTATGTCGGATTGCTCGGTGTGATGGGGGAGTTGACGTTGTCGTCGTCTTCGGGGACGAAGCCCTGAGACTTTGCGCGGGCGATGTTGCGGCGGAGACGATCAATCTCCTTCTCCATCTCGGCGTGCTTGGAGCGTTTGCCGATGCGCTTGAAGTTGGACTCGATCTTGCACTCGAGCTTGAGGCGGTTACATCTGGAACAACTTTGGAAGGGATCCTGCACGACATCACAGCGCAGCTATTGCGATTGAGTCATCTGGTCAGCTTCTGGTTGGATGCGCTTGGGGTTGGGGTTGTGGTGGTTGGCGATAGACTCACCTTCTGCTGACGACATTCGTTGCAGGCCCGCTTCACGCCGGGCTGGCGCTTCTTCTCGTGATCAGCATCATGGTCGTCGAGATTACTACCAGGACTGCTCTCCAGCCCAGCCATGCTGCTCCTCTTGCGCTTGTTGGCGCCGTTGCTGTTGCCATGGCCATGGCGGGAGCTGACTGGGCTGGTCGGGCTCATGGACGCCGCCCCACCGGCGGCCATGATGGACGGGCCGTCCATGCAGGCAACGAGCAGAGGCCCGGCGACCGGAGGAGACGCGGCGACGACGATGAATGTGTTGCGCCTGCCGCACCGAGGCACAGACACACGGAGGTTCGGAGGGCGGAGACGTTATAGGCGGCCGGTGTCGCTGTTGGAGTCGCGGCGCTGGGTGGGCGCGTCGTGTGTTGGCAAAGACAATGCGCGCGGACAAAGGCCGACTACGGAGGAGAGGGGCGCCAGGGAGCGGTTGTCGGATTGTTTTGTTTGGGAGAAGATTGCTTTTCGCTGGTTTGCGAAAAAAGGCGGTACTGAGACCCCCGGTGGCCCCCCTTCTGTGGCTCGAGTGGCTAATTGAGTTAGTGGGCTGCAAAAACTCGATCAGGAGGCCTTGGATTTTTCGCCTTCCATGGATGGATGTACTGTCACGGTACCCTCTGAGCCAACTTTTCCTTCTGAGGCGACCTCTGTGCGACCTAGGCTCGGGCGGGGGATGGGAAAAATTCATTGCAAAGAAGGTGCCACCGCCGGAGGATTGCGTCATCTGATTGGCGGGAACCCGCATTTAAGTCACGTGGCTGGCATTTCCTCCGACCCTCTCTTGACCAGGGAAGGAAGGTATCACCTCAGTTGGGAAACCGCGAAACTCTGTTGAAAAAGCACACAATTGCAACTCCAGGAAGCTATTCAGACCGAGCTCTTGGATGAGGACATGCATACATACCGAGTAGCAAGTAGGATGCTTCCTAGCTACCCCATGGGCCATGCACGAGGTGCATCTCCCCATCCGTAGTGGAGCCAGCCAGTCTCGCTCAAAGACAACCTGGCGCTCGGCATGGGGGAAAAAGTCTCGGATCATGTCCTAGCCAGACAGCATCTTCCAATTACCATCGCGTGGCATGCCCTACAGGTAGACGGAAAGATGAGGCCCTCTCTCTGTGCGAACCCCGTGACCCCACCGTTGTAGATAGGCACGATAGGGAAGGTGGTGCAGCAAGTATGGAGGTGAGACAACACGAAACATTCATGTATGTAAGCACGTAAAGCTTCAGCCTCAACGGTCCTCAAGGGTTTCACTACATCATCCATAACTTCGTCCTTTCAACCCTCCGGCTCAAAAATAGCAACCTCATCCTCCCCCGTCAAGTACGCCCGCCAAGGTACAACGCTGTCACTGCATGAACAACCGTCTCAGGCGAGCCAAGTCCCGCACTCGTTAAACGAACAGCTCTGTTTCCTATTAGCGCTGATACTTCTCGCATCTTGCTTGCCTGTTCCAGAGCGTCTCCGATGTCTCTCTGCGGTGCGTGAGAAGGCAACTTCTGAAACCGGTATTCACTGCGCTCCAATCCAACGAAACCCACTGTATCTATGAACTGACACGGTGGATTCCATGGATCTTAGGAGATTGTTTGGTTGTGTTGTCAGTGGGCTCTCTCCACCTTCAACTCCAGAAACCGAATCCAATTCCCACAACACTGCGCCATCAACTCAATCTCTCTCGCAAAGGTACTTGCAGCTACGGTAGCTAGCATCCTTCGGCTACAAGAAAAAGCATACAACTACACAGGACTGCTCGCAATCATGCCAGAATCTGACAAGCCACGCACCCCTACCCCAAGGCTTCTCAAACCTGCGCCTCCGCGTCCTGGCCAAGTGGTGCACTCTCCACGACTCAAGTCCGAGGTCCACTTTACACTCCCAGGATCGATCCCAGTCGTCGGTGAGTATTCATATGCCCGAGTTGACTTTATTCGCTCGACTGAGCCTCTCTAACGCTGAATTCCTCAGAAATTGTCCAGATCCGCACCGCCGCCGTCTCTCAGCCATTCCTGGACCCGGCAGCGATGCAACGTCCGTGATACCCTCCGAGTCTGGGCATTGATCTTGCTGGGTTGAGCCATGCCCGATTCGCAACTATCACTTGCGAAGTGCATATGGGCTGTTGACAGACATGGACCTTTGCTTTGTCAGAATATGTCGTTTTCAATTTTCAACTGATTCTTTGGGATCCCGAGTCAAAGCACAATGACGATCCTCCAAGTTGAAACGCAAGAAACGCAGGTCAACAACCGTGCCCGCCCTAATGGATCCCCAAGTGAGGCTCCTATCCAGTCTTGACTTTAGAGGTCTCTTGGTGCTGGTCTATTTCGCGCTAGGAAGCGTGCCCATGGAACAAGCACGTCAAATGGGATGCCCGCTAATAACTAATCCCGATGGACGTGCCGAGGACACTTGCCGTCGACTAGGCTGCGCAAACACCACGTCCATGATCCTCTCCACAACCCGATGTGGCATGCATCCACATGCGGGGTTGGGGTAGGCTATACCATGCCATGCCTGCTTGCAAGGAGGGGAGGGATTCCGAGGAATGAAACAGCGTCGGACTGGCCAAGCAGTCTGCTTTCGCCCAGCTACTTAAAGGGAGCTTGTCGCCCGCCGATTGTCTCGGTTGAGTTGTTCATACAAACAAGCTTCTTCATCTTTTGGTTTCCAAGATACAATATTTGCTTCACTTCCATCATGTCGAACGGATCGGCTGCAGAGACCTACACTGTCCCTCTCCTCATCAATGGCAAGGACCAGACCTCCGAGCATGCCTTTGATATCATCTCGCCCTCAAATAGCAAGGTCATTCATCGCTACTATAGTGCCGACGTCAAGGATGCCGACGCTGCAGTAGACGCTGCCGCTGAGGCTTTCAAGACATGGCGAAAGGCTACTCCCTATCAGAGACGTGATGTGCTTCTCAAGGCTGCAGAAATCATGGAGAAGCGGCGTGCCGAGTTGCGCGAGTACTCGATGGGAGAGACTGGCAGTGATGCTGCCTGGGCCGACTTTGACATCAGTACTGCTATCCAACATATCAAAGAGGTCGCTGGCCGCGTAGGCACAATACAGGGCTCGATTCCTAGGTTGGCCGACCCTGACACCCACGCCCTCATTCTCCAGGAACCTTATGGCGTTGTCTTGGCTATCTCTCCATGGTATGTTGTTACTCTCGGGCGTCTCATTCCCGTGCTAATACGTCCAGGAACGCTCCTTTCATCCTAGGCTCGAGAGCCGTCATCTTCCCCATTGCTGCTGGAAACACTGTTGTTTTCAAGGGCAGTGAGCTTTCGCCCCGGACCTTGTGGGCGATTGGCGATGTCTTCAGGGAGGCAGGTCTACCCGAGGGTGTGCTGAACGTCATCTTCCACGAGCGAGCCAATGCCGCGTCTGTGACTTCAGCATTGATCAAGAACCCACATGTGAAGAAGATCAATTTTACAGGAAGCACTCCTGTCGGCCACATCGTTGGCAAGCTGGCGGGTGAAAACTTGAAGCCCGTCGTGTTGGAGTTGGGTGGCAAGGCCCCATCCATCGTATGGGAGGATGCAGACCTCGATCTCGCCGCTTTCCAGAATGCACTTGGGTCTTTTATGAATTCGGGTCAGATCTGCATGTCGACTGAAAGAATCTTGGTGCACAAGAACGTTTTGGCAGAGTTTGAGAAGAAGCTTTCTGCCTCTATCGAGCAAATCTTCTCCTCCAAGGGGGATGCGCCCACCCTCGTCAGCACCGCGGGAGTCGAAAGAAACAAGGCCCTCGTCAAGGACGCCGTCTCCAAGGGTGCCACTCTAGTTCACGGAAATCTGGACGTTGAGGAGACCAGCAAGTACCGTATGAGGCCCATCGTGATCCGCGATGTCACGGCAGAGATGGACATCTACCAGTCCGAGTCATTCGGTCCTACCGTGTCTCTAATCGCCATCGAGACTGAGGAGGAGGCGATCAAGCTCGCCAATGACACTGAGTACGGCTTGTCGTCGTCGGTCTTCACCACCGATCTCGGCAGGGGTCTTCGCATTGCGCGGGAGATTGAGACTGGAGCAGTCCATATCAACAACATGACGGTTCATGATGAGAGTGCTCTCCCTCACGGAGGAGCCAAGGCTAGTGGACATGGCCGCTTTGGTGGATCGTTTGGTCTCGAGGAGTGGACGAGGTCCAAGACCATTACCTTTAAGAACTAGAGATTGCCTAGGATATAGTGATATTTGGGTGGTAAATAGCGCCAAATTTTTGGGACATTGAATGAAAATTTACGATGTTTGGATTTTATCTATTGATTGGATAGTGACGCTTTTCAATTCCCAGTAATTATAAGGCTACTGTCTGGGCATTGAGAGTGTATAGGTGAGGGTCGGTTCGACAGGGTTTTGGACTAGGAGCAAATACGTTCCTGCGATACTATTACCTCGAGACACAACCCCCGGACGAGGAGATTCAAGCTCGAAGCCTAAGGCACACGTGGAAACCCCTAAGAATGCCATTAAAACAAGCATGAATTACCAAAACTTCGGTAGACCGCTGAGAAAGGAAACAAAATGAATTGCGAGGCCATCTGCAGGGTAGGTGAGACTACCTCAGAGGAGGAGCATTAGGTGTTGGTTCAGTGAGCATCGACCAAAAAGTATTTCGAATAACTTGATAATGTCCCTCTACAATACTATTGCAAATCACTTATTTCTTGCAATTAAAACTACAATATGGCTGCTTCTTCCGCCATAACTCACAATCAGGCACCTGTTAATGACTGAAGCTCAGCTCCCCATTGGCCAACCCCACGAGCCTATGACATACCACTGGCAATCGATAAGCGCACCTCACGTAATCAGCGATAAGCCCAAATTTTCCCTTTGACCAAGGCAAAAGCATCGTCAACGCCGAAACCGCCCAGATCGCAACACCATTACACTCAACATCATCACTCTTTTTTAATCAAACAACCCCTTTCAAACACCGCCAAGATGAGCTTCCTCGGAATGGGTCGTCCTCAGCCTACCTCGGAGCAAAAGATTGCTGCCGTGGAGAGCGAGATGCGCATGATGGCCGACACCTACAACCGGTAAACTCCAACCCCTCATCTGGCTGGAATTGGCTTTGTAGCATAAAGGAACAGTGGTCACTGACTTTTATGCAGTCTCCAGAACTCGTGCCAGAAGAAGTGCATCCCCAACGACTACCGCGAGGGCGAGCTCAACAAGGGCGAGTCCGTCTGCCTCGACCGCTGCACCGCAAAGTTCCTCGACACGTCGATGAAGGTCAGCGAGATTATGCAGCAGCAGGGCCAGGCCCTCGGCGGCCAACAGGGCGGCGGCATGTTTTAAGAGGCATTAGATATGGGGGGAACACAACACGGATAGCCTCCCTCCTCTCTTTGCAACGAAGCGTATAGATCGGAAGGGCGTAACGGGAAGAATCGCCACCGGAAGAAACAAGGGTTTGTACGAATATATGCTTGGGAACCGTTCCTCGACGATTAGATGCTTGGGTTTGCGTCACGGGGCGCTCGCATCGACATGAAACCGGAGGCGGCTTGGATGATGAGATGAATTCAAAGGTGTCGTTGTATAATATCTGTATATGGATTCATGCTACAATCCGAACGAAAATAAGAACACCTCCACTACAAGCTCTCTGTGTGCGTCTGTCTGTATCGCCATCTGTCGTTATATCAACGCCTTCTTCCATGGGTAATCTATGCTCCATGTGATGCTTTGTCCCAAAACTCCGTGCCAGAAAACGCATGTGAAATTCACAGCCCCATGACAATGCTCCATGACTCGGCTCGCTCCACCATTAATTATATCGGCGCCTGAATTATGGCGTAGACCGTGTGATATCCGGGCCTGTCCCAATGCCTGTCATCGTCCTGAAGAGCCAATGTAACCATCCTTCCGTCTCGAGCTGTATCTTGAGGTCCTCGGCTTTCTTCTCCATGTCCTCCACCTGCCTCTCAAATGTGACAATGCCATCCTCGACGTCATTCACCTTTGACAGGAGGGCATTGATCTCATAGTCGAGACGCGCTACAAGCACCTCGACCTCCTTCAAGCCCTCAGTCAGATGGGATCGCTCTTCGGCAAGGAGTTCGTGAGAGCTGATACGCATCCTTTGACATGCCTCATTCAACTGGTAGTAGAGAGCGTGGAGCTCATCCTTGTCCTTTGCGTAGCGATCGTCGAGGAGTTCAACCGCCTTGAGCTTCTCTGTCACCCACGGCTCGATGCCCTCCTTGATCTCATCCATCTGCCGGCTGAAGAACTGAGCAAGGTCATTGAATGCCTCCAGATTCGCAAAGTCGCCCGTGGTATCCGTGATATCAATGATATCATCCCAACCTAGCACGGCTTCTTCGGCATCGCTAAATGACATTCGGCGTGGCCATCGGTTCTCATTGAGAATCCTCTCTGCTCCGCACTGGAGCAGCTGGATGCTATGCCGTCGTGAGAGTCCCACGCGCGCGGGCCTATTCTTGCGTTCTGCTTCCAGAAACGGTCCCTGAATGTCTGCTTCATCAACCAGAGATCCAACAGCCGAGGGCGCTTTGGAGAGTACATCCTTGCGCACCTCGGCACCAATGTCCATCAGCTCACCCTCCTGCTCACGCTTCTGAGTCTCACAAGCTGGAGCCGAGGCAGGTTTGAAATCGACAGTCGAAGTCGACGCAAAGTGCGAAGTTTGGGGCAGACCTGGAATCACATCCGTCTCGCCCCGCCTCATCGCAGCCAGGTACTCTTCTGGTTTGTTCTTCCAAGTGAATGCCCTGCCTACCCCTGGCATGGGTGCTGTGGTGGAAAGCATGGCTGTGCTGAGTGCCTGGTTGGAGCCCCCTATACCCATCTCTCCAAAGTCGTCCCTTGTCGAGACCGAAGGCCGAGTGTTGTGGCCTCGTAGACCTCCTCCAACAGCATCTTTGATGCGCCCAAGACCAGACCGAGCGTCGCTCATTTTCCCAGCGACACTCTTGAACATATTCTTTCGCAAAGCATCCTTGTCACCTGCGCCCTCGCCGATGCTAGTAGCGGAGCCAGGAGGAAAGGCTGAATAGATGCCAGGCGAATCATCTATCCGTCTCGATTCTGCTTCGCTCTCTGCAGGCGCAGAATATACCCGTTTTGGGTTCGAATTTGAATCGTCATCTTTCCATTGCAGCCCATTGCCAAGCTCTGGGCTGTGATTTGGTAGTTCTGCGAGCGTCCTTCGAGGCTTGCCATGCCAGAGCCATTTCGGCCTGTCGCCGTAGGCTAGACTGACGAACCTGTCAATGTCAAGGGTCTCAATATCAGCAAGTCCTCCTTTGTCCTTGCCTGATACCATGCCCATGACAAACTCGCCTCTTTTACCTCCGACTTCTGTCAGAGTCGATTTGACCGCTTTTTGCACACCCCAGCCCTCTCCAGCTGCCGCTTTGGCAGATACTGCGTAGAGCTTGAGAATCGTCTGGCGGTCCAACCTCCGTGTCCTTTCGAGTTTTTGTGATTTCTGGAAATGACCAATACCACGTTTGGTACAGTCAAGGTCGAAGACGTCCTTCGACACCGGAGCGCCATACCAGTGAAGGCGGTTCCTCGCCCCCATAAACATGCCTAGAAGAGCTGACACAGTGGTCGGCCCTAATATGCCATCAGTAGGCTCGAAGTTGTAGTGCTCAGCACCAACTTCAATCCACCAGTTGTTGATTGCCATCTCCGTCTTGTCGCACAGCAGTCCATCGATGAACTCGTGACCTAACTTGTTAAACATGTATAGAGCAACTTGACAGAGCTTGATAAGCTCTATCACAGCTTGACTGACGGCGACCCGATCGCTAGTTTTGTAGAGTTGTAGGAACTTTGTCTGGGTCGCCTCGGCTGGGTCTGAGAGTGTAAGGCCTGACCGCCCTGAGCATCCTAACCGCTTGAGATCCTCGTTGACGATGAATGATGAACGATATTTGCGGATATCGCCCTCGGGGATGAGAATGACGGTAAGAGCCGAGGGAAAGCTGCTGAGGTTTGTCACCATAAGCTCTCCTAGAGCTGTTTCCTTGGGTCTCGCATGCGAATCCTGGATTGCTTTGAAGTAGGCGCGCAGCTTGGCCGGCCAGAGACTCTCCTCTGCCGGCACTGAGAGAACACTAACCGCGACAGAGTGTTTCTCATCTCCAGTATAAGTGACAATGACGAGGGTTGGTGATTTTCTCGAACACGCCCATTGTTCGACAAGGTAGGACTCGTAACCGCGTAATATCCCACGACGCTCGACAACACTGACATTACTATCGTCTTCAAGATATCTGTGCATCAAAATATTAGGACTGACATCGCGTATGCAAACCAAGAGCGACAGCGACGAACCGAAAGGCAAAAGGGTCTGCAAAGACTATGTGTTTCCGTGGCGGTGCTTGTTGGGGAGGCAGAAGGACAGGCTCAGCAGCTTTCTCATGCTCAGCATGAGTGTTTGCATCGACTGGAGGTAGAGCGCCGTCCGAAGGGCTTGCTCGTCCGGTCCGCTGGACCGAGTCTTTGGCGGTAACGGGAGCGAGATATTCGTCTTCGAGCCGGTGGATTCGAGGATCCGGTGTAGAGGGGAATCGGAAGGCCATGGCGTCGTCATCGACCCCTGGGGTTTAGTCGCGGCGGTCTCGAGCTACATTCTCGCCGTCCAGCTGCACGGCGAACGAGGCAGAAGACGGGCAAAAGAGGCCGTCTCCAGGGGTCGCTTGGGTTCTTGGGAGGCCTTTTGTTGGTGTTCAGGTTCAGGGCCTGCATGTGATGCAATAGCTCGAGGAAGGCCTTGCGTTAGCTCTAGGTACCTTACCTTCTTGGCTAGGTAGCTGCGGGGCACTAATTCCGTGTGTCCCCACGTGAACCCTGGCGGAGCTGGGGTCATACAGAACCTTACTTCAAGGATGGAAGCGAGATGGAGGGAGGAGCAGTTCAACGCAGGTAGAAGACAGGGAGATGATGGCTTAGGATAGACGATTTGACTGCACGAGAGTAGCCTTGAGAAGTCCAACGCATGAATTTGATAGTCGCTCTTTCTTAAACTAGAAGCTTTCTATTAGCTCTGATTGGCCAGGGTCATAGTGGGGATCGCCCCCTTACAAGCAAAACCCCGAAGCTGCCTTATCGATAACAGCGGGCCGACGCTATCGTCAGTGGAAGCCGTCACTTGGACCTCAGACGACATCGGCCGTCGATCACGGCAGCGCCATTTCTCTTCCGCTCAAACCGTTACTCAAGCTTTTGGATTAATCCCCTGGAATTCACCGACTCACAAGAAGCCCAACTTTGAGGCTTCGCCCGTAATCATCCAGAACTCGGCAACCACAGCTGGCCGAAACCCCACCGATATCACAGCCATGGCGGGAGCCGACAGTGATCACGTCTCGCCATTTGCGCCGCTCATGGTGGAGCTGGCTCGCATGAGAAAGTCCAATCTCAACGCTGCGATCGATGATGTAGACCAGATCATAGATTTGCTCACTGCAACGCGGGAGCAGGTTGCTGGAGGTTGGCACCCTAAAGCATATCTCATCCGGGGCTGTCTAACGTCTTGATAGAAGCGGACGCGCATCGCATCGGCATGACCATGATGATGCTGCAAAACCCAGTCAAGTCCCGGCTCGAATCAATCACACAAGACCTCAAGGAAGTCACAAAGGCACAGAAGGCCTTTGGAAAGGCCCTGGACAAGGTTGGTTATTGCTACTTGACTGCTGCTGCTGCGACGGCCACTGACCGACTTAGGCGCTCCCTCACCGCGAACTTCCCATGGAGACCGATGCCATGGCTGACCACCCAGGCCTGATCAACCGAGCCATAGCTATGCATCTCCTACGGGAAGGACAATTCTCTGTTGCCTCGACGTTCCTAAACGAAGCTCACGACCACCCTCCCCATCGCGAAGCCCGCTCCCCTCGGCAAACGGACGAAGACGGTGATGACGATATGGACAATGACGATGACGACGAACCCGAAGACGATATCCGCAACCTGCACTCGGAGCATCTGCAAAATAAGTTTTCCGAGATGTACAGCATTCTGTCAGAGCTGAAGGAACGCAATCTTGTCCCTGCTATCGACTGGGCCCGCGCCAACAGCCCGCAGCTCGAGGCCAAAGGCAGCACCTTGGAATTCGAGCTTAGCAAGCTTCAGTTTGTATGGCTCTTCAAGGGCAGCTTAGTCAACGGCCTCCCCGATGACGCCGAGCGCAACGGACCCCTCGGTGCTCTCGCCTACGCCCGTCAACACTTTGCCAGGTTCCAGGCCAGACACCTGCGCGAGATCCAACAGCTCTGCTGCGCTCTGGTGTACGCCCCGAACCTCGCCGCTTCGCCCTATAAGCACATCTTTGAGATAGACTCGGCATTCGAGGACGTGGCCATGTCCTTTACCCGCGAGTTCTGCTCCCTGCTCGGCCTCTCTGCCGAGTCGCCGCTCTATGTTGCCGTCACAGCAGGCTCTATCGCGCTGCCTCGCCTCATAAAGTACACAACCTACATGCGTGAGAAGAAGACGGAGTGGACGACCGAGAACGAGCTGGCCTTTGAGACGCCCCTACCCGAATCCATGATCTACCATCCCATCTTTGTCTGCCCCGTGAGCAAGGAGCAAACAACGCAAGACAACCCGCCCATGATGCTCCCCTGCGGTCACGTCATCTGCCGCGAGTCTCTACACAACATCACAAAGGCCGCGCGGTACAAGTGTCCCTACTGCCCGACCGAAGGCCACCTTAAGGACGCCGTTAAGATCAGGCTCTAATAAGTGACCCTTCTCTTTGATACCTACTCATCTGCATAGCTTTGTCTTTAATTGTTTCGCACATGGTTATTCACTACTCTGGGCAATCTGGCGAACTTGGCGTTGATGGATTTATGGGTTTGCGCAACGGACTACCCCTTCGCCCCTGGTCACTCATGTTTATAGTGTTGCGAATATTGGGATATGCCGCCGACTGCTTCGTAGACTACCTAAATTACAGTTTCAATACCACATCAAACTTGTGAAACACGGAATGTGGGAGCTGTGTTGAAGAGTTACAACATCTGACGTTTCACCATCCTGAAACCATTAAACATCATGTGGAACAGCAAAGAAGCCGCGAGTTTCACATATTCATGATTCAACTACTTGGTATGTATTCACTATCCTAAACAACCAAGTCCATGGTTTTCTACTAGGTTGCTCTGGCTATCTCGACGCTCCGTGATTCACCATTCCCACCTACCACCCCATCGTGGATATTCTCCACGATTCAACTATCTTCAAGTGACAAACAAAAAACTCCCGGATCACTCATTCAAAGGAATGAAGATTTCTTAAACGCCTAATATGTTTGAGTCTTGACATAGGAAAAATTAGAACCAAGAGAAAAAACAAAGAGGACCAAAGGAAACTGCAGACACAACCCGGGGATATCATCTCTTCGCCTTCTGTTCACGCCTTTCTCATTTGGCTACCGTCCGTTCCGAGCCTGCCCTGTCTGACCGGTGCCATATAAGGGAAAATTTTAGTATCCTTTCGTAAATTCGTGTCTTTGTACAATGATCCCTCGGGGCGTTTGTTGCCTCGGGGACCAGGGCTCGTTGATGGGCCGATTAATCAATCGTCATTCGGCTGGGCGCTTGGGGCTTGACGTCCTGCATGTTGATCGAGTTGATGTCGGGCTTCTCCTCAACCTTGCGCTTTCGAGACAGGGACTGAAGGTGTGGCTTGAGGCCCTTTCCAAAGTTGCACATGCATACAATGGCGTTGGCGATTGTGAGAAGGATAAGGAGAATAGTTATGACGGCGAAAGCGGTAAGTGATCGGCGGACAGCCTCGTAGGCTTCCTTGTGTCCGGGCTGGTAGATTCGAACCAGCTTGAAGAGGAAGTAACTGAGACCACCAAGATAGAGAATGATGACACACACCATGCCAGGCTTGTTCTCCTTGCGGGTGAAGTAGGCGGCGGCGAGTAGAATGGCGATGGTGATAGGAATGGTGACAATAGTCAAAGCGAATTCGGGATCGTTCTTCTCTGCGACAACGACGACAAACTGAACGATGAAACCGAGGAAGAAGAAGAAATCGAACTTAAGCAGAGCAATGTAGATCTGGGTCGCGTTAGACATGGAACTTGAAGGTGTGATGTTCTGAGGCGTCAAGAGAACGTACCTGGTAGTGGAGGAAGCGCTTCTTCATGCGGTAATCAGCGCCAATGTTCTTGAGAATGTCCCAAGCGTACTCCTGGTAGATCTTCCAGGAGATGAAGATCATGCCAACGGTCGCCAAGGCGATAATGGCAGGGATGGCAACCAAGTAAGGCTTGACATCGTCCCAGAGGTCAGCGGCAGTGACACCCTTCTCGAGGGCATTGTGCGCCCCAAGGATGTCGAAAGCCTCCTTAATCTGGTCAACCTGAATGGCAGTGTAGACCATGAGAGCCAGGTTGGAGAAGCAGACTCCGATAACCTGGATGGTGTTCTTCTGGCGGAGGGCATCCCAAACGACAACGAGAGTGTAGAGGAAGCCGAAAATGAAGAGGGTTAGGAAAGTAGGAATAGTCTTGTACTGAGACTGGACCTTGGGCAGGTTGATGTGAGGGCCGAGATTGAACTGGAACTTGCCAAAGACGTAGCTGCAAGTAAGCGTTAGTGACGAGGCTCTGGGAAGCTGACACGTGAGAGGTTGTGAGCAAGACTTACGCCTCAAAGCAGATACACAGAACAGCCTGGAGAAGAGAAACTGTCATGAAGCAGGCGGGCCATCGGCTCGTGAGGAAGCCCGTCTTGCCGTTTAGTGTGCTCGTGGCTGGAACAGATGGTGAGAAGCCTTCTCGATAGGCGTAGCCTTGGTTCACTGCGGGATCGACGCCGGAGGTGTCGCCAAAGTTGGGCTGAGTGAAGGCGGCGGGTTGAGGAATGGGCTGAGGAGCAGGCTCTCCGTCGCTGTAGGGCTGGTTGTAATGACCTCCATAGCCATAACCGTGCTCAGGGCCAAGGAGCGACCTGCGAGACTCTAGTCGGGTAGCCACGGTGTGCATATGTTCGACTCCAACCGGGAGTCACGGGAATCAAGTCGAAAAGAAGATGACGATGATCGTCAAGGCCGTTCGATTGTCGATGGACGACGATGCTGATGGATGAAGAAAACTCGAGGACGCGTGATTCGGTCGGGCGGTCGTGGGTCAGGGTCTGTGATGGAAGTTCACGCGGGCGCCGACGCGGGGAGGAGCGGTTGATAAATAAAGCCCCTTCCTGGGCAATAATTAAACAAGGAAAAAGCAAGGTCGCAAGACGGTAGAGGTTGAGAAACGAGAGACGGCGACGCAATTGCGAGGTTTTTGTTGTTGCTGATGAGTCGATTTGTCGACGCAAACGGCCAGGGGAGGATGGATGGGATGAGATTTGAGATTGATGGGGGAGAAATGAGAAGAAGAGGCGAGAGGCGTTAGAAATGTCAGAGAGCAAGGTCCAGTTCGAGGCCGCTGAAACAGGCCAGGCCTGGCCAAGTTAAAAGAGAGCGCGCCCAGGATGAGTGGGTGGGAAGCCCAGAAATGGAGTGGATGGGCGGACAGGGGTGGCAGGGCAAGGGGTGGCAGGGGTCCAGGCGTTTTTTTTTCCTGGGGGGACGGGACTCGGCGGTGGGTGCAGCCAGTGTCTGCTAGTTAGCCAGTCCAGTGGGTTTGGGCCGCTAAATTCGCAAGCCCCAGTGGATTCCTACTTTCGATGGACTGGGTGCCGAGTGCAATCTGTCTCAGACTTGTTGATATTTCTCGGTCGGCTGAGGATGCACTGTTTTCGTATCTCGCACCGTGACCGGCAAGTGAATGAGAGAGCATGTAGGAGACTGCTCGGTGAACACTACTGGGGCCGTCTCGGCATTTATGACGCAGCCGGCCAGCTCATGTCCTGGCCGAGTCCTAGCCTAGACACGCCGAACAGAACCGACCCGGTAGCAAGGCGTTGGGCTGACTGACGGGGGCGGCACCGTAGACGCGGGATGCTGCGTCTCTAGCCTCCAGACTTGGCGGAGAGCTACTAATCACTGTGTGTGCATGATCAGCCTTGGAGGGATCCCATCCCATGAGAGACCAGAGCATGGCATGGGAACTGCCGGCCACGATGGGCGGTGCCATCTAGAGCTACTGTACTTGCATTAGGTAGTGCTAGACGCCTTGTAGGACAACTTAATTAATGACAACCTTGCATATCGCCATTCGAGTCCCGTTGCCGGGCTTCGAGATTGCAGAGGGCTATGGCGATCGCCCACGAGAATGCCCAGTCCTGGGGAGCAATCGTGAGGCAGTGCAAGTGGTGCGGTCAATTTGTTAGTGTATGCGACCCCAGGAGAGCCTCCCCGGCATGCAGATGGGTGTGGAGTGCCAGCCTGACATGATCTCACTAACAGCGGCTACAAAGCACGGGGCTTGGATGCAATGTCCGTCGGACTCAGCCCAGTCACAGCCACCTCTGCTCAAGATGCCGTCACGCTGCCCCCCTTCAATGGGGAAGGGGTCTCACAGAGCTTCCCCTCCATCAATGATCCATGAGGTGACAATGGATGGATGGGCTAGCGCGAGGAGGCCTCGGTTGTTGTGCTGTGCAGTGCATACAGCAAGGTGCTAAAAACAGCAGACAAGAACCAAGTGATGGCTGGGAGTTCATCTGGTGTTGAGCGCTCCTCTGGGTTGATTTATCATTTACCGCTCCTTTCACATGCAGCCCTATCACAGTCAACCGCCAGCCACCTCATTCCAACCACGTCAACGGGCTCGATGCACGGGTAGATAAAAGGTAATCGAAAGTGCAGTCAAATTGAGGAGGAGGAGGGTGAGTGTATGTCGAAAGCCTGGGAAGCTGTCCACCCACTCGTGATCTGCAGTGCAGTGCAGTATTTTCATGATTGCCAGTTCACACTGGGGATTCGATTCTTCACGGACGGCATCCCCTGATTCCGTGTTGATTCCAGGGCCTGGGGTCATACAGTAATGCAGCCGCTTACTGTATCTAGGTTGCCCTGTTGGCCGAAGCTGCCCTGCTCGGGACAACTCGCGCTCGTGTCCCTGATATGAGACGTTGTAGTAATCGTCTATCGCGATCCACCCACGTATGCCATAAATAATTCTGGCCACTGGGAGAGTCCCCAGTCGGATGCACGTCAGCTCGTAAATGTCCATTTACCGTCCAATGCCAATACCCGCTCTGCTGCTGCTTCTCGTTGTTGTCGTCATCTTCAATCCCGGCCTGCCCGTACGACTGTCACCGTCAGTGCCAGAGAGTAGATGGATGTCAGATCAGGTACTGACTGTCACTTGGGGCTTTGCAACTTGAAGCGATGGATCTTGATGCTGTGACATGTATCATTCTAGCCTTGTTTGATGCACACTTCCCCTTTGAACCGAGTGCAGATGCGGGAGCAGCCCGCCCCGGTAGCAGAGCCTCGATTTTAGCTTTGCTCCAGCCATTCGATACCTTGCTTGATGCAGATGTTTGTCTCGCCGTTGGAATGCACCAACGCGCGATCGTGATCAACAACGGTTCAAGACGTGGCGGCGGGAGACCGGCGTTGCTGTTAACCTTGTCTTTAATTAATCGCTAGATATGGAATTGACCGTGTCTGCCCTCATGTGGTGCTGGTGGTATCTGGTATTGGGTAGGCGCTGTGGGTGCGCGATCATACCTGCCTCCAGTGACCAACCTGCACATTATTAAAAACCACCACTCTTCCGCAAACGCCATATATCCATCTATAAAACCCAACCTCACATTAACATCCATCAACATCAACTAACCCCAACAGAGTCAAGGCTCAAAGGAAATCGAGATCCCAGGAACCCCATCCATACCCGAGCACAGCCTCCTCGTTCACGCCCCCGGCGTTTGAATCCGTTCCGTTCAACCACAGTGAGTTCGTCGTGGTTTGCTGCGCCGCGACTCCAACTTGCCCAATCTTTTCAACCTCCTTCGTTTCAGCAGCATACTCGATCGCCTGGAAGCATGTCGCCTTTCCCAGAAATTGGTGCAATAGTCCCGTGAAACTTGTGATGCAAGGCCTCACCAGCTCTTCAACGCTCTCCTTGCCCGTCGCCGGGAATACTGTCTGTGTACCAAAGTACGCAGTCGCCATGCTTCCGTGTCCTGTCATTACCCCCGCAAACTGTTGGATTATGCGAGCTGCCTCGTGTGCTACCGTCCATCCTTTCGGGAATGCTTCTAGGATTGTGATTAGGACGGCTACTTCGTCCCTGGCTGCGAACGGTGTCGGTCCTTGTGCTCCCCAATCGTTTGAGCCGTACGATGCCACAAAGTCGTGCATCAACACCAGACACACGGGTAGCAACCTGCACAGTGATACCCGGTTCAGCGGTAGCTGCCGTTGCTGCAGGAGAGCTGAGTTGGCCTGGAGCTGCTTTCGAGCAAATTCGAGCAGTTCTGACCGAGGCACCGCCGCTGCAGCGCTATTGAAGTGGTTGGGGAAGTAAAGGAGAACAAGTAAGTGGTAATACTGTGCGCTCAACCAGGTGACACTGCTGTGAATAGGTAGGTTGTCGGCCTCCATTGGCGACATAAGGCACCCGTTGCTGTACCAGTCCTCGATCTCTGACCTCAAGCTGCTGAGCACTGCGCGTCGATCCAAAGACGAGATACCTGCAGTCTCTGCGGTTCGTTGCAGATGGACTGCGTGAAGAATCCGATACTCCAGTTGCCGAAGTTGTATGACATGCCGGCTCGTCTGCAGGTTTCGAGCATATACGGCTCTATCCGTACTCGCAAACTCTTCAACCGTGAGCCCTGGGAGCGGAACGCTGGCGTGCTCATCCGTTAATGCCACCGGAAGGCCTTGAGACGCAGCCATCATGCGATCTAGGACGAAGATGCTCCAGTATAGTCGATGCCTGAGCTCCGTCTCAGCCGGTGAACGAGGTTGGTCATCTGGCCGTGTCAACCCGATGACCATGGCCTGGCGAGCAGCGATGCCGACGATAAAGTATGCGGAGGTCGCTGTGGGATCAAAAAGGGAGTACAGTCCCAGGAGAACGAGGATTTGTACCGACTCGACGCCCTCATTGCAAAGGCACTCCTGAATGATGTCTGGATAGACTACATCAAATCGCTTGGCCGTGTCGCTCGGTATTTGTCCTGCCCGTACTAGAGATGTACATCCGATGGCCATGACAAGGTACAGCAACGTCATGGGAGGATCTTGGTCTGCAGGAGAAGCATCTCCTAGGGACTCGAGGTCACGGCGTATCTTGACCTGGTCCACAAAAGGATACGCTCGGTTAACATGGCGAAAGAAGGCATCCACGAAACGACTTGGCGCAATATCGGGAGGAAGGGCTTGTCGAGCGATTAACCGCCGTCTGGTGACAGAGCCATCACTCGAGGCTTGGTAAGAGAGATGACTGCTCGTGGTTCTCACGGTGCCCGGATCTCTGTCCTCTATTCGCACGTCACTGCTCTGCTGCCCAGTCATGGGATGGTCACGCCCACGGATCAACGGGAGAGGCCCAGTGGTATCCAACGGAGGGGTCGCCGGACCCGGAGCCCTTGAAAGGGGCGATGATGCTGCGCCCGAGTTTGTGGAAGGCCCCACGCCGTTCCGTTGCCCACCGCTGAGCACGGGGCCTAGATCGACTCCAGTTTCGATGGCATCTATCCCACCCTGCTGACCTGGCGGGAGCAGGTTCTCGTCGATATAGCGACTAAGCCATTGCACACGCGAGCGAAGCTGGTGGGCCTGCGCCTCCGCGTTGGCAATAGGGCTAGTGTAAGAGCATCTTTGGCCGGCGCTGGCGCAGAGTGAGCACACGGGATAGGTGCGACTGCACTTCTTTTTGAAACTGCGACAGCGATCACAGGCCGGAGCTATGGGTCTCCCTCCCGAGCCCCGACCCGTTGGCGGAGGCTGTCTCGGCTGCTGCTGCTGCTGTCCATCCTGTCGGCGAAGTTGCGCATCTCGCTGGGGTGCCTCCTGCAGCCGCTTATCAGGAGACACTGGAGGTGAAGCGGACCGGGCCCGACCGGCATCTCTCGGGGATGGAGACACCCTGCGGAGGCGGAAGCGGTGGATCGAAGCCTTCATATCAGATGCCATTTCGGGAAACCGGGGCTCTTGCGAGCGTCATGCCTTGGAATCAACTGGCCCTGGTGAGGCAAAAGAGAGCCGACTGAGTTGTCAGTGAATGGATTGCCATACAGATGGACGACGACAGATGCAGTGAAGCTGGAACCTGCCAACATTCAGGAGAGTACCCAAGAGGAGAAAAAAGGCAAGCATCTCATTTGACGACGGTTCCTGTTCGACACGGAGCCGCATGCGCCATCCTGACCGTTGTTGACGAAGGTGGACCGAATTGCGTGCTTGCACGAGGTGATAGCCCTGGAATCAAGAGGGGACGTTATCAGACTTTGAGCCGCTACGACACTAATGGCAGTTGACCGAGCCGCGAACCCGTTAGCTTTGTCAATGGTGAGGATTCATGCATATGGGAATACGACAAGGTCGGAGATATGGGATTTCTTTCTGGAGGATTATCCAGATCTAAAACATCAACCAGGACCGGAGAAGCTGGGGCAGGCGGGCAAGCTCCGATGCCCGGAGTCGGCGTCGCGCGGAGCCCGACACGGGATTGCCATAATTGGAAATCGGGCCCAATTGGGCAATCAGGCCATCCGTGATGGAGGATGGAGGATGGAGCGGACCGGCTCCAAGTCACAACTACAGGGTCCCATGAGGCTATTTTGCGGGATCCATCGGCGGCGTGGATTTCAGATGGTCAAATGAGACCACGCGGGTGCTTGACGTGAAGTTTTGACGGTTGAGTTCCAAGATATTTATTAGGAAGCCTTACGGCCGAAGCACGCCTTCAGCCGTCCTACGGTCCTCCCTGCTTGTTCATTCCATCACACATATTCAACACATTCACGGCATATCCTTTGCGTCTGCTTGGTGTAACCTTCAGAAGAATATTTAAGGAACTTGGCATTAAATCGACTTCCAATGCCTCTGGCAGAGAAACTTCAGGTTCGCCGCATCGCCATCATTGGCGCCGGCCCAAGTGGTCTTGCAGCGGCCAAGTACGTCTCGTGATGCCAATTGCGACTTATGAGAGCTAACAACAAATATTTAGATACCTACTCGCAGAGAAGAAATTCTCCAAGGTTCACATCTTTGAACAACGCGCTACTCCAGGTGGTGTCTGGAACTACACACCCCTCGCCCGAGAGAATGGCTTCTCTGTTCCGAGAACGCGGCCCAGCAGCCTCCCCGACCAAGCTCTGTGGCCCAAGGACGGCGGGGAAGTCGAGTTCATGTCGCCCATCTACGACTTGCTTGAGACCAACATCCCCCACTCGCTCATGAACTACACCGACAAGGAGTTCCCCCAGGGCTCATCGCTGTTTCCCCGACATAGCGCTGTGTTGCAGTACCTCAAGGAGTATGCCGAGGACATCACTCCACACATTTCGTACCAGTCCCAGGTTTTGAGTATCGAAAAGCCCGGGCCAGATCGGTCCAAGCCGTGGCAGGTCGAGGTGCTTGATTTGAAGGCGAACAAGGCGACCAAGGATGAGTTTGACGCTGTTGTGGTGGCCAGTGGCCATTATAATGACCCCTTCATCCCAGATATTCCTGGACTTGTCGAGTTTGACAAGGCGTATCCGGGTGCCATTTCACATTCCAAGTTCTACCGTCGACCTAATGACTATAAGGACAAGGTAGGCAATATCGCGCACAATTTTCGCAACCCACGCTTACTGACATTGTTACAGAAAGTCATCGTTGTTGGCAACTCAGCGTCTGGTGTCGACGTGAGCGCCCAGCTGTCTGCAGTCGCCAAGCATCCCATCTTTATCTCTGAAAAGGAGAAGCCCACAGTGATACCTTCGGCCAAGGAGTCATGGGCCGCCAACGTGCCCCAGATCGTTGAGTTCCTCCCCTCGAAGCGCGGTGTCCGCTTCGCCAACGACCAGGTAGAGACCGACATTGACGCTGTCATCTTCTGCACGGGCTTTCACTACTCGTATCCTTTCCTCAAGTCGCTGGATCCATCTGTCGTCGTTCCCGATGGAGGCTACGCGGCGCACCTGTGGGAGCAGATCCTCTACACGGCTGACCCAACCCTTGCGTTCCTCAGCGTTCCCCAACGTGTGGTACCTTTTCCTATCGCCGAGGCGCAGAGCGCAGTTGCTGCGCGTATCTGGTCTGGACGACTCAGCGCGCCTAAAACGGCAGAAATGGAGGCATGGATAGAAAGTGAGCACGAAAAGAAGGGCTCCGGCAAGGCGATTCACCTTATGCACTCTCCAGAGGACGTAGACTACATCAACCGTCTATACGAGCTGAGCAAGACGGCCCCCAAGGCCCCCGAGTTGGGGCTCGAGAACGACGGAGAGGGCAAGATGCCTCCATACTGGGGACTGGACAAGCGCTGGGTGAGGGAGAGGGTGCCCAAGATCAAGCTCGCGAGCCGGGCCGTGGGGGAGAAGAGGCACGAGATCAAGAAGCTTGAGGATCTCGGGTTTGATTATGAGGAGTGGAAGAGGACGCTCGAGGAGGGAGAGAAGCTGCTTTGAACGATGGACTAGACTGAGCAGGTAGACTTGTTATGCTTATGAAAGACCATGGTAATTTAGAAACCGGGGAGACTTTGAATGAATGATGGCTCTCCGAGTTTCTCAACAGAGTGATGTCTCTCAGCTTTGCTCTTTGGTGGATTCATGTCTTGCGCCATGGTTAGAAGAGACTTTACTCCTATCACTATGATTTAGGATTTTTTTCCCTTCTAATAGCAAGACTGCGATTAGATAGCGAAAAGAATAGACACTGATGAGTATCTGGTGACTATACCCTAACGGTACCTATGGATATCAGATAGCCAAGTTGTCCGATACCTAGGTTAGGTAGTTTACCCTCCTATCTTATCACATGATGGCTTGATTGTGTGTAAAACTGTATCTCTCTGACTGGGTTGCCTTGATCTGCCCTTTGGGTATGCTATGAGGTTAAACAACTTGAATCTTATCACATGCTATGAGGATTGAGCTTCGCAAGAGGAAATTGAACGAAATGAACAACTTTTAATTACATTACAATCTAAATGCTACGCTTGAGACACGAATAATAGGACATATGTACCAAAACTGCAATCCAACTCTACATGGGTTGAGCCTATGTGAGAGCATGTTAAACACCCGGTTAGTTGTCAGTGGCTTTTTCGTTGTCATTTTTTGTGTCCTTCCTCCCCTTGAGCGACATGAGGCCCGTCTTGTGCTCCTGATGCTCCTTGCTGAGGTTCACCTGCTTGATCATCGTACTAATGATCAGGGCCAGACCAGCAAAGCAGGTATAGACAATGTACATTGTCTGCAGACTCTTCCAGTAGGCCGTCTTGGCCACCCGGCCTTCGTGGCCGCCCATCTCGCCCACAACCTGTACGTTGCCCGCCGCGTTGGAGCCCGACAGCAAATTCGCCAGGTCGGGGCCCAGCTCCCGCTCGAGCTTGGGGTATTGCCTCTCCATCTCGTTGTTGAAGATGACGCCGCCGATGACAACCGACACAGATGTACCGAGCTGACGGATCAGTGAAAAGGTCGAGGTGGCGGCGGCAATGTCTCGCGGCTCGATGTTTGTCTGCAGCGCGATCAGAGGCGCCTGGAAGTTGGGGCCAATGCCAATGCCCGCGACGATCTGGAAGATGATGATCTTGACCCAGTTGGCGCGCGGCTCAAGATTGATGAGCAGGCCAAAGCCCAGGACAGTCACGAACATGCCCGAGACAATGACTATTTTGTAGCGACCCGTCTTCTTGATGATGATGCCGGCCGCGGCCGAGACGAACGACAGGGAGAGTACAAAGGGTAGCAGATAAACGCCAGAAAGCAGAGACGATGCACCGAGCACGCCTTGAAAGTATAGCGGGAGCCAGTAGCTGCCAGACATGAAGACAAAGGCATGGGTAAAGGCCAGCCCAAAGGCCGCGTTGCTGTTTTGTTTGTGGAAGAGATAGGGAGGCATAATGGGGAACTTGGCAACCTTCCACTCATAGAGGAGAAAGATGCCAGACGTCACGACGCCAAAGATGAGGAGGCAGATAATGGTGGCCGAGTCCCAGGGGAAACTGACACCTCCGAGCTCGATTCCCAGCAGCCACATGATTGTGCCGCCGATCATGAGCAAACTGCCCGGCCAGTCGAGAGCCAAAAGACCCTCCTTCATCGGCGTCCGAGGGTTGTGCAGCTTGAGGACAAAGATCAGGATGACAATGGCAACGGCCGACAGGGGCAGGTTGATATAGAAGCACCAGCGCCAATTGACTTGGCTGGTGAAGACGCCGCCGAGGATGGGACCGACAGCAGAGGCCAGCGCCCACACCATACCCAAGATGCCAAAGTACATGCCTCGGTTCCTTATGGAGAAGAGGTCGCTGATGGCGATGTTGGGGAGTACCACCAGGCCACCTCCTCCAACGCCTTGGATGGCACGCGAGGCGATGAGCATGGCCATACCATTGCTCACGGCGCATAGTAGAGATCCGATCCAGAAGGTGACGGCCGCCACGAGGATGATGGGCTTCCTCCCAAATATGTCTGACAGCTTCGTCCAGGTTGGGAGGAAGGAAGCATTTCCGAGCAGATAGGCGCTTCCTATCCAGATATAGCCCTGACTAGACTTGAATTCGTTGGATATCGTAGGAACAGCAGTTGTGATGATGGTGACATCCAAGGCCGCGAGGAAGAGCGCCAGCCCGAGCGCAAACATGATCAGGAAGGTTTGGAGCTTGGTCCGCCCAGCCTCCGGGGCAGGAGCTGCCGTCGGGGCATTTCCTGGATCTGCAACTGCATTGGAAGGAGAAGAAGGAGCAGCCCCGTCTCGCTCAATGTCGTCGAGCGTAGTCTCAGAACTGATCCTCTGGTTTGGATTTGTCGTCGAGGCCGCCATTGTCAAGACAGTTGACAAAACTGACAAGACTGAAGAAGCGGAAATTCCGTGAATGAATTGAATTGAGAATTGCCAATGTAGTTGCAATAGACCTTGTTCGGAAGGCGCCGTAGACCGCGTCGAGGATTGCTAATCAACAATGCAGTGCAGTGCAGTGCAGTCTGCTATTTGGTTGTCTTGTCGCCAGAGTGTTTCCGAGGAATCAGTCGTCGTACTTATATCTGCTGCATCGTCGACAACGCAACCTCTTCACCTTTTTCACCTTGTCCAATTCAGCAACCCGGTCGGCATTGTTTGGTGCTCGAGAGTCGAGGGGGTAGGAAAAGCAGAGACTTCGGCATGCTCTCTTCTCCGAGGACCGGGGGTCAACTCCCTAATACGGCTACCCGGCTCGCAGGGCGCAATGGAGTCGTCGTCAAGTGCCATTTCGTTTCGTTAGGTAATTCGGCGAATGAAGCTTGGGCTGGGGCCTCTTGGAGGGTGGAGCAATAGTTCCTTGAAGCGTCAACCAAACTGAGATTCAACCGAGGAGGGTGTGGAGTCTGCACCCTTAGTCACTTATTGCCGGTTCGTAATTCCGATCCTTCGTCGCGGGGACGACGCCCAAGATCTCTCGGAATCACCCTAGGTTCCGTCTTATGTTGGTCTGGTACAGTACTGTAATTGGTCTTGGTCTCTTCAACGTCATCCCCGTCGTCGAGACTCGCGCCGCGTCATGATTCATAGTCATGCACTGGCTCCTATCGCCGAGCTTGCGACGAGATGCTCATCCAGTTGCCGCGTAGATCTGGTTAACATGGACAAGGATGACTCACCTCGCCGATGAGACGCTGGCTCTGTCGAGGTTTGTCGACATGGTAACCTGGCCGCTCAGGCAGTTGAGATGGTACTTGGTCAGCCACGACAAGTCTCTGATCCGAAAAGGCGGCACTTCATCAGCCACCACAAGTGCCCGAAACGTCCCCATGAACGTTTTTGGAAGTTAGACGAATCTTGGACTTGGACCTCATCAACAACTCCGCAAATGCAGAACCGCATTCCGCTCTCCCACACCATGGAAGCATGTCTGACAGGAGCTGGATCCATGGATCTTCCCATGTCTCAACCACCCACATGGCAGGCCTCAGCGACCACCTTCTCAGCCTATGCGTTATGTCTCAACTGACATGTTGGACAATGCAAGCCACGCGCATCTCTTCGCCAACCGAAAACCACAACCCGACTGACCGGTTCTCCTTTTGGGGAGATTCGCATGAGCTTCATACCTTAAAAGTCCGCAGCTTCAGTGTGTGGTAGTAATACATCCATGTTCAGTAAATGTGACAATTGTACATGCCCAACGCCAATCCCAACCTCAAGATACCAGCGCCATTTTCCCTTGCTCGCTGAGCGTTCAGAATATTTCTCTTCTACATGACCATCGTCTCATGGACCTGGCCACCACTCCAATTAGAAAATCTTGGTGATACTCTCTCTGGAAATCACACTGTTCTGACGCTCGTCACGCTTGACACGGAAGAAGCTGTCGCAGAAATCGCTGCATCTCATATGTCGCAAAAACTCCTCGTCGTGTGTGATAACGATCAGCTGGAAGTTGCTCTGGGCCTGGCGAGCTTTGATGATCATGTGCAGACTCTCTGCCAGACTCTTGATGTTGTCGCGGTCCAGGTTGGTCGTAGGCTCATCGAGCGCAATGAGACCACAGTTGACACCGAACGACTCGGCCAACGCCAGACGGATGATGATGGATGCGAGAACCTTCTGACCAGCTGAGCATCGGCCACGCATATCCATTTCCGTGTCTTGCTTGACCATGCAAAGCCGGTAGTTGTAGTTACGCTTGCCCGTGCTTGACTCGTTGTCTGAACGAATCAGGATTGTGTCAATGTCGGTGCCTTGGTATGTGCTCTGCCACAACTCGCCAGCGATGCGGTTCACTTCAGACATCTTCATCGAGTGGAACTGCATGACCGCCTTGTCAACGGCCGAACTGCACTGCGCGAGATCTTCAATCGCAGCCTTGGTAGTCTCCACGCGAATGTGTGACTCGCGGTACTTTCTCTTGGCATCCTTGTAGTCCATCTCCCACTCCTGAAGCAGTCTTCCGAGCTCCTCGTCCTTGGTCTTCATGGCTCCCATGACAGAGCCTCGCTCCGCAAGAAGGCGGTTGTAGTGGTCCTCATGCGCACGAGCCTCGGCCTGGAGACGTTCATAGTCTTCGTCTGCATTGCGGTCTTCGAGCTCGGATATCTCCCCGCGGATGACCTCGATAGTGCGAAGATTCTTGCGGTAGTTGAGGTTATCCCTAATATTCTTCTTTTTCCGGTCTCCGTTATCGATATCTTGCTTCAGCTTGTTTGTGCGGACTGTGAGGTCTGTCACCTCCTTTTCAGTGTTCGCAATCGTCTTTTCAAGCGTGGCGATGGCACGCTGGTTGGAAGCAAGATTGGAGGGGCCGCCTCGGTCGATGTAGTCTTGGATGTCCGTGTCCATCATCTTCATCTCGCTGACAGAATTGGCAACATTGTCACGCGCGTCAGCAATGACTTGCTCCTTCGATCGACCACGTCGAAGTACATCGTCCCGTGCGGACCTTGCCTCGTTGATGCTGGGTTCAATGCTCTCCAATTCTTCATCGGCACGTTGAATCACCTCTCGCTGGTGTGAGAGTTCCTCCTTCAAAGCCTGAATCTGAGTTTGCAGATCCTTCTTCTTGTCAAGTTGCCCAGCTGCACGGCTAATCTGGTTTCTCAATTCACTCTTCTCGAGCTCGAGCGCGCTTAGCTGATCTTTCATGCGCTGACGATCTGTGGTCAACTTGGAGATGCGGTTCTTCAGGCTCCTCATCTGCTCAGACACGCCAGCCTGAAGCTCGTGGATCTCGTCAGGGCTTCGAGTTGCACCGCCCGACATCTGCTGAGACATGATGCGATCAACCTGATTCTCTGACTCTCCGATATCCCTGACAGTCTGGGTAATGTTCATGACAGTCTTGGACATATCTTCCAAGTCTTTCTGCTTTTCTTCCTCGGCCGACACAACCGACGTTTGCTCTTCAAGTTGTCTCTCCAGAGCGTCAAACTCGGCCTCAACGGCCTTGCATTCGTCGCGAAGGGACGGGAGTTCAGCTGACAACCGTTCATAGGTGTCGTAAGCTGATCGTACCGATCGCAACTTTTCAAGGCTCGCCACTGTCTCCTTCAGGTCCTTTTCAGTGTCGACTTTGCCCTTGGGGTCGAGGTTCTTCTCAATCTTCTTGCTCAAACGCTCCAAGCTTGCAGCTTGGTTGTCATCAAAGTGACGCTCACAGAGCAAGCACTTTCGTTTTGAGTCGAGCATACGCTTGCACTTGTTGTAGTAATCCACAAGAGCGTCAAAGAGACTCAGGTCATTCCTCAGCTCTTCCACCTGCTGCTCTACCGTCTCAACCTCCTCAGTGTAGTCCTCGACAATCGCATGGTCTCGAACCGTCTGGAGAGCATCGACGACCTGTTGCTGACAGGTCGTGGCCTCCTTTGACTTCCTGTCAAGAGATTCCTTCGCAGTTCTCATTCTGAACTCCACTTTCTGTTGCTTCTGGCGTGTCTGGTCGCGACGCTTCTGAGCGTCCATTACAGCCTTGTTCTGGTCCTTGACAACCGACTGGAACTTGGCATCAAGCGATTCTGGCTCCCAATCGCTACCAATGATCTTATCCAGCTTTGCCTTCCACGTGCTTGTCAGAGTATCAAGCTTGCGTTTGCGGTCAGCAAGTTCCTTTTTCCTGTAGTCGAGTTGAGCTCTCTCTGAGGCGAGACGAGTACACTCGACCAGCTCTCTGCCCAGCTTGTCGCTTTCATTCTCGAGTTGATGAAGCTTGTCATTTTCGCTCGAGAGTTGATTGTCCCAGTCTGCGTTCTCAAAGGCCTTCTGAGATGTCTGGAACCTGCTGTCTAGGTCTTGCATCTGCCCATCTAGGATAGCCTTGGCACCCTCATCTACATCAATCAGACCTGACTCGTTGTGGAGCACAGCTGTGCGTTTCTCAATGGCAGTCATCCGCTGTTTAGCAGATACGCGATCCTGCGTTCGGGCAGCCTTGCGACCCTCAAGCTCAGTAATGACACCAGTAGCTCGATCCAGCTCCACCGAGTTTTCCTTTTGGAGGCGTTCCAAATCTCGCTTCTTCTCATTGAGGAGCTTCTGAAGTCGGTCATTGAAAGATTTCACTTGGTGATCAGACAAATCACCATCAAAACCCGAGAAGCCATATGTCTGGGCAGTTTCCTGGATCATTTCCATACGGGTCTTGAGTTGGCGCTCATACTTGTCCTTGTCGGACTGATGCTTGCCCTGCTCAGAGAGTTTGGTGGACAGGTCTTTCCGTGACCGCGCCAGCTCGTTTTGCAACTCATTGTACTGGGTTTTGTTTTGGTCAGCTTCTTCTTGGAGATGCTGCATGCGGTCTTCATAGTGGGCAAGGTCGCTTTCCAGTCGAGAGTCATCCTCTGGAAGTTCATCTATCGTAGCCTTAAGCTCCTTGACGGCCTCTTCTCGGTACTCGAGTTGCTCGCGCTTTGTGTTGAGGGTTTGAACGATTGAAAGATGGCTGTTGGCTGTCTCTCGGATTTCCCGGATGATTTCCTGGGTGTTGTCCATCTCAGTGCTGATGGACTCGCACTTGGCCCTGGCTTCCTCAATATCCTCCTGCAACGCATTCATTCTCTTTTCGGCTCGGTCACCTCGGTCCTTGTTCACTTTGTTGTGGGCTTCGTCGTTCTGGAGTTTGCCTAGTTGCTCGACCTGCTTCTTCCTGAGCACCTTGAGGTTGTCGATGGCCTTGGTGTACTTCATGGCCTCAAAGATTTCATCGAAGCGCTTCTTCAGTGCGGCAGGTTCGCTCAGTGGCCAAAGGGACTCGTCTTGGTGACAGAATATGACGGCGTCAAGGATCGCAGGTGAAACACCAAGTCGCTCGGGAATCATCTCATCCAGCTGGGCCGTACGGGTCGATGTAGTTGTACGTTCCCCATTGTTGACTACAACGAGGGAGCAGTCAAGGGTCTTCTGTGAGCGGGTGGTTTTCTTGACAGTGAGTTGTATACTTCGGGTTGCGACATGTTGACGGTCGTTGATCGATCGGAATTGCAGCTTCACCTGGGCCATGACCTCTTTTTCACCACATAGCTGGGGACTGTTAAAGGGATGAAAGAGCCAGCATTAGGAGTGTGGCATCGCACCTTGGGATCATGAATGAAAGCGCCGCCCTTGCTGTTGGGCGGCAGCTCACCGGTGGTAGCATACTTGAGACATTCGATAATGGTAGTCTTTCCGGAACCGTTGTATCCCACGATCAGTGTCAGTGGGGTGTTGAACTGGATAGCCTCCCGGACGGCAGGGCTGAAGGAGCGCACGCCCGAGATGGAGAGCTTGTCGATCTTCGACATGCTGGGCGGTTACCGCATCGAGGGTTGGGTAAAAGCGAAGTTCGCAATGTTAGGGCCAAGAGTATTTACTAGGTCCAAAGGAGTTGATTCTTTGAAAGGGTGCTGCGCATCCAAGTGTGGATTAGGCAGCTGAAGTCGAATTGCATGGGTGACGCGACAGGTTGCGCCCAACGCGTCGAGTGCAGATGCGAGGTCACGTGCCTCACATTTAACCGTAGTTCCAGCGGGCTTACACGGAACAAGTGTATTCTCCCATCAAAGCGTAGCCTGAGCAAATTCTCGTTCACTAATCGGATTATTCAAGAATCCATAAATGCCAGGGAATCTCCGGAGCATTGCCTCTTTACAGCAAGGCTAAAGATGCGGGCTTGAGGATTCCTGCTTGGCATCAGTTGAGGTCATCGATCCAGCCATTGTTTCAGTTCTCCATCATGACAAGTTCTTCAGTTTCTTGAAAGCCTCCCGGGCAGCCGACTCAACAATTACGTCGTATTGACGTCAGAAAACTGGCCAGAGAGCCCCAGGACCCTGAGGGGCAACGACGGCACTGAGCGGGCCGTTTTTGACAGAGGGGGAATGGGCGTGGCTTGAAATTCGGAAGGGTCCAAAAACGAGATTGAACCCTTGCACTACGAAGACCTAAATGGATGTCGATTTTCCCTCTCAGCAATGTCTTATCTTGCTAACAGAGAGGTACAGGGGCCCTGCAGCCGGTGTAGGATTTCATGAAAGAAGCAACTTTCAAGACATGTTTCCCTCAGATGGTCTCGTGAGACCAATCTTGGTTTTCTGGCCTCATCAGACCGCTCTCTCGATGACCTCGGTTCTCGCCGATGCCACGATCTGGGACCGCGCAAATGGATCCCCTAAGGCGGCCCCGCGGTGATCCCCCTGAAAGTTAAGATGTGCGTCCATCCTGACGGAAGCGCAAAATCGACGCTTCACGCCTCAGGGTATCTGAGCCTCGAATGAGACGTCGCACAAATTGAGGTAGGTTTGCTGGATAGTGTGGGAGCGGGCAGCGCTACTGCCCGCTGGACCCTTACGATGGAACCCACTAAGGGCGTGCAGGATGCAGACAAAGGCTAAGCTGTTGCTGTCTAGGCCAGTAAGATCAATGAGACGTCGTCACTAGGACCGGACGCCCGCTTTTCCCGGGGCATTTCCTCCGGACTGGGAGAGCAGCATTGGCCAGCATGTGGATTGAGCCATAAAGGCATTGGAAAAGGCCAGTGAGAATTGCCCAGCCAAGTAAAGCACCGACCAGCTTGGGCTCCGGCCTGGGCACAAGAAGGTGTGGTGCTATGATTGCGCAGCATCTGGGCATGACGTATAATGCCATTTTCCCATGTGTAGAAGACGGGAATTCTCCAAAAGTGCCATGTTTGACCGAGCCCACAACGATCTGCTTGTCATCAGGCCTAGCCAGTCAACAAGGGAAATAAAGGTCTGCTCACTGGCATCTTGGGTCTTGATTCCGGACCTTCTACTTGACTCGGAAAGCGGGCCTTTGTCGTTGTCTCTAGGACGCTACCTGTCTACCTACTTTGGTATTCCCCCAGGTTGTTTCTAGAGGCGATTTTCCTCTTCATCTCATCACCTACCTACCTTCCCTGCCTGCTTAGGTATTCGTACCTTCCTTCCGCCTCCCGCCTACCTATCCATCCATGATTATCTGGACCCCGTGCAACGTCCTGGCTTTCATTTCATAACCCCTCCTCCCTCGTGTTCCGTCTGTCTCTCATATTACTTACTCTACATCCATGCTCAGCTCTCAAATCTCGCCCAGGCATCTTCTCGGGCTTTCTTTGTCTTCTCCCAGCTTTGGTACTGGTTTGATGCAATTTACCCTTTCTGCCTGAGCAGGGTAAAAAAAACAAAAGAAACTGGTCATCTCTTTTCGTTCCACTTCATTCTCAGTCTGGGATCGTCTCTCCTCCTTCATTCTCAATCTTTCTCATATCGTCTGAGACTAGAAGCCGTGATAGCGATCTCAGTTTTTAACTGGATAGTATTCTTCTCTCAAGCTTCCATACATCCATCCATCCATCCATCCCTTCCACCCATGCTCTTCGCGTCATTGCTGTGTCATCACAAACTAGACTCCGACTCCCCGTTGTCGCTATCTCACTGCCGCTGACCCCAGTGCTGCAGCGGCCACAGACGCCCCCGAGGCCGCTGAAACTACCCTTACTGGGGCTTCGCCAATGCAATTTACGGAAATGGATGCTCGATCGCCACACGAACACGCCGCAGCCATGTCCCACGGACCACCTCCACCTCCACCTCCACCTCCACCTCTCGGCGTCCCCCCTCAAAATACCTTCAACTTCTTTGGCTTCAACCTCGACATCGGTTCTCTCCCGGACATGACGGGTGGTCAGGTTATTCACCACTCCCCTGCGAGGCCGAGGTCGAGGCTGTGGCCACTTGAGGCCCCCTCTGCCAGAGCCAGCGCTATTTTGGCTTGCGACTCTTACGGCTAACCCGATTCTGCAGATGGGCGCAGATGGCCAGGACAGCACCGATATCATGGCCCTCCTCGACAACAACATGCTCGGCTCCATGGACGACGTTTCCATGGGCCTCGACGCGGCCGACGAATCGAACATGACGGGCTCATTCGGTGGCCCAAATGCGCAAACGTCGACTGAAGAGTCTGTCGCGAGATCCGAAAATCAATTCAACACAGCTGCGAACAACGTCCCTGGCGCGGGGCCACTCCCTGCAGGCGCCTTTGCCCAGATGAACCTTGCAGGCGCCAGCACTCTGACCGAGTTCACCAAGCGAAGGAATTGGCCCGCCAAGGTCGTGGAGGAGCTCAGAGACTTTTTGCAAATCCTTGATGCCAACGGTCGCATCAAATACGCGTCACCCAGTATTCTCAATGTGACAGGGTACAGTGTGGAGGAGATCCAGGACATCTTCCTCAAGGACCTGATCCACCCAGATGACCGGGGCGTCTTCGTGGCCGAACTCAATGAGTCGATTGCATCAGGAAACCCGCTGCGGCTGTTCTACCGTTTCAAGAAGAAGGATGGAGAGTTTGCCATTTTTGAGACTGTCGGCCATGCTCATATCGCGGGCTCCAAGTTTGCGCCCAACCCCAATAACCAGTCACCCTTCTGCCAAGCTGTCTTCATGATGGCTCGCCCGTATCCGACAAAGAATGCCGGGCTTCTTGACTCGTTCCTCGAGCACAAGATCGAAAACGAGCGACTAAAGCGTCGCATTGCCGAACTTCGTCGCGAAGAGGAAGCCGAAAATGACGAAGCGCAGAAGCAGTGGATGCAGAGTCAAGAAGGTCGCTCAGATGTGACGCCTTCGGAAGGAACTGGGGTGTCATCCAACTTTTTCCGCCCGAGCACTGATCGAGGTCTCACAGATGCGGACCGGGCCGCGCTTAACAAGTCTCTAACGCGAGAAAACCTCGAGGGCGCAGCCGGCAGCCGACCAGACTCGCTCAATGACAAGATGGCACGATATGAAGGGGCATCGCATACCGAGACGATCGAGATGCTGACGGGCTTACGGTACATCGAGGGTGAACGGAGCCGAGGAATCACGACTGGCAACGCCAGCCCGACTCTGATTAAGGGAGACGCAGGCATCGCAATCCCCATGGAACGGGACCCGCGAACAGGCGACAAGAAGAAGAAGCTCAAGACTTCGGAAGAATATGTGTGCACGGACTGCGGTAAGTTGTTTCTTGAGACAAGGCCTACGCTTCGGGCAGGACAGGCACTGACTGAATGGTAACAGGAACTCTGGATTCACCAGAGTGGAGAAAGGGACCGAGCGGACCAAAGACGCTGTGCAACGCCTGTGGTTTGCGATGGGCCAAGAAGGAGAAGAAGAGGAACAGCAGTGTCAACCACCACCACGCACCAGGACCGACGATAGATCACTCGATGGCTTGAGACGACGGCGAAAGCTCTTGACGATGTACGAGTATACAAGTACGATTTGAGCGTTTGGCAAAAGGTAGCCGTGGCTGGTCGGGGTCGGCAGAGATGATACAGCGTCTCTGACGAGAAGGAGTTGGGATGACTTTTCTATTTGCATTTACAAGGCGAAAGCGGGATACACGAGACGCTCACGGCCGGCTGTTATGTTGATTTTCATATGATATACGGATCTTGATGATTATCTTGATTTTTTCAGAGTGTAGCATGGACATTTAGGGGTGTATGGAGCATCTGGCAAACACGGCGCAAGCTCCAGAGGTGCCGACGCAAACAATGTGGCACATGTTGCGACCCATTGAGTGGGTGAGGGGGTATTACGAGGGCGACTTGGGATGACTTAAACAAATTAGACAGTTGACACTGATTTGATACTGTTGTCTGAGGTGATCTGTGTATCACGGAGAGGAGGCCCTGGTGGTGATGGGGTGCCCTCTTATTGACTGAGTCTTGTTCAGCTGGATGGATGTACGGATACGGAGGCCTCGGTTACAGCTCCAGCAGCAGCAGAGCAGCGGAGCGATGTTGCAGTAGTTGGAGCAATGCCAGCTGAAAACAAGCTCCAGCTAACAACAGACGCCGACGCCATATCCTCGGTGATTGGACAGCGAGGTCATGGCAGTTTGTCGAGCTCCCCATAATAAGGCAGCTCTCCACAGCTCTTGATCCACGTCACGGCACAGCCGTCCACAGGGGAGCACAGAAGGATGGGGTGAGGCTGCGCGTCGCCAGTGAGGGAGCGAATGAGCAGGGTCAGCTCCAGTGACTGAATGGCCATCGTCTGTTGGTGGACAGACGCTGTGTGTAAGGCATATACGTATGTACCTGAGACGCGGAGGGTGCCATCCATATTTCAAGCGCCCCTCTTCCATCTCTCCATTTCCCCTCCATCATCGACTTTATCAATCTCGTTCTACAGCACATACGAACCCATCATCAAAGAGTATCCAAGTACAGCAAGCCGAAATCATGGACAAGCTCGTCAGCGCCGCCAAGGACTTTCTCGATGACGACAAGGACAAGCGTCAGGGTGCGTCTACCTCTCTCTCATGGCTTTTACCCCGCCATGGCCCCTTCCATGATGCCCCTCATTCCACTCGACTTAGAGCCGAGCTGGACGGAGCCATCATGAAGATCATGACGACATGGCTATTTCTCATCTTCTAATCAACCTCAATGTAACACGAGAGATACTAATGTTTGCCCTGACATCTAGAGCAGTCCCAGCAACAGCAGTACGGCGGCGCGCAACAGTACGGACAACAGCAGCAGTACGGCCAGGAGCAGTATGGTCAGCAACAGCAGTACCCTCCCCCCGGTGGCGTCCGTCAGTCCAACCCATGAACCAAATCATCAAGCAAGGCCCATCTAACACGCAGGAACAGAGTCACACGGCGGCGGCAGCGGCATCTCCAGCTTCTTTGGCAACCTCGATTTCGACCACGCCAAGGAGGAAGCTAACAAGAACGCCGGCTCCTCGGGCGACAAGGACCTGTTCTCCAACATCCTAGGCTCGCTCGGGCAGAAGCAGAACAAGCTCGCCAACGAGGACCTCGATGAGGAGGGTGAGTACTGCCCCTTAGTGCCTATACGAGTTTATGGCTTATTGAATGTCATCACTAGACGCCATCAAGAAGCACAAGAAGACGTATGAGGATTCCGAGGACGAGGAGGACGACAAGAGCATGGGTACTGCGGCCGCCATGCAGGCCTTGAAGCTGTTCAACAAGGGCGAGACCAAGAGCAGCAGCAGCAGCCAGAGTGCTTTCCTTGGCCTTGCCATGGCCGAGGCCAGCAAGGTTGGTTACTATTTACCCTGATGAACCTCAGTTGCTGACTCTTGAACCCCAGCTCTTCGATGACAAGGCCGCCAAGGGCAAGGTCTCATCCGACGCCAGCAAGGAGAGCGTCGTCCAGCAGGCCGGTGAGGTCGCCCTCAAGATGTACCTCAAGAACCAGGGCGAGCAGCAGGGCGGCCTCCTAGGAATGGCCTCCAAGTTTATGAACAAATAAACGGACACTTCAGACAGGCAGAGACACTGCGTAAGAGTCCAGAGCTGACACAATGTACGAGATGACGACACGGCGCAAATATCTGCATGGAAATGGAACGAAATGAAATGAAATATTGAACATTATCGCTTGTGCCGCTAATCACACGTGAAATCCTGACACGACCAGCTGTGCTCTAAGCATCTGCCTTGTTCAGGTTCATGACATCTACCCACTCGCTTGGGCGACGGCGACTCGTCTCAGTTGCATGGTGCAGATAATCTTCGGCCTCTGCTGCCCAGGCCAGCAGCTGCTCCTCACTGCCCCATTCTCCTGTCGCCAGCAAACCAACCGGCAACTTACCCTCACCTTGATCAGGATCAAGGTATCCCACCGGTGCCGACAGAGAAGGCGTGCCCGTCATGTTGGCCAGGAAGATGTAGCTCATGCTGTGGATGGTCTTGTCACCATCAATCATGCCATACTTTTCATCGCCGGGAGTGATTGGCCACCCGTTCATGGGCGACACGGGAGTCATGATGAGCAGGCCTGGGTGCTTCTGGAAGAGGAATGCCAGGTGTCTCATGATGAGCTCACGGAGAGCGTTGAGCTTGAGCAGGTCGCCCGCAGGTGTCTTGGCTCCGATGGACATGAGGACCCTGTTAACGGGGCCGACTAGGGTGAGCCAATCGGCCGGGTTGACAGCGCGGCGGCGGGCGTCAGCGGCCATCTCTGCGATGCAGATGGCGCTGTGCGCGAGCTGAGCCTCAGGGAGATAGGGGATGGAAATGTCGACGATCTCGTAGCCGCACTTGTTGGCAAAGTAATCGACAGCTCGCTCGCACACATCCTTGACACGCTGGTCTGCCTGACCCCACCAGTCACGGCAGATGCCCATGACCTTGTTAGATCCCGGAGCTGGCGGGATGGACAAGCCGAAGCGGCTCTGAGTGGCGCAGTCTGGGTTGGGCTGGGACATGACGCGGTAGGCGATGGTGAGATCCGAGACAGTGGCGGCGAGGGGGCCAGTGACACACATGGTGTTGTTCATGTAGACTGTACGCTGATGCGAAGGCTTGAGGCCGTAGACTCCGTTAAAGGCGGCTGGGACACGGATGCTGCCTCCAGCATCGGTGCCAACGGCAATTGGGACGATGCCGAGGGAGATGGAAGAGGCAGCGCCGGAAGAAGAACCACCGGGGTAGTAGGACTTGTTGTGCCAGTTGGTTGGAGTTCCTTGGGCGACCTAAGCATGTAAGCTTTAATATCTGATGTAAGATGTAACCAAAGTGCTTACATTGCATCCGTTGGTGTCTAGCAGGCCGTTAGCTATCATGAAATGCAGAAATAAAGAGTGGGAGAAACTCACCTGAGCCAAGCTCATGCATACAATTCTTGCCAATGACCACGGCACCAGCCTCTTGAAGCATCTTGACAGGCCAGAGAGATTCTTCCTTCTCCTTAAAATAGGGAAGACCTGGGTGATGCTTCATGCCGTTATTGTTGGAGTATCCCTTGACAGCAGTGTCATCCTTAACACCAATGGGCACGCCATCGAGGATGCTCAGCGGCTTGCCGGCAGCATACCGTTCAGTCGAAGCCTCGGCGGCCTCGAGAACGAGATGGTCCTTGCCGGGAGACTCGACCCAGGCGTCGGAATACTTGCCGGATGGCTTGGTGATGAGGGGCAGAAGGGCCTCGGCAACTTGAAGGGGCGTCACCTGGCCGGACTTGAACATTTCGTGATACTCGGCGACGGTGTAGTAGCGGGCCGGCGAGTCGGTGTACTTGGCCTTGAGAAAGTCTGGTTTAAACTCGAGCATGGGCTTGGTATCTCCCAAGGGAGTGACGGTTGGCTGAGGAAGTCAGTCTCGAGGTCCTGTCTACGAGGCATAGAAGAGCAAGGTATACATGAAACCTAAAAGGCATCTCATCGAGATCAGGAATGTCCTTGATGGTGCCGAATCTAGCATTGTCCCAAAAGTGCTGCTGGAGGAATCCGACTCTCGAGATACTGGGTAAAGGATCAGTGGGTTTGAAAGAGTGAGATTCATGGAATGGTTGGAATCTCACATGCCAGCGCCAATTGCGAGGGGTAGACCTCGAAATACGGGATTGTTATCGACCCTGCGGTGGTATTTCACATCAGGACCCTCGACGGGCTTGGGATAGTCGGCGAAGTCGGATGGAGGCGCCATGATGAGCTGTGGTGTTCCGATGAGCTAGCTGTTGGTTCTTTGTATCCGATGAGATTACACGCAACCCATGAAAGGACAGTTCTCAAGAGAGGCACCGCAAACAAAAGGGAACCTCAGAGGAGTAAGCAAGGCGAAAAGAAGTAGGTTACAGGTTAGAGGAGGTGGTATGGATGTCAAAATAAAGAAAAAAAGGTTGCATGAGGAGCTGACAAGGAGCTCATGCGGAAGCTTCGCAAACCATGGGCGCAAGCTCCGAACACCAAAGCCAGCGTCTCCTCTTTTTCTCGTCTCTTTCAGGGGCCCAAGAAGGCTTGGTCATGACGCACAGACCCGCTAGCAAGCCCCCAGGGTTCCCTGAAGCTACCGAACTGGGTACCTTGCCGACCTTTGACATGATAGATGCCGAGGTTCGCTGCAAGAATCGTTCGTTAATGGAAAGCATCTGGAACCGCTCTCTCAAGATGGTCTATCCTGAATTTATATCTTGGCAAGATATGTATCATCTTATAAAGATACCTAAGAGTGAAAAGTGACTTGATGCAATACAAAGTTACTCTCCGTGCTGACACCCTGGCTTTAGCCCTTCAGCTCTCGTTCCAGAAGCTTCAATGAATACCAGCTGCGGCAAACTCTACAGCCATGAAGCCATGTTCAGTCTAGACGCGCAACTGAAAACGGTCTTTCATCAAGGGTAACTCGTATTTATCGTCTCGTTGATACACACAATCTTTGAGTGAATTCAATCTCAAAGTGACGGGAGAGCCATGTGGTCGCCTTACGTCATCAGCTCTTGACCCCCCAGGTCCCTGTCCCTCCCCGCGTCACTGCATCACATGGGGTGCTTTATCACTCCTCACTCGACAAAGGACCAAAACCGTTCAAACATTCATGCCCGTGACCATTTTCTGAAAGTATCCGTCTCTTTGGCTCCAACCAAGGGCCTCATACTTATCCCATACAACTATCATCATTTCCGCCGTCTCATGCGCAGCGACTCACAGGCTACCAAGCTCATCCAAGAGCGAGCTCAACCCCGCCAGGGATAGCTTATGCGATAAGCTATCGCTTGTTGATCATCCATCAACCACAACCACGACCATGTCGCTCTTCTCCGCGCAGCTCTATCCCGGCCGGGCGCTGGGCTTCCTCGGTGAGTATCCGTATCCTCCACAGTTTGGCAATCTCTGACATGGGATGTTTGCCCAAAAGTCCTAGGCGCAACTCTCCACGATGTCCTGACCCGCCTCAAAGCCGAACCCCAGCGCTTCCCCAAGATCGAGCTCCTCTACTCCCCCGACCGACCCGTCACGGAACCTGTAGCAGTTGATCTCCCAGCAAACGGTGTGCGCCTTCGTTTCGACGGACCTGAACAGCGGCTACGACTGATCGAGGTTCTCGACTTTACCAAGAACCACATCACCTTTAAAGAGAGGGACCTGGTCAGGCCTGTAAATGGCTCTACACCAACATCTCCCATACCGGACGACTCAACCTCGGGACCGACTTTTAGACAGGTGTATCATAGGCTACTTGGACCTACATATGATGGAGAGTTCATCCCTCCGGTGGCAGGCCAGGAACACGGCATTTACGTCCTGTCGTACCCTGGCGTGGCCTTCAACTTCAAACTACACCCTTCCGAGTACTCTCCCGAAAAGGATGTTGTCTCGACGTTTGCCTCTGCGTCGAGTCAGGTTGCGACCTCGATGGCGGTGTTTAGCGGCGATTCCTGGGCCGATGCCCGCCCAACTCTGTGGACTGAGATCCTGCCCAGCATCAAATCGACGAATGTTATCCCTCGAGGCAAAGACGTGTATCCCGATGAAATCTCGTTGATTCGGATGTATGGCGGTGGAAAGATACAGTTCTTCAGAAAGTGGACCAACAACTCTTTTGTCATCAACCTAGGCGAAACTACGCCGCAGGATCTGGTCATGGAGTTGGGACCTCCAAATGCCATTTATCGCAGGAATGATCAGAAAATGGTTATCCATAAAATGCGAACAACTAGTAATACCAAGGCTCGTCCGAATGCCGCCGACCTTGGCAGACAGGACGAACTCACCGACACGGATCAGTCTTCTATGCACGATGCATCGGATGCATCTGATAATGAGGAGGCTGTTGAGGATCAGATCGGAGTCAACACCACTGGGGAGTGTTTCTACAACTACTTCTATCTTGGCTTTGATATTCTCATCTCAACCCGAGTTCCACCCTCACAATTACCCCCGGGTCAGAAAGGCACCGAGGCCGAGGCCCAAAAGGGCATCATCTCACACTCTCCCGACCGTTTAGTCGCCACGAAGCTGGTTCTTCACGGAAACATTCCCGGTTCATATGAGTTCAACCGCCATCGCCGATGTCGCTGGGAGATTGCATATCTGGACCCGTCCGGCGATGGAGGAGACCCCATCAACTCAGAAACACCGTTTCCGCAGATCGAAGACCGGATGAACGAGGCGTGGGCATCTGTCTTCCCTCGGAACGATTCTCAACCTCGACAGCGAGGCATGGTCCTCAACCGAGGTTGGGGAGACAGCCCAGGAAGCAGCTGCGAGTTCCTAGGAGGATGGGAAGAGAGCGGGGCCCGGCGAGCTGAAGCCAACGGTGATTCCACGACAACACTCTACGGGTTTCCAGGGATGGTGTTTGAGGTTTTGAAGAATGGGCACGTCAACACGGTGACGGTGTTTTGATCCAATGGTACGGCGAGGGTTTGTTGATATGATTCATGTTGGGAGGCGTTTATGGTGTTTGGCGGAACTGATGCTTCTGCTTCGTGTCAGATAGACGGGATTAGGACGTTCTGAATACAATACAATACAATTCTGGTTATCTGTGCGTCGGCCCTTCCATGATAACGTTGAGGGGTTGAGAAAGAGCGATAGCGGGCAGTATCTCGTCTTTCAAGTTCACATTCGTACGTTACTCGGTGAGTTTGTGACTCGACAAAGACATCATTCCATCGACATCGTACCAACCCGTCAAGTTCGCAGAGTATCGCAATACAGCTCGACATCTACCAGACTCATCAACCAAGCTACTACACAACCCACCATGATGGAACGATCCGAATCGCCAAACAAAAAGAGAAGGACAGAGGTACCGGTAAAAGAGGAGCACATCCTATTCAAGGGGGAGGAGCACATACAATGCAAAGAGGAAGAGACAGAGTTAGCACAACTATCCCAACTACTGAGGGAAATCCGCAAAATCACCCGCCGAAACGAAGCGCTGGCAGAGCTCCTCGACGAGACCTTGGAGGAGATACGCAAGGTCAAGACTCATCTGGACTACCTCAAGATGCTGCCCTATTTGAAGGCTACAAATCCAATTTTCAAATCTATCAGCATCTTGGTATGGTTATACCTCTCCTTCAGGCTTCTAGTTTCTGATAGATGTTGACTCCGGTGACCCTTTTAGGTATCCCCTCGCAAGAGACGACCGGCAAAGTCAAAGTCCCCCAAGAAGCGTGCCAACAAGAATTCGGGTTGAGGTTGTGAAGGACCTTTTTTGGCCTGGATTGTTGGTGTTTGCCACAGATGGGGGGAGCTTTTACAGCTGAGCTGGTCTTTTGGTACAGTTACCACCAGTCCCTCTGTTGTATCCATGAGGATGCTGTCTAGAAAGCGGGTGGCTTAAATTGCAAGAAAGAAAGCGCTTTTTGTCATTCGTGTAGTCAACATGAAATAAATGTCATCTTCACAGCGAGAAACCATGAATAGCCATCTGAATATCATTCAAGACAAGCCTGTTGTTGAGTTGATTAACCATGCATACATACAAGATCCCATGAGCAGAGGAATATCCCTTTTTGATCCTCTGATGCCGTCTATTCCCCCTCCCATCGTACACGCAAAAACATCACCAATTTGCCAGGTATAATTCCGTACTCCCGTTCTATCTCCCGTTTTCATTTCATCTCTTTGTATCACATCTACCACTCGTCGACCTCACCCTTCTTTGGTTTTTGCATGCGAACAACCTTGTCGCAGTTGAGCAGGCATAGAGGGTCAAAGGCCTTCTTGATCTGTCAAGAGTTGTTAGTGAATCATCTCACAGCTAAAATAAGGGAAACTCACCTGTCGCATGGCATCCACGGTGGTCTCACCAAGCTCATGAGGCAGATAGTCTCGCTTGACGAGGCCAACACCGTGCTCACCCGTCACAGTACCCTCCAGCTCGACAGCTTTCTTGACCATGCGGTGGACAACCGTCTCGGCCTTTTGTCGCTGGGCGTCGTTGTACAGCAGGATGGTGTGGAAGTTGCCATCGCCGACGTGGCCGACGATGGAGGCGAACAGGCCGCTCTTGGCCATGTCCTCCTTAGTCTCCTCGATCAGGTCCGGCAGCTTGCTCATGGGCACGGCCACGTCGCCCGTCCACACTCGGTCGCCGGGCTTCTTGATGGCCGTCGTGCTCCAGAGCGCCTCCTTGCGCGCGCTCCACAGCTCGTCCTGCTCCTCCTGGCTCTTGGCGAACTCGAACGTCCGGCTGCCCGCCTGCTTGGCAAGACCCTGCACCTGCGAGATCTGCTCCTTGACGCCCGCGGGCGTGCCAGCGAACTTGAAGAAGAGTGTTGCTTCCTCAGCCCAGGCGCGGGAGGTCATGCCCGCGTCGTTGATGCACTTCATCTGGTTGTCGTCGAGGATCTCGACGGCCGCAACGGGGATGCCCTTGCCCACGACCTTGCTCACGCACGTGGCAGCGTGACGGATCGAGGGGAAGCTAGCCACGGCGACACTCGTCGACTCGGGCTTGACTGTCACTTTGAGGGTGGCCTCGGTGACAAGACCCAGGGTACCCTCAGAACCGATGAAGAGCTTGGTGAGGTCATAGCCGGCCGAGCTCTTGCGGGGACGTTGGCGTGTCTTGATGACGGTGCCGTCAGCGAGCACCACGGTAAGGCTCAGAACCCACTCTCGCATGGTTCCGTAGCGGTAGGCATTGGTACCGCTGCATCCGGTACCGATCATGCCGCCGATCATGGCACCGGGGCCGGGGTCAGGGGGGAAGAAGAGACCCTCGTGCCCAAGGTGATCATTCAGAGCCTCCCAACCCATGGCGGGCTGCACCACGACGTCAAGGTCGTCCTTGTGCAGCTTGACAATCTTGTTCATGCGGCCAAAGTCGACCGACACGCCCTGCCGTGTGGGCGTAAAGTGGCCCTCGAGGCTAGTACCGCCGCTGTATCCGACGACGGGGATGCGGCGCTTGTGGCAGACCTTCATGATCTCCGACACCTCCTCGGTGGTGCTCGGGTAGACGACGCAGAAGGACCGCTCGTCGGCCTTTGCCTGGTGCGAGGACCAGCTCGACGTGGCGTGGTGGTCAATGTCGTTCTCGGCCGTGCTCACGTTGTCCTTGCCCACGATCTTGACAAAGTCGGCCCACGCCGCCTGCATGTTCTCGAGCTTGGTGTTGTGCTGCGGCTCCTTGGTCTTGTTGAGCGGCAGCGTCGATGTGGGCTCGGCGTCCTTGGGCCAGTATGTGCCGAGCCAGTATGCGATTCCGACGCCGGAAAGGAAGACTGTGAGGGATCCATGGTTAGCTTGAGTTGATGGCATATCAAGAGAGCGTCACTCACCAAATGTCACCATCCAGTTCCGCGAGGGATCAGTCATGTTCCTCCACTGCTCGTACTGCTCCCGCTGCTCTCGCTCACGCCTCAATCGAGCTCCGATACTGCCCATGACCTGGCCCTGGAACGTCCGGCCAACCTTGGTCTCGTTGCCGCCCTGCCGGGGAGCCTTGGGTCGCTCGGGCTCGATGTCAGTGGCATAGCAGCGAAGCGAGGCAGGTAACCGTGAGCTCCGGGGGCCGGCTGTGATGTGAGAGGTCCGTAGGCTCCGGAGAGCAGTGCGCTGTGCGCGCAGCTGGAGGGAGGCCATTTCTGGGGTCAGATGAGGGGTCAATGGCAGAGAGTATGTAGCCGCCGACGTCGTAGAATGCAAAACAAGAGTCAGGAAGCCGTCAGAGGATGTCGAGAGAGCAATTGGCCGTCGTCTCGGGCGGTCAATGGCGAGCTTAAGGCTTGCGACGTGCGGCAATGGAATTTTGTCGGGACGGAGTTGGACTACCGCGAGAGCTATGCCCGAGCCCCACCTGGCACCCGTAACGGGGGTTCCCTCCCACGGGCTTCCTCCAGGGTGCACACCCAGAGATCGGGTACGGGTATTGAATGAGATCTTGCGGCTGATATTGTCCCTTGTCCTTGTCTCCATCATCCCCCCATGATTTGTTCCTTCTTTTTGTTGAATTACGTAGTTATTTCCTCGGCTCTCCTGTATCTGCTCTGCTGTCATATCCCGCCGTCGTCTCCGGCCGGCCCCGGAGGCCATCCAATATCCATGCCCTCCCTTCAAGAGAGGGGCTGAAATGAGTCTCGAGGACCCGTCATGGGCATTTATGACCATGAGAGAGGGCAGACTCTGCAAGAGCAATTGTAGCGACAAAGCACGTCACCGCCGTAGTCGGCCATGTATTACAAATCTATCCATAGGTATCTTTCTAATCTTATTCCATCAACCTCATCTCCTTCATTTTATCCCACTTATACATGTGTACGCTCTCGCTCTCTAACCGAAAAAGCAATTGCCCCCCTCGGACTCTTGGCCGCCGCATTCCCCAGACCAGGCCGCATCCCGCCGAAGCACGTCGCGGAGAGACCAAGTCCGCTCCCCTACCCCCCTCCGCTCTCCTCCGTCCCGACGCCGTGCCCCGACCAATCATCAATCTCCGTCTTGGACCGAAACTCCGTACGCCCGTTTTGTTATGCCTCTTGATGAATCCTTTCCCATCTGCCACTGCCTCTCATGCAGCTTTTACACTATTAGACGCGGCGCTTCAAGTCCACCTCTAGACTAATTGGACTGCAAACGTTGGTGAACCACCCCGCATATGCGCGAAATACGCCGTCAGCTCCTCGTCGTCTTGTATCTGGAGTGGTAGCTCAGTCCCCTTGTCGTCCTTGATGATTCCCTCGATCCGTACGCAAATCGCCCCGGGAAACTTGGCCACTGCTACATCGCGTAGTTCTTGAACTGAATGCGCCGACATTGTCCCTATCCATAGACCCGTGTTGGCGACAATCGTTGACGAAGGATGTAGTCGCAGGAAGATCGCAAAGGAAGTAGACACAGCTGGGACGCCCTGAAACATGGCAGTGCTCGGAGCCGGCGAGAATTGCTGTGCAACGTATTGTTGTCCCATAAACGCCGACTGAGTGTTGGCCCCCATGTAGAGAGGTGATCCATACTGTGAGTTCACAGACATGGGCGTCGAGGCCGATGAGCCTAGCATTCGAGGGGGCTGTGAAAGAACGCCATTGGAGCTCGCCAGGGAGGTTTGTGATGGTATCGGCGTCGGAAGTTGAGGCGGCATAGATCTCCCAGCCGATGCGAACGACACGCGCGAGTCCCGAGTCACCTCTGGAATTGGCTCAAAGGTGCTGCTGTCCATGTCATCCCCCAATCCATCATCGTTCATCGGTGGAGGAGCAGCTGGCGAACTAGACCGCGCGGCGGCCCTATCCGACACGGCAAAGGCAGAAGATGGGCTCTCCTTGGACGAAGGCTGCTGAAGTTGCTCTCGATTCTGCCCATCTTGTGGTGTCTGTGACCGTTGTGCTTCTTTCTGTTTGGCAGGTTCGCTGCCCTTAGGATTTTGGTGTCTGTAGTCATCCCGCCGTCTCTTGATAACGTCCCTAGCAAGGATCTCAAGTGCTCGAGCTCTCTTGCGCGTCTCTGCATCATCCCCAGTTAGACTGAGTTTCTTGACGTGTACTGACTTTTCCATCCACAGTCTCTTCAACTCTTCCCACTCCTCAGGGTTCACGTCGGACTTGCAGGTAAAATTCGCATCGCAGAGGACTGTGTACAAAGCAGTGCGGATCTCACGAGACTCTTCTGGGTTGAGCCCAAGCACGTTCTTCGCATCGAGAAGAGTCATCTTGGTGTCCATGTTGCGTAGTCGTTTGGTCACATCGGTGCAGATGATGTCTAGTGCAAGTTGTTTCGTCTCGAGCTTCTCCTTTGAAACCCAGAGGACCTCTTGCAGGTGCGGGCGTTCGTGGATGAGACGATTCTTCACATACTCCCATTTATCAGGTCCAGCCAGCGTCTTTTTCACAATCGATTCTTGTTGGCAAATACGCCCGAAGCATTCGCGAGTTTCTGAATAGGTGGTTGAGTCGAGACGCAGCACATCTTTGCAGTCAATGAGAGTCATTTCTGAGGGGAATCGGACCAAGTCGTTCTCGTCTGCAAGCTGCTGTCGATTTCTTCTACTTTGTCTCTTGCTGAGCTTGCGAGGCTTAGGCGTCAGAACAAAAGGGGTGGTAGGATCTGAGATGGGTTGGTGAGAGGCTCCCTCCTGGTCAGGCGTCGAACCTCCTTCCTGAGCCTCCGGCGACTCGGACTCTTCCTCTTCATCGTCAGGCTTCGCTCTGTCGCCGTGACGAACCCTGAGCAGCCATCGATTCCGAGCGCGAACCCGCATCAGTTCCCTAGAGTTGATGTCGTAGCCCTCTTCGTCCTTGAGGATCCGCAGCATCTCACCCTGCGGCATGTTCTTCAGCCACAGTTCATGAACGCGCTTGACGAGGCGAGGGTCCTTATGCGCAGGCCTCTGCTTCAGCGGAAAATTCCACCGCTTGAACTGAACTTGGAAGGCCCGTTTGCTAAGAAGGTCGTGTAAGTCAGGGTGCCCACATTTAGGGGCGCATCTGGGGACAAACCTGGGCGTGAACTGGTACACCTTTTTTAGGTGCTCCATGATAGACTCGAGCGACTGACGCTCGGTGATATACATCCGGTAGCATACGTCCCTGTGAGGACCCCATTGATAGACCATGGTTCCATGAGGCGTCGACCGCGCCGTCGCGTTGGGTTGCGTCTTTCGTCTTTGGTCGGAAAAGCTTGACTCGGGCGCTGGAGCTAGAGTGGAGAGTTGCGTTGCTGGTCAATCCGCGCATCCGGAGTGCGAGCTAGCAAAAGTGTCAGGTGCATGCTTTGTCATCCAGGTCTTGCAGTACAGTGACTTACCCCACAAACACTGTCATGGGTACTGTGTGCGCGTGGTGGAGCTGATATCGTCTCGTCTTTCATGTGATAATGAGCCATGAACCGATCTCAACCAAGAAAGATTGCATTATCTGGGTCAGTTTATTAACTACACACATATATACCAAGTTGAATTTACTCCCAAATATCCTCAACTGACAGCTACAAAGCCCTGGCAAGGGTTGCCCGTTGACAACATCCGCATACCTCGGCTCAATCTTGTAAGTCGTCAAGAGGCTAATCCCCGAACACGACTCTCGAACGCCATATCAACCCGTTAAACTCTAAACCAACATATACACTCTACTTCAGCTCTCTTCTTGTGCAGTCAGCAATCACAGATTGTCCATAGCATCCCCAGACAGCACCATGGCAACTTCCCAGTCGTTTCCAGACAGCTACGCTGCCCTCGACCTCCCTACCCTCCAGCTCTTCCACCATCCCGCCTCCTCAACCTCTGTCACCCCCGTCATCGTCATCAAGCTTCATCGTCCAGAGGCACGCAATGCATTCACCGACACTATGTGCGCTTCCCTCTCCGAGGCCCTGAACCTCATCTCGGGCGACCCCCGGGTCCGCGCCGTGGTCATCACCTCGTCAGACCCCAAGAACCGCATGTTCTGCGCCGGCATGGACTTTAACGAGGAGCACATCCTCGGAAAGGACGCCAATGACCACCGCGACTCGGGCGGAAAGGTCTCCCTCCCCATGTATCACTGCGCCAAGCCCGTCATCGTTGCCCTCAACGGGTCTGCTGTCGGCGTCGGCATCACTATGACTCTGGGTGCCAACATCCGCATCGCCAGTCGTGACGCCATGGTTGGCTTTGTCTTTGCTCGCCGAGGCTTCAGCATGGAGGGCTGCAGCAGTTTCTTCCTGCCGCGTCTCGTTGGCACCAGCCGGGCTCTGCATCTAACAACGACCGGCGCTGTGTACCCTGCCGGGCACAAGCTCTTGGACGGCCTCTTCAGCGATGTTGTCGCACCCGATGAGGTTCTTCCAACGGCTCTCAAGATCGCCGACGACATTGCAGCTAATGTCAGCAACGTTTCCACACGGGTCATGAAGGACATGATCTACAGAAGCGTGGGCTCCCCAGAGGAGGCTCATCTACTCGAGAGCAAGATCTTTTGGCACTTGTTCACAGGTAAAGACGCCAAAGAAGGGATGCAGAGTTTCCTAGAGAAAAGGAAGCCCAACTTTACCGGGAACATGGAGAACAATGCGCCGACAGCGTGGCCGTGGTGGTCTCCGGTTGACGTTCGAAAGTCAAAGTTGTAATTGGTGGTTCTTGTCACTGGAGATGATATCCATGGATATCGACTGTATTCTATTTGCCATGTAATCTGTCTAGTTCTTTAGCACCAATACTTGATTCTCAGTCTTCTTTCCGTTTATACCCAACTGTGCCATCCCCGATGTCTCACATCCACCAACACCAACACCGAGCATCTCGATCCATGTGAGACAAGTCCCAATGGCATATCTTGAATAAAAATCTTATATCTCATCGCCCTATCTCATGCCCTCTCTATAGCCTTATAGTTTAACCCTTAAATAACTCTTATTATTACTATATTTAGCTTTGTACAGTTTTCGAGGTTGAAAGATATCCGAGGGCGTCTTTTTTTAGTTGCGTGCTTTAGGTGCCCCTTGACACCTTTCGTTTCAACGTCCACTGAAATCTGGGCCCCCTCATTGCCGTTGAGATGACTGCCGTGAGTCATCCCGAATTCGGAGTGCAAGCAGGGTAATAAACACTATCGGCCAGTTTCTTACGTCTGTAAACCAGGATTTTCGCTCAATTAATGCTAGCTAGTTGGCAATCTAGTCATCTGGTATCAATTGCCCAAGTACCCGCAGCCATGAGCGCCGACGAGAACCACACCCTTCGGAGCAAGCTCCGCCATCTCAAGGTCCTCGAAGGACCTTTACCAAAGTGCGATTTCGAAACCTTCCCCAACACGCCTCACGCGGCGTTTGAAACATGGATTCAGGAAGCGATTGAAGCTGGCGTCAAGGAACCTCACGCAATGACACTTTCCACGGTCGATGACCAAGGTTGGCCAGATGCCCGAGCCCTCATCTTGAAAAACGTTGATGGACGGGGGTGGCACTTCGCAGTCAAGGGCAATAGTCCAAAAGGCAAACAGCTTGCAGCCAATCCCTATGCTGCTTTGACTTTTTACTGGCCGGAGCAAGGTCGCCAGGTCCGAATCCGTGGACGAGCGGTTCAGTTACCAGAGGGGGAATGCAGGCAGGATTTCTTGGACCGTCCCTTGTCTTCGAAAATCGCTGCATTGGCTTCACAGCAGAGCCAAGTGCTTGAAAGCGCACATCAAGTTCAGCAAGCTGTGGAATCTGTCCGACAAGAGTTTGAAGAAAATTATGATTTTCCCCTGCCAGACTGGAAGGTTTACGCTGTAGACCCCATTGCTGTCGAGTTCTGGCAAGGCGCCAAGGACCGTCTTCATCAAAGACTGCGTTACAAACATGAATCCACGGAAGAGCCGTGGAAGAAGCAACTTCTATGGCCATAAGATGGTATCAAGTGACTTCGGAGTTCTTGCTCATTACATTGGCTATCACCAGGTGCATGGGATGCGTTTGCTACTGTATGAGGAGCACCTAGCAATTTAGCAAATCACACACTTTTCGTTCAGGTCCAGGTTCTATTCCTACTCGGTTTCAGCCGCCACTGCAGTTCATCTCACGCCGTCTCAGGGTCCTGGAAACCTCATGACCATTCTCCCCCTTCCCCACAGTCCGTCGTCTCGACTCTCCCCCCCGCTCTCAGGCTCGGCCGGAGCCGTGCGCCCCACTCCCGCCCGCCGAAACCGACGGGGTCGCCAAAACAGCGGGACCCTCGACGTCATGCGGAAATGTCATGTGAAAAGGAACGAACGAGGGGCGATGCTGAGCCACCTCTTGACTGGAGCGGTTTTGCGACGACGGACGGGGTGCAGGGGCGGGCAGTAGACTACATGGTTGAGTCACGGATGGAGCGGATCACTTATCTCACGAGAGGGAATTGCCAAGAAGAAAGAAGCGGGGATGGTATTGGATGAATTGAAAGAGGCAAAATTCATGCCCATGCATTTGCTTGAATTGATTTGATCCAGGTCTATCCGGAGAGTGCCTAAACCGAGTCCCAAGACATGCCCTTCAACCAACAGCAGCTTGTCCGCATCCGCAGCCGGCGAGGCTGTGCTATACCGTGCCGTTCCATGCCATGTTGCGAATAATGCCTCGGTAAACCGATGATGACCGCACAATACATCAAATGCATCTGAAATCATAGAGCAGAAAGTCCTCAAACGTCATCTCGCAGTGCTCAGATCCATTCGATGCAACCATGTCTGTGCGAATCGTGAAAAGAGAGAAAAAAACAGAACGCGCGGGTGAACCCCCAACTCCATGCCTAAAAAGAGGTGAAAAACAAGATGTGGGAAAAAGGTAACTTCGGTCCGGCTGTGGGACCTGAATGTTTCCCATCGCTGCAATGCTTTGAGGCCGTAAATCCGTATACGTGAGCAGGGAGGTGGTGAGTGTTGCGCCTCCCGCCAAGTGAGGTTGATCAAGGTATCGTGGAGTGAGGTGAGGTAGTGGTGCTGTGCCGCGTAGGCTCCAGCGTTCGCCGTGGGGGTCAGTGAGTAGACTCAAGAGCGAGGGGTATATGTGGTCGGAAAGTAAATGTTGCGGAACAATGGGTTGGGATGCTGATGGGGGTTCACATCGGCGCCCTTCTTGTTGGAGAATCGGGTCTTGATCTCGCTGGTAAGCTTCTTCTATCGTCGGCCCAGCTTGAGCAGTCGCGTTCTCAGCCACAGAACAAAGGCGGTCCAGGCGCCTGTAGTTTTTCGCTTGGCAGTGTTGTTGCGGCGAGAAGACTCGAAGTGCACATCGTCAGTTCTGGCACGGGGTGTCTGCCCGGTGGTGACAGTATCGTAGCCTCGGCTGGCAAAGTCGACCTTTTCGTTCTCAGTGCTGAGGCCCAGGCCCAAGCCGGTGCCAGTGTTCTTGCGAGACATGCTAGGTCGAATATCGGTGCTAGAGGCTCGGTCGCAGGAGATGCGCGAGGCTCCAAAGCTGCCCTTGCGGCCGTGCTTGTTGAACCGGTGTGCCTCTCTACTCTCGGCGCGTTCCTGCTTGCGGATCTGCTCGCGGGCGTACTTCTCCTCCTTGGCCTTCTCCTTCTCCTCAAACTTGCGGCGTGCTTCGCGGACGTGCTCTTGGCGCGTGGCAGTGTCGACCTCGCTTCGCGAGCGGAGACGGAAGCCACCCATGTCGAGAGAGCTACGCAGAGGTGACATTGCAGAAGAAGATGTAGAGGCAGCGATCATCTGCGGGGAGATGAATGAGCCTGCAGGCGGGGTCGCGCTCGATGCAGAGTCTAGGGCACTCGTAGAGCCGGTGTTGAGGTGGAGGTCGGAGCGGCTGCGGGTTACGATGCTGTGGGGTTTTCGCGACGAGATGCCTGGTGTTGAGCGGCCGTTGGCAGTGACGCGCAGCGGCTGGTTGATGTCGGAGAGGGAGCTGGTGCGCTGGCTGGCGAGAGAAGGTCTTCGCGGGCGGGAACCCGAATGCGGCAGAGGATATGAGCGGCCTGAAGACTGCAGGTTCTGGGGCTCGATATCGTCGTCGTCCTCTGTAATGGTAGGAGAGTAATCGCGAGGGCCGTTGGGGTTCTCGAGAGAAGCGAGCGAGTTGGCGTAGGAGAGAGGCGGCGTTGATGTGCGCGGCGTTTGTTGGAAAGGGTGCACAAAGGATCCGTTGCGACCGCCGCTGGTAGAAGTAGCAATGGAAGCATGAGAAGTACCGCTCGTTGAACGGGCATGCGAGTATTTGTTTGAACGAGCCCCGCCACTGCTGAGGTCAGTGGCAGAGAGGGAGAAGCTAACATCGCGGGCGGACCGAGTGCCAGCTGTTGTCAGTGTCGAGGCTCCTGCCGTGTAAGAGCCGTGAGAGTCGTCGTCACCGCCGCTGGTGGTATAAGACGAGTACCCGAACTGGCCCTGCTCATCCCATCCACGGTTGAGGTCGAGAGAGTTCTTTTCCGAGTGCGAGTAGGAATGGTGAGAGTGCAGCTTCTTAAGGATGGGCTTGACTGCCTGTCGGCTACGAGCCTTTGTTATTTTTGCGTGTTGATGTCCATGACCGGTGTGGAAGTGACCGGGCAAAGGGGGACTGGTCTGCGCCATTGCCACAGCAGGAGAGGAGAGCCTGAGAAAGGAGATGAGTTGCAGGAGACTCAAGAGGACAAAGCAGGACCAGGAGAGGATGCGAGGTGTTTTTTTCCCGAGTGGTTGTGGTCTTGACGTTTTCTTCTCTTTCCGTCGTTGCACGGATACGGGCGCAGCGCAGCGCACCTAGCGGTTGGTGGAGGAGTCGTCGCACGCGCAGTCCTTTCTCAGAGCATCATGGATGGCTTTTTGTCTTTCGAGTTGCACAGGCGACAATGGCAGGACAGACCGACAAAAGCGCGCAGAGGCACGGTTTGAACGACCAGCGTAAACAAAGCCCCCGGCGGAGAATGAAATACGAGAGAGAGAAGACCAAGACTGGGACGGAGGAAATGTCGCAAACTGAAGAAAGAGGAGCTGGAGCGAGCGCAGCGCTATCAGGGGTGTCCGAGAGGAGCCGAGAGTGGGTAAAAAGGAGGAGTCGTCGGGGGCCACGGCGTCGGGCAGCGTCCAGAGTACTTTACGGTAAAAGAAGATGGAGAAGAAGCCTCAAGGTTTGACAAGGGAGGGGGGAGGCTCAAAAGAAGAAAGAGGCGAGAACAAGGAGGAAGAAGAGGAAGAGTTGAGATGGTGGGTGAGACGCTATCTTTGTGGCCGTGCCGAGAAGCCTTCCCCGGAGGAGGCGGCAGATTACGACGGCGACTGCGGCGGAGCGGTGATGGGATGGGATGGGATGGGTTGGGTTACCCAGGAACGAACCTCCAGTGTCTCCAAAATGGCGGTGCGGCCGGAGCGGAAGAGTACACAGAAGACGAAGAACACCGTCACTATGGGCTCAACTTCAGCTCAACTCAACTGAACTCACTCAGGCAACCCAACTAAACTGGGTTTCGGTGGCGGCGACGCAGCCAGAGCCAGAACCAGAACCTACAGCAGCAGTAGTACTACTCCGCAGGGAAGACGGGCCAATGTCGAGTCTGTTCTAAGCCAGATTCAGCCTCATCCCAGGCCATGGACACGTGGGGTTTGGTGGGGAGAGTTTACGGGCCAAGTTTGAGCTCTTTTCCAGTCCAGTCCTTTGTCCAGCCAGCCAGCCAGGGATGATAGGGTCTTGTCGGTCTGGCCTGCCTAGGCAGTTGTTGGTCGCCCGCGGGCCGTCACGTCTTTCTGGCGGTGGGCGTTGTTGATATGGGGGGACATGTATGTCTCTCTAGCTCCTCAAAGGCGGTGGGAGATATTAGACTAGTAGACGGGCGGGAGGGGGGAACGAGCCGGATCGTCTAGGAGAGATTGGAGAAACTAGGTAAGGAAAACTAGAGACGGGGTCTCAGATAATGAAAGAGCAAGGGGACGATATGTGAGATTGCATGTATTTGTGGGGATAAACCCTGAAAGGTGAGATGCAACAGTCCGTATCGGTGCTGTAAAGGATGGATGGGCTGCACCGCTGTAACAAAGAAGCACAGGATGATGCTGTGTATATGTGAACAGCGAAAGAGATCTTGCTTCAAAAGGTCAATCATGTCATTATACAAAAAGGAGATCTCAACGGAAAAGGGGAAATAGACGAGAATCCCCTCAGATGATCAATCAACGACCTTGTCAAACAATGACGACTTGATGGACCTAAAAGACGGTCGAATTGGTGAGTAATAATTCCCTTGTCACCAAGCGAGGCCACGACCGTGGTTGGCCAAGACAAGAGAAATGACTTTTTACATGGGCAAGCGATTGGCCCTTGTCAAGTTTACCCTCATTCATGGATCTTCAAGGTTGGTTGCACCGAGCAGCAGAAGCTGTCAAATCGTCAACAAACACATGAGACACTTTCTCAACACCAAAAACTAGTCGGGTCGGAAACCTCTCACTCCGCGCCCGCAACTGCTTCATCGGCCCGTCTCGAATAAAGGTGGTGTTGGTTCCTCCGTCTACAATTAGTTAACCCTCCTCCTCGGTCAGTCGCCGTTGTGCGCTGTAGATCTGTCGCAGATATATCGCATCCCATCCACATGGATCCGTCATTGTCTCATCGACTCTAATCCGTCGTTTCCGATAATACATCATCATCGTCGTCAACATGATGGCTCTGCTTCATCCCCATCCCATCCCATCACCTAGCAACCGTCTCTGTTTGCGGGGTTTGGCCTCTGCTGTGGTCGCATCCAGCAAGGGCCTCCTCCCGCCATGGTCGTACACCTTGGTCGCGCCCCAATGACTCGGCAGCCTCTCACGAACCCTCTCTCCCACTCTTCCCTCTGGAATAAATGCCCACCAAGTTTCCCCTCGAGAAGAGAGGCATTATCTCGCCATCCTCTCTCGTCTCCTCACTCGCGTTCCTCCTCTTGGCCTCGACCCTGCCTCGGCCTGCTCTCGGCCCCTTGTCCCTTGGCACTAGTCGCCGATCATCCGTTCTGGGCCCAGCTTGAACTCTCAGCCAACAGTGGTCTTCATCACTGTCGAGGCTCAGCACTTATCGCTCAGTATCAGTCATCCGCCATCTGTCACCACCTCGTCCACTGCCCATGCTCACTCAGCCTTGAACATCATCACAGTCCGCTGCCCTGCTCAACACGAAACTCCTAAACCCCCCCCCCCCCCCGGGCCGAGGCTTCTCACCTCCAAACCCGTCACTCGTGTCATCGCGTGCATGTCATTCTTGTCAATGTCTGTGTGCTCCCGCCATGTGCCACCCAAACTGCCTCAGGGACCGACCGGCCCCAACCTGCGCCACGCTATCCATCGTCATCAGTGTCAGGAACACGTCTGAGCGTCCCAAAGATGCCTCATTCCTTACCCCAGACTGAGCCAAACTCAGCTTGACAGAATCCCTGCAACCCCTCGTGACTCTCTCCTCGCCGACAGAACCCACAAGGTCACGAGCATTAAGTGTGGTAGACTTCAACGTACACACTTCTCCTCTTCCTCCACCTTGACCATCTTTGATCTCCTCGGTATCTATCCCTTCACACGGTTGACACTCTCTGTCCCACGCAAGCCTCAGAGGGGCTCCCACTTCACCGGCGTCTCCTTCAACCTGCGCCACCCCGCCGACGAGCGCTGCTGGCCCCTCTTCGCCCCTCTTGCGACCCTCAGCCCCTCCGCCCCCTCCGCCCCGACTCGCAACGCAACGCAACGCAACGCAACTCCTCTCTTACCTACTCAAGTGAGTAGAATCGGCCGCCGTGAGGATGAGTTATGACGACGGGCATGACGAGTTGCTTGGCTTCGCGTCATCACACCCTTCTCTCATTCTCTCTCTCCAATCCTCTTCTGCTCTAGATATCGCTCCCTCCAAGAGACCATACACCTCAACTTCCAATTGCCTGGCCATATCATCATTGGTCAATTGACTCGCTTGGAGTCAATATGCCCAGACGTCTATGCCTGTTAGCTCGAGCGTCATAATCATGTCTACTTGCCCCATTCACTTCATCCCATTGCGGTATCCCGGGCGGGGGCCTTTATCTCCATCTTGAAGTCACGGATGGATCCTTGAAAACCCACACAGGTAGGTAGGTAGACAAGAAGTATCTCGACCGGTCAGGCCCTTCGTCTCCACCCACAAGAGGGTCCATCTCTTAGCTTGAAGCCAAGACTCTTGGGGTGTTGAAACTCACCTTCAGGTGGCCATTCGAGTGTCGGTAGTTCCAGCGGTACTCTTCAAGTTCGGTGTCTCTATCCTGCCCAGAGACTCTAAGCGCCGCAACATTTCCAAAGTGGCCATCTGAGGTGTCTGTAGAAGGGAGACTTGGTATGGTCTCTTAGTATGGCGTTCCATTTCGTTGGCAGTGAGCCGCTTGTCATGTGGAGGAACCGTTGCAAACCCCCGGCCCGTGCTACATCCATCAAGCACACTGAGATTCACTCTTTGTATGAGTGCTCCACAGCCTGGCCAGTCATTTCATTTTGTCTCGAGGGTTCTCTTCTCTCCTTGACAAGAAATCTGTCCCCACGGCTTGATCGACTTGGTCCGGAGATCCCCAGATTAGACGCGGCCTGGCCCGTCCCTTAGCCCAAGCCTCCCCCCAAACCACTCACCGCCATCCCGTCAACATCGAATTCTCCGATTCCCGGTGATGCCTGTATAACCCGCGTCCTGGAAAGTTGACATACCGAGATCCAGTCGCCACTCATCTGTCATCTGGGTCTGGGTGGCTACCTTGTCGTGTTTAAAGATGGGCCACAAGCTAATGTATGCAACCTAGCTCCAAGGCCGGGATAGCAACTCCCAACCCATAGAAACGGACCAGCTTCGGATGTGATAGATGACCCAGCATCCAAGCCCGGCATATGTTCGCCATGGCTGTATGCCGGTTAATCGTTACTGTGTCAATTGAACTCGGCTCTGTTGGTTACATGGCGCATTTGTATCCTCCTTTCAGTGTTGTTGTCCCTCCCACTTCCAGCCCGTAACGGCATCTCAACAGTAGCACACAGATATGGCAGTGGCTTGGATTCCAGCGAGATTCTTGTCTTGGGCCCCCGGCAAGGCCCTCGCACTGGTCGAGCTCTCTCGTCAGCATCTCAACAATGCTTCTTTGCCCACTTCATGCTTCGAGAGCCAATATCTAGGTCGACCAAGGGGGCTGGCAGGGCGATACTCTCTGCTTTATGTCCGTTGAAATCGTGTTTAAAAGGAATATATTGTAATATAAACCTTATCATCGGAGATCTACCGAACCTGGGCAGCTGTAGAAACACGACAACATGCACCTCAGGGTTCTCTCCTCCACTCAAGAGCCAGGGGCCCCATGCATGGAGTGCTCAGGTTAAGTCATGTGAGCTTAAGAGGCTCAAATACTCGCGCTTCTATCACAAGGAACCGTCCGCAGGAATATGCTCACAGAGTCGACTCCTGGTATCCGCTACACGTACCTATTGGGCCCTCACTCAACCCCATGCGAGAGAGCTTCGATAGACATTGCCCCGGGTTTTCCGCAGATCGCCCAGGCTCGTATTCACCCTCCTTGTCCTATCCTCTGCGGTGCTTTACCGAGCGGGACCTCAACTATCGTCACAGGTCAGCTACCTTCGAGTGGGGGCTTCAAGCAGGTCCTAGGCTCTCAACGCCTAAACTATTGAACAAGGGACAAACAACCCGATATGGTCCGGAGTCATCTTGGGCCGGCATACCCACTGCTTAGTGAGGGGTCAACAAAGCTTGTTGGCCTAACTCGGCCATCGACATGAGAGCTCATGTACATATGTTGTGCTGTTGCGTTTGACAGCTCACGTCGATTGCTCCGCCCCGATGCTTCAATGCATAGGTCCCGAGTCCCTAGAAAGTGGGAAATGTCTCCATATCCAGCTGCAGGGAAAGGCCCTTAGCGCCAGGCACCTCCAGCATGGGCCTATAGAGACGGCCAGATAATGATGATGCCCACGATAGCCGCTTCGAGGCTGCGCACTTATTCCGTCAGCTGCTCCGGGAGCAGCACCTTGCTTCCCCGAAGAGCTGTCGTGCCCCGCCTCTCCACGTTACTCTCTGAACGGAGAGCTTGGTATCAGGACCACCTAGCTGGAAATGGCGACGAATAGAGGGGGAAACATGCACCTGTCCCTGCAAGTAGAATTAGACAAGCTCCGGCCTGGACACGTTTCCATTCCCAAGAGCTTGGAGCCGACGCAAGCCAGCTGCTGGCACTGTGGCTTCTTCCTCACCTGGTCCTCCTACAGGAACCTTGAGGCATATGAGCTGGACGTGGATTGTCTCGAACAAAAGGACTGTTTCAGAGCCGTATGCCGTAGAAGGCCTCATGACTTACAGGGTCTCAGGCAATGGCAATGCCTGGCTTGGGCTGAGCCATAAAGCGGATTCACGACGCAGCCTGCTCCGATACTGAGCGGAATGGCTTCAGGAGAGTGTCGTATAACTTATTTCGACTCGGCGAATTCTTTCCCTGCATTGAGGTTGATATGGATCCTCGTGTACGTGTATGTGTGTGCGTGCGTGTGCGGGCAATGAACCATAGGTGCAGGGCTTGTCCGAGTATGCTTGTTCTGGGCAGTAGATACAAGATTGCATCATGCTGTATAAGCACTGATATCATTTCTTGTTGGTGAGCAGATCTTATGTCGCAAGATCCCACCGCCTGGGGTACGGTCCATGATTTGTCGAGGAGGCTCTGGGGGCGAGTTGAATCAAGTTTGGTTTCAAGCTGATGAACAAGGATTCGTCAATCGCCAGGTGTTGGACAGGGCATGGCCCTCGTGACCTGACTTGCTGCCCTAAATCCATTACCCCAGGTATATTGGACGTCATGGCAGAGCTCAGGTCATGTCGCTGGTTCTCGGCGTGATACTCTGGACGCAGTCGGTTTCAAGAGTGCGAGCTGTGCCGACGTTGGTTTAGCAGATGCTCCGTGCTTCCTCATCCGTGTGCCTTGCGGAGTCCATCACCTTGGCCTCGAAGCGAAGCTAGGGCTATCCTGGCTCCTCCACAATCCTCAAGCCCGTTTTGTGCACTAGCAAAACAACGGCATCAAGATCTGCTTCGATCCTTTGCACACCAGAAACGAAATTACAAGTCGTTGTCAACCCCACTCCATTGCTGTGCTGCGCCGTGCCTGGAGTGCGGTCTTTGATATCCCGAACATGGGCACCATCGGTGGCTGCCACCAAGGTCGACTGCATTGTGGCAACGTTGCTAATATTTAACCGGAGGAAATACCTCGAGCGTGTGCCCATCAATATGCCAATGGGTCCATAGCGGCGAATCGGCATGCGAGTGAGGAGGTTGAGCGAGAAAACGAGCGGCATAAGGATCGAGGTGCGGTGGGGATTCCTTCGGACTTGGTGATGGAGAGACTCCCTCCAAGAACTGCCCATGAAACAAATCAAAGGTCCGGACCCACAACCGTCTGGATTGGCTTAAATTGCCATGGTCGTTCATTCATGACCTCGCATGTCATCCTTCTTCAACACCAAAACATTGAACTGGGAGATCAGCGGTGGCCTTTTCCTGACTGCGGCAGACCTGGTGACATCTCTGTCTCACTATTGTCTCCAAAGAAACTCGATGCTGTGTGAGTGAGGGGTGTAAAGAGCCGCTCGGTTCCATGTGGTGGTGACTTTGTATGAATCAAGTTCGAAAGCTCGGCCAAGACAGCATAGCCGATGCTCTACAGTAGCCTGCAGAGCGCAGCGACTGCCCGAAGAGTCGAGCTGCGTCGCGCCGCGTTGGACCTCTCACTTGGCTTCGGACCAACAGATGCTGGCTGATAGTGATCGCGGAATCCTGACAGGGCGAATGTGCGCAATTGTCCACCACGTTGTAGCGCACGCGCCAGCCCCAGCAAGTCTAGATCAGATGCGGCAAGGACTCGGGATCTGGCGAGCTTTGGTGACTGCGTCGACGGAGCAACAATTGGCAGCGCGCTGACGGTGGAGACGGTCCTCGCAGGGACAGGCGAGGTAGGACGAGGAGCGAGTGGCTCCGTTTCTGTCGGCCGCGAGCGAGGGACTGGACTGGATGGAGGGTTTGCGGCTGTCACTAGGCAATGGGTGTTGGGTGATTGCACCAACTGGAGCAGGTGATGACTGACATGCCGCTAGGGCTCCGTCGCTATCGATTTCGCACAGGTGTACGAGTATCCGTGGTTGGCTGCTGAGCCATTTTTGCATGGCATTACGATGGCGATGGCGGCAGCCTCTGCCTTCTTGGTGGTGGTTCCCTTCCCTTGGCCTTGGCCTTGACGGGCTCCGGCCGATGGATGATGACCATCCCGCCCCAGGCATTGTGGCACCGCCTTGACTGTCGTGTCGTGTCGTGTCGTACATGAGACTACACCAACGGCCCTGTCTCTGAGAGAAACGCCACTGAGCAGTGACAACCACGGCCGATGTGGATTCGAGGTCGAGCAGGCGTCGCGAATTAAGGTATGGTGTGATTTCGGCGTCTTGGTCGAGCTGCAATCGAGCACATCTCTTCGTCCGTATCGTCTCGTCAGCCAGGCAAATTTGGCAAGCGTGCGTCCACAGCCAACCAACCGCATGAGGGTGCGTCTGTCTTGTTGTGTTGATGAGAGGGGGTCCAATCTCAGATCCAGAATTCAAGATGCGCCAGGGTCAGGCGCGAGCAACCAGGAGCAGGCTGGATTTGCGCTCGCTCAAGCCAAGCCAAGCCGCACGGCATGGATGTCCCATGCCCCCCATCCCATCTCATCCCATCCCATCCCAAGCCATATCACCCATCTCTATCCATCCACGGATCAAAGCCCACGGATCATGGATGGGCCCTTGGTGCGTTGCACCGTGCGCCAGACGCTCCGATGCTGCAGATGCAGGCCACAGGCGGCCGGAGAGAGAGGCCAGGGTCGGCAGAGATGATGCAGCCTCTAAGCTCTTTCATCAATCTCATCGACCAGCCAGGGCAGGGCCAGGCCCGCAGCTGTTGCAACCCTGCCAGGCTGCCCGCGGTGGACGATCTGCAGTTTGCGCTGTTGCTCGTCGGCTGCTCTCTCCAGGCCGGGCCTGCTCCAGCATAATCGGCCGCTGGTCCCTGCGAGCGCCACCGTATGGCAACGCGGCGGACGTCTATGGGCGGAGCAGATCCCAAGGTCAACAACTCGGAAGCTCAGGCTATGCGATGTGATGTGATGATGCATTTCGCCTGGCCACTTCACCTATGTATGCGTCTTGTCAATTCTCTCATCCTGCGCGGATAAGGCACGGCAATCAATCCCATCTGTCCTCCGAGTCAGTCCATTACTCGAGTAGGTTGGCCATGCGACTCCAGGGTGGTATATGTTGGATCGGGGTAGTAAGAGATCGCCTACCTCCCCAGCACACGATGCTTGAGGTATCCAGTTCGTGCAAATGCAAACGGTATAGTAGTTCTAACCGGGCGCGAAGTTGAGACCAGGCGTTCAAGTTATGCCGGCTCCTTACGTAGGTACTCCGCCCTTCCCCCACCACATCAAGTTCAGTTGCTCCGGGAAGGATATTTGCATCTACGTACCTTGCTCTCCAAAGGATACCTTGGTGAATCCACATGTCAGCGTCAAATCTCTGGCCGACAACAAGCACTCGTGCGTATATACCATAATTAGGTCAATAAAGCAAGTTGGCGTCAAACTGGTATGGAGGTAGGTTGGAGGGATGGAGCACGGGCTGCCCAGGCTGGAAGTAGGTCGGGAGGTACCTTCCTCTCTACCTACCCACAAACAAGTCGTACCTGCCTCCATCTGGATGTATCGAGGTTCCCCGCCATGGATCATTGAACTCCATGCCTCAGCCCCCTTGGGTGATATCGTTCCCTCCTCAAGCTACATCCCGGATACCTTACATGGCCCTGGGCTTCTCCATACTCTGACTTCTCACTTCTCATCTTCCAAGGTACTAAGCTATCTCCGCGCCCCAACACAGCAGTGCCTGGCGTGTCAGGGCACAGTTCCTGCATCCATGGATGGATGTGAATACACGCCGTGATATTCGATATCCAATTGCTTTTTGGTCAATCACCGCCCGTTTCGCCACTGCTGGTTGGACAATGGGTCCACTGGCGTCTCCTCTTGTCTCGACATCTCGAATTAACCACATGGGGCTGCGTCCAGTCCCGCATCTGCTGTTTATCTGCTGGATTCCACAGGGTTCACCTTGGGGCCTCAGACGCAAGACGCCATCTTTGTTAGATCCCGACATGACGAGCATGTCCATCTTGCCACGAATGAGCTACGGATGGGCTGGCATGTCCCCAGGTGAGATTGCGCATCATGTCGCAGGTCCCTTAGCCCTCAAGGACCACCTCAAGCACCAAGGTCCCTGGTTTCGTACAAGCCTCCAGCGACCAAAATCCACTCCCCACAAGATGCCTCACCAGGTCCATGCTGAGTGGTTGTCTTGGCCATGGCTTGTGCTCACTCGCGCCAGCGAGAGGAGGAGAGATCCACACGCTAACACGAGCCAGGTCCCATGTCTCCTCTCCCGCCCGTAGCCATCGACGCCATTGAGGGTTGCGAGAAACCCTGCCGCCAGGACCCCGGAGGCAAAAGAACGACAACGACCAGGTCCATGATGTGCGCCGCGGGCCGAGCAGCACTGGCCATGGGCCGTCAGCGGGCACGAGACGTGATCCTCATGCGCCAGCCCAGAGTCGGCGCCACGATGCATCGGCCCTGGAGAAGCGAACAGGCTTGCTGGGAGTACCTATCCGGTACAGGACAGTACCTGGTTAGCCCAAGGCAAAGGCAGGGTGCTGAGGTTCGCTCGCGTCGACGAACCTGCGTGCCCGTGTCCCGTACCTACAGGCGACTCCCCACTTGCTCGCTCCAGTATTCGTCGACGGCTTGCAGTAGGAACAAGGACACAAGACAGCAAGCAGGAAAAACCAGAAACGACTCGTACCGGTCCCGGTAGTCGGGCGGCCGGGGTCGGCGTCGAACGGACTCAACTGGCTCGTAGCGACGCCTCTCTCGACGGCGCGCCAGTGTCTAATCTCAGCACACCCCCTCCCTCACCTCAACCCCAATTGCGCTACTAACTAGTTACATAGGTTGTGCCCTCTCTGCCCCAAGTCGAGCCGCCGCCGCAATACATGGGTCCCTCCAACCCTCCAAACCCTCCATCCAACCCCTCGCTCCCCACTGGTCCTAATGCAATGAGCGCAGGAGCCAATGCACCCCTGCCGTCTTGTCCGTTGTCCAGACCAAGATCAATCTCGACAGAGCTCGCGCGCTTGTTTGTACTATGGTACGTAGTTGCTGCCCTACCAGCGTGCCACCAAGAACGAGGTACACACAGAGATGGCCCACGGCAGGCCTCAAGGACCCTCTCTTCTCCATGTTCATGCATGGCCCGTTTTGGGGACGGGGTTTGGCATAGGTATATATCGTAGACCCATTCCCCCAACCTCGACCCCAGCCGTTATCATCGCCACTACCTCTCTTCCTCCTCCTCGCACTTCTCCCATCGGCCAATTCACCCTGCCATGGCCGTGTCTGAATAGTCCCCTTTCCGTCCTTGTATATTATCCTGTCTTGGCCCTCGTCCGGTTCCTCGAGTCTTGCCGCCGTGCGAGTGTGTGTCTGTGGTGCATAGTCTTTTGCCTTGGTCCTTCCCAGCGTCTCTTCTTCACTTCCACCTTTTCACGACCATCTGGACAGAGAATCACTGTCCAATTCACATCACGAGACCCGAAATTCACTATATCCTCTCACAACATCCTCTCCACCTTCGTTCGATTGGACCTCCTCCGCCTCTTCACCACCCTACGAGGCTGTAGAAGCAGCGTCGCCATTGCTATAAGCAAAAGTGCTCCTGAGAGCCTTTGCTCATAGTCTTGGACTTCAACCAACAGTCACCGTGTCTTACGGATATTCCTCCTTCCCACGGAGGGGATAAACAGCACCCTTCGCCCGCCGCACCTTGGAACTTTCAACACCCCTCACTCACAGTTCACCATGTATGAGCCTGAGACAGAAAACTTTGGGCGAGCTCCCCTGCCCTTGACCGGAATCCTATCATTCTCGATGCCATACTTTGACTTTTGGTATTCGACAACCTTTTGGATCTTCTTGTTCTGGGGACTTTGGTAAGTGGACCCTTTTACGCCGCGGCCTCTGGGTCCACGCTCTCCGATTCTCGCAACACTCCATATCGTGTACCGGAGAGACAGATTCGACCTCACGGCGAAAGGCTCAGCCCAATAAAACCAAATCTAACATTTTGCTAGGATTCATCGCTATTTCCGGCTTCTGGTTCATTGCGTCAGCCATTGGAGCTACAAGTCCAAGCCCATTCCAAACAAGCCTACCTTCACCAACAAGGATGTCACCGTGGTTATTCCCACCATCCACAACGCCTTTGAGGAACTTCGCCCTTCTCTCCAGAGCATCCTGGCTTGCGAGCCGGCTGAGCTGATCATGGTCACTACGCATGACAAGCGAAAGGACCTTCAGCGATTGGCTGACTCATTAAATTACCCCAAGGTTCGCGTCTTCGATACTCCCATCGCCAACAAGCGTCTTCAGGTGTGCGAGGCCCTGCCCAAAGTGGAGACCCCCATCACCATCATGGCGGACGACGATGTGACCTGGCCTTCCACCCTCATGCCCTGGATCCTTGCTCCGTTTGAGGACCCCCAAATTGGTGGTGTCGGAACCTGCCAGCGGGTTCGTCGAGAGCACGATGCTTCTTGGTCAACCCGAGCCTGGAACTGGCTGGGCGCAGCTTACATCGAGCGTCGCAACTTTGAGATCTCGGCTACTCACAACATTGACGGCGGCACATCTTGCATGTCTGGACGCACTGGCGCCTATCGTTCCGAGATTCTGTCGAGCCATGACTTCCTTCACGGCTTCAAGAACGAGAAGTGGAGGAAGTGGATTCTGAACGCTGATGATGACAACTTTGTGACTCGTTGGCTCGTCAGCCACCAGTGGAAGACCTGGATTCAGTACGAGAAGGAGTGCGAGATTGAGACGACCCTCGAGAACAGCCACAAGTTTTTGTACCAGTGCTCGCGTTGGGCGCGCAGCAACTGGCGTAGCAACTGGACCAGCCTGGTCACTGAGCGATATGTCTGGAAGTGAGTGAAAGAAAACATTCAGGGTCAGAATGATTCCTCTAACAAAAGAAACAGGCAGCAATGGTGGTGCACCTACGCTCTCCACATCGCGACTTTTACCTCCCTGGCCTTTGTCACCGACCCGCTTCTTCTCGCCTCGTGCTGGTGGGCAACGGCCGACTGGGATATCCAGAACCGCCGATACGCTTTCTGGGCTCAGTTTATTTACATGTTTGCCTTTACCAAGGTGGTCAAGCTTATGGGCCTGTTCCTCCGAAACCCCAGCGATGTCATCTTTCTCCCAGTGTCAATCCTGTTTGGGTATTTCCATGGACTGGTCAAGCTGTACGCCTTGGTCACTCTTAATATGGTACGTTGCAAAGTCATCGGCATTGCAATTATCTCGCTAACCAGGTTGAATACAGACGTCCTGGGGCAGCCGAGCCGACGGAGACACCAACGATGAGCAGCGTTTGGCCCCGGCCCCGCAGCCCTCGATTGTTCTCAAGACACCCCCTGGAAAGGGTTCGCTCATCCGCTACAACGCTCGCCAGAAGGGACGGCCAGCGCAAGGACGGGGAGCGCAGTGTGGCGCGTGGGAGAAGAGCGGCTATGCCGCCTACGACTCGAGCACATCGTATATGCCTATACGAGTGCATACGCCTTTGACAATAACGCCCGAAGACACCAAGCTGCAAACGAACGGAAATTCGATCAGCGGAGAGTGTCGGGCAATGTGACCAGGCGACGAAACGACTTTGATGATGCCATGAGCAACGTTTTCATATTTGCATGGGACATTTGTACGAGACCAATTAGGTCACTGGGAATTTGATGTTTTTTTTTTCCGCCGAATTTTTTCAAACAACCGCATCACACCACTACCACCCCCCAAAAAAAACAAGGGACGGACCGGAGTCAAGGGGAGGAATCAGGCGAGGGTTATCTTCAGGGGTTTGAACAAAAAGTTTCTGCTTTCTGCATGAGAGACGATGAAGAGGCTTTTTTCCGGCCGATGGCCGCTGCAGGGACCCAGCGAGTTGTCTCCCACCTGGAATGGGATATTTCCAAGGTGGATGAATGACGCTCCAAGTCCTAGACGGCGAGCTTTTCTGGACCTAATTTTGGAGGGTGAAAAGCAGTCATGGCGGTGGTGGCCACTAGCCTTTTGACTTGCTGACCAAGCCCGGGCTCAAGTCGTCTCTTGTCTTGTAACAAATTGGGTATGGGTTGAATCATGGAGGTCTTTCTTTTCTAACTATTTGTGTGTGTGTGTGTGTGTGTGTGGTGCGGGAAAGATGGCAACGGGCAAAGACTCGGAATCGGACTATGGGAACAAAAGAGGCCACATCCAAGACATGTGAGACACTTTGATAATGGAAACCTTGGGAGTATACTGGAAACTCCTGATTTTGGCAACACTATGGTACCTTTGTCTGGCCTGTGACTTGTGTTCGCTGATAGCTTCATATCGAAGCAGCCCTTACGCGGACATAGTGACGCGGATATGTCTTGGTCGTCAGCCCACCCTGGGGGAGGAAAATGCCCGTTAGTCAAGCACGAGGTGAGATGGTGGTGTCGTTGACGATGGCTTAGAGGTTAGTGATGACAGCCCTAGCCAAGATGGGATTTTCAGATGCGATCTGTGATTACCACCCGTCTCGTGGATGGCACCAAGGCCCACAACGACGACGACAACGCCCGAGTTGAGGGAGTGAGGCCGCCCAGAGAGGAAAAGGGCCTGGCTAGTCATGTCGACAAGCAGCCCAGCCCATCCCAGCCAACCTCGAATTTATCCTGCTGCGCAACATGTGTTTGGTGGCCTGGCCGAATCTTGAACCTGCCACACTCTCTTTGGCTCGGGCTCAGTCTGTCTCACATCTCACAAGCGCTAGATGATGACGATACAGGTCGCCACAAAGTCTAAAAGTTACTGTGTATGGACAGCGACGTGCACACATGAGGCCCGAGATATCCAGGGTCCTGCCCCGTTAGGCATTGCGACTCCAAGTCACAAAGTCAAATGCGCGACTCGTGCGTGGCCGTGGATCAACACGGCTTTGCACCTGTTCTGTCAATTTCCGGGTCCCTCTGATTACCGTTGCATTCTGGCGGGCCTCTATGAGTTGCAGACAGGGGGAGCTCTCATCAATAAACAATGGACCTTGAAACCCCCCCGCAATCGTTGCATCGTGGGCTCCGCTTTCCCCTCCTCGCTGGTCAAACCAAGACAGGGCTGATTACCATTGCTGCTGCAGGATTGTGGTTGATGGGAAAGCGGGCTGTGTGCTAGTGTCGTTCAATACTCGCTCCAGCAAAAGCGACCTGAGGTCGGCAGCAAAACGGGTACGTAATGAGGCTGCTATTGGGGGGAGGGGTTTGATGAGGTTCGCTGAGGGCTGGTGTGCGCTGCACTGCACTCCCAGGATAGACGCTGGTGGACAAGACCAGGGTTCACAAAGCCAAGCTAAGCATCTCTAGAGTGGGATCGGCCGCAGCTTCGCTTGGCTCGATATGACGGACGACCCTCGTCTCTTTGGCGCGGGGTTTTCTGCTATCCACTCAGATATCACCTTGTGAGACAGACGACGCAAGGTACCTACATACATCTGGCGGTTAGCCTGACCCTCAAGTCTGGGGGTGTGGGCAATTGAATTGGTGCGGTCCTTGTCAGCATCGCCGACATCGTGAGCATCGTGAGCATCGTGAGCATCGTGGACACGACACGACCGTACGAAGGCTTTGTTGTCCTTGCCGTTCGCGATCCCCCCTCCTCTGCACACGCACAGACAGACAGTGGATGGATGGACGGTGGTGGTGGTGGAGGTGGCGGCGGCCACAACAGAGATGCTTCTGCACG